>NC_091801.1:47752500-48368437 GCF_041296235.1 Equus asinus
GTCTAAGATTTAACAGGAGAATTGCCTCTTTCTTTGAGTTAGAGGTAAGAAGATAAAAGTATGTACCGTTATAGGTCAATTGAGTTAATTTTCTCTGTGTAAACAAGTGTTTATGCAGGATGAGTATTGTTTGCCTTGCACTGTTTCAGAGAATGTAAGAGATTAGGAAATGTATAATTTTTTCAAAGGAAGCCCCTTGTTTTTCATGTACAAGGAATATGTTCCTTTTAAGAAAGCAAGACATGACATTACACTTTACCTTCAGGGTTGTTTTTATATTTTTTAATCAGTTTAACATGTTACTCCAAGTTTGAAATTCCTTCAAGTCTTTAAAAAAATCGTTCTACCACAGGCAGTATAAATTGTGGGATGGTTTTAAGTAGGGAGATTTCCGATTTTTGCTAGTAATAGTTGCTCCTAAAGGCACTGATGTATTTCTTAATTTTTAAGAATTGTGGGTTATAAGTAAAATAGTTCACACCAATATAGTTACTCATCTAAAAATGTTTAAGCATCCTTAATTTGATTAAATTTGGATGTTGAGCAGGTATGTTCCTAATTACAGTGTGGAATTAGTATTATGTACAAGAAATACATTTTTTGTGGATTTATGTATATTCGAAGTTGTTCACTTTAATCATGTAGTTTAACATAAAATTCCATTCCTTTGTGATTAGATATTTAATTTCAGTAGAAAATATTAAAGCATGAGAGTAGACACTAATGCATAATATGCAATTGGTTTTATTCTCTCAGGGATAAAATGTGGTTTAGAAAATATTTTCCCCTTTGGAATAGAAAAAGGTTTAAAATAAAATGAAGTATGTCTAATGAAGTCTGTCTAAAATTTAAAAATTTGAAAATATTCAGAAAGTAATCAGAGAACTTAATGGAAATATAGATTTAATAAATTGCTTTTTCTTTTTTGTACTTTATAAGAAAATTATTTTTATTTCTAAACCTAAAATTTATGGGAAAAAGTACTAGCAGTCTACAGAGCTTAAAATGATACTTAATATTTAAATTATCTTATAATTTGTTTCTACACTATTCTGGGCAATGAACATAATTTATAGTCAGACAACATTTCTAAACTTAGTTTTCTAAAGGATTTCAACAGATGCCGGATGATCATTTGATGTATTAGCCATAGGCTGCATGGTTGTAGCCATAGACCAGAGTTTAACACTGATTTTTTTGTTTGTTTCATGAAACATCCCTAGATCATTGGATGAGAATCTTTTATTGGCATGTCTGATAATTGCAGTACTCGCTTGGCTCTACCACATACCTGAATTTCTTGTATTGCTAGTGTTCATATGAAGACCCCTCAAGTAAATCATGAGGTCATAAAGAAATGTAATTTATGCTTTTTTAGTGTCTCCCAGTTTGTCTGGCAGAATGTCTTACAGTTAGTTTGTTGATTAATTCCAAGGATGTGTTCAGTTTGTTAAGCAAACTAGGTTTATTGATTTTTATTTTTTTATTTTTTTTTCTGCTTTATCTCCCCAAACCCCCCCGTACCCAGTTGTATATCTTAGTTCCAGGTCCTTCTAGTTGTGGGATGATTTTTATTTTTAAATACACTACAATTTGTATAGCATGTACGTAATATCTTTTCTTCTTGGAACCTTAATTCCCTAGAATTAGACCAGTAATTATTTCATATTTAATTTAAAAAAAATTCTTATTCCTGTACCTCCTTGCTCGTTTTTTATTTCTCTAGGACTGCAAAGCAGAATATTTATTTATTTATTTATTTTTAAAGGTATGCTTTTGTGTTTTTTTCTTTTTCTTGGTGAGGAAGATTGGCTCTGAGCTAACATCTCTTGCCAACCTTCCTGTTTTTGTTTTTTTCCCCCTCCCCAAAGCCCTAGTACATACTTGTATATCCTAGTTGTAAGTCCTTCTAGTTCTTCTGTGTGAGACGCCACCTTAGCATTGCTTAATGAGCAATGTGTAGGTCCACACCCAGGATCCAAACCCACGAACCCCAGGCACTGAAGTGGAGCATGCAAACGTAACCACTAGGCCAGCCCCAGCATAAAATTATTTATGTATGGTTTCTTTTAACATGTTCAAATTTTACTCTCATTTTGCTTTGAAATTAGTATATAGACTTGACTGAATTTTGTCAGTGGAGGTAGCTTTGCAAGGTAAATTATTTTAATGTTGAGAAATTACTTTTAAATTCTACATCCTGTTGGAGTTATTCTTCTTTTATTACTGTACCACTATCTCACTCCTTCCCCTTATTAGATGTCTTAGCCCAAGCCTGGATCAAAACAAAACAAAACAAAGGAAAAAAAAACATAACCACTGTTTTTGGTTTCCTTGAGCACAGCTGAGGCAGGCTCACATTTTTTTAAAGGTATTACTTAATAGTGAGAGAGAATGAATTACAAGTACAGAGAACACAAACTATTTGAAAATAGTTAATCTTCAAAGTAGTAGTCTTCAATCTTTTTTCTTAGTGTATTCTTATCAGTAAAAATTTTTGAGTAAGCTTCTGTAGTCTATCATTTATTGATTTATGCGTTAAATATGTGTGTCACTGTATTAATATATTATAAAGCATGCAAAATACTTTTAATTTTATTAACATTGAAATCTTATTCTGACAATTTTAATCATATCAATGTTTCAGTGAGAATAAATTATTGCGCCTCATTTTTAAAATACAGTTTAATACTTTGTCATGATATCTTAAAGGTTTAGTTCTTAAGTTTATTTCAATAGTTGATTTTAGTGGCTATCATAATTGAAAAGCCACCTCACTGAGATACGTAGATCTAAGAGGGGAAAGGGCATAATTGATGCACTCAGGGGACTTAATTTTTCAATCCCATCCATTTTTCAAAGGTCTTGTTGACATCAGGCTAGTAAATTTCCATATTCCTTATATCAGTAAGATATTCTTCCAAATTAATGGAAAGGTGTTGCCTTTTTCTTTTAAATAAATTAGTAGTATCTTTAATCCATACGTTTGGGTATGTGTGTTTTGCAGGAATCTTTTAAAAGTGTGTATCCAAATTGTGAGGATTAATTCAGTTAAAAGTAGAAGATAATCTGATTAACTGTGTCTATGTAAATTGTAATATGCTACAGTTAACTGGAAGCAAATGGAAGAGTAAAGGGCCCCTGCCAATTCCTTCTTATTATTGACTGTCTGTTCTTCTTTCAGTATACTTACCATAGTATTATCTGTGGCCTTCTGACATGGAGAAGGGCCTCAATGTCATTCTACTCTACTAAACGTTAACAAACTGTGTCTTTTCTCATTTTTGAATAAAAGTAAAAAATCTCATATTTGTCCCAGCAGCTCGATGGATAGTCTTGTAGTTTTGTTCACTACTTTTCTGGAGGTCACTGCTGTACTGGGATGTTATCTGGAAGCTTAGGGTTACCTAGAGAAAGACCCTCATATAGGGCCCAGGTAGGAGGGTCCCAAAAAGCCAGGTTAAACTGAGGAAGATATTGGGTAATGCAACTTAAGAAATCTGAGGTGGAGAAAAGATTAGAAGAATAAAAAATTAATAGCATTTCCAAATATGCAGGCTCAGGCAAGAGAGTCCTTGGGATAATGACCAGCGAATATGGTAATGGAAGGAATGAGAGCCAGGTGAGCTAGGCAGGCACTAAAGTTGAACAGTTCTTGAGGAAGTAAGCCTGGGAAATTGGGAAGCCCCATGATATGCTTAAAACATTTGGGGGCGTTTTGGAGCCTATACAGGCTGTGTAACGGTAATGTGAGGGCTGAGCAGGTACAGCTACTAATATATTCCCTGATTTTCCCCCTAGTTGATATGTGATTCCTTTACTAGGGAAGATTACATTTCTGAATTAGAAAGGCCTCTCTGATCACAAGAAATAGAAACTGTATTCAAATGATTTTAAGTTTTAAAAAAAGGAATATTTATTGATTCCCATAGTCAAAATGGTAAAAAAAGGCAAAGATAGATCTTTTCTTTGGAATGACTTAGAACCAAAGACTCAACATCATCAAGACTCTTGTCTTTTTGTGTTGTCTTTTTAACTTTCTCTTAGTGAACACAGGTTTCTTGACTTAGCAGTGTACATGGCTGTGGTACCTCTAGACTCACATTTTTAACTCTCTGTGATCAAAGAGAAAGAGATCTGGTGCATTATCTGTTGAAAACATATCTGAGAAGGATTTTGTTTGGCCTGTCTTGGATCGTGTGTATATCGCAGACAATCACTGTGACCAGGGAGGTTAGTTACTGTGATTAGCCCAATGACAGCCTGGGTTGGATTATGTATCCACCTCTGTGTTCAGGGGCATGAGATGTGATACCAGAAAATGTAGGGATAGCAGAAGCATGGCTCCTGGGGATAGTTTTTGAGAGTCAGTCAGCTATTCCTGATTATGTCTAATAATTTTTAATTTTACAATTAGTCACAGCAGGTTTAAAACACAACATGTTGATTATGTAACACTTAGACTAAATTACATTTACACATTTATATTTTGATAGGAGTAAGGTAAATGGATTATGAAAGTATTACACACATGAACTAGAAGGCAGAGGGAAAAAGAATCTAGAAGAGAAAGACATGGGGTGCATAAGACAGATTGCAGATTTTACAACAGATTTTTGTCTGTTTGTTTCTTGACCTAGAGTTTGTTCAGTTGGGGGAAAGGAATTAGGAGGTGTTTTTGTTGCATACAATTTTGAGCAAAACACTTCTGCTTTACACTTATTAATTTTGCAACTTTGTTTTATTATAAGAATTTTTTCTAGAGGTTCATTAATTTGAGTTATCATAACATGGTTTAAAATATGTCAGTTAATTTTAGAGTTCTTTGAGAAAAACATTGTGATATTAATAAGTACATTGAAAGGCTTTGGAATATAGAATTTTTCTTTGGAAATAAGTAAGTTATTCTAGTTTTTATACGAACTGGCAATAATTCAGCAAAAATTCAACCAAATTGTTTTATATGCAGCGTTCCCCACATCCCCCACCCCCTTTAGCAGTCAGAATAAGATTATAGTTTCCAGATGAAATTCTGAATGTCACATAGTGATGACATATGTTTTCCTGGTTGGCTCAGCATGAGATACAATTTTGCATGCCATGTCACGCTGACTTGCAGAATCCAAAAGCCATTATTTCCCAAGGCGCTTCAGGATGATAGTATCAAATGTAGTTTGTATTTTGATGAAAAGTCTCAGACGTTATTGTAGGTTACTTAAAGTTTTATATATTATCTAAACTCCAGAAATTTAAAAATAGTACTACTATGTAAAAGTCTCTTTTCTTCAAGTTATTTAAATTTATATTGCCAAATAAAGTTGCCAAAAATAATGATCAGTGTAAAATATGGATCAAGAATTAGTAAAGTCTGATAGAAAAACCAGTAAACTAGGGACCGAAAAACCTAGGTTTTGACCCTATCTGCATTTTCATGTCAGGCTAACCTCAGACAGCCACATTTTCTTCATTTATAAAATGTTAATAAGTATATCCAATAATATCTCACAGATTTGTCTTATTATAAGACTTATAAGTCTTATAATAAGACAAAATATGTGAAAGTTTTATAAAATGATAAAATACAATTCAGATAGAAAGTGATAGAAAGTGCACATTTTTTATGTGTTTGCTTTTTTTTTTTTTTTGAGGAAGATTAGTCCTGAGCTAACTACTGGCAATCCTCCTCTTTTTGCTGAGGAAGACTGGCCCTGAGCTAACATCCGTGCCCATCTTCCTCTACTTTATATGTGGGACGCCTACCACAGCATGGCTTACCAAGCAGTGCCACGTCCGCGCCAAGGATCTGAACCAGAGAACCCTGGGCCGCCAAAGCGGAACATACAAACTTAACTGCTGCGCCACCAGGCTGGCCCCATGTTTGCATTTTAAAAGGAAAGCTATAGGCTTTAAGCGAGGTGAAGCTTATTTTATCTGTTAGCCCCTAACCCTGCCGGATAATTTTATCTTTCTTTTCTCTGTTTGATCTTAATCATTTTAAAGCTATCTTAAAACCCAGTGTTTCCATTCATGGCTATATAATAACATAGATTTATGACATGCTTTGTTATACCAGTCATTTATTTTTTCTTTTAGAGGTATCTCATATCCAATTGCGTAGACATCTCTGTTTAGGTATCTTACAGGCTGCTCAAGCCTAACATGTATCAAATCTGCACACCTGTGTACCTCTCTCCCCACCACTGTTGACTGTTTGCTCAAGACTGAAACCTAAGATTCATTCTTAGTCTCCTTTTCCTGTCCATTCTGCCTTCAAGTCATATCTTGAATCTTTTTCTTTCAGTCTGTTTGTATGCTGCATCCCTAGACAGAATCACATAATTTTCTAGTAGAGAGTAATGTAAGGGTATCCTAACTAGTCTCACTGATGTTGTTTCCAAATTATCTCATCTCTGATATCAGTTATCCTAATACATTGTCCAGATGACAGCAAGAGTCATCTTATTAAAACTCTAAATTGGATCATTTTATTCCCTGCTTAAAATGCTTTAGTGACTTCTTTTTGGACCCAAGATAAAATCCAAACTTCTTACCGAGGCCTACAAAGTTTGACTCGATCTAGCTGGTCTGTCAGTTTCTTTCATTCTATTTATATCATTTTTCCTTACACTTATCCTCTTTCATTTCTTCACACACTCCATGCTTTTTGTTGCCTAGAGTCTTTTGCATATGCTGTTTCTACTTGTTCTATTGCTCTTTTCATAGCTATGTACTTTTTATAGTCCAAGTCTTAGTTTAGATGTTCCTCTTTTGGTAAAGAAACCTTCCCTATTCAGTCTTTCTAAAATAGGCCTGTACCGCCCCCCAGGATTCTCTACCTTAGCACCTGTCTTTTTATCATTGTTTTCCATTCTTTTTTTCTGCCTCTTTGTCTAGAATGTTTGTCAAGGACTATATCTGACTGCTCACTTTTGTATTCCCAGGATCTAACAACTGTTGTTGGTCTTGAGCAAATATGTAGTAAATAAGTTTTGCACAAATGAATAAAACCTTTTTCTCTCCTGTTATTTTTATTTAGAGGCTTAACAATCACATTTCTTCACCTTTTTTGCCTCTTGTCCTTTAATTGATTTAATTTGATCTCTAACTTTTCATATCTGTCCAGATTTCCCAGGGATATTGATCAAATGTTTAGGAGAAGTTAGCAGCTTGTGGTACATTTTAAATTGGTACACATAATCTTTCAGGGTATTCCTGCTACGTTAGACATTTAGGTGTGTTTTAAAATATTGAATTATGATAATAGTCCAAGTACAACCCAGGATAATGAGGAAGAATTTTATCTTTAGTCAGATAAGCAGTAAATATAACCTTGAGTTCTTGCAGTGTTCTTAACTCTGTACTAAGTGCTTTGAGAAATTGAAAATAGTATATGACATGACATACCTCTGTTCTGATGGGCTTTAGTTCTAACTGAGGAGAAAAAAAGTAGTGTGCAGTGTGGTAGGCATTATAGAACTGAGGAAAATTTAGGGAAAGGAGCAATTACTATAGACTTTAGGAATTGGAAAAGTTTTCATTGAAGAGGTACAACTTGAGGTAGATCTTAAATAGGATTGGCAGTAGTAAAGAGGGAGCAGTTTACTTGGATGGGAACAGCAGAGGGAAGACATTGAATTGGAGTGGAGTTTCTTTAGTAGAAGTAGTAGAAAACAAAGCTGAACAGATTCAGAGAGGCAAGACCAGAGTATACAGGGCTTTGAAAACCAGATAGGGAACTTAGGTTTTCTATCTTAGATGCTCTTCATTCTTAAATAGTATCCTATGGTTGAGAGTAGTCTGTAGGATGGATCTGAAAGAGGAAGACCCTTTGCAGAAAAGTGAGTTACTCTATAGTGATGCAGATTTTCAACAGATTGGTGGCCATGGAATGGGAGAAAAAAGTACAGATTTAGATTATTTTTGAACCTGAAAATCGACCCTTTTTTCCCCTTACCTTTTGCAAGAGGTATGTTTATATTTCTTTCCAGTGATACCAAAAATCATTATTAGGATTTGAATGAGTAATAGCTTCTTTTCCATAGCTATACATATGTTATTTAGAAAAGAGTGAAAGTCACTATAAGACAATGCTTCTACAATTATTACACTCCACATTATGATAAAATTTTCTAAAACAGGTCTTTGCGACCTATCCATTTAGTAAATCTGTTACTCATGCAGTTCCCGCTTTTGAATGTAAGCTCCTCGAAGACGTGACCCCAGTCTTATACCTCTTTGTTTCCCTAGGTCCTAGCATAAGTAGGCACTCAGTAATGCTTACTGAATTGAGCTAAGCAGCTTCTCCATAGCTTGTAAGGCTTGGAAGAGGCCAGCATTTTCCTTTACTCATCGAAAATTCAGGTTTTCCAAGCCACACCAACTGAATGGAAGAATAGCAATATAGTAAAATTCACAAATTGGCATCTGTCTGCCTTTATTCCTACTTTGCTGCAATTACCTAAATCCTTGTGTGTCTCCTATAGACTCGAGGAAATGGAGGATTGAAAGAAAGGTAGAGGGATGTGATTACTCTTCTACTGTGTTCCTCAGCCTAGTATTTTTGCCAGTATTCTTGCCTTCAGGGAACAGGAAGGAGGACAACCTGGATGGAGCAGAAAGAGCACTGGGAAAAGGGATGGAAGGGGAAGTCCAAAAGACAATGGGGAAACCAGATCGATCCTGTAGGGGCTTCTAGGCCATTGTAAGGACTTTGACCAATAAAAGTGAGTCAGATGGGATGCCATAGAAAAGTTTTGGTAGGAGGAGAGATATGGCTTTTTTGGGCTATTTTAACAGTATTTATCACTCTGGGTGCTGTGTTGAAAATGGACTGTAGGGAGGAAAGTATAGAAACAGCTAGACCAGTTGCCACGTGGCTGTTGCCATAATGTATGCCTGTAATATTGGTGACCTGGACTAGGATAGTATCACTAGAGGACTCATGGTCAAATTCAGGATGTATTTTGAGATAGAGCCAATCAAATTATGCCAATTGTCTGGATGGGTGCTATGAGAGAGAGAAGGATTGGGTTTTTTCACCTGAGCAATTGGAAAGGTAGATTTGCTATATACTGAGACAGGAAGGAATATAAAAGACAAGGTGTAGGGGCAGATGGAGACTTCAGTTTTGCTTTGGCCGTGTTAAGTTTCAGATTCCTATTAAATGGTGATGTTGAGTGGATAGTTGGACAAATAGTCTGAAGTTTAGAGGATAGATTCAGACTCTTCCCTGGGAATTGTCACCATGTAGAGGTTACTTAAAGCCATGACATTGAGTGAGATCATCTAAGAAGAGAGTTTACACAATAGAATTCTTTTCTTGTTCAAGGAAAATCCATTGTTGTATTCACATTTCGGTACCTCTCCTCCAGTCAGTAACTCAGGCACTTTCCATTTAGTCATACTACTGATCTGGATGTTCTGCATTCCAGCCAGTAGATAAACAAAGAGAAAGATAAATGAGAAAAGCACACCTGCTCTTATTTGTCCCCAAAACTTAGAAGCACCACCTCAATTTAGGTCACATTTTATTGTTGAGAATCATTCACACTGTCTTGCCTAGCCACAGACTGGGTAATATAGGGGAGCAGGAGAACTGTTTCATGGGCATTATTGTCGGACATACAGAGTGACAGTGATCAAGGAACTAAAAATTTTCAAAGAATGAAGGTGTGAAAGTGCTGACCTCAGGATCAGATAGATTTTTGCAATAAGATGGGATGATGGGTGTGTTTCTTGGATGACATGAAATTCAAAGTGAAGCTCTTTTTTTAGGGAGGAGGTAGAAAAATAGACTGGAGATGGCAACGAGGATCAGGGAAGCCATATACCCCGCTTCCAGGTGCAATTCTGTGCAGGGTTATGGGAGAGAAAACATCAGCTACTTAAGTGGACTTCGCAGAAAGCAGTGTCCTCAGATTGCTTAGAACAAGAAGATGAAGAGTAAATTCAGGGAAAAGTTTTAGGAAGATACAGGAGATTTTGCTAATGATGTATCATGTATTCTAGAGGGCAGAATGGGAAGAGATTTCAGTGTTATTGTGGAATAAGACATGGAGTTACATAGGGATTGTACAGATCTTTTTGGTGATAAGAGTCTGGATGATAAGGAGTGTTCTTAGAAATTTTTGCTTTTCCTGGTGGCTGGTGTAAATGGAGATAAAGGGTGTGAAGGTATTAACCCTGGAGTTTGTCAGGCAGATTTAGGTAGCAAAGCTCTAAGTGTTGGGGGCAGGAGGGACATGGTCTTTCCAGGATCACTCAGGTTGTATAGTATTATTCCAATTTTATAATATATGTATGTGTATCAGGTACAATTCTCAGTCTATAATCAGGTGTGCAAAATGTACCTTTATTTTTCTGTAGCAGAGATACAGAATTTATTTTTGATCCTCAATTCTGCTGGATTAAAGAAGTAAAGTAATGAAAGTCAATTCAGGGTTGCCTAGAGTTGTGTCTGTTTTTCAGGGGGAGGATATTGAGAAAAGAAGCTGACCCTTGTTTACTGGGTTCTCTCGCATCATCCCTTCTCTCAGGCAGTGAGAGTGGAATGCTGGAAGTATCTTTAGAAGTGGGAACCTGAATTGATCTCTTTCTCTCTGAGTATTTGAAACAAATTTGAAGAAATGAAACTTAAGTGATCTATTCAATAAATAATTAAAGTTAGTACTTGTGGGTACTTAAAATGATTGCAATTATATATGCCAACTTAAGTCACCAGACAAAAGAATAATGACATTTTTAGGCCTGGAGTTTTTTTCTTTGCACTGCAGGACCCCCACAGATTAGTCAAGGATCAGAACTTATTTTTCCTGCTCTCCACTTAAAGGAAAAAGGATCAAATGCAGATCAAATAAATACATTTCATGAATTTATTTACGTTAATATTCAGACTATGTACTGTGGTCATAATAGATCAACTGACAACTTCTGTACCAGCAATCAAATAAAATGAGAAGAGTTTGGGGTGTTAGCAAAACAGCTCCTAATTGGTCGTATTTTATTTATTTATTTATCTATTTATGTATGTATTTATTTATTTATTTATTTTTTGAGGAATATTAGCCATGAGCTAACATCTGCCGCCAATCCTCCTCTTTTTGCTGAGGAAGAATGGCCCTCAGCTAACATTCGTGTCCATTTTACTCCACTGTATATGTGGGATGCCTGCCACAACATGGCCTGATAAGCAATGTGTAGGTCCGCAGCTGGCATCTGAACTGGTGAACCTGGGCAGAATGTGCGAACTTAACCTCTGAGCCACCGGGCCAGCCCCTGGTCTTATATTTTTACTCTCTCCCTTTTCCAATGATATATTCTTTGTTAACATCAGAATTTTCACTTATAAAGTCCAAATTTTATTACACTTCCCTGCTTAAAAATTTCCACCATTTTCTTGGTATCTTCAGGATAAACTTTATGTTTCTCAGCATGATATTTATGGTCTTTCACAACTAGGCCTTAACTTACCTTTCCAGCACTACCTCTAGTATACTAGTTTCATTTGATGTACAGTATACTTCGCTAACACCAAACTATTTGACATGCACTTTGTGCCTCTGTTCTCTCTGCCTGCAATTCCTTCCTCCTTTGATTTAAGAATTCCACCCCAACCCAATTCTGTGTCACTTCCTTTGTGAAGGCTTTCCTGCTGATACTTGATTGAATTAAGTCAGTCTTGTGTTCCCAGAATATTTTATAGTATAG
This sequence comes from Equus asinus, assembly GCF_041296235.1. Classification (NCBI taxonomy): domain Eukaryota; kingdom Metazoa; phylum Chordata; class Mammalia; order Perissodactyla; family Equidae; genus Equus; species Equus asinus. Next base: position 47,764,207 of record NC_091801.1, read on the forward strand.
CATTCATCATACTCTAGGATAATCATAGTATTTAATTAAGTCTGTGTCTCCCTCCTAGATTGTAAGCTCTTGGAGGACAGGGATTGTGTCATTTTTTTCAGACCTTACTACAGTGCCCTGGTATTTAGTAAATGGACATTGAATAAAATTTTTGAGTTTTTGATGAAGATTCCTTTCCACCTTCCTTCCCCTTCTCTCTTCCCTTTTTTCTCCTTTCACTTTCCAAAATATATGTGAAGGTTCAAATTCTAGCAGCAATCTGATTAACCACCTTTTAAAATTCATTTTTCTATAATCCCCCTGGTCAGCTCATCTTCAGTTTCTCTCTGAACTCTTATAAGTATAAAGACCAAAGTTCTGGTAAGGACTTACCTGCAGAAGGGGAAACAGTGTGAAGGTGCCTGTGAATGGTGAACACAATATCGACACTAGTTTCAAAGTACTACGTGAAAATCAGCTTCATTATTTTAGAGTTGAACTTTGAATAATTTGATCTTTTTATTGAACCTTAGTCCTGGGTGTAAAATATGTGGAAAACACTACCAGTCTGGGCAAGAGTTGCAGCTATATGCAGAAAGACTACCTCTTTCAACCTAAAAATTCTTGATGCTCGTCCAAGACCTTATGACATTATCTGGAAGAGCTTTAGCTCTTAGTCTGCCCTGTGCTGTGATTTCTGGTGGTGGATAGTGTTGGTTGTGGGTGTACACACACTAAGAAAGTTAGGGAAGTTCAAACTTTTTGTTGTTGTTTGTTTTATTTTGGAATTGAGGCCAGGGTGGAAGAATGTTAATGGTCTCAGTGGGTCAATGTGGTAATCTATATATAACCTGAAGGGTAGATTCTGGAGACATTCATATCTTTGCTTTACTACTTACAATGAGATGGATCAGTGATCCCTGTCTCTCTTTTTTTCTCTTCTTCCTTCTTCATCTTTATACTTGCTTAAGAGACAGTCTAATCCCTGCCCCAGCCCATGGTTTTCCAGTGAGATTTAGGTAGCCTTTAATGTTTACCTTCTGGAAGTCATGGATGAGAAAATGGAAACCTGAATAGCTGAAATGATTCTAAGATCACATATCCTGAATTGGTAGAATAAAAAACAGTACCTAGCTTTCCTGCTTCCTAGTTCATGCTTTGAGGAAACTTTATTAAAAGTATTTATCCCAGTGGTGTCTGAAATTCTACCACTAGAGAGTTTTTTGTTTTGTTTTTTAAATCTTAAAGTTTTGCACATATATTTGTAAGCTCCATGAGGACTGAGTCCATGTGTATTTTGTTCACCATGGAACTCCCACTTCCTAACATGGACTCTAAAACATAGTAGGTTTTCCATAAGTAGTTTTTGAATGATTGTTTTGCATGTTGAAATTGAGATATTTTCTGCCTTCCTCCCTCCTTAGCTTCTTTCCTCTCTTCCTCCCTTTCTCCCTGCCTTCCTCCCTCCTTTCCTCCCTTCCTTCCTTCCTTTTTTGATGAGCAGAATTCTCTGATTTTTCCCTATTAACATTTATTAATTCTGTAATAAAAGTGTTTCAAAAAATATACCATACATTGGCAAGAGAACACCTTAAGCCCATGAAGAAGTAACACTTTATCCTAGTCTTTTATGACATCTTTGTAAACAAGATCATGAAATATGATGGTGCATACCACTCATGTCAAAGCCTGGTTTCTCTTCAAGGGCTTTACCCTTCTTTCTCCTTCAGATGCCTGCACAAAACCTGAGAAAGTATGCCTTTCTACACAGCCTAGGGTCCACCACTCAGTTTATAGCTTCTGAAAACTTGCGATGAAACAACTCTATAGCTCTGCTTCAGATCCCACTAAATCATTTCTCTCTTTCCCAAGCTTACAACTCTTTATCTCTTAGTAAGCCTCAATTTCTCTTATGAGCTCTTTTTGGTAGTCGTCTTCTCTCTTTGCCTATGATTGTTTAAAGCATGCTGGCTCTCCAGGATGATCTACAACTTGAATTTGCAAGGCCTATTCTCAGGTTTTTTATTTTTATTGTTTAAGTTTCCTTTTAGGTAATTCAACTTTGGTTAAGGCACCTGGCCTCTGGCATTATGTTGTCTTGGCTATGAATACATGGCTGAACAGCTTGATTTCTCATGAATATAAAAGAGAAATAAAGATTGGCACACTTTTCTTCTTGGTGATTACTGACAATTTCAAAAACATAAACCATAAATGTGTACTTTACACAAGGTACATTTTTTTAAAAAAATGTCAAATAGAAGGGGCGGAGCAAAATGGCGGGTGAGCTGACCTGGGATTCTCTCCCTTCCAAAATACCACAAAGGATTGGAAAAACTGAATTTCAGAGAATAAATCTAATGCCGACACATTAGAGACCTACAATACCAAGAAGGCGGAGATCATAAACCTTACTTCCGGCCTCGGAGGCGCTGGAACGGTAGGAGAGAACATCGTTCCCTCCCCTAGAGTCTGCGATTGCTGCTGCATGGGTTGGGAAGGAGCGAGGAAGGGGCCGCGCGACCAGGGATCATCCAGGACTCCTGCTGCTGGTTCAGTGGAAACCCGCTTATGTGGGGAAAGCTTCCGGCCACGGGGACCCCATAAACCCAGGGCTTCGGGAGACCAGAGAACAGAACTGATCTGAATCCAGATCAGCGCTGGAGAATAGCAGGCCCTTCCTCCCGGCAAAGCCACTGGGTGCAGCCATCTTGCCTGAAGGCAGAGAGCTCATAACATGCGGCTGTCGACCGCCATCTGGTGGCTACAGTCTGTAACTGCAACCGAATTCTACCACCATGAGAAAAAACTGCTCCTCTACCCTCCAGCAATTTATAAAAGCCCCAGACCAGAAGGAAAACAATAAAAACCTAGAATTAAGTCCTGAGGACTTGGAATTAGGTAAACTAAGTGATTATGAGTTCAGAGCAACTATAATAAAAATACTCAATGAGGTAGAGAGAAAGATAGAGAAACAAGCCAAGTTCTGGAGTTACTTCACAAAAGAGATTGAAATCATAAAGAAGAATCAAACAGAATTACTTGAGATGAAAAACACAATGGACCAGATAAAAAAGAATACGGATTCCCTGAATGCCCATGTAGACACCATAGAAGAGCAAATTAACATGATTGAAGAAAGACAGTCTGAGTGGCTCCAGACAGAGGAAAAAAGAGAACTAAGAATTAAAAAAATGAGGAAAATCTCCAAGAGATAGTGGATTCAATGAGGAGTAAGAACATAAGGATCATAGGAATTCCCGAGAATATGGAAAAGGAAAATGGAGCAGAAAGTGTGCTTAACGATATTATTGAAGAGAACTTCCCAAATCTAGGGACTGACGCAGAAATGTGCGTAAAGGAAGATTTCAGATCTCCTAGATTTGCCAATGTAAAAAGACCTATTGTAAGGCACATAGTAGTAAAATTGGCAAGAAGGAAAGATAAGGAAAGAATACTGAGGGAAGTACGAAAAAAGAAGAGAATAACCTTTAAAGGAGCCCCTATCAGACTGTCAGCGGATTTCTCTACAGAAACCTTACAAGCTAGGAGAGAATGGAGTGACATATTCAAAGCTTTAAAAGATAAAACGCTTCAGCCAAGAATACTCTATCCAGCAAGAATTTCCTTCAGATATGAGGGAGAAATTAAATCTTTTCCAGACAAACAAAAGTTAAGGGAATTTGTAACTAAAAGCCCTCTACTACAAGAAATCCTCAAGAAGGCTCTCATACCTGAAAAAAGAAAAAAGGGAGAAAGGGGTCACAATCCACACACTAGGGAGACCGATGGGTAGAACCAGAACAGGATAGCAAATATTCAACTATAGCATTAGGGTAAAGGTAAGGAAACTACCAAAGCAAGGACGATCTTATCACTCTAACTACGAATTAATAAGACGAGTTGGAATAAGAAATGAAAATAATTATTTAGGAGGGGAAGAGCAAAGGGTCTAAATCAGTATTGGTCAAGTAAGTAAAAGACCACCAGAGAATAGACTATATTATACACGAGATTCTAAATAGAAACTTCAAGGTAGACACTAAAATAAAATACAGAACAGAGTCACAAATCATAAATAAGGAAAAATCTAAGAAACCCAGCATAAGAAATTGCAGTATTAAATGGGTAGTCTAAAGCACACAGGAAAAGAAATACAGGAAAACAAGATAATGAGGGACAGATTGACAGCATTAAGTCCACATGCATCAATAATCACTATCAATGTGAACAGATTGAACTCTCCAATAAAAAGACACAGAGTGGCAAAATGGATTAAAGAACAAGATCCAACAATTTGTTGCCTCCAAGAAACACACCTCAGCCCCAAGGACAAACCACAGGCTCAGGGTGAAGTGTGGAGGACAATACTTCAAGCTAATAGCAAGGAAAAAAAGGCAAGTGTTTCAATTCTTATATCAGACCAAGTGGATTTCAAAATAAGACAGGTAAAGAGAGACACAGAGGGACAATATATAATGATCAAAGGGACACTTCATCAAGAAGAAATAACGCTTATAAACATCTATGCACCCAACACAGGAGCACCAAGATTCATAAAGCAATTATTAACAGACCTAAAGGAAGATGTTAAAAACAACACAGTAATAGTAGGGGACCTCAACACCCCACTCACATCAATGGACAGATCATCCAGACAGAAAATCAACAAGGAAATAGTGGAGTTAAATGAAAAACTAAAACAATTGGACTTAATAGACATATATAGATCACTTCACCCTAAAATAGCTGAATACACATTCTTCTTAAGTGCACATGGAACATTCTCAAGGATAGACCATATGTTGGGAAACAAGGCATGCCTCTACAAATTTAAAAAAATGGAATAATAACAAGCATCTTCTCAGATCATAGTGCTATAAGGCTAGAAATTAATTACAAGAAAAAAGCTGAGAAAGGCACAAAGACAACACACTACTGAACAAGCTACGGATCATTGAAGAAATTAAAGAAGAAATAAAAAAATACCTGCAAACAAATGAAAATGATGGCATGCCATACCAACTCATATGGGATACAGCAAAAGCTGTATTAAGAGGAAAATTCATCGTAATACAGGCACATCTTAACAAACAAGAAAAATCCCAAATAAGCAATCTTAAAATACACGTAACTGAACTAGAGAAAAAAGAACAGATAAAGCCCAAGTCAGCAGAAGGAGAGAAATAATAAAAATCAGAGCAGAAATAAATACTATTGAAATGAAAAAGGCAATAGAAAGGATCAATGAGACAAAGATCTGGTTTTTTGAGAAGATAAATAAAATTGACAAACCACTAGCCAGACTTACAAAGAAAAAAAGGGAGAAAGCTCAAATAAACAAAATCAGAAATGAAAGAGGAGAAATAACAACAGACTCTGCAGAAATACAAGGGATTATAAGAGAATACTACGAAAAACTATATGCAAACAGAATGGATAACCTGGAGGAAATGGATAAATTCTTGGACTCCTACAATCTCCCAAAGCTCACTCAAGAGGAGGCAGACAGTTTGAACAGACCAATCACAAGGAAAGAGATTGAAACAGCAATCAAAAACATCCCAAAGAATAAAACCCCAGGACCAGATGGCTTTCCTGAGGAATTCTACCAAACTTTCAGAGAGGATTTAATACCTATCCTTTTCAAGCTATTCCAAAAAGTTAGGGAACATGGAACACTTCCTAACACATTCTATGAGGCCAACATCACGCTGATACCAAAGCCTGACAAGGACACACAGAAAAAGAGAACTACAGGCCAATATCACTGATGAACATAGATGCAAAAATTCTAAACAAAATTTTGGCCACCAGAATTCAGCAATTCATCAAAAGGATCATACACCCTGATCAGGTGGGATTCATACCAGGGACACAGGGATGGTTCAACATCCACAAATCAATCAACATGATACACCCCATCAACAAACTGAGGAATAAAAACCACATGATCATCTCAATAGATGCAGAGAAGGCATTTGACAAGATCCAACAGCCATTTATGATAAAAACTATGAACAAAATGGGCATAGAAGGAAACAACCTCAACATAATACAGGCCATATATGACAAACCCATAGCCAACATCATACTCAATGGGCAAAAACTGAACGCCATCCCCCTGAAAACAGGAAAGAGACAAGGATGCCCTCTATCACCACTCTTATTTAACATAGTACTGGAGTTCCTGGCCAGAGCAATCAGGCAAGAAAAAGGAATAAAAGGAATCCAAATAGGGAGGGAAGAAGTGAAACTCTCGCTGTTTGCAGACGACATGATCTTATATATAGAAAACCCCAAAGAATCCATTGGAAAACTCCTAGAAGTAATCAACAACTACAGCAAAGTTGCAGGGTACAAAATCAATTTGCATAAATCAGTAGCATTTCTATACTCCAATAATGAACTCACAGAAAAAGAACTCAAGAACACAATACCAGTCACATTCGCAACAAAAAGAATAAAATACCTTGGGGTAAATTTAGCTAAGGAAGTGAAGGACCTATATAATGAAAATTACAAGGCCTTTCTGAGAGAATGGGATGACGACATAAGGAGATGGAAAGACATTCCATGTACATGGATTGGAAGAATAAACATAGTTAAAATGTCCGTTCTACCTAAAGCAATCTACAGATTCAACGCCATCCCAATCAGAATCCCAATGACATTCTTTACAGAATTAGAACAAAGAATCCTAAAATTCATATGGGGCAACAAAAGACCCTGATTTTCTAAAGCAATCCTGAGAAAAAAGAACAAAACGGGAGGCATCACAATCCCTGACTTCAAAACATACTACAAAGCTACAGTCATCAAAACAGCATGGTACTGGTACAAAAACAGGTGCACAGATCAATGGGACAGAATTGAAAGCCCAGAAGTAAAACCACACATCTATGGACAGCTTACCTTTGACAAAGGAGCTGAGGGCATACAATGGAGAAAAGAAAGTCTTTTCAGCAAATGGTGCTGGGAAAACTGGAAAGCCACATGTAAAAGAATGAAAATTGACCATTCTTTTTCACCATTCACCAAAATAAACTCAAAATGGATCAAAGACCTAAAGGTGAGACCTGAAACCATAAGGCTTCTGGAAGAAAACGAAGGCAGTACACTCTTTGACATCAGTATTAAAAGGATCTTTTCGGACACCATGCCTTCTCAGAGAAGGGAAACAATAGAAAGAATAAACAAATTGGACTTCATCAGAGTAAAGAGCTTCTTCAAGGCAAATGAAAACTGGATTGAAACAAAAAAACAACCCACTAACTGGGAAAAAATATTTGCAAGTCATATATCTGACAAAGGCTTAATATCCATAATATATAAAGAACTCTCACAACTCCACAACAAAAAAATCAAACAACCCAATCAAAAAATGGGCTGGAGACATGAACAGACATTTCTCCAAAGAAGATATCCGGATGGCCAATAGGCACATGAAAAGATGCTCATCATCGCTGATCATGAGGGAAAGGCAAATCAAAACTACACTAAGCTATCACCTTACACCCTTTAGAATGACAAAAATATCTAAAACTAATAGTAACAAATGTTGGAGAGGTTGTGGAGAAAAAGGAACCCTCATACACTGCTGGTGGGCATGCAAACTGGTGCAGCCACTATGGAAAACAGTATGGAGTTTCCTCAAAAAATTAAAAATAGAACTACCATATGATCCAGCCATCCCACTATTGGGTATTTATCCAAAGAGCTTGAAGTCAGCAATCCCAAAAGTCCTATGCACCCCAATGTTCATTGCAGCATTATTTACAATAGCCAAGACGTGGAAGCAACCTAAGTGGCCATCAACAGACGAATTGATAAAGAAGATATGGTACATATATACAATGGAATACTACTCAGCTGCAAAACAGAACAAAATCATTCCATTTGCAATAACATGGATGGACCTTGAGGGAATTATGTTAAGTGAAATAAGCCAGCTAGAGAAGGATGATCTGTGTATGACTCCACTCACATGAGGAATTTAAAATTATGGACTAAGAACAGTTTAGTGGATGCCAGGGGAAAGGTGGGGTGGGGGGTGGGCACAAAGGGTGAAGTGGTGCACCTACAACACGAATGACAAACATTAATGTACACCTGAAATTTCACAAGATTGTAACCTATCATTAACTCATTAAAAAAAATGTCAAATAATATGCTGTTAAGGAATGGTTTTAAGAAGGTACACATATGCCTGCCTTTCTTTTTTAAAAGATAGTGATTGATTGATTCGACTAATATTTACTTATCAATACTATATTATTTCAAGGTGCTACATAAAATAAAAAGACAAAGTAAACCTGAATTGTCCTTTCAGTGAAATGAGTACTATCCTGGTGTCAGCACTATACTGAATAAAGTGCATAAACATATAAATTTATTGTTAGAAGTCTTATGTTTAAAGGAAAAATTGCTATAGGAATTTTTTTTGTTGTTACTCTCCTATTAGAAGTTATCCTCCCTATTGACCAAGGACTAAACTGGACCTGTTTTTACGATAGCACCTCTATAAGCTTTTACACAGCAGATGTTAAAAACCTGAAATAGAAAGGACTTAATTCTGAGAAGCACTTACTATGAGAACTGAATTTTATTATTGTAGCTGAACAGATGTTTTTTGGTTCTTGGATATCATGAAGTAACCCTGTTATTGTGAGAATCTTGAACTTCAAGAACATAAGCCATTCGATATCAAATGTCAGTATTTGGTACCATTGGTTCATGCATACTGTAGAAGTTATCATTTAACCAATGACATTATTACTCAAATCTTCAAAATAAGAACAGAGGTTTTTGACATACTGTCATTGAGTAATTGTTACCAGGTTCCAGTTCAACCATAAGAAGGTGAAGGAATGGTCTGATATAAATCATTGATTGATATGTACAGACAAAAAAATATAGTCATTTAATTCTGTGTCTTGGGGTCTCTAGCTTTAGGCTTTTTCAGTCAACTCTGTCTAATTGGTGTTATGTTAATAAATATGTACATAAAGGTTATTTCTTATTGGAAGAGTAAGATTAGTAGGAGGTAGAACCCAGAATGTATCTTCAAGGTCCACCATTAACCACTCCCACTTACTGCTGTACCATATCACTATGGTCTGCTGTTACTTTTGGAGAGACAAATATTCAAATGTTTAATATTATACCATGAAGAATTAAATATGTTATACAGAATTATGTCAAAATTCTGTGAGATTAGAGAGGAAGGACCAAGTCTAATTTAGGGAAATCAGTGACCATTTCTCAGAGGAAATGGCATTTAAGGTAGAACAAAAACAATAGGTTGATTGTGGTAGAAGAGGAGGGTAATTGTGTTTCAGATCTAGTAACCTTCAAGTTTGTTTCTATACATTATAATCAGTTAATTTGTATGATCACTATTCCTTGTATTTGAAGTACTTTCATGAATTGTTTTTGTGTACATCAAAACATTTGAAGTGAATAGTATTCTTGACTTTAGATAGAAGTATTATAAACTTCTGTTACTTGGATTGAATTGCTTTTCCCAGATCATATGGCAAGTGGCACAGCTAGAGTATTAATTCAAGTTGACTTCTGGTACTGTGCTTTTTCCATGGCACAGAAATGAAGGAATAAGGTGATATCAAGTTGGCTGGTGCATGCCTAAGAAATGATTGTTGGTTTCACTAAATTGGAACTAAGAACTGTGGCAGGATTTTACATTATAAAATTAATTTTCTAGTTTGTTTTAAATTAGCAAAATTTTTAATAACATACAGTAGAGAATGGAATTTAAAATTTGATTTTTTTAATGTATAACTTTTTCTTTTATGTAATGACATATTTCTTTTGGGTACCATCAAAATCAGTTTTTAAAATTGAGACATTGTTTACATCAGCTTTTGTTATCAGGAAAATTCACATATGAGAAAACCCATTTCCTATCAATTTTGGATGAATCAAGTGCTTTGTAGATGAATTTCCTTTTTTTCAAGTAAAATTTTTATTGTGGTATTAACTTTATACTGAGAAATGGACTGATTGTTAGGTTACAACATAATGAATTTTCACAAAGTGAACATGGAGAACATTACTTTTGCTCCACAAATCCACTTCCCAATCACTTATCCCTGACAAGAGTAACCAATGCTCTCCTGACTTTTAACAGATTAGTTTTGCTTATCAGTAATTGTGTAAGATAAAACAATGTAATATGATATTTTATAATCTCATATAAAAGTTTTAATTTTAAGTGAGGAAAGAAATAGTCTTGAAAATATTTTCTGTATATATTTGTGAAACTCTAAGGTACATTTCTGTTAAATAACTAGTTCTTCTCGTACTTAGAATCCAGACCATTGTCGGTTCCTGTTAAAGCCATGCTGAATATATCTGAAGGAGGTAGAAGTCCTGAAGAAAGAATGAAAGAATTTATTGGAGTAATATGGAATGCGGTAAAGAGTCTCACACTGCAGGTAAAAGTTAAAAATATCATGGTTTTAATTTCTATCATCCTTTCTAATTTTCTCACTAGTAACATGCATGTATACTATCTCATTTCCATAATTTAGATGAAAACTGTTGGTGCACTTTGTATATTATTAACAAAATTATATGAAACATATGCTATTCCTGATATAGTTATAAAAATACACAAATTTTGAGATGTTCCTTGAATTAAAAAAATTAATTCTACTTTTTGTTTCTTTTAAGCATTATTTAAAAGATTTTAAATGTTCACCATATAAATCACATTTTTCTCTCACTGCTGAGATAAAAACTTAGTTGGAATTAAAAGGATTATCTACTTACTTATTTTCCATACCTAATCACAAATTAAATATGAAAATTATTTTATTGTTATTAAATTTTCTTCACACTTATTTTCACTTTAAAGTACACATAATTTAATCTTATTGAATTACCCTCCTCCCCGATCATATTTTACCTGATGAAAATACACAAGTAAATGCTTATCTAATTTCATAGGATTTAGGTAAAAGTAACTCAGCAATTTTTAAGTTTTAAGTTTTTGTGTAGAATTTTTCCTCTTTGAAATATGATATAAAAGACTGATATTAGAGGCATCTTTATAGAATTTTGTCTGTACCGGACAGTAATATCTCAGTACTGGAGCCTTTCACTTCTGTTTAAGTTGTAGAAAATTGTGAAGGAAAGTTGCTCCCACTTTAAGAACAAGAGCAAGGTAGATGATGTACAAATTATGCTAGGATACTTTATCGACAGGAACTGCAAGATAATACATATGTACTGTTTTTACCTGCTATATTGGTGATAATTTGTTACACAACATAGAAAATTAATACAGACAGATATAGACATCTTATGCATGGCTATAATATAGTGTGATCAGTATAATGAACACTTACCTGTCAAAAACAGTTTTTAGGGGTCAGCTCCATGGCCTCGTGCTTAAGTTTGGTGTGCTCTTCTTTGGCACCTTGGGTCTGGTTCCCAGGCATGGACCTATACTGCTTGTCGCCGGCCACGCTGAAGCAGTGACCCACATACAAAGTAGAGGAAGACTGGCACAGATGTTAGCTCAGGGTGAATCTTTGTCAAGCAAAAAGAGGAAGATTGGCAACAGATGTTAGCTCAGGGCAAATCTTCCTCAGTAAAAAAAAAAACAAAACAAAGACAGTTTTTAGAAATATATCTACAAACATCTCTAGTTGCTTAGTATCAGTCAGTGAATGTGATTAATTGACTAATACATGCTGTCTAATACAAGAGTCAGTAACCTGGATTTTGGCAATCCTTTACAGCCTGTCTTTTCTGAGCAGGCAGCTTATAAGAAAATTAAGAGTGGGAGACAGAGAGCATGTCTTGTCATTCTTTTGTTGTTGTTTTAGCTCTTAGTTGGCAGGAAATATGACTTTTTCACAGATACCAGCTGTGTCTCACCAATCTCAGTCAGGATGAGGCCTTTTACTATTAACATTACCCTATTGTTGCTTGTGTTGACTCACCTATCCTCCTCCCGTAGCGTTTCCTTTTATGCTGTGGGGGCATCGGATAGGACAGATGAGACAACATGAATGCAGGAACATTTAGTGCCTTTACATTGTCTGTGATTGTAGAAGCAGAAAATACACAGTACTTTTAAGTTGTTGCTAAACACTTATGTTCAGTGTTAGTCTCTTTAATCTATATAAAACTCTGTCTCCTTATGATGGTTTTCCTTGTGTATCACTCAGTCCTCCTCTAAACACTTACCCATGCCCTCCTTCGTGGTAGAGCTAGCTAGATTATGTGTGTTTTTGCTCCTGATGACTATTTATATTTATTCACTTCATTGCTTGTAGCTTTTCTTATGATAAAATTTTTAATCTCAGGGGAGACCCATTATTGATGGGAATGAGAATGGTACATGGGTAATTCTCAGTTGTATTCTCTTTCTCAATTTCATTAAACTCAGTCTGTATTCTTGGTTTATTCTAATGTGTGGTCACAAGAACATAAATTTGAGAAGTTTTCTTTCTTATTTCTTGTGTTTCTACATAATTCCTTACTGACCTATGCACTCTTCTCATTTTACTGATTTAATGCATTCTGTTTCTGCCATTGAAGTCACCAATAAAAGAAATGATGAATACTACCCATCAGCTTATTGTGTATTATTTTAGTAATCATCTAGAAAGAGGTAATTTGTGGTGTATTTAGTATCAATAACGTAAATACTAAAGTGATTAGTAAGTAGTTAGGATGAGTAACTACTTAAGAGCACGTGTTTCTACTCTAATGATTGCATAAATAATAATGAATTTATCTGATTATAGTACAATCTGAAGTTCTGAATTATGGCTTGACACAAATAATGTTTATGGAAAAAGGGATAATGCAAATATTATCAGATCTCTCTCTAGCATATTACCTTATATATCGTGCTTTTCTTTAGCACCTTGCCTTAAGCCAGCTGTATTCAGGAGTTTGTGGTATTTTGGTTTCACTAAATTGGAACTAAGAACTTTGGCAGGAGGGTATATTTTTCTTTGTGTCTTTTCTGAGACTTATTTATTCTAAAATAGATCTTAATGGACAGTATCTCCCGTGAATTTTGATGTCTAACCTCTTAACACAAAATTTGCCCTTTTTTGACAAAGCTAACTTATTTACAGCTTTGTCTTCTAAGCAACAGAATTCCTTTCTTCTTTTGCGCTATTTTCCTTCTCTATTCTAGTGAAAATGCTTTGATACCAAAATAAGCTTATGTAGCATTCATTCATTTCATATATATGAAATATATATAAAAGTTCTACTCTAGTGGAACTATAGCAGATCTCTTGGAGCTTATGTGTCTTTTTAAAATTAATTGCCTTGTACTTTCCTCAGGGATAGTCCTGGAGTTGATGAATAATGTAGACTATCATTTAAGGGATTGCTCCAAAGCCCCACTGCCCTTTAATATATCCTCCTTGGCTTTCTGAAATTCCTTATATCCTTTCTGACAAATATCACATTTCTAAAAACATCCTGTTAAAATATACATGTTTACTGAATAATCATAAGCATGTTAACCTTTTAATACCCTAGTGTAAGCTTGTTTATTTTTTAAAACTGCTAGTTATGTAGTAATGCATTACAGAATGCTGTTTTCCCCTCCATTTATTATTCTTTTATCCATTCTCACATTCAGCACTTAGTTTTATTTATATATCATGCTAGGTACTAAGAAGACAAAAGAAACATAATAGTTCTTTTGATCTAGCAGGAAAAAGGCAAACAGCCATTCTGTGAAGCATCTTGTGGGGAACGTCTCTTAGAGACATCTTTTAGAAAACTCTTAAGATCCAAAAGAGAAATGGGGATATCAAGGTAAATGCCATTTACTTGAAGGATTTCCAGGGTATGCACTGCCTGGTTCATGATGAATTTAGGTACTATCCTTGATTACTATTTATTGATTTGTACAAGAACTAGATGACATCATAGCATTATTTAGAATATAATACAAGAACTAGATGACATCATAGCATTATTTAGAATATAATAGCTATCAAGAATATTTAGCTGTTTGAAGTTTACTTTGGTCCTAAATGTTACTTCATGATGATATTAATAGTTATATTAAAAGTAACGTCATTCTCTTTTATCCATTTCACAAAACAAATGGACTAATTTAGTGTAATTACCTTTTATTGATATCATTTTGAATAGTTGTGTAACGAGATGAGAAAATAGTATTAGGTTATGTGAGTATTTGACAGGTCTAGGAAAATCTTTCAATTTAAGATTCCAAGTGACATAAGACATTTTATGAATGGGTCGTTCAAAAAGTATCTTAAGTGGCCAGCCCCTTGGCGTAGCAGTTAAGTTCGTGTGCTCCGCTTTGGTGGCCTGGGGTTTGTGGGTTCAGATCCTGGGCGCGGACCTACACACCACTTATCAAGCCATGCTGTGGCAGGCATCCTACATATAAAGTAGAAGAAGATAGGCACGGATGTTAGCTCAGGACCACCCTTTCTCAGTGAAGAGAGGAGGACTGATGGTGGATGTTAGCTCAGGGCTAATCTTCTTTAAAAAAAAAAAAATATTAAGTTGAAAGAGCAGTGAGCAAAGGGAATACCATTTCTCAAGTGGTTAGTAGAAGAGAAAGTGTCCTGGAAGGAAACTGTAATGGAGTTATCCAAAATATAGGAGGAAAGGCCAGAGAGTTCATGGAAGCCAAGATGTATAGAATTTCAAGGAGCCAATGGTCAGCAGTATCAAAACTGCATGTTAACTATGGACTTTACTTCACTAATCTGCTATGTGAAATGGTTAGATTAAATAATGTTTGAGGCTATTTCCAATTCTGGCATTCTTATGTGATTCTTTTGGTTCTTTTGCTTGTTTTATAATGATGCAGTACCTTCATTAGCTTTATTACCAACAGTGAACTTAATCTTATATGACATTATGGATTAATTATAAGTAGAGATACTGATGTTCCTAATTTGTTTCTTCTTTCTTCTTTTATTTTTTTAAAAATGTTTTTGGTGAGCAAGATTGGCCCTGAGCTAACGTCTGTTGCCAATCTTCCTCTATTTTGTATGTGGGACACTGCCACAACATGGCTTGATGAGCGGTGTGTGGGTCTGTGCCCAGGATCTGAACCCACAAACCCTTGGCCGCTGAAGTGGAGTGCACGAACTTAACCACTACACCACTGGGCCAGCCCCTCTTTTTTTATTTTTAGTTGTGGTAAAATACTCATAAAGTTTACCATCTTAACCATTTTTAAGTGTACAGTCTAGTCTGATGTTCCTCATTTGACTAAGCATATTGAGTATAAATTAATACATGATTACACTAGTACTAAATGATTCATCTTTGTATAGCTTATTTTGAATATTATCTAGGCACCTTGCTTGCCTCACCTTTAGTCCCAATCCTGTGTTATACATGCTATATATTTAAACATTTCCAGATGTTAATGTATTCTGAAAAAGTTTCAAGATAAAACTACGTTCTGAATAAATGATTAAAATCTAGGCCCTAAAATTGAGTTTTTTAAAAACTAGTTTCCATTTTCCAAGATGTTTTATGAACCAAAATGTAAAACAGAAAACCCTGAAGTTGCCGTCAGATGAAACAGAACATCATAACTTAAAGCCATCAAAGGATTATTCTTTTAGTGGAAGTTTGAGCAGGTAAATGTGTTTAGAATCAGAGTTTCCGGAAAGTTGATTTTGGAGCCAAAGTTGGTATTTGCTAAGTCCATTTTCTTTTTCACTTATGATAGAAAGACTACCATTGCATAAGGACATAGTATTTGCTATAACCTGTTTTCAATAGAAAAAGGAACTTCCACACTTCTTTGTAATGGATTATTTTATAGTACTATATGTAGTCTTGAACAGTTTTTTTTAATATGAACTTGGTGTGGGGGCCTTTTCACAATAGATTAGCATAATCTCCATTATTCTTTGCAGCTTTTCTCTTATCAACAAAGATCCTGTCTATTAAACTTCAAAAAGCTACGTTTTTATTTCAGAAGCACGTACTTGGCCATGGCATGCAGTTGACAAAATAGGAATACTCTGGCCTGGAATTCACTAGTAAAGGAGAGTGTTACCCTGGTTTTGGCCAAACTCAGTTTTCTTGTCTTTTACATTCAAGATCATGTTGCTGTCCAGTGGCATTTCCTGGGTGTTTGTTATAGTTTCTCTCTCTCTCTCTTTTTTTTTTTTGATGAGGAAGATGGGCTCTGAGCTAACATCTGTTGCTAACCTTCCTCTTTTTCTTTTTTCTCCCCAAAGCCCCAGTACATTGTTGTAGATCCTAGTTGTAGGTCATTCTGGTTCTTCTATGTGGGATGCTGCCTAAGCATGGCTTGATGAGCCGTGTGTAGGTCTGTACCCAGGATCTGAACCAGCAAACCCTGGGCCACTGAAGCCGAGTGTGCAAACTTAACCAATACGCCACGGGGCCGGCCCCTGTTGTAGTTTCTGAAGTCTTCTGAAGAACAGACATTTCAGGCTACACAGAGCACCTGTCAATCACCTTAATTGTAAATGTAATTATTTGCATTTAATGCTTAAAATTTTGCACACAGGACCATGTTTTTATTTATAGACATTGAGAAAGTGACAGCAATATCATGGTAGTTTTTAGAAGGAGGAAGTCTGGAATACAAATCTAGGAATTTTTTCGTGTCTTCCCTTGACAAGTTTTTATGGGGAAAGCGTGGAGATTTATAACACTTACTCTGGAAAAGAAGAGAACCAAGGTTTACTTCTGAGGTTTTTAACTAATGCCCTAAATTGAGTATCTTTAGATTTCTACTACATATGAAGATAGCTAAACTGTTTTCATAATATATTTCATAATGTATTGAGAATTTGTAGCATAGGAAAACTGTGATTTGGGACATATTTTATAGTGCAATTAATATACTGCTTGTTTTGGTGGGCTCTGTATACACAGGTCATTAAACCATAAGCAGTAGCATTTTTCAATAAAAGGACTGTGAATATCTTTTATAAATCCATGAGGGCTAATGTTTGGATCTGGCATATAATAGATAGTCAGTGTATGTTTACTGACTTTATTTATTTAGCAAACATTTAGGCGGCAGTTAATGTGTTACATCTTAATGTCAAAGCCAGTTTTCCCCCATTTACAGATCAGGAAACTGAACTCATGGAGAGATTAAGTAACTTGTCAGAGGTTCCACAGCTGGAATTGAACCCATCTAGCTGACAAGTCAATTTCATTAATTACCCTCCTAGTTTGTCTCCGTGGAATGAAATGCTGAACAACACGCATTAAACAATTATTTTTATTAACATCATTTATTTAATAATTGTTTATTTAGTACCTACTACATGCCAGGTACTGTACTATGTCCTAAGACTGTAGAGTGAACAAAATAGGCAAAGTGTCTGGCATTATAGACCTTATGTTCTAGTGAAAATTCTGTAAGGCTATTAGTATTTCAAAACCCTTTTGTTTCACGTTTTTTAAGCACTAAGATTATGTCTTTTGTCTCTGTATTCCTGACTTTCAGCTCAGTTCATGGTAGACATTAAAGAATGCATGAAGAAAAGAAAAATGAATGAAAATGCAACCTGCAGTGTTTCCTCATTTTAAAATTTTATTTGAAACTGTTTCCTGAAGAATAAAATACATTGATACAGAGAACATTTCATTCTGTAGAAATTTTGCAAAATAGTGTAATTATCATTAAAGTTTCAAGTTTTAAAAAAAGGAAAACATGTTATTTGGGAATAGGAAATAGCAACCTTATTTAAAAGGGCAGAAAATGTGGTACAACATTTTAAAGCATTTTTTTATGAAGTGTTCTATATGATAGACAGTGGGCTAGTTAAAATGCTTATATTAATGTATAAAAGAAACCTATCTTAGTCTCTTCTTTTTAACTGAGTTGTGATTACAGGTAGAGAGCCCCCGAATTAGAAAAATCCCAGTTTACCAAACCTTACATATGGGGCACGGAGGGAACACAACGGCACATAGCTTTTCAAATGGCACTTGAAACTTCAGAAAAAAAAAATGCGTGACAATCTTTTCATTTATTAAAATAAGAACACCAAATAATTTCTACTTTATTGGTTTATCCTTAGTATATCTCACTTAGATATGTAACCCTTGACCTAATAGGAATCAAAATAGAGGTGGTTCTACTTCAAGAATTTGTAATAATCCCTTCACTTTAACACATGAATGTGTTCAATATTGGCAAAAGAACATGTTGCTACCAAAACTGAAATTAGATCCTTGAAACAGAAAGGATGTTGCCATGGAAAAATGAAGTAACACTCAGTGCAGCTGTGATGCATTAATGAATAGGATATTTTTTTAAAAGATCATTTGTGTTTGGTGTGGCTCAGAGGGTCCCAACCAGATGGTTTCCATGAACATGATCTGACCCCCGATTGGAGGACTTCTTACTGGCAGATTACTTCATTTTCTTTCCCTTGGATTGTCAGATCCGTGCATTAATGCAAAATTTACTGCTGCAGATTTATATTCACTTACATAAATCACTCAACATTTTACATTAAAACCACAATTTTAGACATACAGTTTAACAGTCATTTTAAAAGTGTAAAACGATTTATATGATAGCTTTATATATAATAGGTGTAACATTATAATAAGTTTGAGCAATTTGGATTATGTATATGTTTTTGTTCTTATCATTAAAGGAATCCTCTCAGCATATATCATATTTTAGAAAGTTTATTTTTTAGACTTGTTATATATCTCAGGCTAATACAGTGTGGATTCGGTATACATTGCTCAGGTCGTTTAAACTTGATGAAGTTATTTCAGAATTAGTGGAATTTTGGAATATATTATCAAATTTTCACGCAATTTAAATTTCCTTCTCAATTGTGGCATATTAAACTAATTACCTCACATTGTTGAAAGCATTTTTCAACATAGGATCAATACCTACATGAAATGTTAAATATGACTCTTCATAGTTTGACCTTAAAACCATGATCTCAAGGTACCACTTTAACTTGTGCACTTGAACATCACTAATGAATTATGTTAAATATTTGAAAACATAATTGTAATACACCTAAGACAATAGACACTTCTATTTCAGAATTTTAAAATGTTGTGACCTTAGATCAATGAATTTTTTAGCGTATACGTGCTTAAATTATCTAAGCTGCGAGATAAAATTGTAGAACTAAAAAGTAAGTTCATACTCTATGAACCAGTGTATTTATTTTTGCAGAATTTTACTTAGATTATTTTCACTGAATTCAGAAGTTTGTCTATGCACAGACATGTTGAAGCAAAGATGAATAAAGTTGCTTATTTATACGGCTGGCAAATTATTTATTGTTTCAAGGAATTCCAGACCTGTTACGTATTAAGGTCTCACTAAGGAATATAGTTTGCTAGAATATCCAAGCATTTATCAGGCAAACAAATTTTAGTTTTTATTACACTTTCAGATAATACGTTTGTATGCCAAATATTTCTTATTTTTTTAAAAATAATTCAAGTGTGGTAGGCTGTTTGGGCACTTTACTAGCCAGGTATAGACTGTTACCTTGTAAAAGCCAACGAAGACTAATAGACTTTAACCTACATTGGTTTTGAACTAAGAACTCTTAATGGATTCAATTTTTGATTTGGTCTTGGGTAGTCTTATTTTAACTCTGTAAGGGCCTGGCAACCTAAGTTATTACACTGGGGATAGGGAAGCATAAAACTTTCGCATGAAACCACAATTTAGGTAATAATTTGAAGCATGATAAAAGCAAGGAATAACACTGATTTTTGTCTTCTGAATTACCTTCGTTACCATACATCTGTTTAAATACAGCGAACCTTGTATATATGTATATATATTCACACATACACATACACATTTAAATCTTAATATACATGTATATAAAAAAGAGAAAGTAGGTAATATAAACATGTTCTCCTTTACTGTTTGTCTAGAGATATAACCTGAACATGTTAAACATTTTTTTCTTCTGTTTTAGTCTATAAGGTGAAAAAGGAAGATCCAAATTCGTGTGGAAATAGCTGTTTATGGGGTTTTTTGTTTTGCTTTTTTTTTTTTTTTTTAAGGAAAGGCAATAAAATGCTAGTCAGTTCTAAGGCCTTAGCTGGTGTTAACAAAATCTAATGAACTGCGAAAGGAGGAGGATTTTCTCACCTTTTTTTGCCAGCACATTTTCTAACTCAATCCTATTTCTTGGAAAGAACTATGGAAAGGCAGATATGTTTTCTTCTCAAGTCACTGTGCTCTTTTGATCAAATTCATAGCAAGAAACAACACCTTTTAAAGTATTTGTTGTGTTCTTTGGTAAAAGTAACTCGTAGAGACATAAGTATGGGACATTTTCTTTTTTGGCTTGCCTGTTTGTTCTCGAAAAGATATTAAGTGTTTGAGGGTATGTTTACTCTCAAATGAAGTCTGATCGAAATATTTTAATTCTGCTTTTCTTTTCTAGCTTGAAGTACAATCTTGTTGTGTGTTCATTCCAAACAATAGCCTGCCTTCCCCGAGTACAATTGTATCTGGTGACATTCCTGGAACAGTGAGAAGCTGGTACCACGGACAAACCAGCATGCCAGGAACACTTGTCCTCTGTTTGCCTCAAATAAAGATTATTAGTGCTGGCCACAAGTATATGGAACCCCTGCAGGAGATTCCTTTTGTCATCCCACGACCCATTCTTGAAGAAGGTACATTTAAAAAAATTCTTCCTGTGGTTATTATATTTTGTATTGATAGTTTTACTATTAATAATATGCCAATGCATCTGTAAATCAGTCTTCTCCTTGAAAGCTCTACATGAAAATGAACTAAGTGATCTACAAAGTAGATCTAAAAGGAGAGACCTAAATGTAAGTGAACTAAGTGATGCTGTTTATTGACATCCACACCTTTTAATCATATTCATATCTATATATAAATGAAGACTATCTATAAAAGATCATGTGCAACATAGAACAATTACTAAAATGCTAAGCATAGATAAAATTGTTTGGAAGAAAGTTGGGTTCAGATGTTTGTATTAGGCTGAACGAAGAATTATATGTAGATTTTAATTTAAGCCACTTGAGTTATGAGTGGATGTATTATAACATATATAAATAATCAAATAATTATATTATTTACATCAAGCATAGTATATTTCTAGATTTCTCATTTATTTAAATAAAGTAAGTAATTATGTGAAAACTGGAGCCATGACTCTTTCTTTAATATATATACTTGATTTCTAATATTGCAGTGTTTTCAGTTGCAAATTCATACCCTTTTGAACTTTGACATATTCATTTCAAACAATATGTGAACCTGGAGAAGTTTTGAGTCGCAAAATAAATAATGTGAATCTATATTTTAATAACAAGGCTCAAATTTTTGACAGTGCTAAACAGGTCAACACCTTGTTCATATTATTATGATGTAAGTATTTGAATCCTGATATCATTCAGATTATTGCACACTGTTATTGAAAAGCAGATACAGTCTGCACAACTCTTAACTTTGGCTTTATGTTTATTTCTCTCTCCTTTTCTCTGTGTTGAAATTTACATTGAAATCTAGTTTTCCTAGATTTGTCAGAAGTAAACGTGATTTTACTGCCAGAAATTAATATTAATATTTAATAATATGAATAACATTATCATAAAATCGTAGAATTCTAAGGTTTGGAAGGAACTTACTTAGAATTCTTCTTGTGTGATCCTTGGTACAAGGATCCTTTCTCTAGCATATTGGACATATCCATTTTTTGCTATTCACTTTTGGTTATAGGGAATTCTTTATTATCACAATTGCACTGTGTATCATATTAAGGATATGCTGACCTCATAAAGTGAGCTGAGTGGTTCTCCCTCTTTTTTTGTTGTTTTAACTTTGGAATAATTTTTGTGAGATTAAAATGGTCTCTACCTTGATTTTTTGTTAAAACTCAATATTTGTATAGTAACTTTTTAGGATCTAACTTGTATATTATAAAATTCTTCCTTTTAAGATATACGATTAGATAACTTTTAGTATATTTACAGTTTTGTGCAACCATCATCACTATTAAATGTTAGACTGGTTTTGTTTGTTGCCCTTCAAACAATTGTTAGACCGTTAGCAGTTACTCCTCATTCCCCCTTCTCCTCAGCCCCTAGTAACCAGTAATCTTCCTCTCTTTATGAATTTGCCTATTCTACATATTTCATATGAATGGAATACCACAATATGTGGTCTTTCATGACTGCCTTCTTTCACTTAACCACAGTATTTTCAAGGTTGATTTTTATTATAGCATGTATGTCTTCATTCCTTTTTATGGCTGAATAATAATCCATTTTGTGGATATACCACATTTTCTTTATCCATTCATCAGTTGATGGACATTTGAGTCATTTCCACTTTTTGGCTTTTTTGAATAATGCTGCTACGATCATTCCTGTGCATGTTTTTCATGGATGTATGTTTTAATGTCTCTTAGATATATACCTAGGAGTAGAGATTTTGGGTCATGTGGTAACTCTGTGGTTAGGATTTTGAGGAATTAACAGATTGTTTTCCAAAATGTCCTTGCCATTTTACAGTCCTACGTCAATGTATGAAGGTTATAATTTATGCACATCTGTGTCACTATATGTTTTTGTCTGTCGTTTGATTCTAACCATCCCAGTGGGTTTGACGTGGTATCTTTTAGTTTTGTTTTGAATTTCCTGTATGTCTAATGATGTTGAGCATCTTTTCATGTGCTCGTTGGCCGTTTATGGACCTTATTTTGTATTTTCTTTTTCTACTCAAATCCTTCGCCCAATTTTTAGTTGGGTTATTTGTCTTCCTCTTGTTGAGTTGTAGAAATTCTTTATATATTCTGGATATTAGACCCTTATTAGAAATGTGATTTGCAAATTTTTTTCTCCCATTCTATGGGTTATCTTTTCATTATCTTGATTGTTTCTTTCATAGTATATTTTTAATTCCAGTTTTTCCCCTGCTATATTGGAAATTACTCACTAACTATTCTGTTTTTTTAGTTTTAGAAATTAATGCTCTTTCCACAAAGTAAACTCTGGTCCTGGAAATATTAAGATGCACATTTACTTTATTTACTCTGCTCCTGAACAGCACACAAGCCTTAAAAGACTTTAATTATCCTCTCCAGATTAACCAGTTATTATTATTTTTTTTATTGCGGTAACATTGGTTTGTAACATTATATAAATCTCAGGTGTACATCGTTGTATATTTTGATTTCTGCATAGATTACATCATGTTCACCACCCAAAGACTAATGACCATCCATCACTACACACATGTGCCTAAATCACCCCTTTTGCCCTCCCTGCTCCTCTCTTCCCCTCTGTTAACCACCAATCCAATCTCTGTCTTTATGTGATTGTTTGTTGTTGTTTGTATCTTCTACTTATAAGTGAGATCATATTTGACTTTCTCCCTCTGACTTATTTCACTTAGCATAATACCCTCAAGGTCCATCCATATTGTCATAAAAGGCCGGATTTCATTCTTTCTTACAGCCAAGTAGTGTTCCATTGTGTGTATATACCACATCTTTATCCATTTGTCTCTTGATGGGCACCTAGGTTGGTTCCAAGTCTTGGCTATTGTGAATAATGCTGCACTGAACATATGGGTACATGTATCTTTATGCATTTGTGTTTTCATGTTCTTTGGATAAATACCCAGCCACGGAATAGTTGGATCATATGGTAGATCTGTTCTTAATTTTTTGAGGAGTCTCCATACTGTTTTCCATAGTGGCAGCACCACCTTGCACTCTCACCAGCAGTGTATGAGGATTCCCTTCTCTCCATATCCTCTCTAACACTTTTGTTTCCTGTCTTGTTAATTATAGCCATTCTCATGGGAGTGAGGTGCTATCTTATTGTTGTTTTGATTTGCATTTCTCTGATAGTTAATGATGTTGAACACCCTTTCACTTGCCTGTTGTCCATCTGTATATCTTTGGAGAAATATCTGCTTAGATCTTTTGTCCATTTTTTAATTGGATTGTTAGTTTTTTTGTTGTTGAGGTGTATGAATTCTTTGTATATTTTGGATAGTAACCTGTTATCTGATGTATGATTTGCAAATATCTTCTCCCAATTCTTAGGTTGTCTTTTCGTTTTGTTGATGGTTTCCTTTGCTGTTCAGAAGCTTTTTCGTTTGATGTCGTCCCATTTGTTTATGTTTTATATTGTTTCTCTTGCCCAAACAGGCATGGTACTTGTAAATATGGTGTTAAGACCCATATTGAAGAGTGTACTGCCTATGTTTTCTTCTACAAGTTTCATGGTTTCAGTTCTTATGTACAAGTCTTTAATCCATTTTGAGTTAATTTTTGTGTATGGTGTAAGGTGATGGTCTGCTTTCATTCTTTTGGATGTGGCTGTCCAGTTTTCACAACACCATTTATCGAAAAGACTTTCCTTTCTCCATTGTATGTTCTTGGCTCCTTGTCAAAATTAGCTGTTCATAGACGTGTGCGTTTATTTCTGGGCTCTCGATTCTGTTCCGTTGATCTGTGTGTCTGTTTTTGTGCCAGCACCATGCTGTGTTGGTTAGTATGGCTTTGTAGTATATTTTGAGATCAGGGAGTGTGATACCTCCAGCTTTGTTCCTTTTTCTCAGGATTGCTTTGGTTATTTGTGGTCTTTTGTTGTTCCATATACATTTTAGGATTTTTTTGTTCTATTTCTGTGAAAAATGTCATTGAAACATTGATAGGGATATCATTGAATCTGTAGATTGCTTTGGGAAGTATGGACATTTTAACTATGTTAATTCTTCCAGTCTAAGAGACGGAATATCTTTCCATTTCTTTGTGTCTACTTCAGTTTCTTTCAACAATCTTTTATAGTTTTCAGTGTGCAGATCTTTCCCCTCTTTGGTTAAGTTTATTCCTAGGTATTTCATTCTTTTTGTTGCAATTGTAAATAGGATTGTATTTTAATTTCTCTTTCTGCCTCTTTGTTGTTAGTGTATAGAAACTCAATTGATTTTTGTATGTTGACTTTGTATCCTCTATTCATTTGTTCTTTTGAAAAGTTTCTATGTATATAAAATCACATCTGGGGCTGGCCCCATGGTGGAGTGGTTAAGTTCGCATGCTCTGGTGCAGGTGGCCCAGTGTTTCGTTGGTTCGAATCCTGGGCGTGGACATGGCACTGCTCACCAGGCCACGCTGAGGCAGTGTCCCACATGCCACAACTAGAAGGACCCACAACGAAGAATATACAACTATGTACTGGTGAGACTTGGGGAGAAAAAGGAAAAAATAAAATCTTTTAAAAAAAAAATCACATCTACAAATAATGACTGTTTCACTTCTTTTCTAATTTAGATCCCTTTTATTTCTTTTCCTTCCTTGATTGCTCTGGCTATAAGCCTTAAAATACTTTAATCATCCTCTCCAGATTAACCAGTTATTATTATTGTATATGTAATTCTATCTTTTATTCTTTACACTTCATAAGATATTATCATTTAAAAAATAATTGCTTATTTATATTGTTGATATATTGCATATATGTAACTAGGGCAAGGTTTGGACAAGTTATTCAGTAAAGGGCCAGATAGTAAATATTTTCAGTTTTATCAGCTATATGGTTTCCGTCACAACTACTCAATTCTACTTTGTAGTGCAGAAGCAGCCATAGACAGTATATCAGTGAATACATGTGACTGTATTCCAGTAGAACTTTATTCACAAAATCTGATAGTCCACTGGTTTTGGTCATGGACCATATTTGCTGATTCATATATTAGTGCCTTACTAGTCATTCCTTCTCACAGCTCAATCCTTTCTTCTATCTCAAATTATTTTCCTTCTGCCTTTTTGTGATGAAGTCTGTTAGCAGACTTGTTTATTTGAAAATGTCTTTATTTTGCCTTCCCTTTCGAAAGATATTTTGCTGGGTATACAATTTCTTGTTGGTAGTTATTTTTGTTTGGCCCATTAAAGATACTGTTGTGCTAACTCTTGCTTTTCATTGTCCTTTTGAGAGATCCACTGTTAGTTTGTGTTTCCATAAAGTTTTTTTGCCCTTTCTCTCTGGCGGCTTTAAGAATCTGTTTGATCTTTGTCTATTAAAGGTTTAGTACTGGTGTCTTTTATGAGTTCTGCATCTTTTTTTGGCATTATCTCCAGATATTGCCTCTGCTGCCTTCTTTCTATGTACGTTAGACCTTTTTGCTTTTTTACTGTATTTTTTTGGTCTCTTCTTGTGCTTTTGTATTTTTTTTCTTCAACTTGCTGACTTACATTCTGAGCAGTTTCTTTAATCGGATCCTCCAATTCATTTATTTTTTTTAATTGAGTCTAATATGCTGTTAAAGTTAATTGAATTTTTTAATAAACTTTATAGAATTCTAATACATTGTACAGAAAACTGCACTACTCTTAGTGTACAGATTAATACATTTTATGAAATAAACCCACCTGTGTTTCCAGCATCTGAATCAAGATCAAGAATATCATCAGTACCCAGGAGATTTTCTCTGGCCCCTTGCCAACCACTGTTTCTTTAGAGGCAAACTTGACATCTAAATCCATAAATTAATTTTCCTCGTTTTTAACTTTTATAACACTTTATATGTTACTTTTTGGGGGTTTTTGCTGAGGAAGATTAGCTCTGAGCTAACATCTGTGCCAGTCTTCCTCTATTTTGCATGTGTGTTGCGGCCACAAAATGGCTTAATGAGTGGTATATGTCCACACCTGAGATTCAAGCCTGCAACCCTGGGCCACTGAAGCAGACCGTGCCAGACTTAATCACTGTGCCACAGGGCTGGCCCCTGTATTAAGTTAAAAATTTTACTTATGATATTCTTTTCACTTTGATTGATTTCTGAAACTCCTTGCTTTTTACTAATAATTTTCAGGGCTTTTTTTTCTTGATAGATGAATCGTTTATTTTATATTATTGTCTAATTCCTGCTGACTTTTGCCTACTATGCCTCGTATTCCTTGTGCAATTTTTGTTTCTTTGTTCCTTCCTTTGGGGGGGGCGGGTGGCGCATCTACTTACTTTCCTTGGCAATGTCTCTCTAGAAATTTTTCGAAGACCAAAAGATTCCTCCTGTGCACATTTCAGTTTACTTCTGACATATTGGGAGAATTACCACTTTAGGACCATTTGAAACTAAATTGTTGGTTAGAGGTTTTTATGCCACTCAGATAATAAAATTCAAGTTACAACTTCTTATGAGTCCTGGCTTGTGGTTATGAGTATTTTTGTTCTTCTGTTCAGTGTTCAGTTTTCTGGTAGAGTTTGTGGTAGGGTTATGTAGACAGGGGAAAAACAGGGCAGTTTTGTTTCTAGTTTACCCTTACGTTACCCTCACCCTTCATATTGTAGCCATTTGCATATAGCCTTATTTTCTGTTAGGTTCTACACTGCTAATAGGCCTAGGGCTTTATCTTTTATCAGCCTTAGTTGTGAACAAGGATGTTTAATTTCACCAGATTAATGAATTTAATCATTAGTCATTAATGAATTTAAGAAGATATCGTGTGTGTGTTAACCAATCTATATAAAATTTATTCATAATATATGTTATATATAAACATTTTATAAATATATTCATCATTTTTATTTGTTTTTATTACAAGGGTCATTCAGGACACTAACTCTACATGTTGCTGGAAATAGAATCCCTCAGTAATTTAAAGATGTTGTGATATGATTATACCTCCTTTTTTCTAATGGACTTTATGAAAGGACTAACATATACTGCCCTACTATTCTTTATTTCTTCAATATTCATTTAAAATCTCTCTTATTCCTAAAACACTCATGCCAACTTCTACTGTTTGTCCTTTTCATATGATAAGTTATTTTATTCTCATCTTGTTTTTCAAATACATTATGAATGACTTAAGAACTACAGAAGTCTCCATCTTTAAAGCATACGATGTTATATTCTCTGAAGTTTTTCTTCTAAAACTGAGTTAGCATAGCAAAAGTTTGTTTTAAACTTTTTAAAAAATTGCATACCAGATGGAGAGAGCTAGAATCAAATAGAAGCTTCTAAAGTCTATTTTTCATACTCCCTAGGAGAATATAGAGTGACTGTATAATCAACATTGAAACCTAAAGTAGAAACAATTTTTTAACGGTATGGTTCTTTTCATTGGCCAAACCTTACCTGAGGAAAGATTATTTCAAGATATTTAAATCTTCTTTATGTATTAAAAATTATAGATATTAACTTCTAATTAAGGAATGAAATTCAATTTTTTTATTCATATTAAAGGTTGTTTGTAAAAATATTTGAGTAATTGATGCATATGTGTAAAGAGCAGTTTACTCTTTGTCTTTACACCTGTGTATAGATGGAGAAAGAATCTGAAGGTTTATTTATTCATTTTATCAGTTTTCAACTAGTCCTCCTGGTTTCAGTGTCACTCTGCATGGTCTTTTTCAAACATACTTATTAGAACCTATTGAGAATGGATGCCATGAATCAAATCGATCTTTTATAGCTTACCTCTCTGGGCCTCAGTCACTCGCTGTGAATCTATTATCTTTTCATGTTTAAAAATTTTGTGGTATTTCTTATCTGCTGTCATGTTCTCTCCTGTTGTCATAGTCCTTTTTCATTTATAATGGTTTTTATTTCCTTTTGGGGAAGGTTAGCCCTGAGCTAACATCTGCCACCAATCCACCTCTTTTTTGCTGAGGAAGACTGACCCTGAGCTAACATCTGTGCCCATCTTCCTCTACTTTATGTGTGGGATGCCTACCACAGCATGGCTTGACAAGCAGTACACAGGTCCACACCTGGATCCGAAACAGCGAGCCCCCGAGCCGAGAAGCAGAACGTGCGAACTTAACCACTGGGCCACCAGGCCGGCCCCTATAATGCTTTTTCACTTTCTCACTGTCATTTTGCTGGTTTCAGAACGTAGACAAATATCTTCAGTCGTTTATGTTCAACCAGATATGAAATATGCCCAAGTCCATACTACCATCCCATTGTACTCCTTTCTAGTCTCCTTCTCTGATAATACTGTTTTATATGTAGCTCATTTTTGTTCAGTAAATGTTTTTTGATAAATATAGAAGATGGATTTGGTGGCGGGGGCAGGGCACATAGGGGAAGGTAGGAAAACTAGAGGCAAGGAAATTAGTTAGGTATTATGATTAGCTCTTATAGTTGTAAAGAAACATGACTGTCAAAACCAGGAGCGTGATGGGGGACAGCAGGGTGGCGCAGGGGTTAAGTTCACACGTTCCACTTCAGCAGCCCAGGGTTTGCTGGTTCAGATCCCAGATCCCGGGGGGCAGACCTGTGCACAGCTTGGCAAGCCATGTGGTGGCAGGTGTCCCACAAAAAAGTAGAGGAAGATGGGCACAGATGTTATCTCAGGGCCAGTCTTCCTCAGCAGAAAGAGGATTGGCAGTGAATATTAGCTCGGGGCTAATCTTCCTCAAAACAGAGAATAAAATATAAAAAATAAAAAAAAACAGGGTAGTGATGATAGGGATGAAGATACTGGGAAGAATAAAGAAACAGTTAAGAAAAAATTGGCAAAACTTTGTCACTGGATTAGTTATGGATAGTAGAGGAGAAATAAATGTGTAGAATAGCTCCATGGTTCCTAACTTAGAGGTCTATGTAGACATTTATATAGTTAATATTGTTAGTGTGAGTTAAGAAAGAGGGTCAGTTTTTGTTGTGGAAGGTGAGAAGGACAAATTTAGGTTGGGACATATTGTGAAGTGCTTGTGCGACATTCAGGTAAAATTATCTAATGAGCTGTTGCTTATATGGGTCTAGAGCTCAAAAGAAGGATCATTGTTAGAGATACATCATGACAGCAGGACAAACCAGGAGAAAAGATGTGATCTCCTAACATCACTTATATAGTGAGAAATAAGTGGAATCCAGATAGAAAAGGGGGGGAACACTAATGTTTATTGGATGAGAAGGAAAGGAATAATCTGTGATGGAAACTGCAAATAAAAGGTAGGGTAGGGGCTAGCCTGGTGGCGCACTAGTTAAGTTTGCACATTCTTCTTCTGGGCCCGGGATTCACTGGTTCGGATCCTGGGCGTGATCCTACACACTGCTTATCAAGCCATGCTGTGGCAGGCGTCCCACATATAAAATGGAGGAAGATGGGCACAGATATTAGCTCAGGGCTAATCTTCCTAAAAAGAAAAAAATTAAAATAAAAGGTAGTGGAAATAAAGGAAAAGCCATGAGGAAATAATATCTTAGAAGGCAAATGATTAGATCATCTTAAATATAGCAGAGATGCCCAATAAGATAAGGACTTAAAGGTGTGAAAGGAATTTGACAATTTTAGGTGATTGGTTTCTTATCATAATACTTTCAGAAGAATGATGTCAACACAAGTCAGATAATGGTAACTTAAGGACTAAAGAGAAAATGAAGAATTGACACAACAAATCTACAGTGTTTTTTAAAAAATTATTTGAGAAAGACAGCAGAGAGAGGATGGTATTCAGATGTAAATATGCCTTGATATTCTTTGGTTGCAAGCAACAGAAACCAAGTCAGGATAGTTTAAGCAAGAATGGAATTTAATGACTCATTGTCTATGTCCTACTATAGAAAACAACTTTGACTTTTAATTAAAATTTTTATATTAATTCCGTTTGACTCTGGTGGTTATGAAGACCATGTTTTCAATTAAAGCTTGCTTTTATTTCTTTGTCTTTTTTTTTTTTGACTTGTCCTCACAACTCCCGTGAAATTATTTTTCTCTTGCTCTTTATTTTTGGTATTGCTTGGTTATCACTCTGGAGTTGTAAATTCCTGTTAAAACCATAATTTTTTGAAAGCACTTATTTAGATTCGTGATGGAATAAACTACAAAGAATAAAGTTTCCTATATACTAAGGTTTTATACTTCAAACCTTTTATTTTAATGGAAATATTTTACTATATTGTATGTGTATACACATACATATATACAACATATATAGTAGATATTTCTTTGCCTTCTTAAACAGGAAATATGGCACAAAATCTAACCTTTTAAATAATTACTCAGGATTATGATATTTTCCAGTTTTATTGAGTTATAATTGACATAACATTTATTAGTTTTAGGTGTACAACATGATGATTTGATATATGTATATATTGCAAAATGATTACTACAATAACTTTAGTTAAAATCCATTATGACACACAATTACAAATTTTTTTCTCATGATGAGAACTTTTAAGATCTCCTCTTTTAGCAACATTCAAATATATGATGCAGTATTGTTAACTTTGGTCACCATGCTGTACATTACATTTCCACAACCTATTTATCTTCTTTCTACAAATTTGTACCCTTTGACCACCTTCAGCCATTTTGCTGACGCCCTCAGCTACTGCTTCTAGCAACCACCAATCTGGTGTCTGTATCCATGAGTTTGGTTTTTTTTAGATTCCACATGTAAGTGAGATTATATAGTATTTGTCTTTGTCTGACTTAGCATAATACCCTCAAGGTCCATCCATGTTGTCCCAAATGGGAGGATTTCCTTCTTTTTTATGGATAAATAATATTCCAGTGTACGCACACATGCACACGCACGTGCACATGTGTGTGTGTATGACATTTTCTGTGTCCATTCATTCAACAGTGGACACTTAGGTTGTTTCTGTGTCTTGGCTACTGTAAATAATGCTGCATGAACATGGGGGTTCAGATATCTCTTTGAGATAGTGATTTCATTTCTGTGAGATATATACCCGGAAGTGGAATTGCTGGATCATATGGTAGTTCTATTTTTAACTTTTTTTTTTTTTAGTTTCACAGTCTTTTTTTTTTTTACTTTTTATTGAGATTATGATAGTTTACAACCTTGTGAAATTTCAGATGTACATTATTATTTGTCAGTCATATTGTAGGTGCACCACTTCACCCTTTGTGCCCACCCCCCCTTTCCCTTGGTAACCACTAATCTGTTCTCTTTGTCCACGTGTTTAATTTCCAAATATGAGTGGAGTCATACAGAGATTTTCTTTCTCTATCTGGCTTATTTCACTCAACATAATACCCTCAAGGTCCATCCATGTTGTGAATGGGACAATTTTATCCTTTTTTCTGGCTGAGTAGCATTCCATTGTATATATATATATACCATAGCTTCTTTATCCAGTCATCAGTTGATGGGCACTAAGGTTGCTTCCAGGTTTGACTATTATAAATAATGCTGCAATGAACATTCATGGTCTTTTTGAATTGCTGATTTCAAATTCTTTGGATAGACACCCAGTAGTGGGATGGCTGGGTCATATGGTATTTCTATTTTTAATCTTTTGAAGAATCTCCATACTGTTTTCCACAGTGGCTGCACCAATTTGCATTCCTACCAGCAGTGTATGAGGGTTCCTTTTTCTCCACAACCTCTCCAACATTTGCTATTTTTTGTTTTGGTTATTTTAGCCATTCTAATGTGTATAAGGTGATATCTTAGTGTAGTTTTTATTTGCATTTCCCTGATGATCAGTGACAATGAGCATCTCTTCGTGTTCCTATTGGCCATCTGTATATCTTCTTTGGAGAAATGTCTATTCATGTTCCCTGCCCATTTTTTGACCAGGTTGTTTAATTTTTTTGTTGTTGAGTTGTGTGAACTCTTTGTATATTATGGAGATTAACCTTTTGTTGGATATATGATTTGCAAATATTTTTTCCCAATTGGTGGGTTGTTTTTTTGTTTCAATCCTGTTTTCCCTTGCATTGAAGAAGCTCTTTAGTCTGATGAAGTCCCACTTGTTTGTTCTTTCTGTTGTTTCCCTTGTCTGAGAAGACATGGTGTCTGAAAAGATCCTTTTAAGACTGATGTCAGAGTGTACTGCCTATATTTTCTTATAGAAGTCTTTAAGGTCTTACCTTTAAGTCGTTGATCCATTTTGAGTTTATTTTTGTGAATGGCATGAAAGAATGGTCGATTTTCATTCTTTTACATGGGGCTGTCCAGTTTTCCCAACACCATTTGTTGAAGAGACTTTCCTTTCTCCATTGTAGGCCCTGAGCTCGTTTGTTGAAAATTAGCTGTCCATAGATGTGTGGTTTATTTTTGTGCTTTCAATTCTGTTCCATTGATCTGTGCACCTGTTTTTGTACCAGTACCATGCTGTTTTGATTACTATAGCTTTGTAGTATGTTTTGAAGTCAGAGATTGTGATGCCTTCAGCTTTGTTCTTTTTTTCTCAGGATTGCTTTAGCAATTTGGGGTCTTTTGTTGCCCCATATGAATTTTAGGATTCTTTGTTCTATTTGTGTGAAGAATGTCATTGGGATTCTGATTGGGATATGTTGAATCTGTAGATTGCTTTAGGTAGTATGGACATTTTAACCATGTTTATTCTTCCAATCCATGTGCATGGAATGTCTTTCCCTCTCTTTGTGTCATCATCAATTTCTTTCAGGAAAGTCCTGTAGTTTTCATTGTATAGATCTTTCACTCTCTTGGTTAAATTTATTCCGAGATGTTTTATTCTTTTTGTTGCAGTTGTGAATGGGGTTGTGTTCATGAGTTCTCTTTCTGTTAGTTGTTAGACTATAGAAATGCCACTGATTTATGTAAGTTGGTTTTATACCCTGCAACTTTGCTGTAGTTGTTGATTATTTCTAATAGTTTTCCAATGGATTCTTTGGGGTTTTTCTGGATATAAGATCATGACCTCTGCAAACAGTGAGAGTTTCACTTTTCACTGCACATTTGGATTCCTTTTATTTCTTTTTCCTGCTCTGGCCAAAACCTCCAGTACCGTGTTTAATATGAGTGGTGAGAGTGGACAGCCTTGTCTTGTTCCTGTTCTCACAGGGGTGGTGTTCAGTTTTTCCCCATTGAGTATGATGTTGGCTGTGGGTTTGTCATATATGGGCTTTATTATGTTGAAATACTTTCCTTCTATACCTATTTTATTGAAAGTTTTTATCATAAATGGATGTTGGATCTTGTCAAATGCTTTATCTGTGTCTATTGAGATGATCATGTGGTTTTTGTTTCTCATTTTGTTAATGTGTTGTATCACATTGATTGACTTGTGGATGTTGAACCATCCCTGTGTCTCTGGTATAAATCCCACTTGGTCATGGTGTGTGATCTTTTTAATGTGTTGCTGTATTCAGTTTGCCAAAATTTTGTTGAGGATTTTTGCATCTATGTTCATCAGCAATATTGTCCTGTAGTTTTCCTTCTTTGTGTTGTCCTTGTGTGGTTTTGGGAACAGGGTGATGTTGGCTTTGTAGAATGTGCTAGGAAGTGCTCCATCTTCCTCAATTTTCTGGAATAGTTTGAGAAAAATAGATATTAAATCTTCTTTGAATGTTTGGTAGAATTCTCCAGAGAAGCCATCTGGTCCTGGACTTTTATTTTAGGGGAGGTTTTTGATTACTGTTTCAATCTCTTGTGATTGGTAGATTCAGATTCTCTATTTCTTACTGATTCTGTTTTGGGGAGTTGTAAGAGTCTAAGAACTTGCCTATTTCTTCTAGGTTGTCCAATTTGTTGGCATACAGTTTTTCATAGCATTCTCTTATAATTCTTTCTATTTCTGTGGTGTCCATTGTGATTTCTCCTCTTTCATTTCTAATTTTATTTATTCAAATCTTCTCCCTTTATTTCCTAGTGAGTCTGGCTAAGGGTTTGTCAATTTTATCTTCTCAAAGAACCAGCTCTTGTTTCATTGATCCTTTCTACTGTCGTTTTTGTTTCAGTTTCATTTATTTCTACTCTAATTTTTATTATTTCCCTCCTTCTACTGACTTTGGGTTTTGTTTGTTCTTCTTTTTCTAATTCTGTTATGTGTAGTTTGAGACTGCTTATCTGAGATTTTTCTTGTTGATTGAGGTAAACCTGTATTGTGATGAATTTCCCTCTTAGGACTGCTTTTGCTGCATCCCAACTGAGTTGGTATGACATGTTATCATTTTCATTTGTCTCCAGATAATGTTTGATTTCTCCTTTAATTTCTTCAATGATCCACTGATTTTTCGTTAGCATATTATTTAATCTCCACATCTTTGCCTCTTTCCCACCTTTATTCTTGTAATTGATTTCTAGTTTCATAGCATTATGGCCAGAAGAGATGCTTGATATTATTCCAATCCTCTTGAATTTGTTGAGGTTTACTTTGTTTCCCAACATATGGTCTGTCCTTCACAATGTTCTATGTGCACTTGAGAAGAATGTGTAACCTGCTGTTTTTGGATGGAGTCTTCCATATATATCTATTTAGTCCATGTGGTCTAGTTTTTCATTTAATTCTACAATTTCCTTGTTGACTTTCTGTCTGGAAGATCTATCCATTGGTGTTAGTGGGGTGTTGAGGTCCCCTACTATTATTGTATTGTTGTTGATATCTCCTTTTAGGTTTGTTAATAGTTGCTTTACGTACTTTGGTGCTCCTGTGTTGGGTGCATATATATTTAGAAGTGTTATCTCTTCTTGGTGGAATGTCACTTTTATCATTGTATACTGCCCCTCTTTGTCTCTCTTTCCCTGTTTTTCCTTGAAGTCCACTTTGTCTGATATAAGTATGGTGACACCTGCTTGATTATGTTGACTATTAGCTTGGAGTATCATCTTCCATCCCTTCACTCTGAGTTTGTGTTTGTCTTTGGGACTAAAGTGTGTTTCCTGAAGGCAGCATATTGTTGGGTCTTGTTCTTTAGTCCATCCTGCCACTCTGTGTCTTTTGATTGGAGAGTTCAATCCATTTACATTTAGAGTGATTATTGAAATGTGGGGGCCTAATGTTCCTTTTTATCACTTGTTTTCCCATTCTCATGCATTTCCTTTCTTTCTCGTCCCATGAATTTTGGACTACCTTTTCAGGTAGGTAGTTTTCTATGTTGGTTTTCTTCGTATTCATAATTTGTGTCTCTATTCTAGTTATTTGTTTATTGGTTACCATGTGGTTTGTATAAAACATCTCATAGATGAGGTAGTCCATTTTCTGATAGCCTTTTATTTCCTTAGATTAAGCTGTTCCATCCCTTCCCTTTTCCCCTTTGAGGTTGTTATTGTTACATCCTTTTTTTTCTTTCTTTCCTGTGTTGTGAGTTTGTGGTTAAAATCACAAGATTATATTTATTCTTGGTGTTTCTCTTCCTTTTTCTTTAATGTTATACTTAAGCATTTGCTAACCTGTTCTGAAGGAGAGCTACAATTTTCTGCTTTTGTCTTTCTGCTTATCTCCTTTGCTCTGGGTTTTGTAACCCCTTTCCTTTTTTTTTTCTTTCAGGTATGAGGGTCTTCCTGAGCATTTCTTGTAGGGGGGTCTTGTGGCAATGAACTCCCTTAACTTTTGTTTATCTGGGAAAGTTTCTATATCTCCATCATATCTGAAGGATATTTTCACTGGATAGAGTATTCTTGGCTGCTAGTTTTTGTCCTTCAGAGTTTTGAATATATCATTCCACTCTCCTAGCCTGTAAGGTATCTGCTGAGAAATCTTCTGACAGTCTGTTGGGAGTTCCTTTCTAGGTTATTTTCTTCTGCCTTGCTGCCCTTAATATTTTCTCTTTGTTGTTGACTTTTGCAAGCTTCACTGCTATATG
This sequence comes from Equus asinus, assembly GCF_041296235.1. NCBI lineage: Eukaryota > Metazoa > Chordata > Mammalia > Perissodactyla > Equidae > Equus > Equus asinus. The sequence continues at coordinate 47,800,707 of NC_091801.1, forward strand.
CCTTGGGGTTGGTCTTTTTACATTGATAAAGTTGGAGATCTATTAGCTTCTGTCACATGGATTTACATCTTTCTCCCCAGGTGTGGGAAGTTCTTAGCCATTATTTCTTTGAACAGGCTTTCTGCCCCCTTCTCCTTCCTGTCTCCCTCTGGGATCCTATAATCCTTATGTTGCATTTCCTAGTTGAGTCGGATATTTCTTGGAGAGTTTCTTTATTTCTTTTTAGTCTTAGTTCTCTCTGCTCCTCTATCTGAAGCATTTATATATTCCTATCCTCCAAATTCCTAATTCTGTCCTCCATATTATCAGCCCTATTGTGCAGAGAGTCCAGATTTTTCTTAATCTCCATTGTCTTTTTCATCTCCAACATTTCTGATTGTTTCTTCTTTATAGTATGCAGCTCTTTTGTGATGTAGCTCTTGAACTTGTTGTCTATCTGGATTCTCTTTTAACTCACTGAGCTTTTTAATGATGGCTATTTTGAATTCTTTGTCATTTAGGTTGTATATTTCTGTGTCTTTGGAATTGTTTTCTGGGTACTTGTCATTTTTGTTCTGTTCTGGAGATTTAATCTATTGTTTCATGCTGCTTGATGGTGAGGATTTGTGCCTCTCCATAGAGATAGAGTTTGGTTACTGCTTCCACTCGCTTCCACTGTTGGGGGAGGGGCAGGAGCTTGTAATCTACACCAACCAGGATCACTGTCAGCTGTTCCTGACTGATCCTGGGCCTGTCCTTGGGATCACAGTGGCACTGTGAGATCTCCTGTCAGCTGTGGGAATAATATCAAGGGGACTTCGGGTTGCTGGTGCTTGCTCTCACACACCACCAAGACACACTCCCTCCTTAGGGTCTGCAGCAGTGTTATGGGCTTTCACTGCAGCCAGGAGCTTAGCTGATTCACCTGGACTCGTAGCTCTGCCACCGTCAGGTCCCGCAGGATCTCACTTGTCCACTCTGGGCCACAGCAGAGCTATGGGTACCTAATGCAGCCATTGGTTAGCTCACTCAGCCACACCCCTTCTGCTCTTAGATTGCCCAGTCTTTGTGCTTGGTGTGCAGGGCCTCTCCACTAAGGCCAATGAGAGTCTTGGAGTCTTTCCCTGTGGCCGCTGTGGGGCCATGGATTTTCCCCCTGGCCTAAGGAGTAGTCACACTGGGGCTCAGGATTGTCACTACCCACTCACACTGGTCTCGCTTGCCCCCTTGGAGCTGCAGCAGGGCTGTGTGTGTTTAATGCAGCAGGCGAGTTGCTCAACTGGCCTAGCCACTTCTGCCCCAGGGCCTCCCATCCTTTGTGTTTGGAGGGCAGGGCCTCTCTGCTAGGCCCAACCAGAGACTTTCCCTGTAGCTGTTGTGGGACCATGGATTTTCCCCCTGGACCAAGGAGCAGTCACGGGGGGCTCCATGTTGTCTCCACCCACTTGCATGGTCCTGCTGGATCTCACTTACCCCCTCCAGGCCACAGCAGGGCTGTGCATGTTTAATGCAGCCAGTGGGTTGCTCAACTGACCAAGCCACTTCTGCCCCAGGGCCACCCAGCCTTTGTGTTTGGAGGGCGGGGCCTCTCCACTAGGGCCAACCAGAGACTCCCTGTGGCTGCTGTGGGACCATGGATTTTCCCAGTGGACTAAGGAGCAATCGTGGGGGCCTTAGGGCTGTAGTCACCTGTTTCTAGTCACGCCACTGATGCACACACCAACCCTTGGTCCCGTGGTGGTGCTATGAGCATGTTAGCTGGGGGAGAGTCGCTTGCAGGTACTAGGCTGTCTGGGGTCCAGGGAGTTTTCACCTATCTCCACCTTTTCCTTGGGTGTAGTCCATCCACCTTCTGATGTATAGTAGCGTGGGTCTCTCAGGCATCCTGAGGTGCTGTGTGTGTATCCTTTGTTGATCAATGAATGTTCAATTAGTTGTAGTTCGAAGAAGGAGAGACAAAGAAAACTGCTCACTCCACCATGTTGCTCTGTACTTTTAACTTTTTGAAGAACTTCCATACTGTTTTCCTTAGCGGCTGCACAAATTTACATTCCCACCAACAGTGCACAAGGCTTCCGTTTTCTGCGTGTCTTTGCCAACACATGTTATTTCTTGTCTTTTTGATAATAACCATCCTAACAAGTGTGAGGTGATAATCTCGTGGTTTTGATTTGCATTTTCTTGATGACTAGTGATGTTGAGCATCCTTTCATATACCTGTTGACCCTTTGTATGTTGTCTTTGGAAAAGTGTCTATGCAGATCCTCTGCCCATTTTTTAGTTGAATTGTTTGGGTTTTTGCTATTGAGTTGTATGAGTTCTCTCTATATTTTGGGTATTAACCCATTATTAGTTTCATGATTTGAAAGTATTTTCTTCCATTCCATAGGTTGCCTTTTCACTTTGTTGATTGTTTCCTTTGCTTTGCAGAAGCTTTTTAGTTTTATTTAGCTGTATGTGTTTATTTTTGCTTTTATTTCCTTTGCTTTTGGTGTCAAATCAAAAAATTTGATGAAAAAGTGGTCGCCAAGGCCAACGTCAAGGAGCTTTCCCTCTACATTTTCTTGTAGGAGTCTTATGGTTTCAGGGTTTATGTTCAAATCTTTAATCCATTTTGAGTTGATTTTTGTGTATGGAGTAACATAGGGTTCTAGAGTCATTCTTTTGCATGTAGCTGTCCACTTTTCCAAACACAATTTATTGAGGAGACTGTCCTTTTCCCATTGTGTATTCTTGGCTTCTTTGTCGTAAATTAATTGACCTTGTATGCATGGGTTTATTTCTGGACTCTCTATTCTGTTCCATTGATCTATGTGTCTGTTTTTATGCTAATACCATACTGCTTTGGTTACTGTAGCTTTCTGATGTAGTTTGAAATCAGGAAGTATGATGCATCCAGCTTTATTTTTCTTTCTCAAGATTGCTTTGGCTATTTGGGGTCCTTTGTGGTTCCATATAAAATTTAGACTTGCTTATTCTATTTCTTTGAAAAATGCCATTGGAAATTTGATAGGAACTGCATTGACTCTGTTGATTGCTTTGGGTGCTATGGATGTTTTAAGAGTATTAATTCTTCTAACCCATGAGCACAGAGTATCTTTCCATTTATTCGTGTCTTCTTCAATTTAGGATTATCATTAAAATGCAACCAGGGTAAAAGTAAAATGAGACCTTTTTCCTGGTGCCTTAAAGCTTTCTCAATATTCTAAGACATCCAAAAGAGACATAAAGTTAACTCTAGTAAGCCTTGAAACATAATGTGCATCTTTATAGATGAGGGAGTTACTTGGCACAGCATTTTGAAGATATCTATTTTTTTTAATTCCTAAAACCTAGGCTGACTTTTTCATCAATCATCTCTCTTTGCTGTCTAGCTCCAGACTCTTTTCTTATTTCCTCATCTTCCATCTGTCTCCATATCTGTCCCATTTATTCAACAAATATGTATTGAGCACTTGCCATGTAACAGACACAGAGAATACAGATTTGAACCAGACAGATAGGTGGTGCCTCCTCTCTCGTATTTTACAAGCTATTGAGGGGGATAGTGCCATAAACAAACTTAATATCTTTTTGAAAAGGTTATGAGGATTAAATCAGTTAATGTATGAGCACTTTAAAAAGTGTCTGTCAGATGACAAGTGCTCAGTAAATGACAAGTGCTCAGTAAAAGCTTACAGTTACTGATATCTGAGTAGGACTTCCAAATTCTATGGCCTGGCTTCCAGTCTCTGCTGTTTTCCAGATAGAGTTTTCCTTCCTGGTTTCTTATGCTGCTGTGTTCCTGGAACCATGTATGGGACCCTATCTCTGAAATAGACTTAAAATTCTTCACTTCTTTTAATTGTCTTATAGTATCCAGTTACATAATAGCATTAAAGAATAAAGTAGAGTTTGCTGAAGATTTCCTACTAAGGGCAAATGTGGTACTGGGACACCCTGTATCAAACAATTTTTAAATCTCTATTAGTCTCTTAGACATTTTTGTGCTTTAAAATTCTTACTTAGCAACGCTGCCAGAAGAGGTTTCTCTCCCAGGCTCTTTTTTGTCCCTGTTTGATCTCCTGACCAAAGGAATTTCAAATTCTTCTCCATTTGTCAGGTGGAATAACTTAGTTATTTTTGACTGAAATCCCTTTCATGGCTTCCCATCAATCTTTGGGTAAATTTTAAAATCCTTTACATGACCAGGGCCAGCCCTAGTGGCCTAGTGTTTAAGTTCAGCCCACTGTACCTCAGTGGCCTGGGTTCGGTTCCCAGGCATGGACTTAACACCACTTGTCTGTCAGTGGCCATGCTGTGGTGGCAGCTCACATACCAAAAACAGCAAAATTGGCAGTGGATGTTAGCTCAGTGCGAATCTTCCTCAGCTAAATAAATAAATAAATAAAGTAAGTAAATAAGTAAGTAAGTAAAAGTAAGTAAGTAAGTAAGTAAGTAAATAAATATTCCTTAACATGACCAGCAAGATCCTGAATGAGTTGGCCCTACCCACCTCTCCAGCCTTACTTTCTGCCACTCTCCCCACTGCTAACTGTTGCCAACTCCAGCCCCAGTAGCCTTTTCTGTGTTCCTTGAACGAGCACAGCTCTGTCCTATCACAAGGCTTTAGCATATGATACAAATGTGACTTCCTCCTTCTTGAGCTCCTCTCTAGGCTTCCTTCTCCTTTTTATCCTTCAGGCTTCAGGGTATTTCACATGCCACATCCCCCTGTTCTCTGTTCTCACTGTACTTGACTCATCACTTTCACTGCCCTTAGCCCGATAATAATTTTGGTGTAGCAGCACATTCCCTTAGTAGAGTGAAAAGGGCAGGAAACATATCTGTCTAGTTCAGTGTTCTATTCCTGTCATCTAGCACAATTCATGGTACAATTAGAGCTCACTAAATAATTATAGAGTATACTATTCAGTAAGTAGTTGTTGGTTACTATAGGAGAAAAAACTTAAAAATGAAAAGGTCAACTTTTGACTTATCTTCAGGTTCATAAACAATTGAAAAAGAATTCCTAGTCATTATGATATGAAAAACATGGAAAAAAGAAAGCCAACCATCATTACAAAGGTGATCAATAGGATGAGCAAGATGGATTTGAGGCTCCTTGTGTACTGAACTTGAACTTCTAAAGTTAACAATGAGGAACTGTTTGTTGAAATGTGTCATCTGATTTCAATTGCCATGGAAGAGGAGAGATGATCTCTAATATACTCTAATATAGCCAGATTCAATCTGTGTAGGGTTTTGAGTCAAAATCAACATCTTGAGTTTCATTAGGAAACACTTACAGTGAGGCTTGCAGATATAATTTGCTACATCCAGCTTACACCTCTGAGCAGATGGATTTCTACATTGCTTAACAGAGGTTTGTTTTTTCTTCTTTGAAAGAGTTATCTGCAACTTTAATAAAATATTTTGACATAAATGGAATATTGAGATTGTTTATAAATTGAAACTTTGCTGTTGTTGAATTTAGTGAGTTTTAATAGAAACTGAGGTGAAAATTGTTGAGCATCTATGAAAAACATCAGGACTATTTTTGCATATAATTCTGATTCATTTTAGTAGTTCATATGTATTGTTCCATTTTAGATTTTTTGATATCATAATTTGATAATCATAATTTCCACTTGTTCTGAAAGATGGGGAGGTACTACTGCAATAGTTTATTTCTAGTTTTACCCAGTGCCTTTGAATTTAAACCTTAAAACATATGTAAATGAGATTTCTTGGGGAAAAGAGGAAGCTCAGAAAAGAGCTTCAGATTTATTCTTGGTGATGATGTTGTTTTTAAATAAATCTCATAGAAGCTATCATATCTGTATTACACATGAAATTAAGCTGTTGAACTGCCTAAACGTAGTTAATGCAGTTGCTGTAGACATGATTCTCTTGGTAGCTCACATCTGGCCTGCTCCATCAGCTGTTTAGCTGTGGAGTCTGTGATTTTTAAAGGCTGGAAAAGGAACCTTACGTTATTTATTTCCTGTTAATCAATTTTGCATTTCCCATCCCCCACCACACACTTATTTTAAAAACAAAAACCAATATGACAGATCTGATATGCTGTCGTATTTTTCCTGATCATCTTTTTAAATAAACTATGTAATTTATATTGTCTTAAGATCTTAAAAATTTGATTTTCAAATGATACCAAGGTAACCTTCTCATTAGAGGAAATTTGTTTATTTTATTGAATTATAATTGACATATCACATAATTATTTCTTTATTGTGGCAAGAATATTTCAGATCTAGTCTCTTAGCAACTTTGAGATATACAGTGCAATATTGTGGATTATAATCACTGTGCTGTGCTTTAGATCTCCAGAACTTATTCATCTTCTAGTTGCAAGTCTGTTCCCTTTAACATCTCCCCAATAATAATGTCAACTTAAATTTAAAATTATCCATTCATCTAAGTTGTCTAATTTGTTGGGACGTATAGTGTTGTTCATAATACTGCCTTTTAATCTTTTTTAATTTCGCTGGGGTTGATAGTAATATTCCTTCTTTCATTCCTGATTTTGCTATTTGTGGCTTCTCTCCTTTATTCAAAGTTAGCCTACCTAAAGTGTTGTCAGGTTGCTGATCTATTCATCGAACCAATTTGTAGTTTCATTGATTTTTTTCCTATTTTTATGCTTTTTGTTTCATTAATTTTTGCCCTAATCTTTATTTTTTTTTTCTGCTTGCTTTGTTTTAGTTTCATCTTATTTTTTTCTAGTTTCTTCAGGGAAAAATTTCAGTTACTGATTTGAGAAATTTATTCTTGTATGATATAGGCATTTAATACTATAAATTTCTCTTTAAATACTGCTTTAACTGCATCCCAGAGACTTTCATATGTTTTTATTTTCATTTACTCACAATATTTTATAATTTTCCTTATGATTTCTTCTCTGGCCCCTGGGTTATTTACAAGTGTATAGTTTAAATCCAAATATTTGAAAATTCTACAGATTTCTTTTTGTTTCTGTTTTCGAATCTAATTCCCTTGTGGTTTAGAACATAGATTGTATGACTTTAATCCTTTTAAATTTATTAAGACTTACTTTATAGTCTAGTGTATGATCTATTTGGAAGAATGTTCCATATGTGCTTGAATGTGTATTCTGCCATAGTTAGGTGCAACATTCTATATATTTTAGAGTTGGATGATATTGTTATTCACCTCTTCTATAGCCATACTGACTTTCTGTCTAGTTATTCTATCTATTATTGAAAGTGGAGTATTGAAATACTCAAGTATTATTGTTTGGTTGTCTATTTTTTCTTTAAATTCTGTGAGTTTTTGCTCTGTATGTTTTGAAGCTCTGTTGTTAGATGTATATGCACACTTAATTGTTATACCTTTCTAAAGTGTTGACCCTGTTGCCATTATGAATTGTCCCTCTTTGTCTCTATAATACTTATATTTTTGTATCTTTTTTATCTGTTTGTTATAGCTACTCCAGCTTTTTATGGTTATAGTTTTTATGGTATATCTTTTCTATCCTTTTACTTAAACATAGTTGTCTTTAGGATGTAGGTGTTTCTCATTTAGACAGTCTTTAGTTAAATCTTGCCTTTTTATGTAGTCTAACAATCTCTTATTCTTAACTGAAGTGTTCAGAGTATCTATATTTCATGTAATATTGATATGTTTGAATTAAATTGGTCATTAGCTATTTCTGTCTCTTGTGTTTTTTATTCTTCTGTTTCTCATTTACTATGTCCTTTGTTTTAAATGTGTATTTTAGTGTAGCATTTCATTTCTTTTACTGATTTTTTTGTTATATATTTTGTAAGTGATGCCTCTAGGGATTATATTACGCATCTAAATTTGTTACACTCTACGTCAGATATATTCTAACTTAATTCTGGCAAATGATAGAAAATTTGTTTTAACATAGTTCTTTTCTCTACCCCCTTCTAATTCATACATATATTACATCTCTATATATCATAACCCAACAATACAGTTATATTTATTGCTTTATATAATCAATTGCCTTTTAAAGTACTTAAGAGAAGAAATGAGAAATAACACACTTACAGACTGTTTTATATTAACCCAAATATTTGTCATATCTAGTGATCTTCATTTCTTTCTGTGTGTTTGAATTACCACCTGTAGGATGTTAATATTTCTCATAAGGCAGCTTTGCTAGCAGTGAATTCTCAGCCCTTGTTTATCTGAGAATGTTTTTATTTTACCTTAATATTTGGAATATAGTCTTTCTGGGTATAGAATTCTTTGTGGATAGTTTATTTTTTCCTTTCATGTATTTCAATGTGCTTTCCTACTGACTTATCAACTCCATTATTTCACATAAAAATTAGCTTTTAAACATATTACTTTTCTACTGTATGTGATGAATTAGTTTTCTTTTTCTGCTTTCAAGATATTCTCTTGTTCTTTAGCTTTCAACAATTCAACTATAATGTATCTAGGTATTTATGTGTTAGTATTCATTCTCTTTAAGCCTGGTTAAGCTGCTTGGATGTAAGTATTAATATTATTTATGAATTTGGGGATTTTTCAGCCATTATTTCTTCAAATATTTTTCTGCTCTTCTCTCTCCTCTCCTTCTGGGACTTCCATTACATTTATGTTAGTACATTGATCTTGTTCTTCAAGTTTCTGAGTCTCTGTTAGTTTTTCTTTTTGTTTTTCAGGTTGGATAATTTTTATTGATCTGTCTTCAGGTTCATTGATTTTTTTTCGTATGCCATGTTGATTCTGCTATTGAGCTACTCTACTAAATTTTTCATTTCATTCATTGTACTTTTTGACTTTAAAATTTGATTTGTTTCTTTTTTAATTTTCTTTCTTATGAGATTGTTGATTCATTGTTATCATACTTTCCTTTAATTTTTAAAAATGGTTTTTTCTTTAATTCTTTGAATACATTTATAATAGCTTCATTGCAGTTTTTTGTTGTGCTGCATCCAACATCTGTGGACACTCAGAGTTTTTATTGACTACGTTTTTCCCTTTTCTGAAATAGAGCACACTTTCTTGTTTCTTTATATGTCTAAATTTTTTAAAATATTGAACATTTTAAGTGCATATATTTTTCCCCCCTATAGGTTGTTGTTCTTTTATGTCTGTTTACTTCTTTTTTTTTTTTTAAGATTGGCACCTGAGCTAACAACTGTTGCCAATCTCCCTTTTTTTTGTTTCATTCTTCTCCCCTCAAATCCCCCCAGTACGTAGTTGTATATTTTAGTTGTGAGTCCTTCTAGTTGTGGCATGTGGGATGCCGCCTCAGCATGGCCTGATAAGTGGTGCCGTGTTCGTGCCCAGGATCCAAACTGGCAAAACCCTGGGCTGCCGAAGCAGAACGTACGAACTTAACCACTCGGCCACGGGGCCAGCACCTGTTTACTTCTTTGTATGGTGACTTCCTTAGGCTAAATCTGTTTCTTCCCAACTGTGTGACCAGTGATGTCTCTGCTCCATTTTGTTTTGTTCCTATTATTCTTGGTTTTATTTTTAACCCTAACTTCTTAGGTATCACTCCTGTGTCTTCTTGTCTTAGTATTAAGCCAAAATTTGAACAGAGGTTGTTTTCAAGTAAGGCTTTTATCCTCTACTGATGGATCTCTATTGTATAAAACTGTGCATTCAGTGTTCTGGCCATTTTCAAATCTGCCACACTTTTACTTTCCTCTGAGCCCTTCCACACATCCTCTGTACATATGTGCAGTCGCAAGGTTACTCAGGAGTATCTGATAACTCAGTTCTTCTGCGTCCCCTGTGCATGTGTGCCATGTCAGTCAGAAAAATGATTGCCCCAATCACATCCACAATCTCAGGCTAGTAGAGTTGTTGGCTCTTCCTGTTCAACCAAGCTGAGATCATCATTTCACTGACAGCACTGCTGATGTGGTTGTTGTTCATCACACAAGTGACTTTTCTATGACCATGGCAGCAATGCTTCCAGTCCTTGTGATCTTCCTTGCCCTGTTAGAACCTCCATACTGAGCAATCTCTTGAGAAGATAGGTGTGGCCTCATGTAAGAATATCACAGACTCTAACTCTTCTTACCCAAAGTTCAGTAGTTTTTTAAGCATAAATGGTTTTTAGATGGTTGTATTCCCTTCTTTGGTTTACACAGTGCTGAAATATTTTGTTTTGTTTTTTAAATCAACTATGCCCAGCTTTATGGTTTATTTTTGGGAAGGGGATTCGTTAACCTGCTCATTTGACTATAACTGCAAATCTCACTCAGGTTATCTTCCTTTTTTTTTTTTTTTAATTAAGGTTGTGATAGATTACAACCTTGTGAGATTTCAGTTGTACATTATTGTTAGTCATGTTGTGAGAACACCACTTCACCCTTTGTGCCCTCCCCCTAACCCCCCTTTTCCGTCGTAACCACCGATCAGTTCTCCTTGTCTATATGTTAACTACCACCTATGAGTGGAGTCATACAGAGTTCGTCTTTCTCTGTCTGGCTTATTTCACTTAACATAATACCCTCAAGGTCCATCCATGTTGATACGAATGGGACGATTTTGTCCTTTTTATGGCTGAGTAGTATTCCATTGTGTGTATATACCATATCTTCTTTATCCAATCATCAGTTGCTGGGCACTTAGGTTGCTTCCACATCTTGGCTATTGTAAATAATGCTGCGATGAACATAGGGGTGCATGGGACTCTTGGAATTGCTGATTTCTGGTTCTTAGGATAGATACCCAGTAGTGGGATGGCTGGGTCATATGGAATTTCTATTTTTAACTTTTTGAGAAACCTCCATACTGTTTTCCATAGTGGCTGTACCAGTTTGCATTCTCACCAACAGTGTATGAGGGTTCCTTTTTCTCCACAACCTCTCCAACATTTGTCACTCTTGGTTTTGGATATTTTGAGTGTAAGGTGATATCTTAGTGTAGTTTTGATTTGCATTTCCCTAATGGTTAGTGATGATGAGCATCTTTTCATGTTTCCATTGGCCATCCTTATATCTTCTTTGGAGAAATGTCTGTTCATGTCCTCTGCTCATTTTTTGATCGAGTTGTTTGGTTTTCTGTTGTTGAGCTGTGTCAGCTCTTTATATATTATGGAGATTAACCCTTTGTCGGATAAGTAGCTTGTAAATATTTTTTCCCAATTCGTGAGCTGTTTTTTTGTTTCAATCCTGTTTTCCCTTGCCTTGAAGAAGCTCTTTAGTCTGATGAAGTCCTATTTGTTTATTATTTCTATTGTTTCCCTCATCTGAGGAGTTATGGTGTCCAAAAAGATTCTTTGGAAACTGATGTCAAAGAGTGTACTGCCTATATTCTCTTCTAGAAGATTTATTGTTTCAGCCTAATCTTTAGGTCTTTGATCCATTTTGAGTTTATTTTTGTGAATGGTGAAAAAGAATGGTCAATTTTCAATCTTTTACATGTGGCTGTCCAGTTTTCCCAGCACCATTTGTTAAAGAGACTTTCTTTTCTCCATTGTAGGCCCTCTGCTCCTTTGTCGAAGATTAGCTGTCCATAGATGTGTGGTTTTATTTCTGGGCTTTCGATTCTGTTCCATTGATCTGTGCACCTGTTTTTATACCAGTCCCATGCTGTTTTGATCACTGTAGCTTTGTAATATGTTTTGAAATCAGGGATTGTGATGCCTCCGGCTTTGTTTTTCTTACACAGGATTGCTTTAGCAATTCGCGGTCTTTTGTTGCCCCATATGAATTTTAGGATTCTTTGTTCAATTTCTGTAAAGAATGTCATTGGGATTCTGATTGGGATAGCGCTGATTTTGTAGATTGCTTTAGGTAGTATGGACATTTTAACTATGTTTATTCTTCCAATCCATGTACATGGAATGTCTTTCTATCTCTTTATGTCGTCATCAATTTCTTTCAAGAAAGTCTTGTAGTTTTCATTGTATAAATCTTTCACTTCCTTGGTTAAATTTATCCCAACATATTTTATTCATTTTGTTGCGATTGTGAATGGGATTGAGTTCTTGAGTTCTTTTTCTGTTAGTTTATTATTAGTGTATAGAAATGCTACTGATTTATGTGTGTTGATTTTATATCCTGCAACTTTGCTATAGCTGTTGATTGTTTCTAATAGTTTTCCTATGGATTCTTTGGGGTTTTCTATATATAAGATCATGTCGTGTGCAAACAGTGAGAGTTTTACTTTCATTGCCTATTTGGATTCCTTTTATTTCTTTTTCTTGCTGAATTGCTCTGGCCAACACCTCCAGTAGTATGTTGAATAGGAGTGGTGAAAGTGGGCACCCTTGCCTTTTCCTGTTCTCAGAGGGATGGCTTTCAGTTTTTGTCCATTGAGTATGTTGTTGGCTGTGGGTTTGTCATATATGGCCTTTAATATGTTGAGGTACTTTCCTTCTATACCCATTTTATTGAGGGTTTTTATCATAAATGGCTGTTGGATCTTGTCGAATGCTTTCTCTGCATCTGTTGAGATGATCATTTGGTTTTTGTTTCTCATTTTGTGAAGGTAGTGTATCACGTTGATTGATTCGCGAATGTTGAACCATCCCTGTGTCCCTGGTATAAATCCCACTTGATCATAGTGTATAATCTTTTTGATGTATTGCTGTATTCGGTTTGCCAGAATTTTGTTGAGGATTTTTGCATCTATGTTCATCAGTGATATTGGCGTGTAGTTTTCCTTCTTTATGTTGTCCTTGTCAGGTTTGGGGATCAGAGTGATGTTGGCTTCATAGAATGTGTTAGGGAGTGCTCCATCTTCCTCAATTTTCTGGAATAGTTTGAGAAGGATAGGTATTAAATCTTCTTTGAATGTTTGGTAGAATTCTCCAGAGAAACCATCTGGTCCTGGACTCTTATTTTAGGGGAGGTTTTTGATTACTGTTTCTATTTCTTTACTTGTGATTGGGCTATTCAGATTCTCAATTTCTTCCTGATTCACTTTGGGGAGGTTGTAAGAGTCTAGGAATTTGTCCATTTCTTCTAGGTTGTTCAGTTTGTTGGCATATAGTTTTTCGTAGTATTCTCTTATGATCCCTTGTATTTCTTTGGTATCGGCTGTGATTTCTCCTCTCTGATTCCTAATTTTATTTATTTGAGATTTCTCTCTTCTTTTCTTAGTGAGTCTGGCTAAGGGTTTGTCAATTTTGTTAATTTTTTCAAAGAATCAACTCTTTGTTTCGTTGATCCATTCTACTGTCTTTTTTGTTTCAGTATCATTTATTTCTGCTCGAATTTTTATTATTTCTCTCCTTCTACTGACTTTGGGCTTTGTTTGTTCTTCTTTTTCCTAATTCTGTTAGGTGTTGTTTGTGGTTGCTTATGTGAGATTTTTCTTGTTTAATGAGGTGAGCCTGTATTGCAATGAATTTCCCTCTTGGGACTGCTTTTGCTGCATCCCAAAGGAGTTGGTATGGCGTGTTTTCATTTTCATTTGTCTCCAGATAATATTTGATTTCTTCTTTAATTCCTTCAATAATCCATTGTTTGTTCCGTAGCGTGTTGTTTAGTCTCCACATTTTTGCACCTTTCCCTGCTTTATTCTTTTAGTTGATTTCTAGTTTCTTAGCAGTAGGATCAGAAGAGATGCTTGATATTATTTCAACTCTCTTGTATTTATTGATGCTTGCTTTGTTTCCCAACATATGGTCTATCCGTGAGAATGTTCCATGTGCCCTTGAGAAGAATGTGTAACCTGCTGTTTTTGGATGAAGTGTTCTATATATTATCTATTAAGTCCATCTGGTCTAATTTTTCATTTAATTCTATAATTTCCTGTTTATTTTCTGTCTGGATGATCTATCCATTGGTGTTAATGGGGTATTGAGGTTCCCTGCTATTATTGTATTGTTGTTGATGTCTCCTTTTAGTTCTGTTAAGAGTTGCTTTACAAATTCTGCTGCTCCTGTGTTGGGTGCGTATATATTTATAAGTGTTATGTCATCTTGGTGGAGTGTCCCTTTTATCATTATGTACTGTCCCTCTTTGTCTTTCTTTATCTGTTTTACTTTGAAGTCTACTTTGATATTAGTATAGTGACACCTGCTTTCTTTTGTTCATTATTAGCTTGGAGTATTGTCTTCCATCCCTTCACTCTGAGTCTGTGTTTGTCTTTGGGGCTGAGGTGTGTTTCCTGGAGCCAGCATATTATTGGGTCTTCTTCTTTGATCCATCCTGCCACTCTGTTTCTTTTGATTGGAGAGTTCAATCCATTCATGTTTAGAGTGATTATTGAAATGTGGGGGCCTACCGCTGTCATTTTATCTCTTGTTTTCCGGTTCTCTTGCATTTCTTTTGTTTCTCGTCCCTTGGTTTTTGGATTACTAATTCAGGCATGTAAATTTCTGTACTGGGTGTCTTCTTATTTGTAATTTTTGTCTTTATTCTTGTTATTTGTTTAGTGGTTACCATATGGTTAGTATAGAACATCTCATAGATGAGATAGTCTGTTTTCTGATAGCCTCTTATTTCCTTAAATTAAAACCTTCTATTCCTTTTCTCTTCCCCTTCTAGGTTGTTACTGTCAGATTTTTTTTTTTTTCCCTTCTTGTGTTGTGAGTTTGTGGTTCAAATGACAGGGTTATATTTATTCTTGGTGTTTCTCTTCCTTTAATCTTTAATGTTTTATTTGACTTTTGCTAACCTGTTCTGATGGAGAGCTGCTACTTTCTGTTATTGTCCTTCTCTTTATCTACTTTGCTCTTGGTTTTGTAGCCCCTTTGCTTTTTTTTTTATTTTTTTTATTTTTCAGGTATGAGGATTTTCCTGAGCATGTCTTCAAGAGGAGGTTTTATGGCAATGAACTCCCTTAATTTTTGCTTAGCTGGGAAAGTTTTTATTTCTCAATCGTATTTAAGTGATATTTTTGCTGGGTAGAGTATTGTTGGCTGCAGGGTTTTGTCCTTCAGAGGTTTGAATATATCATTCCACTCTCTTCTAGCCTGTAAAGTTTCTGCTGAGAAATCTGCTGATAGCCTTATGGGGGTTCCTTTGTAGGCTATTTTCTTCTCCCTGGCTGCCCTTAGTATTTTCTCCTTGTCGATGACCTTTGCTAGCTTCACTACTATATGCCTTGTGGTTGGTCTTCTTCCATTGATAAAGTTTGGAGATCTATTGGCTTCTGTCACATGAAGTTCCATCTCTCTCCCCAGGTGTGGGAAGTTCTCAGCCATTATTTCTTTGAACAGGCTTTCTGCCTCCTTCTCCTTCTCTTCTCCCTCTGGTATACCTATAATCCTTATGTTGCATTTCCTAATTGAGTCAGATAATTCTCGGAGGGTTTCTTCATTTCTTTTTAGTCTTAGTTCTCTCTCCTCCTCTGCCTGCAGCATTTCTATATTCCTGTCTTCCAAATTGCTAATTCTTTCCTCCATATTCTCAGCCCTACTGTTCAGTGCGTCTAGATTTTTCTTAATCTTCTCTATTGTGTTCTTCATTTCCAGTATTTCTGTTTGGTTCTTCTTTATGGTATCACACTCTTTTGTGACATAGCTCCTGAACTCGTTGAGTTGTCTAGCTGAATTCTCTTTCAACTCATTGAGTTTTTTAATGGTGGCTGTTTTGAATTCATCGTCATTTAGGTTATATATTTCATTGTCTTTGGGATTATTTTCTGGGTATTTGTCATTTTCCTTCTGTTCTGGAGATTTAATATATTTTTTCATATTGCTTGATGGTGTATATTTGTGCCTCCGCATAGAAATAGAGTTTAGTTACTGCTTCCACTTGTTTCTACTGGTCTGGTGGGGGAACAGCTGTTTATACTGCACTGACCAAGAACCCTATGAGCTGTTGCTAACTGGGCCTGGGTCCCTCCTCGTAGTCACAGTGGTCCTGTGGGGTCCCTCTTCAGCTGTGGGCGCAGTCACAAGGGGGCTTCAGGCTGCTGATGCCTACTTTTGCAGACCAGCTAGACGTGCTCCCTCCTTAGGGTCTGCAGCAGTATCATAGGCTTTCCCAGCAGCCATGGGCAGGATCAC
Organism: Equus asinus; assembly: GCF_041296235.1. NCBI lineage: Eukaryota > Metazoa > Chordata > Mammalia > Perissodactyla > Equidae > Equus > Equus asinus. Next base: position 47,816,611 of record NC_091801.1, read on the forward strand.
CTATATTTGCAGTTCTGTCACAGTCGGCACCCACAAAATCTCACTTGTCCACTATAGGTCACAGCAGAGCTATGGGCATCTTCTGCAGTCTGTGGTTACCTCACCTAGCTATGCTACTTTTGTCCCAGGGTCTTCCAGCCTGGTGGTTGCCGGGCGGGGGCTCTCTACTAGTGCTGTGCAGAGGCTATCGCTGAGGCTGCTGTGAGACTGTAGAGTTTCCCCCTGGGCCATGGAGCTTGGCTGCTGGAACTCCACTCGGCCCCAGTCCTCTCCCCCAGGATCTGTGGGAGCCCCTTGCCCTGTCTGGGGGACAGCCGGAGACTGTGAGCTCAGTGGCAGCTGGCCGGCTGCTGCCCTGCCTGGGATTCTCCTCTTTGGGACCCTCCTGGTGTTCTGAATGCTGGGCGGGGCCTCTACGCTAATGGCAGGTAGAGGCCTTGCCTGCTTCCGGGATGGAAGCCTGAAGTTTCCCCCTGGGCCGCGGATCTGGCCGCTGTAACTCCACCCAGCCCCAGTCCTCTCCCAGGAGATCTCCGGTAGCCCCGTGCCCTGACCAGGTGACGGCCACAGTCTGTGAGACCGGCGGCAGCAGCTGGTGGGCTGCTGCCCCATTCGAGATTCTCTCCAGGAGCCTCCCTGTGTTGTGGATGCTGGGTGGGGCCTCTCCGCTAATGGCGGGTAGAGGCTTTGCCTGCTGCCAGGATGGAAGCCTGAAGTTTCCCCCTGGGCCACGGAGCCATCCGCTGGAACTCCACCCAGCCCCAGTCCTCTCCCAGGAGCTCTCTGGTAGCCCCGTGCCCTGACCGGGTGACAGCTGCAGTCTGGGGGACTAGTGGCGGCAGCTGGCGGGCTGCTGCCCCATTTGGGATTCACTCCGGGAGCCTCCTGGCATTGTGGATGCTGGGAAAGGCCTCTCTGCTAATGGCGGGTAGAGGCTTTGCCTGCTGCCGGGACGGAAGCCTGAAGATTCACCCTGGGCTGCAGAGCCGGCTGCTGGAACTCCACCCAGCCCCAATCCTCTCCCAGGAGATCTCCGGCATCCCCAAACCCCCTGGACGACAGCCACAGTTTGTGAGGCCAGCGGCGGCAGCTGGCGGGCTGCTGCCCCATTCGGGATTCTCTCCGGGAGCCTCCCGGCATTGTGGATGCTGGGAGGAGCCTCTCCGCTAATGGCGAGTAGAGGTTTTCCCTGCCGCCTCTGGTGTGGAGCTGTGGAGTTTCCCCCTGGGCTTAGGTGTAATCCCAGGGGGCTTAGGTAGGGCTGTTGTCACCTGTTTCCACCGTCGCTCCTCTGGGTGCGCACCCTCCTGCCCTTGGTGTGTGGCGATGTTCTGGGGGCGTCCGCTGGAAGAAAGCCACTTGCAAGTACTAGGCTGTTCAGGGGTGGGGGTTGGAGAGTTTTCACCTATCTCCACCTCTTCCCAGGGTGAAGTCCGTCCGCCTTCCGATGTATAGTAGCACGGGTCTCTCAGGCATCCTGAGATGCTATATGGATATCCTTTGTGAAGCGATGAATGTCCAATTAGTTGTAGATTCGAATGGGGAGAGACAAAGAAGACTACTCATGCCGCCATCTTAGTCCTAACTCCCAGGTTCTCTTCTTTTGTCAAGCCACTTCATAGGCTACTAATTTTCTTCGTATTTAGCCTGGAGGTGGTTGCATTTCATTATCTCCTTATTTTGGCCCCATTAAGAGTCAGACAACACAATGCATTGTGACTTATGCAAAGAGAATTACCAATGACTGCTTTTTACAGAAGAAGACTCTGAGTGTGGAGGGCACTTAGAGTTTTAATCACTGTCTAGTACACAGTCTGTGTATAATTAATAAGACAAATGTATAGTTACATACTCTCATGGGTTCTCAATTTCTGGGAATGAAATGCAGTCTTGGATCATTCCAACTATTTGACATCTGAGCTTCTCTGAAGTTTCTGACAATTTTTTGGAAAAAATTACTTCTGGCCTCATTGGTAATTTTATAAGCTTTTTATAATTCCTTTGATGTCTTTCAATTCATAATAGCTATTATAAACTTGCATCTCTTTCCTCAAGGTTATCTGTTATTTCTTCTACTCAACATACAACCTCCTTATTACTTTCACAAGGCATTGACAATGTCCCATCCAAGCATGTTCCCACTGCAGGACCTTTGTGCTTACTCTTGCCCTTCTAGAACACTTTTCTTCCTAATAGCCTCATGGCTTATGGCTCTGCAGACTATAATTTTATCAGAAGGGCTTTACTGGACTATCTCTCTTAAAATGATAGTATCACCTGTTCCATTACCCTGCTTAATTGTTGTTCAGTGCACTTTGAACATACTATATATCATTTAATTATTAATTTATTTCTTTCCACAACTAAAATGCAAGGTCCTTGAGAACAGTGAGTTAATATTATTTACTGTTCTATCCCTAGTTCCTAGAATAATCTCTAGCATAGTTTTTATCTTAGTAAATATTTGTTGAACAAATGAATCTACCTTAATGGAAGTAGTCTTTATTCTGCTTCCAGTGCTTAGGACCCAGCCATTTTACTATTCATTCATTCATCTTCCTTCCTCCCTTCCTTCCTACCTTCATAAAACAAATATATATTGAATATATACTCTATGCTGTGTACTGTGTTTTTAAGGAGCTTGCTTCATCAATTATAACCTCTTTATGTAACCCCTTGTTGACATATAAAAAGGCTAACATTTCTTTTCATCATATTAAGTTACAAAACACACCTCTTACATGCCAAATTCAATGGAAACCTTTTAATCCTTGGCGTTGTTGGTTGATTCCTTCTTGAGATTCTTTCTTAACTTCTGGATAACCATTCTCTTTGGTTTGTTTTCTGTGGATCATGGCCACTTCTGAATATCCTTTGGGAGCTCCTTTTCCTCCACCCTTTCCTTAAATGTAGGTGTTCATATTTATAGCTCCCCTGGACTTATCTATACTTATGTTTTAGCTATCAGTTTTTCACTGATGACTTACAAATCTATAAGATTATTACCTGGCTTCTTTCTTATATGCCCAGGTACTGTTTGGCCTAGACTGTCCATCATATGGCATTGATAATAGGATAGAATCTTGTGTTACAGAGCAGCAGGAATCTTCAATACCAAAAACTGCTTTTTTCTTAATTCCTAATTGCTCATTCCTAATTTTCAGGTAACACTTGTCAGCTTTAGAATTCTTTGAAGTGGTCACCTGAACCCCAGGGCATGAAACCACACTTTTCCTAAGTTATAGATAGACATGATCTCCAGAACCCAGGTTTCCTCCCATCCAATTCCCATCTAGATGAGGTTTTCAGGAAGTAGAATTCATTAATTCAAACTCCTTCATTTAGAATTTGGAATAGTTTCATGAACTGAAAGAGCCCTAGGGCCATCCATGAACTTCCTACCTTTCAAAAATCTTCTTTAAGTAATAAAACCAAATAATGAAAAAATGAAACTCATCACAGCTTTACTTTTTACTTTTTGCTTTACTCTTTGTTCCTATCTTTTTCGTTTTGTCACTAAGTTGGTTCTTTCACCATAATGAAATATTCCACTTAATTCTTGCTGACAGAAAAGGCCTGAAATGGCTAAAGACTTCATGTGGAAAAGCAGAGGATTTAGGAATAAGCATTTCTCCCCTAACACTAAAGAACAGGTAAAGCTACACTTTTCACCCAGATCTACCTGATGCAAAATCCAGGCTCATTTTTCTGTACCAGGCAGTGTCATAGTGTTCTGATGCACTCAACAAATTAATTTATAAACTTAAGTAAATTAGTATAGTCTGTCAGTAATATAAAATGAATGTACAAATGTATATCTTTTATTCCTAAAGAATACTCATTTATTAGGAGAATTAACATTGCAAAGCTTTTATGTCATTAGTTAATCCTGAGTTTCATTGAACAGCTATAAACAATTCTTTTGTTAGAAATCTTGGAAGGTAATAGAGTTGACTCAAATTGACTAAAATGAGTAGATGTACTGTGTTGCATAGAGAATGCAGCATGTTAAAAATGCATTTAAGAAAAATGATTAAATCTATTTAATATGTAGGATGTTTTTGTAGCAAACATTTGTAAGTATTTTTATTGCTGTTATAAATGTAATGTGTATAGCTGAAATTGTTTTGGAAAGGGATTAGGTCTTAAGCATGTTTTTTATCTGTTATTAAAGTTTGACATGTTTATAAAATACATATTCAATTACATAGCTTAACAAGGGACAATTTTGCTGTTCAGTTATTTAAGAAAAAGCTAAGGTACATAATCAAAAAACAAAAACAAACAGCATTTGTAAATAGAAATATTTAAAATACCCTATGTTTTCTTTTCCTAGTTATAACTCATATATCACTGAGCTGTGAAAACAAGAAGTATTTTTATGATAATGTTTTCTTTTTAATTTAATTTAATTTTTTTATTGATGTCACGTTGGTTTATAACATGTAAATATCAGGTGTACAACATTATATTTCAACTTCTGTATAGACTGCTTATGTTCACCACCAATAGTCTAGTCTCCATCCGTCACCATATATATGTGCCCTTTACCCCTTTCGCTCTCCCTCCTCCTGGTTATGATAAGGTTTTCTTAATTGTGTAGAAGTTTTATATAATAGCTTAGGCAAGGTGAGGAGTGATACTAATTAATGGGAAGTTCCTTTAAAAAATATGTGGAATTGTAATAGTCCTAAGACAACCTATAGAAACCAAAAGTGTTTCTTGCTAGCTGACCATATGACCCTAAATAAGTCCTGCATTGTTATAATATTGACATCTCTTTCAAAAGTGTAAAGTGGTTATTAATACCTTAATTCCTTGAAGGATAGTGCTATTCTTTGAGGTCCCTTCTAGTTTTTAAAGCAATAAATGTTCTAGTTTTGCATTGTTTATAATTGAAATAATAAGTTTCAGAGAATCTTAAAAACTAGCTTATATTTCTTTATGCAATAATGAAATTTTGATGATTAAGTTATGATTAAACCAGTAATAACTTTCAGAAGTGAACAGTAGTTTTAGCAGTAAATACTTATGTTTCTAGATGTGAAGAAAATACTTCACAAGTTTGAAATCAATTATCCATTATTTTTGTCACAATTGCTAAGTTTTATACATGCAATACATTTCACATTTCCTAACACAAAGCAGTATTTTGTTCCAAATGTAGAATTGTGGTTACAGAGCAAATAAAACTATAGGTTGCTCATTTTCATTTTCCTCTCTTTTAGGCATTTCAGCTGTCAGGAAAATTGATTACACTTTACATTATTTTGAATGCCTTAATTCCTTGAAAGTACCCATTACTTAATTAATATCACTTAGAATTAAAGAACCCTTTATCTTAGCTGTCTTTAAATCAATTAAGTGCTGAGTGGTTTGGGGAAACAATGTCAGCAATTTTGGGTCATTTGTATTTGTAGAATACAGTATATCTGTCTCAAAGTGTTAACTCTTGTAATAGGTAGTAAAATATTCCTGGTTACACTAATTCGTATTTGAAATAAAACCCTGCCTGAGTCATACTGGATTGTGGAACATGAGGGGAAAATATTAGTGAGAAGAGAAAGGCACTTTTTTGTTTGTTTCTAAAGACATTTAATGACTAAGGCTATAAAGGCAAAGAAAACTGAGGGACAGTATCTCCAATATTGACCAGTGCTTTATGTTCTGCTTCTAGTGTTGTACAAAATCAGTAACATGTAAGGAAATCCACACTATACATTTTTTAAAATTTCACTCAGTTGTGAGTTAATATTAGCTAATGAAGTCCCTCCCTCCGTTGTTGACACATGCAGCATAGTCTTACTGAATTTTCTTTATTTGCTCATTTTGTCTCAAAGCTCTGTCATATTTGCTCTGTTGCACATTATTTCATCTGAGTTACAGCAGTGTTTGGTTATCATTTTCTTGAGAATTATTTTATTGATGTTCTTTTCTCTCGATAGTGTAGAGGGTTCACAAGTAGAGTTCTCAGTCTCCTTGCTTTGTTTTTATTTTTGTTCTTTAGAGAATCTGAAACTTTCTGAATTCTGCCAGGAATAAATAGTTTCTCTAAAATAAACGACTCCATGTTACAGCATTAGAACTTTCCAATTAGAGTAAAAATACTAATCTTCAAGCTCTCAGAATAGTACATAGTTCTAGCCTGTTCTAGCCTGTCATGCATGCCCGAGCATATTTTAGGAAGTCCCCAGAACATTATATTACCAGGAGATAAGGTGTTTTTATTTTGTTTTGAGCTCATGTATGTTGATAGGTACTTGAAAAGAGCATGTAGTTAATGATTTGCTGTGTTTTGGTAATTTTTTTCATAATGATTAATTCTGAGAATTTTTGTCATTACTTGTTAAGATCTTGTCTTCTAGGTAGAATGTGCTTTTTAAAACAGTCTGCATGCTAAGTAAATGGACATAAAATATTACCTTAAGAGGTTCTTTTCAACACTTAGAATATGATATACCCAATTTCAATTTGTTGGTCTGATTACAAAGAAGCAGCAGAGACACGTATCTGAGATAGTACCAACATTATTTGTGATTTTTTTTTTAATTTAACAAATTTAAATCTGGTGCTCTTCATCCAGCCTAACCACCATTTAGCATTTCTTGGATAACATAAAATTTGCAGAACTATGTATATAGCTCACTACCAGTTTTAAAATATGTAACCTGAAATCATTCCAAAATATTTTAAGACCAATTTGGCAAAGCCTTTGTTTTGTAAATAGCATGGAACTTTGTGTAGGTTTAAAAATAATCTTAGAATTAGTTACAGATGATTTAAAGTTTGTCATTCTTTCTTGGGGGCAAAATATTTTGTCTTAAAACAGACAGAGTACCACAATGCTGACCACATATAATTACGCAGTTTTCATTGTTTCCAGTCAAGTTATTGTGGACTACTATGTAGCTAGATTGATTCTATTATTCACGTCTCAATTTCAAAGTTTCTGTTTTGATTTTATTAACTATATTTGGTCAAGACATTTTGAATTTTGGAATTTATGATACTCTACCTTGTACCCACTAAGTATCACCATTCACAATTCAAATGCATTTTTAGATTTCTTTAATATATATATTTGTAGTATGACCCACTTAGTAATTTATTTGATATTTTTTTTGTTCCTGAAAAATAATGTGAAGCTAAAAGTACAATGTGATCCTGGTTCTGATTCTGTGAGGGCATGTCCAAAACTACAGGGGGAAAAAAAAAGACTTCAACGTATAATGCTTATTATCGCGAGTGGCAGGGTGAAAGGTAGATTATGACTGGTTTTGACCTTTTCGTATGTTACGTTTTCTGAATTATCTTCAGTAAGGTACTAGTACCTCTCTAATTAGAAAATAAATAAATATTTTCATTTGTTTTAAAATAATTGAGTTACTTAAAAAGTAGCTTACTTAAAAAGAACTTAAAAAAAACTTACTTAAAAAGGAGTTGATACTATACAGTCTATACTGATAACTGCTACTAGAGTTGCAAAGTCAAAATGTAAGTCATAGGAACATATTTTCCATCAAATTGGCTTCCCAATAGTAAATGTTTGCTGTATTGTAATATGGAGTATGGTTTTAAAAATTATTTCGCAAAGTACTTTATCGATAGCCACAAAACATAAGATGGTTTTAGCTCATAAATTTATATTAATGAATTCATCTCTAATAAATTTATAAAAGGAGGAAAAGAATATTGCTTTTAATCCTGAAATTTATGAGTGATTGTTTTAATCAAGTATACTTATTTGAAAATAACATATTATACATAGGAATCACCAAGGGAAGACCGAAATGCATCCTGGGTTTTACCACCAGAGGTTCAGATTAAGTAGTTCTGGAGTAGAAACCAAGAATCTGTATTTTAGATAAGTACTCACAGGATTCTGGTGCAGGTGGTCCAACAGACCATAGTAGATTGTTTATTCTTTTCCTGTCTCATTCTTCACTCAGATTTGTGGTCACCTTCAGTCCATACAAAGATTGTTGCATTTTCCTAATTTAACACATTTTCTATGGTCTGCAAGGTATACTGCACACATCCCCAGCAGTTGCACAGCACAACCCACTAGAGTACGGGAAGAGAAAGCTAGAACTTCTATTTATATTTTATGTCATTTCCTTAATTTCTATTTCTGTATTTTTATAATATACATAATTATTGATATAGTAGTATATTATAATAAACACAAATATAAACATTTTTAAAAGATAACTTTTAAGTAGTATGTAAATTTTTTAGCACATTGGTCTCTGGGATACTATCTTCACTTTTTATGATGCCATATTAAATGTTTTATATTTCAAATTTAGACAATAGACAACTTAGTATCAAGTGACAATGAACTGAATCTTTATATCTGTGCTTTCCTACCCTCTTCATTCCCTTCATCAGGTGATGCTTTTCCTTGGACTGTCAGCTTGCATCATTTCAGCGTATATACCCTTTTTGGAAAACAGGTGACACTTTGCCTAGTGGAACCTATGGGTTGCACCTCTACACTAGCTGTTACCTCTCAAAAACTACTTGCTACAGGACCTGATACAAGACATTCATTTGTTGTTTGCCTCCATGTTGACCTGGAGTCACTTGAGATAAAATGCTCGAACCCGCAGGTTGGTACATTTGATATGTGAAAGGAAATTTAAAATAATGTGATTTAAGAACAATTGTTATCCATTTTGTTGCAGGATTTCTCTTCTATTAAGTGTCCTAAGTTATTTTGAACAGTGCCATCAAGATCAGAATGGTTAGATTAAGAATTGCTTTTAAGCTCTCTCAAGTTTTGTAATTTAAACTCTTCTGAAGGGGGGCTGGCCCCATGGCTGAGTGGTTAAGTTCGCACGCTCCACTGCAAGCGGCTCAGTGTTTTGTTGGTTCGAATCCTGGGCGCAGACATGGCACTGCTCATCAAACCGCGCTGAGGCAGCATCCCACATGCCACAACTAGAAGGACCCACAACTAAGAATATACAACTATGTACCGGGGGGCTTTGGGGAGAAAAAGGAAAAAAATAGAATCTTTAAACTCTTCTGAAAATGTAATGGTGGCAGTATAAATGCATCTTTTGACTGATGGAATGAAATCAGTTGCAGATGTAAAGTTTTTTAAATGCTGAAGCACTGCTTTCCTATCAGAAGATAGGAAGAGTCTGTTTAAGTGATCAGATGTAATTTCCAATCAGATTATCTCTCAGAACTTCTTTTGTTCAACATGTAATATTTTTTTAAAAAATAGTGCTCTTTGCTATTAAAAAAGGCATTTTGTTAATTGTATAACATTTCAGTTGGTATAAGCCAAACATGTTGTATTCTGCAGTTTTACAATTTAATATGAATTCAGATCACCTAATAATTTTGTACAAATTATTAATCACGTACAATTAAATACGTGTTTCTTTGACCTTAAGCAGACTGTAGTATATTTTCTACATAGATTGTCAATGTTGAATACTATTCGAAATTATATTTTTAAAACAGTACTTTTTAGAATATTATTAAATCTGACAGGTCAATGTTGATAATCTGTATTTATCCCAGCATTAGTGGTTACAAGGTAGTTTTTAAAATGTATTTTTTAGAGTTGGTTCAAATACTATTCCATATTTTATAGAGCCTCCTTACCATCTTTATTCTTTCTCCTTTTCTGTTTGCCTTTTCCCTCTATTGTATACTATGCAGTTTGGTTTAATTTTAGTATAAGTTTGTTCATTGTGAAAAGATTGGACCTGCTAATATATTGGGGATGGCCTTATTATAAAAATGCATATAATTAGAATTATGATGAGGCAGCTACATTAAATGAACACTGTTGTAACATCTGAAAGCTTGTCCTCTATTATAAAAATCATTTCTTTTATAATTAGTAGTAAATACTTTTGAACAATATTAATATTCCAGTTTAATGGCCATTTACCTTTCTCTTATGACGCATAGTGGTATAAAAGAGGATAATCGTGAAATGACTTACTCTCTCTTAGATTATTCTCTGAATGATGCTGCTGATGGTTGCTGAAAAACATTTCCAAGAGGAAGGGAAACTGTTATGGATTAAATTGTGTCCCTCTCAAAAGATATGTTGAGTTCCTAATCCCCAGTATCTCAGGATGTGATTTATTTGGTAACAGGGTCATTACAGAGGTAATCAAGTTAAAGTGGGGCCGTTAGGGTGATCCCTAATCTAATGTGACTGATATCCTTATGAAAAGGGGAACTTTGGATGCAGACACACACAGAAGGAAGTAGATGTGAAGACACACAGAGTGTCATGTGAAGATGGAGGCAGAAATTGAACTGATCCAGCTTCAAACCAAAGAATACAAGGATTGCTAGCTACCACCAGAAGCCAGGAAGAGAGGCAATAAAGGATTCTATTCAAGAGTCTCAGAGAGAACATGGCTCTGCTGATACCTTGATTATGGACTCTAAATCCTAGAACCGTGAAACAGTAAATTTCTGTTGTTTTAAGACACCCAGATTATGATACCCTTGTATGGCAGCTCTGTCAAAAAGATTGCAGAGAAATTAGATTCACTTTCTTTTGACCCTTTGTCACAGAAGTTGTTAGAAAGGAAAGCATAAGAAATCCAGTTCTAACATAACAGCTGAAGCCCACCTCAGCCCATCCATCCCACTGATTATTTCTGTACACTCTGGGGGAAAAAAGCAAAAGCTAACTACAAAATGAACATTCCCAGTTTGTTTTAAAATACAGTCATGTGCCACATAACAAAGTTTCAGTCAACAACAGACAGCATATGTGGCAGTGGTCGCATAAGATTAGTACCATATAGCCTAGGTATGTAGTAGACTGTACCAACTAGGTTTGTGTAAGTACACTCTATGATATTCACACAACAACAGAATCACCTAATGACGTGTATCTCAGAACATATCCCCATCATTAAGTGACAAATGACTGTAATTGAATTACAAATAAGACTTTAAAGTAGCTCCTATAATTTTTTTCGTGGGGTGTAAAGGAAAGCATGCTGAATGAAAAAGATAAGAATTCTCAATAGGGAAATAATAAGTATAAAGAGAATGAAATGGAATTTCAGATTTGAAAATACAATACCTGAAAGAAAAATACCATGCCATATGGGGTTAGTGGTGGCCTGCATATGACAGAAGAAAGAGTCACTGAGCTTGAACATAGAGCATAGAAATTACTGAATTTGAAAAACAGAGAGAAAGAAGGGTATTTTAAAAATGGCAAGAGTCTCAGCAGCTGTGAGGACAAAATACTCTAACATATGTATAATTGGAGTTCCAGAAGGAAACAAGAAAAGGATTGGGGCAAAAAAGGTGAACAAATATTTGCAGAAAACTTCCCAAATTTGCAGAAAAAGATAGGCTTTTACATATTCAAGAAGTTCACCCAATCCAAAGCATATTTATCTTTGAGTATAAACTCAAACAAAAACATTCTTCGGCACATTGTGCTTAAAATACTGAAAACCAAAGATAACTTTTTTAAAATCTTGAAAGCAGCTACAAGAAGACACTATACATAGGTTTACAATCATTTGAATGAGTGCAGATTTCTCGTTAAAAGCCATAGAGGAAAACATTGGAACAATATCTTTAAAATGCTAACAGAAAATAAATGTCAAGACAGTGAAGATATCCCACAGAAATCACAGTGAAATGAAGACACTGTAGATGAAGGGAAACTAAGAGAATTTGTCATGACCAGCTGTGTTTCACAAGAAATACTAAAGGAAGTTTTCAGGATAAAGGAGAATGATACCAGATGAAAACTTGTATCTTCAGAAAAAAAGGAAAACTAATAGAAATGGTGAATAGCTTGGTAAGTTTTCTTTAAAAAACTATTAAAAAAGATATGTATGAGTGGGGAGCTGTCTAAGATGGTGTCTTAGCCTGAACTCACCTCCTCCCATGGGCACACCAAATCTACAACTACATATGGGACAATTCCGTCTGAAATAGAACTGAAAATTAGTCAAACTGCTCCTCTGCAACAACAAATAAAAGGACCACATTGAGATAGGAGAGGAAGAGATGCAGTCTCACCAAAACCCCATCCCTAGCATAGCACCTCACAATAGGGAGGGATCTCAGAAGTCCAGAGCTTCTCCTAGAGGAACGAGGGGTTTTTGCCCTACATCAGGCACCCTAACCCTTGTGATTTGCACTAGAGGGATGAGCCCCCAAATTGTCTGGTTTAGAAAATAAATATGGTTCCCATCCAAAGGACACAAAGGGCAGTAGGGAACTGAGATTCTCCTTTTAAATGGCTCGCATGTGGTCTCACTTGCCCTGGGACACAGCACAAAAGCAACAGTTTGAAAAGCACCTAGACTATATGTGAAAGAGATTCACTTGCTAGTATTAAAACATCTGCTGGAGGAGCAGGGAACAGTTTGGACTCTCTGAGGACTGAGGCACTAGTGGACATCATTTGTGCACTCTCCCTCTACCCTCCTAGCACAGGCAAGTGTGTGCAAACATGACACCTTCCCACTGCCTTGCTAAAGTAAGGCTAGCAAGTGCAAGTGGCCATGGCATCCTCCTACTCTCTTGCTAAAGCTGGTGGACATGCACAGTCCAGACATTTTCCCACTCCCCTCTGAAGCTGGCAAGTATGCCTCACTCCCTACACTCTCCAGCTGCCTCTCTAAAGCCAGGAGGCTATGCATTACACACAGGGAGACACTCCTTGATCACCTGGCCCCATGGGCCAAGGGGACTTGCATTCTTGGGCTCCATAGGACTGTAAAAGTTGGAAAGACAAGTATAGGCTCCATCAACAGATAGATTATCCAGACAGAAAATCAATAAGGAAACATCAGCCTTAAACAACACATTAGACCAGATGTATTTAATATGTAAATGTAGAACATTTCATCCAAAAGCAGCAGAATACACATTCTTCTCAGGTATACCTGGAACCTTCTCCAGGATAGGTTACATGTTAGGCTACAAAACAAGTCTCAGTAAATTTAAGAAGATTGAAATCATATAAAGCATCTTTTCTGACAACAGTGGTATGAAACTTGAAGTCAATTACAATATCAAAACTAGAAAAATCAGATATGTGGAGATTAAACCACATTGCGACTGAACAACCATTGGGTCAATGAAGAAATTAAAGGAAAAATCAAAAAGACCTAGAAACAAATGAAAATGGAAATATGACTTACCAAAATCTGAGATGCAGCAAAAGCAGTTCTAAGAGGAAAGTTCATAGCAGCACAGGCCTACCTGAAGAAACAAGGAAAATCTCAAATTAACAATCTAACTTTATACTCAAAGGAACTAGAAAAAGAACAACCAAATCCAAAAGTGAGAAGACTACGGTGAACAATTATACAGCACCCAATTGGACAACCTAGAAGTAATGAATAAATTTTTGGAATCTTAGAATCTTCCAAGACTGAATCAGGAAGAGGTGGAAAATCTGAACAGACCAATTGCTAGTAAAGAGATTGAATCAGTAATCAAAAACCTCCCCACAAATAAAAATCCAGGACCAGATGGCTACACTGGTGAATTCTACCAAACATTCAAAGAAGATTTAATACCTATCCTTCTCAAACTCTTCCACAAAAATTGAAGAAGAGTGAATGCTTCCAAACTTATTTTACAAGGCCAGCATTACCCTGATACTAAAATCAGAAAAGGACATAAAAAAAAATTACTGGTCAATATCCCTGAAGAACATAGATGCAAAAATCCTCAACAAAATATTAACAAACCGAATTCAACAATATGTTAAAAGAATCATACACCACAATCAAGTGAGATTTAGGGATGCAAGGATGGTTCAACCTCTGCAAATCAATCAATGTCATATACCACACTAGCAAAATGAAGGATAAAAATCATAAGATCATCTCAATAGATGCAGAAAAAGCACTTGACAAAATTCAACATCGCTTTATGATAAAAGCTCTCAACACAATTGGAATAGAGGGAATGTACCTCAACATAATAGAAGCCATATACGACAAGCCCACAGCTAACATCATACTCAATGGTGAAAAGCTGAAAGCTGTCCCTCTAAGATCATGAAGAAGACAGGGATGCCTACTCCCAACTTCTATTGAACATAGTCTTGCAAGTTCTTGCCAGAGCAATTAAACAAGAAAAAAGGAAGAAGTAAAACTGTCGCTATTTGTGGATGACATGATTCTGTATATAGAAAATACTAAAGACTCTGCCAAAAACGTGTTAAGACAAATAAACAAATTCAATAAAGTGGCAGGGTACAAAATCAATATACAAAAATTGGTTGTGTTTCTATACACTAACAGTGAATCATCTGAGAAATTAAGAAAACAATCCCACTTACCATCGTATCAAAGAGAATAAAATACCTAGGAATAAATTTAACCAAGGAGGTGAAAGACTTGTACACCAAAAAGTGTAGTCATTGATGAACGAAATTGAAGAAGACACAGAGAAATGGAAAGAAACTCCATGCTCATGATTTGGAACAATTAATGTTGTTAAAATGTCCATGTTTCCCAAAGGAATATACAGATTCAATGCAACTCCTATCAAAATTTCAATGACATTTATCACAGAAATAGAACAAACAATTTTAAAATTTCTATGGAACCACAATACATAGCTGAATAGCCAAAGCAATCTTGAGAAAGATGAACAAAGCTGGAGGCATCACACTCTCTGATTTCAAACTATGTTATGAAGCTTTAGTAATCAAAACAGTATGGCATTGTCATAAAAACAGACACAGAACAATGGAACAGAATAGAGAACCCAGAAGTAAACCCATGCATATATGGTCAATTAATTTATGACAGAGGAGCCAAGATAAACAGTGGGGAAAGGATGGTATCTTCAATAAGTGGTGTTGGGAAAACTGGACAGCCACATGCAAAAGAATGAAAAAATTTTTCACCATATACAGAAATTGACTCAAAATGGATTAGACTGGAATGTAAGACCTGAAACCATAAAACTCCTAGAAGAAAACATAGGCAATAAGCTACTTGACATGGGTCTTGGCAGTTAAGTTTTGGATTTGACTCCAAAAGCAGAGGCAACAAAAGCAAAAATAAACAAGTGGGACTACATCAAACTAAAAAGTTTCTGTACAGCAAAGGAAACCATCAATAAAATAAAAAGACAACCTACCGAATGGGAGAAAATATTTGCAAATCATGTATCCAATAAGGGCTTAATATCCAAAATATATAAAGCCCACCAAAATATATAAAGCACTCATAAAACTTAATTGCAAAAAAACAATCAAGCCAAAAAAAGGGTAGACGATCTGGATAGACATTTCCCAAAGAAGACTTACAGGTGGCCAACAGACACACAAAAATGCTCAACATTGCTAATCATCATCAAAACCACAATGAGATGTCACCTGAAGCCTGCTAGAATGGCCGTTGTCAAAAAGACAAGAAACAGCGTGTTGACAAGAATATGAAGAAAAGGTGATACTCATGCACTGTGGGTGGGAATGTAAATTGGTGCAGTCAATATGGAAAACTGTATGGAGGTTTCTCAAAAAGTTAAAAATAGAACTGTCATATGATCCAGCAATTCTACTTCTATGTATTTCTCTGAAGAATATAAAAACACTAATTCTAAAAGACATACACACGTATGTTCATTGTAGCATTATTTACAATAGCCCAGATACAGAAATAACCTGTGTGCATTGATGGAAAAACAGATAAGAAGATTTAGAGTGTGTATGTATATATACATATAAATGTATATATATGTATACAGAATGTATATATATACACACACACGTATATGTACACACACAAAATGTATATACATAATGGAATACTACTCCGCCATAAAAAGAATGAAATCTTGCCATTTGCAACAACATGGATGGACCTTGAGGGAATTATGCTAAGTGAAATAAGTGAGACAGAGAAAGACAAATACTGTATGATTTCACCTATGTGTGGAATGTAAAAAGAAAGACAAAACAAAACCAGAATCTTAGATACAGAGAACATAATGGTGCTTGCCAGAGGGGATGGGGGTTGGGGATTGGACGAAATGGGTGAAGGAGATCAAGAGGTAGAAGCTTACTGTTGTAAAATAAGTAAGTCCTAGGAATGTAATATACAGCATGGTGATTATAGTCAATAATATTTTAGAGCATACTTGAAATTTGCCAAGAGAGTAAATCCTAAAAGTTAACGTTGTATGATGATGGATGGTAACTAGACTTTATTGTGGTGATCATTTTGCAGTGTACACAAATGTCAAGTCATATGTTGTATAACCAAAACCAATATGATGTTATATGTCATTTATGCCTCAATAAAAAAATTATGTATGGCTGTGGAAAGCAAAATAGAAAACATTGTCTTCTGGAGCTTTCAATGTAACTAGATTTAATATACAAGATAACTATATCATTAATGTTAGCGAGAGATTCCTTAAAGGTACCTACATGGTCGCCAGATTTCTAAATACCGTCTGAAGTGTTACAGTTTAAACTCTAATTAGACTGTAAAAGTTTTTCTATAAATATTATAATCTTCTAGAATAACCACTAAAAATAAAACACAAAGAGTAAATATAGTAAATATAGCAAAAATACAAAGAGATATAGCCAAAAATACAATAGATAAATTAAAATGAAATACTAAAAAATAATCAAATAATCTAAAGTCAAGAAATGGTAACAGAATTACAAAAAACAGGGTAGAAATAGAAACAAAAAATAAAATGGTAGGGCTGAGCCAGCTTTATCAGTGATTACATTAAATGTTGGTGATCTTAACTAGGAGTGTTTAGAGCAGGAGTCAGCAAACCGAGGCTTGTGGGCCAAATTGAGTCAGTCCATTGTTTACATGTTTTCTAAGGTTGCTGTCGTACTACAACTGCAGAACTAAGTAGCAGCAACAGAGAATAATATGGCTCACAAAGCTTAGAATATTTACTATCTGACCCTTTACGGAAAATGTTTGCTGACCCCTTGTTTAAATACTATTACAAGGCAACAATTTATGAAGCGGGGAAAAAAGCAAGACTACATAAAAGAGAAACACCTGAAATGTAAAGGAACAGAATATAAATAAATGCATAGGAAAAAAATATATTGTGGAAACAGTTTGTATAAGAAGGCTGCACTTGCTTATTTTAATGTCAAATAAAATAGACATAAAGAAAAAGGTATTACCAGAGATAAAAAGGGACATGAAACAGAAATGGACAGAAGAAAAAAATAGATAATTCTATTCAATCATAGTAGGAAATTTTTATATCATCCCTCTCTGATTATAAAACAACTAGATGAAAAATAAAAAATTGGAGATATAAAAGATCTGAAAAAAGTAGATAATAACAGTCATAGTAGGAAATTTTTTAACACCTTTCTCAGCAATTGATAAAATAACTGGAAAAATAAATAAATAATTGGAGATATAAAAGATGCCAGCCCTGGTGGTCTAGTGGTTGAGATTCTGCGCTTTCACCACCTGGCCTGGGTTTCTCAGTAAGGGAAACCATATGCTACTCATCTGTCAGTTGTCATAGTGTGGCAGCTGCATGTTGCTATAATGCTAAAAGTTATGCCACTGGTATTTCAGATACCAGCAGAGTCACCCGTAGTGGACAGGTTTCAGCAGAGCTTCCAGACTAAGTCAGACCAGGAAGAAGGACCTAGCTGGCCACCCACTTCTGAAGAAGTTGGCCATGAAACCCTATGAATAGCAGCAGAGCATTGTCTGATATAGCACTGGAAGGTGAGAAAATGGCACAAAAAGACCTGGCTGGGTTCCACTCTGCTGTACACAGGGTCACTAGGAGTCGGAATCAACAGCACTAACAACAACATAGAAGATATGAAAAATACTATGAAGTCACCTTTATCTAGTTGGCGTTTATAGAACACTATAACCAACAACCATGAAATGCACATTTTATTCAGGTGTACATGGTCTCGTTATGCTTAAGAGGGATCAAAATCAATAAAGTGTATTACTTAACCACAGTCAAATTATATTAAAATCAATGATAAATTAACTAGAAAAATTATAAATATCGGGACATTAAACAACATGCTTCTAAATCTGTGAATCAAATACAAAATTACTTGGAAATCAGAAAATATTTTGTTTGAATGACAATTTAAAAAGTGGCACAGCTAAAGTAGTATTTAGAGGGAAACAATTTTAAATGCTTATATTAGAAAGAAAGAAAAATCTTAAGTCATCACTTAAGGCTCTACTTTAGGAAGCTAAGAAGAGAACAAGGTAAACTCAAAGTAAATAAAAGGAAGAAGGTAATGAATATAAGAGCAGAGATGACTGGAACAGTGAAAAAAGAGAGAGAGGGGCTTGCCCAGTGGCTTAGCGGTTAAGTTCACGTACTCTGCTTCGTCGGCCCAGGGTTCACCAGTTTGGATCCTGGGTGCAGACCTATGCACCACTTATCAAGCCATGCTGTGGCAGGCATCCCACATATAAAATAGAGGCAAATGGGCACAGATGTTAGCTCAGGGTCACTCTTCTTCAGCAAAAAAAGAGGAGGATTGGCAGTGTATGTTAGCTCAGGGCTAATCATCCTCAAAAAAAAAAAAAAGAGAGAAATACAAATCACCAATATCTGGAATGACAGGGGTTATCACTGCAGATCCCACAGACATTAAAAGTATAATAAGAGAATAATGAACAAATTTATGCCAAGAAATGCAATAGTTTAGGTGAAATAGAGATTTTTATTGAAAAACAACTGCAAAAAATCATATGAGAAGGAATACAAAATCTCATAGTCCTATATATCTTCTAAAGAAATTGAATGTAAAGAAAACTTTAGGCCCAGATGGGTGAATTCTATCAAATACTCAAGGAAAAAAATAATAGAAAATTTTAACATTTTTTTCCCCAGAAATAAAGACTGAAAGATTCCTGCCCAACTTGTTTTATGAAGCCAGCGTAATCCTATTACCAAATCCTGAAAAAGACATTACAGAAGGAATTAGAAATCAATATCCCTCATGAAAGTAGGTGTCAAATTCTTAATCAAATGTTAGCAAATCAATATAACAATAAATAAAAACGATAATACTCAGTAGGATTCATCTTAGAAATGGAGGTTGGTTTAACATTAAAAAATCATGTAATCCATCATAGAAATAAAAACAACAGAAAAAAATATCGTAATCTCAATAGATGCAGGTAAAACATTTGACAAAATTTAACACCCATTTGTAATAAAATCTCTCAGCGAATTGCAAGTATTAGAAAACTTTTTCAAACTGACAAAGGACATATATGAGAAACCAAATACCATACTTGCTGGTGAAATACTGAATTGTTTCTTACTGAGATCAGGAAAAAGCCCAGAATACCTGCTTTCACCACCTGTTCTATATCATACTGGACATCCTAGCCATTTCAATAAACCAAGAAAATTAAATAAAAGGCATAAAGATAAGAAAAGTAAAACCGTTCCTATATGCATGTATCAAAATACTTTATAGAAAGTTCTAGGGGCCGGCCCGGTGGCACAGCAGTTAAGTTCGCATGTTCTGCTTCTCAGCGCCCGGGGTTCACCCGTTTGAATCCTGGGTGCGGACATGGCTGCTTGGCACGCCATGCTGTGGCAGGCGTCCCACATATAAAGTAGAGGAAGATGGGCATGGGTGTTAGCTCAGGGCCAGGCTTCCTCGGGAAAAAAAAAAAAAAAAAAAACGGGGGACTGGCAGTAGTTAGCTCAGGGCTAATCTTACTCAAAAAAAAAAAAAATTCTAGAGAAATCTAAGAAGCTGTTACTAGAACTAATATACTTATCAAGCTTGCAGGAAATAAGATTAATGTATAAAATCAGTTGTATTTTTATATACTAGCAGCAAGCAATTGGAAAATGGCATGCAATCAGTTACATTTATGTTGGTGCCAAGAAACATAAACAAATGAATCTAACAAAAGATGTCCGATATCTCTACCCTGAAAATCACGAAGCATTGCTAAGAGAACTTAAAGAACACATAACTGGAGAGTTACACCTGTTCATAGATTGGAAGCCTCAATATTGTTAAGATGACAGCTCTCCCTAAATTGCTCTTTATATTGGGCATAACCAAGTTTAAAACCATTTTCTCTTTGAAAGTCACATTAAGGTAGCAGAAAGTCAGACACTTGGAGAAAGTATTTGCAACACATTTATCAAACTGTTGTCCAGAATATTTAAAGAATTCCTTCTACTCGATAACATGAAGACAAAAACCATAAGTAAAATGACATGAAGATAGATAATGGAAAAAAGATCTGAACAGACATTCATCCCACAAGATATGTGACTGGTCAATGAGCACATGAAAAGATACTCAACATTATTACTCATCAGGGAAAAACAAACTAAAACATGAAGACATACCACTGTACACCTATTAGATTGGCTAAAATAAAATAGACTGAGTATTGGGAACCAACTGGAACTCCTTGTATACTGCTGGCAGGAAAGTAATAATTACACAACAACTTTGGAAACAATTTGGAAATTTCTTGAAAAGAACAACACACACTCACCATACAACCCAGCTATTCCTTCCTAAGTATTTTCTCAGAGAAACAAAAGTTTATGTCCATGCAGAAACGTTTACACAGATGTGTTTTAGCAGCTTTAGTTGTATAGCTAAAAACTGAACACAGCCCAAATGTTCATCAATAGGTGAATAATTAGACAAATTATGGCCTGTTCATATAATGTAATACTACTCAGCTGTAAAAAGGTCTGAATTATTGATAAAATGCCACATCAGGGATGAATATTGCAATCGTTATGCTGAGTGAGGGAACCCAGACAGAAGAGACTGCTTACTGTGTAATTCTATTTCTATAAAATGCTAGAATATGCAAACTACTACCTTGTGACAGAAAGCTGGTTCCTTGTTGCCTGGAGGCAGGACAAGGAGAGAGGAGGATCAGGGAGTGATGGGAAGGACTGACTATAAAGTGATAAGAAGAAACTTTGGGAGATAATAGAAGTTTTTTATTCCTGGTTTATATTTAGCAGTAGTAGTGCAATCCCTCTAACAGACAGCTAACTGCTGCTTGGGGTTCTCTACCAGAGACCTTCTATTTTAGGGATTTATGAAAGATCACTATAGCCTTGGGCGGATTGTGCTACTCCTCATGTTCTGGTTATCCATAGCTATCCCAGCTGAAAATAAATTCTGGAGCCATGAATGTTTTAGCCTGGGACTCTATTAATTTTTAAAAACAATTTTTCTTTTCCTTTGAGATACTCAACAGTATTGTGATTTCTATGGAATTGTATTCCAATATCTACCTTGTTTGGAACTAAGGTCAGATTTTCTTGTTGTTGTTTAAATATAAACTAGTTCTAAGCAAAGTCTTCACAAAGATAGAGCTTATGTTGAGCCTGGTTATTTTCTTGTGTCTGCTCTCTACTTTTAGCCTTTCCTCCAACACCTACCTCCCAAGGCCTCACTGCTGCTGCTCCCAATATAATAAGGACCTTTTTTGAGAATTAAACCAAGGCTGAGTGAACCTCATGCCCCGAGAATCCCTTTTCACCCAAAATGTAATAAATTCTTACCTGTTCACTTAATTGTACTTTATCTTCTTGAGAAGTCCTCATAAACCAACTTCTGTTAAATTATTACCAGCTGCTATAACCAAAGCTGATCACAAGGTTGTTGGGAATTTTAAGTGAAATATTTAGAAAAATACTTTGTAAACTCTGAAATGTTATATGAATGTCATTTTCTTAGTTTAGATTGACTCATATAAAATGTGAGATGAGACCCTCTTTGCAAATTGAATGAATTCCTTGGTAGAATGTAGTGGTATTCCTGAAGGGATAGGAAGCCACAGAACAATATAGCACTTTGAAGAATCCATGTGTACTCAAAGATTTGGTAAGGAGTTAATATCCTTGTGTGCCAGATTAACCTAAATTTTAAAGATAAAACATGAAACTCCAAATAAATCTTTCTTGTGAGTGGTTGCTTTAGCCTCTGCTTCTAGACTCCCGCCGGATTCTGTCAAAATAACAAATGATGACTTGATTGTTTTTCCCCAAGTGAATTCAGCAAAGATTTGTTGTGTAGTACTTATCAGCCGGAGATGAGGGAAACAAAGATGAATAAGATAAACACACAAAGAAGGCCGTGCCTACACACATCATAATCCAACTGTTGAAAGCCACAGATAAAGAGCAAATCTTCAAAGTATCATGAGAAAAATGACACATTACATGTGAGAGAATCTAGATTTGATTATTAGCTTACATCTCATAAGAAACTTTAGAGATCAGAATAGCAGTTTCTTTAAATTGTGGGGGAAAAAAGTCTCCTGACCAGAATTCTAAATTTAGAAAAAATGTAGCTTTTATGAATGAAGACTAAATAAAGACATTTTTACATAGAAGAATCTATCACCAGTAGAAGTGCACTCAAGAATTCCTAAAGGAGGTCCTTCATGCTTAAGGGAAGTGAAACCAGATGTTTGAGCATCTTTTCAAATGTTTATTGGCCATTGAATTTGCTCTTTTGTGAATTGACAATTCATATTGTTTACATTAATTTGTATTTTCCTAATTACTAGTAGGGTTGAGCAGTTTTAAAATATTTATTGGCCAGTGAATTTGCTCTTTTATGAATTGATAAGTCATGTCTGCCCAATTTTCTATTAAATTTCTTAGCAATTTGAAGAGCTTCCCTTATACTCTAAAAAGCAAATAGCTGTATTACAGATACAGGGTTGCCTTTAAACTTTATGGCATCTTTTGACAAAATGTTTAATGTTTCTTAGTGAAATCTATATGTCTCTTTTTGTTTTTGGGGTGTCCTACCTTACAAAAAGACTATCATGGGGGGGCCGGCCCAGTGGCGCAGCAGTTAAGTTCTCACGTTCCACTTTGGGGGCCCAGGGTTCACCAGTTCAGATCCTGGGTGCCAACATGGCACTGTTTGGCAAGCCATGCTGTGGCAGACGTCCCACATATAAAGTAGAGGAAGATGGACACAGATGTTAGCTCAGGGTCAGTCTTCCTTAGCAAAAAGAGGAGGATTGGAAGTAGTTAGCACAGGGCTAATCTTCCTCAAAAAAAAAAAAGACTATCGTGGGCCTCTAAAATACGAACTTCCATGTGCATATAGGATCTTAAAATTTCCTTATTTTTATTTTGTCTTTTAAGATTAATGACTCAAAATAAACTTCTTTCTTGTGAGTGGTTGCTCACTAACCCCTGTTTTTTTGTTTTGTTTTTTGTGTTTTTGTGAAGGACAATACATCTTGTCCTTTTGTGTTCCATGGACTTCTTTGAGAATCTGATAAAAGCTCTGAGCCTTTTCCCCAGAACAATGTATCTACCCCCTAAATTTTTCATATACAATCAGAAGCTTTGTGGACTTTCGATTGCAGCCAGTATATAAATTTCTTGATTCCATTTTAGGGAAATAATTCCTACTTAAATACCATTCTTTTGTTTTTCCATTAGAGTGACATCAGAAGGGTTGACCCTTGTACTTTAATTAATTTGGTTCATTATTGCTCAGATACAGAGCCCTCAAGTAGTTTACATATTTGAGATGTAAGCTCAATCTGTAGGGCAGGCCCGGAGCAAAGTCATTGTCATGTGAGACATTGTTGCAGGTCTTTGTATCAACTATGGAGACCAAAACTACTATGTTGCTTCCTAGAACTCATTGCCATTCAAGGGCCTTAGACGCTATAAATATTTAACCTGGTTGAATATTCACAGTTCTTGTTCCCTGGAGTCATTTCCATCAACTCTTCCTTCATCTTAACTGTTTTACCAAAGTTACCCAATTCCCTTTCATGCCTTTAGACACTAGTCTCTCAGAACTTAAAAACTGTATTCCTTCCAAAATTAAATGAGCCTGTAAAATTCTCTCTTTAATATAATAAAATTTCAGTTTTCCCTCAGCCAATAAGTTGATATATTTTGTCCTCTGAAAAGGCATTCCCAGGAACATAAAACTGTCTTTGCATTTTTGGGTTTTAAGTGTGTGGAACTAGAGAAAGAGAGGGTTTTATGCTCCTTTCCTATCCATTTATTTATAGTTTTTATTGCTGTAAGTTTTGTTTAGTTTTCACCAAAGCAAAGGAATTTGGCATTATTGTCTTAAGACCAGAAGCACTGAGTTCAGAGACAACTGGATTTGTATTCTTGCACCACTCTCTCAGTTTTAATTTCTCTGAGCTGCTGATTTTCATTTTTATCTTTTAAACCAAATTAGACGTGGTAAGTGTAAATAGACTATATGAAAAGTTGTTTGGGGTTTTTATTTTTTTGGCAAAAGCTCTTTCTTTTGAAACTGAGTTTTAATGTTTCATAACAAGTAGCCTGCCAAATGAAATAGCCTTTGTAAATTCATATTCACTTAGAGCTCTTTGCACTCTTCAACACGGATCAGTAATTGCTTGTTGAAATTCCATTCCTCCTTGGTTTCCATTGACATTGTATATCCATGGTTTTTCTTCTTCCGCTCTACCTTTATGATTACTTTTCTGACTCACTCTCATAATATCCTACAAAACGAGTTCTTCCTCCCTAACTTGATAGGACTTTTCATTGTCTCTGCATGATGGCTTGATCATTTCCTGCTCTTAGCTTTTGCTCTTGCTATTGTTATGACTGGAATGACATTTTGCACCTGCCTAAATCCTGTCCATACTTTAGGAATGTATCTTCTTGAGGTTTATCTTGGCTTCTCCAGTCCAATTAAGTCTCCTTTCTGATTGGTCATAGATTAAATGAGAAAATGTTTTTGAAATTAATTTTTAAACAATAAAATGTTATGTTTTTTGGTATTCCATCAATATTTGATGTTCAAAATATCATTTATATTTAGTTGCCTTCATATATAATCCACATAAAGCTATCTTACAAGATATTCATTTTTTAGAGTTTTTTGTAAGTTTTATTGGGTCATACTTAAATATAATAGACTGCGCATATTTAAATTACCTAATTTGATAAAGTTTGGCATATGTACATCCATGAAATGAAACCATCCCCCACATAATGCATAAATCCATCCTCCTCAAAAGTTTCTTTGTTCCTCTTAGTAATCCTCCCTTTCATTCCTCCTTTCCATCCCAGGGAACCACTCATTCTGTCATTATAGGTTAGTTTTCATTTGCTAGGATTCTTTGTAAATGGAATCATACAGTTATATTCTCTCTCTTTCTCTTTTTGCCCAGCTCCTTTTATTCAACATAATTAGAGATTAATCTTTGTTTTTGCATGAATCCATAGTTTGTTTCTTTATATTGCTAAGTATAATTCTGTTGTATGGATGTACTATAAATTGGTCATCCACTAATTGATGAACATTTGAAATGTATTTTTAGTTTTAGACTATTACAAATGAATCTGCTATGAGTATTTGTATACAGGTCTTTGTGTACGCAGACTTTCATTTTTCTTGGGGAAACAGGAGTGAAATGACTGGATCATATGTTAGGTTTAAATTTTGCATTCCGATCAGCAGTTACTGTTGGTTGTCATACTATGGCAGCTGCATGTTGCTATGATGCTGGAAATCTGTGCTACTGGTATTTCAAATACCAGCTGGGTGCTCCCATAGTGGACAGGTTTCAGCAGAGCTTCCAGACTAGGAAGAAGGACCTGGCTACTCATTTCTGAAAAATTAGCCATGAAATTCCTATGAATAGCAATGGAGCTTTATCTGGTACAGTGCTGGAAGATGAAAGGATGGCACAAAAAAGGACTGGGCAGAGTTCCATGCTGCTGTACAGAGGGTCTCCAGGAGTCAAAATCAACCCAACAGCACTAACAACAAATCAGCAGTAAATGAGAGTTTCAGTTGTTCTACATCCTCGCCAGTACACTTGGTATGGTTAGGCTTTTTAATTTTAGACTTTTTAGGAGATCTGTAGTGGTAGCTAATTGTGGCTTTAGTTGGCATAGTTTTCAGTACAGCTTGAAGGCTAAGAGTTGGACATTTATCTTCAAATTGTTTGCCTTATTTTTTTAAACCTCTGTATTTGGGAAGTCTGCATTCTGCAATAGCAACTTTCTTCTGTGAAAATTAAAATGTATTTAAAGTTTGTGTCACTGTTTGCTTGGCATGTTAAATACACATGTGCTTGGTGATATTCATACACAATTATTCAATGGTAACAGTTAAAGAAAATCAGAAGTAGTGACAATAAGATCATCAGTTCTCTTAAGTAAATAAACCTTATGCTCTTAGCAATATTTAGAACCTGTTTTCTTTGGTTTGTGCTTCCTTTATGTGTCAGTTCTAGTTGTTTAAGAAAAAGTAAAATAACCTTTTTAAAAAATTTGGCTTACAATAAAATTGTTTCTTTTCAGAGAGAACTTATTGATGATTATGAAGGACAAAAGAATTTGAACTAAAATTTTTCTAAGAAGTTTTTTCTAAGATTTCTAGCCATTAGATTTTTCTTTTTAATCAAAAGAACTATAACCTGAGATTTGAGACTTCATCACACAAAAAGCATGAGAAAACTGTAACCCAAGTACTGTTTTCTATCAAGTAAGGATTGACAACAGTGTTTTTATGCATCTGTTCTGCCCACATAAGAAGCCAGCTTTATCATCTGGATGTGTCCTGGGGCTGAAACTTCTTATAAATATGAGAATTTCACTTTTTTTTTAATGGCAAGCAGAATATGGTATCCAGCTGTGGATTTGCTTATATATTGTGTTTGCATTTTTTTCCTGGGCTTGTTTTATACAGTATATGGCAATATGTTGTCATACAATTTCCATGATTAATGCTTATTTATGAAATCTTGTGTAAATATCTTAGAACTGAGTCAAACAATGTAGCAAGTTAAATAGTTTTTTCTCTGAATATTGGAATGACAAATCTGAGGGGAATAGTAGGTTGGATGGTTTATGTTCTTTATCTATGAAAAAGCCTGATATTCTATATCATTCTTTTTCACTTTATTTTGCTGAGTAATAAATCCAGTTTCACATTTATTCCTCAGAAAAATAGAATTTAAATGTTTAAATCATTTGTAAATAAGAATGGTAATTATGTCATATGTAACTAAATAATCATATTTACTAGGATATATTTGACTTATAATTTTGATCCTGACCTCTGTTTGAGGCATTTCTTTGTGTTTGTTTTATTATTCATATATTAAAAGAAGTCTACTGTCCCATAGTAATGTTATATTAGAATTATTATCATATTAGCATTATTTTCCCACAGAAATGCTAAATTGCTTATGAAATATCACACTGTGAATATGTGACAAATTTCAAGTGTGAATAAATTCATATCTATTTCAAATTCAAATGATAAAATACTTAAAATTGTAAATTCGTTATATGAATTCTTTTTCTCTATATCTCATCAGTATCATAGTGTCATGATAAAATATTCCTCATCATGTATGTAATAATTATATATGTAATATATAATAATTATGTATTGTACATTATAAATCATGATGTAATATCATGATCACTGATACACCGATAGATTTTTTCCCATATATATTCTTGTTTGCCAAGAGTTGTTTTAATTTTCTCACATTTAGTATTTTAGTCAATTGTGACTAGAAGTTGAAAAACTTATTTTCCCTTTTTGTTCCCTTCTGCTCAGGTGCAGCTCTTATATGAACTAACTGATAACATGAATAAGGTCTGGAATAAGATTCAGAAGAGAGGCAGTCTCGGTCCTTCTTCAGCCTATCCAGAGGCCTTGGCAGGGCCTATCCCTAGTTCTCCGGTTAGAAGCAGTGTCGGCACAGCTCCTCCAGACACCAGCACATGCAGCCCATCTGCTGACATTGGAACTACGACTGAGGTAAGTGTTTCTGCAGCATTCTGTTACCACGTGAAGAGTGATGTATACCACAGAATTCCGTATTAGGATTGAAAACAAGGATGACCTCACCTCTGGAAGCTGGCAGGGTCAGAAGGCTCATGAGGAACTGTGGTAGCAGTGGCTGTGTATTACTGTTACCTTTATTACCAAGTATTTTAATCACTTTCAGTAGGTAGTGGGGTAGTTCAGGACAGTGGGATTCTGTGAAATAGTAAAAACTGAGACACAGTAAAGGTATGTTTCCTCAGAAGTATGGAAACTTAGAAGCTGAGTGAAAAAGTGGCTCATGTTCCTCCTTCCCCTACCCTCTTTGCCTCTACCTGTTTTTTGAACCAGAGTGTTATTGTTTTCTTTAGATTAGTTCTTTTCAGTCTGTTGGACTCAAAGTCTTCTTCCTTCCGTCTGATTATAAAAGCCTTTCTTTTCATTTTTAACACTGTAACATCACACCACATGCCAGTGCCCCTTTTTTATAACAAGTATTTTGTAATGCCCCCTTTACTACTCTGAAATGAAAATAAAAAATAATATAACCTAGATACGTATAATTTCAAAGATCTATGTCTTAAAGTATAAAGATAAAAGGAAAGTAATTTAAGATTTAATAATGTATATTTCAATATATAAATGCTCAGGCATGACTGCCTTAGAAGATATAATGAAGTAGTCAGGTGAATATAATTACTGTGAATGTGACTGATACAAATAGACTTGTGCAGGCCTGTTAAATACCCCAAGTGGTATTGTTGGTGGTGGTGTGATTTTCTGAAATAGTGGCAAACTCTTGGTAAAGTTTCAAACAAAAGAAAATTCAATCTTCCTTTTATTTCAGTGCTTGTATTTCTGGAACACTCAGTGTATAATAAAACCATGCAGAAAGGCCAAAAAAAATTATGTTTAGATTTAATTTAGAATTCAGTTTTATGCCCAAATATTTATAAACAGGATTTTCATCTATGTGAATATGTGAGATAATCTTCATTTTTCAAGATTGTCCTATTCATCATAGGACCACTTGGTTCCTTAACTCCTAACCCTTAAATGCTAGTAGTGACACCCAATTATTGAGTCAACCAAAAACACCCTAATACATTTCCAGAACACCCCCTAAGGGACTGAACTTTCACCTCTGAGAGCTACTATAATCGATGGAAGTAGAAGTTCTGTTTTTGTTTTTGCATGAAGGCATAATTTCCTCTGGAAACAAATACAGAATGGCAAAAAGAATCAAGTAAAAAGGATGTTAACTTTTTTTTCTTACAAATGAGTAAAGGCAAACAAACTCGGTTAAAAGGGCAATTGTTTTTTACTTGCTTTGAGGCTTCAACACACGTTGTAGATCTCTTTGACCTCCTGCACAAGCAACTTTTCTATCCCTGCTCATTCCAGATCTTAAGAAATACAGTGACCTAAGTGATGGGATTACGTTTTTTTTTCTCCTAAATGAGGCAAAGGTGGGGAATCCAGAAATGTGCCCTTATGAACTCATTGAGGCATACCCCTG
Organism: Equus asinus; assembly: GCF_041296235.1. Taxonomy (NCBI): domain Eukaryota; kingdom Metazoa; phylum Chordata; class Mammalia; order Perissodactyla; family Equidae; genus Equus; species Equus asinus. The sequence goes on from NC_091801.1 coordinate 47,845,917, forward strand.
CTAGGATAAAAGCAGTGAATTCTTTCTTGGAGATTCCTAATGTTGTTAGAGTAAAAAGCTGCTGCAATAAAGAAAACCATTTAACTGTATTGAATACAGTAGTTTCCAAACTTATTTAACCAAAGACCGTTTTTTCATCACCTACATATTAATATTACACAGAATACGCTTTGTGAAGTACTTTGGTACTTTGTGAAAGCTGTGGCACATGTGACCGACTACTCTACTCAGTTCTGAATAAATCCTAGTGTCATCCCTGTCTCGTTTTCTCTTTCCATGTCTTTGGACTACTTTTTTGTTTTGCTCTTTTTTCTGTCCCCCTCCCTCTTTTTTTCCATTCTCATTAACTCTCTCTGTTTTCTTTGCAGGTTATTTCTTCAATTCCCTTTCTTTATTCCATTTTATAAACTCTTCCTTTAGCTATTTCTAATCTACTTGACTTCAATCAATGGGTAATAAAAACAGGAGATTAGAGTGTGAGAGGAGAGAGAGGTTGGTGTTTTCCTTTCTTGTTCCCTCCCTACTTTGGTGCCCTATCTGGAAGGCATCCATGGCATTCTTCAGTCTGATGAAGCCTTATGTGGATTGTCTCTTTTGCTGAAGAAGCAGCTCTTTATGGCTCTCATGCAAAGGGCTCTTTAACTCAGGCTCTAAGCCTTATCTCAAGCCCCTAAGTGAGTGTTCAAATGTCTTTGCTGACCTCTAAACCCTTACTTGAGTTTGATACCTCTGTTTGCCACCTGGACTCAGTTTCCACTCATTAACCCTGACTGTGTTTCCTTTTCATTTCTCTCTTCATTTCTGACACCTCGAGATTTACCTTTATGTATTTCAAATTTGGCTATGCTATTAATCAGAAAAAGATGACATTCTCAAATTGGGCAGTTTTAGGAGAGTTTAATAAAAGGGCAAACGTGTTGACCGAAAAGGGAAACCACAAGAGATAGTAGGGTACCTGGAACTGGTAACACTAGGATGTTCTTTCTACCAATAGGCTTAAAGGTGGGGAGGGAATTATCAGAACAGGGAGTAAATACCCTGACTTCATTCTCCTCCCTCCTTCCTGTCTCCTGCCACTGTTCCTCATTAGCTGAAACCAACCGGAAACCAGAGGGCAAGAGTATTTGTATAAATTGTTCATACTGGTTAGCCTCTCAGGCACAGAAGGTGGGGTGGTAAAGGGTGGAGAGTAGATCTACAAGGCCAAAGAGAAGATAGACAGCACTTTAATGTATTAAAAGAAATTCTTATTGTATTTTATCTAGAATTTCTGTGCTTTTGTAGTAGAAAAGGAAAATGTTCATTTCAGCTTAGTTTGCCATGTTGCCTGAATTAAAATTTCTTTAACATCATTGAGTACTAAGAACTAGTCTTTTGACTGTTGAATCAGTCTTTGTTTTGCTCACTCTGCCTTGTACATATTATATTAGGTTCTCAATACCATTAATTAAGGTTTTTTTGGTGATTTTTTTTGTAGTAAAATATAAGTAACATAAAATTTACCATTTTAACCATTTTTAAATGTACAGCTCAGTGATGTTAAGTATATTCACAGTGTTGTGCAAGTAACTGCTATCCACTTCCAGAATTTTTTCATTATTTCAAACCAAAACTCTGTATGCGTTAAACAAAGACTCACCATCCATCCATTCTCTCATCCCTGTCCCTGGTAACTTCTAATGTACTTTCTGTCCCTATGAATTTGCCTATTCTGGATATCTTACATAAAAGGAATCATAGCGTATTTGTCCTTTTTGTGTCTGGCTTATTTCCCTTAGCGCAATGTTTTTAAGGTTCATTCATGTAATAGCATGTATCAGAATTTATGTCTGATTAATATTCTGTTATATGTATATAGCGTATTTTCTTTACCCATTGATCTGTTAATGGTCATCTGGGTTTCCACCTTTAAGCTATAATGAATAATGCTGCTATGAACGTTGGTGTACAGGGGTTGAGTAACTTTTAATGAAATAATTTTGCCCTGAAGAAATTATATGCATCTAATATGACTTGTGCCTGACAACTCATTTCAAAATTAATGTAATACCAGAAATTCTATTTTAATTTTTCTTTACCTCTTGAAATATGTTGATAACCGAAGTATTTGGTATAAAAACTACAGGGTAAGAGGAAGAAAGTGAATCCAGAGTCTTTCAAGATAATTTATTCAGTGCTGATTTTCTGACTCAGAAGAGCACTGTCTGTCATTTTAGTGTGATTTGCTTAGTACTAGTGTGGATGGTCTAGAAGCATAGTGACAGTTAATATTATCCCCAAATGTGTTCAAGCATATTTCAAAGTTTTGGCAGAGAATGTGGGTACCAAAGGGAGAAAAGGGAAAATCAGAGTAGTGTGTTTGGTTTCCATAGTAACCTTTCAAACAGAAAAATGAAATGTTAGTAGTTTATTTTCTCTAAGGTGTATTTTTTTTTCCTCCTGTGAAATAATAGCTAAATTGTGTCTGCTACTCCCCAACTCCTTGTCATAGACTCTTTTATCAGCCCTAAGAATTGCCTTCCTCTGCCTTAGTATAATAATTTTGCAGAGTTTGACAAATGAGCAAAGATGTTTCCCTTAATTTCATCAACTTACAGCTGTATTATTGAAAGGAGTTGTTGGAGAGATCATTTAGACCAGCATCGGCATTTTATGTACTAGAAAGGTGAAACATAGTAAATTGGAGTTAATGTCGCACAAAGTAGGGACTGGGCCAACTTATCCTAGGGTGATTCTAAGTTAATGGAACTGTGGAAGTGACTCTGGAGTCAGACAACTTGAGTTTTTATCTTTGCAACTTATGATCACATTATTTAACTTCTTTGCCATAGCTTCATCATTTGTAAAAATGGGGATAATGTTAATATCCATCTCAATATGTTAGTACAAATATTAACTATGTATGTTACAATTTGCCCATATACCCTGTGAAGGTGGTATATCCTTCCATTTATTTGTGTCCTTTAATTTCAATGAGATTTTAGTTTTCTTTTAAGCGGTCTTGCCCCTTTTATAATAGATGTATTCTTCAATACTTGATACTTTTTATTCAATTGAGATAATTATTTGGTTGTTTTTTCTCCTTTATTCTTTTAATATAGCTAATTACGTTGATTGATTTTCAAATGTTAAGCCGATCTGGCATCTCTAGAACAAACCCAACTTGGTTGTGATATATTTTCCATTTTATATCTTGCTGGATTGTATTTGCTAACATTTTATTTAGGATTTTGGCATCTATAGTTATGAGCGATACTGGTCTTTAACTTTTCTTTCCCATACCTTTGTTATATTTTGGCATCAAGAATATACTGTCATCATAAAATGAGATGTCAAGTGTTTCTTCCTGTTTTCTTCTCTGGAAAAGTATACATTTCATATGAAAATTCTCACAGTCATTATATATTCCTATGGTAATCAACAAGGTAATCCTAACTGAAACGGCACTTGGGTATAACACATATCTCATCTAAATTGGAGGGGGTTGGTTTAGGTGTTATTTGGATATGGAACAAGTTTTAAATTAGAAGCTTATTAGAAAAGGAGGAGAATGAATGGTAAGGACCGGATGGACAAAGGACACTCATGTAATTAATGTAAAGGGAATACAGGCAAGCACCTTGATCCTGCTCCCAACTCTAACACTAGTATTGCTGTATTCCAAGAAAGAGAATTTTATATTACTCATTGACAAAATAATACTTAATGATAAAATAAAGATTTGAATCCCACTCCCAATCTATATCAAATAAAACTAATGAACATATTTATTATAGATGCTAAATAAATATAACATATTTTTGTTACTGTGCAATTATGATTTTATGTTTTAGTTAACTTTTTATGTCCATTTTTTAATTGTGGTAAAATATACACAACGTAAAACTACCCTTGTAATCATTTTTAACTGTACTATTCCGTGTCATTAAGTACATTCACATTGTTTTGCAACCGTCATCATCATCCATCTCCAAAACTTTTTCATCTTCCCTAACTGAACTTCTCTACGGATTGAATGATAACTCTCTGTCTTAATATTAAGTCTTCTGATCCATGAACATGGGACATCTTCTTATCTATTTACGTGTTCTGTAATTTCTTTTAGCAATATTTTGTAGTTTGCAACATACAAGTCTTTCACTTCCTTTCTTAAGTTTATTCTTAGGTATTTCATTCTTTTTGAAGCTGTTGTAAATAGAATTGTTTTATTAATTTCCTTTTTGAATTGTTCAGTGTTAGTGTGTATAAACACAACTGATATTTGCATGTAGTTTTGTATCCTGAAAGTTTGCTGAATTCATTTGTTAGTTCGGACAGTTTTTTTGTGGAATCTTAAGGGTTTTCTACATATAAGGACAATTCTCTGTGAACAGAGATGTTTTACTTCTTTTCCAATGTGGATGTCTTTTATGTTTTTCTTTCCTAATTGCTCTTGCTAGGACTTCTAGTACTATGCTGAGTAAATGTGCCACTTAATTTTTAAAATATTAGGCAGTATTTTTAAGTTGAATATAAATTTCTCTCTTGACAAAAATTTTGTGTGAAGGAAAACTTCTAGCACTGTTTCAGCTCTAATAAATTTTGTACAAATAGCAAGAGATGAAAAATTGATCCCTTATTGCTTTTTTCTATTTCCATATTAGTTGTATTTTTATGCCCTTTGTTTTTCATCTGAAAAACATGTGAAGTCAAACATAACACGTTAGAAGTAAAATGATTTAGACTGAGTGGTTTCCATTGGCTCAAACGTAAAGGTGTCAGGTAATGATTATATTGCTTCAATGCCATACTGGATGTGAAATTTAAACTTTCCACCACCATCCCTCATCTGTTATCCTTATTATCAAAGGATAACCCTAATTTAAGCAGCCAGTACAGTGCTTGGTACAGAGTAGATTTTAAACATATTGTTCTTGAATATATGGTTGTTAAATGATTTGGGACTATCAACTCATGTTATGATTAAATTTAATCTGATTCGTTGTGGTGCAGGACATAGAAATGTGTATGTTTATTAAATCACTACAAATGCATTTTGATGGAAATACATAAAACTATATTTGAGTTTATATTTTTGGTTTGTTTTTATATCTTTAACTGTTTTAAACATAATTATTTTATATTTTTTATCAGATCTGTTATCTGAATTTCTTGAGACCTACTGTTTGTGGTGTTCTTAACTCTTGCTCATAGTAGATTGTTTCCTTATATGTTATGTAATTTTATATTGGGAGTTGTTCATTAGTGGAACTTTATCTATGAGACTCTCACATAATGATTGATGGCCTGGTTATCCAAAGAGATTTTATGTGTTTGCTTCTCTGAGGGACTCCAGGGGCTATCGTCACTATCTTGGGACCCCTTTCCTGTTAATTTCGTAGCTATAAGTATTTTGAAACATTACAGCAGTATAAAATCAAGCCCTCAAACCTACATGTACCACAGAGTTCTGTTTAAAAAGTCTCAAGGGTAACTGTTTTCCCCTGTCTATCTTAGTCTACTAAGATATATAATGTTTTTTTCTCAGGTTTATTTTGTTGTTTTTCTAATTTCTTAAATTGGACACATAGCTTAATCATGTTCAGCTTTTTAAAAAATGTAAGCATTTAAGACACAGGCCTTTATCCTTAGAAGAATTTATAATATTTGAATTGGGGCATGGATATGTGTGTATATATATATATATATATATATCCAGTTATGGGCTGGGAAATTTAGCCCATAACTGGATTGCTGCTTCCCAGAGACAATTCTCTGTTGTATGGAAGGAGGAGCAAAAATTTTGGTATACACAATGCTGTCTCTGCCACACAAGTTGTTATCATGGGCCCAGAGATAAATAAGACTTTACCTGTACGCTGAAGTACACTGAAGAACTCCACTGTATTTCAGCTAGTTAAGGTTGTTAAATATTTGTTCTCAGGTTGATATTCAGGAAAGCGAAGCATTATATAATTGTGTTCATTAAAATTTTTATGTTATTTTGTTTACAGGACAGCCCAACAATAAAAACTATCTTTGAAAGCACTAACATTTGTTTTCATAACACCTAATGATTTGTTTTCATAACACATAAACAAAACAAACATAATACACATACGCAAATATATGCACATTCACGTACTTCCATTTCAGGGCAAATTCATAAGCTGTGAGACTTTGGGAAGCTGTTCTAATTACATAAAATGATATTCTGAACTTCTGGATTTTCGGTAGTTTCCATAAAGCTGATATAGAAAGGACAGTTATTATGGGTGGCTATATCGCCCTCATGAAATTAAGTCCTTCCAGCTTAGTTGTGATTATAGGCAAACCATTTAGCATTTTTTCATTTTAGCATTCTCGTATATATGAATAATATGTTTAATATTGCCATCCTTATTCATAGCATTATTGGTGTAGGAAATAATTTTAAAGCTTTAGAAAAATCTGAAATGCTGAGTGAATGCTAGAATATTGATTTACAGCTCAACCTAAAGTAAAAATTGACAGATTAACCCCCAATATTTGGAATCTTATTTTCCAGGCAAAATTTGCCTTGGTCTTTATTGATTTAGAAATTAAAGTTGCTTTTGGCGTACTAGTTCTCAAAATAATCCAGCATAAAGTGGTTCATTTCTTAGTGTCCAATAATTGTTTAAAATGCATTAATTTTCAGTGAAATTGTAAGTGAATATTGGGGGATGGGGGTGGGCAAAATGAGTGAAAATGGTCAAAAGATACAGACTTTATTATAAAATAAATGAGTCATGAGGGTGTACTGTACAGTATGATGACTATAGTTAATAATACTGTGTTGTACTTTTAAAAGTTGCTAACAGAGTAGATCTTAAAAGTTCTCATCACAAGAAAAAATAATTTGTAACTGTGTGGCGATGGATGTTAAGTAGACTTATTATGGTGATCATTTTAGAATATATACAAATATTGAATCACTATGTTCTATACCTGAAACAAATGTAATGTTATATTATATCATTATATATTATATATAATGTTATAATACATTATATATTATAATATATTATATATTATATTATATCTCAATAAAAAAAGGTGAATATTAGACTAAGAAGTTGTTTGGCATGAACTGCTATAGCAAAACTTTTGTCAGTTTTTCAGTTATTCAAGGGTAGTTAACCTAAGCAGTAATCTACCTCAAATTATCATTCTAAACGATCCTTTAGAAAGTAAATTTACTTTGAACTTTTTACTTAGTTACTATTTTAAATGTCTCATAATAATTTTATCTCTCCTCCTGAAAATAGACTATTTCATTTAATATTTGTCTTTAAATGGTTTTATCTTCAACATTTAGAAAGAAACTTTTATTCAAAATGTGGAAATCTTGGCATTTAGATTATCATCTAATCAATTGAATAGCTGTTGAAAGAACAAAGATATTTCAAAGTAGGTTAGAGAAATGAAGGTTATTGTTTAGCTTTCAAATACCAATCAACAAAATATTTTGTTTGTAATGCTTTTCCTGTTTCAAGATAGTCATATCATAAAATTTCTCTGGTTCTCAATTATTGGCTTACTTGATTTTGTTTTTAAAATTCAAATGTTTTTATTGTGTAAATATATCCTATTAATCTGAGGTTACTTTACATTTGTGGTGCTTTTTTTTATGTCAATTATATATCTGGGAACCACTGAAATTTTGAATTTTTTAAATTGTTAATTAATATTAGCCTTTAAAAAAGTTCATAAAAATTTTGAAACATTTGCTATGTAAAGTATTGTTTTTCTTGCTGAGTTGGTTCAAAGCTATTATTTTTAAACTGTTTCAACTAAAAAGAATTTGCTACAAATGACTATAGTTTTAAAAAGCACCCTCTCAACAATTGTTTGTATTAAGTAGAAGAGAATTATTTGCTTATATGATCCTTGGATGTTTATAATTTAAACTATGAGTAATTCTTTTCATGTCAGCATGTTGATAGGAAGCTCCATACTTTTCAGTGAATACAGCTTTTAATTTCCTGAGTACGAATCTGGGTGGTGATAGAGGGGGAAATATGAGTGAGAGGCTTAAGTACTGAGCTTAGAAACAGTTAATCATTTTTCCCGCCCTTGTACTGAAATAGTGAGAGTAAAGGTAGTGGAAACCGCAGCAGGCCACTTGTTACTGTTGACTTAAGTACAAACAGTGGTGGAAGTGTTTAGCCCTTTGGGAAGTTTTGTGATTGGACAAGAACGCTGGAGTTATTTTGATAAGGGAGAGTAGCAATGTGGCCAAAACTGTGATCATCCCTGAGCTCTGAAGCAGGCCAAGGATGAAGGGCTGAAGTGTTTGCTCTGCCAGATGAACAAAGATAAATTCAGCTAGGAAAATAAACTCAATATTTTGGTCAATTTGCAACAAAATAGCGAAAGAATTGAATTGTATATTTTAGAACTTGGCATAAAGAGGTATGGGAAAATAGTTCAGCATCTCCAATTCTGGCTTGATTTTTGCTATAGCTTTGGAAATAGAGCAGAAAATTAATGTACAAACATATTTAACAACACCACACCAAATGTTGTAAACCTAAAATGAAACTTGAAACTGCATGAAGAAGGAGAGCAAAATGTTTTCTCAGGAGTGCTTACTTAAGACTAAATTTGAAGCCACAGTTTTCTTAGCATTCCTACTGAATATAGCTAATAGTGTTAAAAATTGAAGTCTCATTGATTTGAGTTGCTGTTTTCTCTGCAGGTTTCATTCTTAGGATTATGTTGTCCTTCCCACTGTTGGAGGGAGAATTTAATTTATAAATGCTTCTGCCCAAGAACCTATTCATAAAGAAAGGCACACTTACTATATTATGTTGTCTTTTATTGAATTTTACTTCGTAAAATGCATCCTTTTCTGGGATTAGTTTGTGCTTTTCATTAGATGTTGTATTACTTTAGACAGCTAACCAAAAACCTGGAATTTTTATAGCTTCACAAATTCTAGGAATTTCAATTATAGCAGATTTAGGACCACTTATTTTGGAGAAGCATTTATGTGAAAACATCACAGGCAGTGAGCTTGTGATGTAGTTTGCTTGATGTAATTAGAACAAGGAAGAACTGTACTATCTTCAGGTTTAAGTGTATAATTTTCTGTTGCAGTCAATCACAGGACACTATTGCTTTGCTGTGCTTAGTACCTAAGAATTTCAACAATAAATACTTGCCTTGTTTTGTGAAAATCTTCCCTGTTTGTTCTCCTTCTGAGGATTCAAGGAAATTAAATTTTCTTCTGATTGAAAGATGTAAAACTGAGGTCAAGGTAAAAACTTAATATAGGAACTGAATGTACCTATTCAAGTATATTCAGTCTAGATAACATGTCTGTGGTAATCAGAGCAGGGTTTTTTATTTTGTTTTGTAGGAGGCTGTACTTATGTTGCCTGCTTTTAGGTGCCAGGCTCATGAATAGGCTAAGAGATTAGTGGCTTCTACTCTGAGAAACTATCCATACAAAATGGTATAGTGACCATGTTGTATTGTTTTCTATTAAATTTTAAGGGATGTTTTGTTCTGACTGTTGACTGCTGGTCATGATGCCTTAGCATAGAAGAAGTTAGCAGTTAGAAATTGAGAATATATGGCAAAGGAAAATGTGTTGAAGTTAGATGACAAAATGAGAAAGGCAAAAGGTAATAAGACACCAAATTCTGTAAGAACGTTAGTGTACAATTTCTAAGTAGTGGTTCACCTTGATGGTGATAATTATACCTACTATTTATGAATTATTTATCATGTGTAACCACTTTGCATTCTTATTCTTATTTAATCTTAACAGCTCTTAAGAGATAAACATCATTATGATAATCATTTTAGAGGAAAAAACAAACGCTGAGAGCTTAAGTCACTTGGCTAGTGTCTGAAGTCTTTAACCTGGTACATCTTGCTACCCGCCAGACTAAGCTTAAGTACATATAATTTATGTTTAAATACATATACACATCTTTTAAAGAAATAAGCATGCTGTAGTTAATTTGGTCAGTTCTCAGGGAATGGGTTTAGGCTTCCAAGATTTTTGGGAGTCTTAAATAGATAGCAAAGTTTGGCATTTTAAAATCCCAAATACTTGGTAGCTAATCCTAGAAGTGCAGAATACATGAGTGAGTGATCACTATCTCTGGCACCATCTCTTCCTGCCTTTGAGACTAAAGCTATTCCACTCCAAATCAGGATTTATTTTTCCCCAGGCCACTAAAAGCCCTGAAAAGGTAAAAAAACAACCCAACAAATCTTTTACAGAAAGTTTATTAGTACCAAATTTAGGACCTTGTACATATCCAGAATTCAGTAGGGATTTGTTGAATTGAATAGGCTCATGCTCTGTACCTCTAATTAAGAGACTTTTAACCTCACAAATAACTTTAAAAATCTATTGTCAAATCTACTAATTTTTAATGTCTTTATATTAAAATATATGAGGCATGATGAATTTTTTGCTATTTCTTCAACCATGCTAATTATGCTAATCACTTTTCTATGGTTATTATACATTCATACGTAAATACTCTACAGAAGTAGACAAACTTTTCTGTAAATGGCAGGGTGGTAAATATTTTAGGCTTTGTGAACCGTAGCATCTCTATAGGCACTACTCAACCCTGCGAAATAGCAGCCACAGACAAAATAATGGACATGGCTGTGATCTAGTAAAACTTTATTTCCAAAAATGGAGCCGCATTTGGCCCTTGGCTATAGTTTGCAGACCCTACTCTAGAAGGAAATACTCGTTGGTGTGACCCTAACTTGTTCTGGATCTTATGTACTTTCAGAGGAAATTGAGATGGCACGTATGTTGTAACCATAAAAACCATTTGTTTAGTATATGTTTATATTATTAGAAGTATGTATTAGCATAAACATTTATATGATTAGCATGTATAATATAGAGAAGCTATAAGTAATAATTGCAGATTTTAAATTATAATTTTTTATTTGTTTTTCTTTAAGTTACAAAGTGTTGTATTGTTGTTTTTTCTCAACCCAGGGAGATTCTGTACAAGCAGGTGATGATTCACCATTCTCAGATTCTGTTACCTTGGAACAAACTACAAGTAACATTGGCGGATCCAGTGGACGTGTTAGTCTGTGGATGCAGTGGGTGCTCCCCAAAATTACTATAAAGCTCTTTGCTCCAGATCCTGAAAATAAAGGCACAGGTACAGGATGACTTGTCTTCTCTACTGAAAAGATAAAAATATTAAAGACTATTTTTAGAACATATAGTAGACTTAGTTTTATTTATCATTGTCATTTAAATTAAGTAAACATTAGATCTAATTCAAGTGATTTCTCTTGGCAATACCAGCATGTTACACGTAATACCTAAATTTTGTCTTGTTTGTATTAAAATTCATTCCAAAAGCCATGAGCTAATTTCTTCACTGGTCATATTGATGCATTATATCATTGTCACTAAAAGTACTGCAGAGTTTGTTGACTATCAGATATAGCATTTCACATATTAACTAGAATTTCCCCTGTCTTGAAATAGGTATCCTATCTTAATTGTGAGGCCCATATTGATATCAATTTTGCTTATTCTTGTAGAATCTTATGTGGTTAATGAATAGAAAGTCTCAGTCCCTTTGTAGATGTCAAGGATATATATGCCAACATGAAATGTAAAATGGAAAGTTTTAATATTGATTGTAGGCCCTATGTTGGTATTAATGTTGCTTCTTCTTGCAGAGCTTTGTATGATCAGTGAACTAGAAGATCTCAGTGCATCCATAGATGTCCAGGATGTGTATACCAAAGTGAAATGTAAAGTAGAAAGTTTCAATATTGATCACTATAGAAGCAGGTAAATAATAATTAATATGGGAAAAGCTATATTTTCTTTGAACAAAGCCTATATAAGAATTTTTATATTTTAATTTGATTAATTATTTTTAAAAAATACTATACTTATTCCCAGAGTTCTTAACAGATAAATTGATTAATTCTATTTGGTATACATTTATATATGGAATATAATGCTTTGTTTTATAAGGTGGCAAATCTGTTCATAAATATCCACGATGCCATATTAAATGATAATCAGCTACTTTTACTAATCATCTCCCACAATTTGTTACAAACGTTGTATATTTGCTAAGATGCCTGGAACACGGTTGATGGCTTTGGTTTTTGTTGTAGGCTCGCCATCTACTCCCTATGCCAGTATAACATAGGTTGAAATGGAGCAACATCTCTGTCTCTTTGCACTTTGCAGACTTTCTTATCTCACAGATGATTGATATATGTGTGGTGAATGTTCCTAGAACCGTATTTTTTCATCTCTAATAAATTTCTATCAAAAGTATGATTATAAGCAAATGTGATTTGTTTATAACAACAAGTAATGGTAGTAAAAAAGTAAAGTTTTAGATATTTTTACAAAGCTATATAGCAATTTTGTCATTAATTTTTCCCAAATAAAAACACAAATACTTTTTGGGTTTTTTGCTTTATAATACTACCTTGGAGTTTTTTTAATTGAAATATAATTCACATACCGTAAAACTCACACATACTTTTTAAAAATTGTTTTTTAAATGGCATCATATTTTTAACTTCATACTATTTTGGCATAGAAAGAGCCTTAAAGTTCACTTCTTTCTGGATTCATAATATTCATTCAACAATTATTTATTGAGTGCCAGCGGATGCACGTATGTATCTGTACCTTTAGTGATGCATTATATACCCTAAAAACAGTCTTTTTTTATTTAAAAAAGGCTTCTAATTCTACATTAAAAACATTTGAATTTTTATCCTTTATTGCATATATCATATTGCTTGTGTCAGTAACTATCAAATCTGTCACAGCCAAAAAATTGTCATAATCGTGAAGTTCAAAATATTTTGCTGCATATATATTAAGACCTATTGTAATAGTCTTATCTTACCAAGCATATGATAATTGATTTTGTTGTATTAACAGTGGACCATTAATTGATTTTTGATAATGGAATGTTTAGCTCTTTAGTTTGTTTTGAATGGTATATGTCTATATTCAAAATGATCCTTGCAAGTGATATATGAATATTACATTGTAGATGAACTAATTTCTTGATGATGTGAATATTACAATCTGTGTTCTAGATCATCAGTGACTTTACTGTTAAGTTTATGTAAGTTTTAAATATTGGATAATTATTTATTCATTCATTTAATCAAAATATTTATTGAGTATTATGTGCCAAGCACTACACTAAGCCCTGGGGATATAGTGTTTAACAGAAATAGACATAAATTGTGCCCTTGTGGACCTCATAGTCTCATGGGTAAGACAGAATTAAACAAAAAGTTAAATATACAATTTACCATTAAGACAAACACTTCCATGCAGAACTACCAGGGTTTAGTGCTAATGTAAATGGTTCCATTGATTGCATTGTCAGATGCATGTTTTAGTTTAGTGTGGTGTTGTTTACATCATAACTATTTGAAATAGTTTTATATGCTCAATTTTTTAATTCAGAAAAATTGAAGAGAACAGATAAGGTGAACTTATGTTTTCCAGGCCAGGGGAAGGTTGGCAGTCAGGACATTTTGAAGGAGTATTTCTACAGTGCAAGGAAAAACCTGTGGTGAGATTCATTTAGTAATTATGCTTTTTGGAAATATAAACTGTTTATTTTTGTTCTTTCATGCAATAGGACTAATGGTTACAAGAATTAGAGCTCATAATAAATTCTTTTTGACTTATACTTCCAAAATTACTTAATAAAATAAAACTATTTATTTCTTTAAGCTGCTTGTGTTTTGTAACCATTTTCCTACATAGTAATTAAATACATGTTTCAAAAAGGCAAAGGTAGGATTTCTTTTGTTATTATACTTTATCATTAATGTATTATGTTGACTTTTTAGCAGTTTTTCCATTCATAAGTGAGTTCATGTGGGTTGTCCTTTATCATAAACTAGTGTAGTCATTTTACACTGAAAGCAATTATTTTTTGTTTACTTCCATTAACAATGCTTTTGCAGAAGATATTCCCAACAGAGGCCATACCTGCAGTGGCTCAAACCTAAACCTATGCAAACTTGAGCAAAATTAAAACTATCTAGAGTTTTTTGCTTATGGCTTTTATTGCTTTTTGTCTTTTCACCTTCTTTGCTCCTGTCCATCACCTCAAGCCTTGGGGAAGAGTGTTGGTCTCTGGGGCAATGTGGAGGTGTCTTCCTTTCCTGTACTGACAAGCTGAACAGACGCACCTTGTTGGTTCGACCCATCAGCAAGCAGGACCCTTTCAGTAATTGCTCTGGCTTCTTTCCTTCTGTAAGAAATCATTTTTAAATTATGCTACAGAACTCCCATTAACAAGAACCCAGAGACGGAATTGAACTATCCATAGAGTCAACTCTTGATTTTCATATTCCTCTGTATCATCCACTTTGTAAATGAACTATAATGAATTTTTAAATTATAGACTGGTTTTCCACTGTAGTCTAATTTGTTTCTGGGTTACTTGCGTATGCTATTTGTCACTCTGGTTTTGTGAACACAAACTAATTTTACCGTCAGCATAAGAAAATCAAAGTACGACGTTAAATATAACGTTTTTAAATTGTGCGTGTATTGAATGATCAAGAGTTGACCATACTGCTTTTGTCATTCCTTTTATGAATCTTACTTAGATTGCCTTTTTTTTTTCTATTCCATTTCCTTCTAACAACTAATTCAAAGTATCTTATTTGGTGCCCTCTTGAATCTAGACAAGGCTGTACATCTGTCATTGAGTGGATACAAGATGAGCACTACTACTGTACAGCAGTGGCTTTTAGAAGTTTAGAGCTTTGTTTTTTCTAATGGTACAATATATCTGAACGCGTTATTAAGCTAATTCTTTTAAGTGACATTCTTAAAGTCAATAAAAATGCATGTAATTTTAAAATATCAAGGACATGTCACAACAGTAATAGCGATTCTCTTAATTTATTAAATCATTGCAAACATTATTAGATATTTTCTCAGCATGTGTGAACTATTATTTATCTATTCTTTTTTGTAGCTCAAAAGGAATTTGAGACATATATCTCTAGCATTATAAAAATTACCCAATTATTTTAAATAATTGTGTTCCTAGATTTAATGTTTATTATAGTATTTGCATAGCAAGTGCTAGTTTCTGATTTGATTTCTGAATTTTTTCTAGCCTTGTCTGGAAAAAGATGTCTCTAAATGTGGCTTTTATGTCAGTGGAAGTTCTGTTTAGACTTATTTTCTTCTCTTTGAATGTTCATTAGTGTCCATGAGAAACATTCTCAATTTTAACATTATTTGTGAAAAACCCCAAAATTATTATTGCTTTTTAAAATTTTTCTTCAGCAATTTTTCTACATTTTTTTGTTTTATTAACATTTCTTTTATTATCAGCTTTTTTCTAACTCTTTATTTTAAATAGTACAAAAGATTCTTTATTACCTCATAAAAAGTAATATTTATATTATCTAAACTCCAGCTGGTATTCATTCATTTCACTTCTTTCCCCTTATATTAAGGGAGTGAGGGATGAACAAACAAACTTTCTCTCATGGGAGTTTACCTTTCAGGAGTACCAACATTCAATATATTTAAAAATATTTTTTCCAAATCAAAACATTTATACATTGAAACCCCGTTTATACTACTTCCGGCATTCAAGTGTTACCATTAATGAAGATTTGAGTTGGGTTATTTAGATTAGTGATTGATTCCACTCCCTTCCCCAAAGTCCAGTTTGCGCACCTAGAGACAGACAGTGTTGCAGCAACGTGGTGATAAGACTGGGAGCACTTTTTCTTGCTTTACCATGTTTCCTTTTGTGTTGAGTGTAGAAAGCAAAGTGAAAGGGAAATCAGATGAGAGGCAGTGAGAAAGTTGGAAACAATAAAATACATTCTGAAGGCAGGATAATTATATGAAAAATGATTATATTGCACATCTATTTAATGCCTACTTTCCAAGTTTTTTTTTAACGGTCAGAAAGTTAACTTTTTAAAAAAGAACAAATGCGAAGGTAAATTTTATCTTAGCTTTCTTCATTGTAAAGTTCAGATTAAAAACAAAATGAACAGTGATAGCTGAATGGCATACTTTTTTCTTCCCACCATGTCATTGGGCAATAGGCAATAACATAAGAGGAAGAAAATGGAAGCAAAAGAGGTTTACTAGTAATGGGACAGTGTAGGCTCAGACCCCTTGCTGCTTTGCCACCTCTCACTTTTTGCCTGTTTATGTGACTATATTTCCTTCTTTTTTTTCCCTCAGTTCACTTCCTTTTTTTTTTTTTAATTTTATTTTTTTTCCTTTTTCTCCCCAAAGCCCCCTGGTACATAGTTGTTTATTCTTCGTTGTGGGTCCTTCCAGTTGTGGCATGTGGGATGCTGCCTCAGCATGGCTTGATGAGCAGTGCCATGTCCGCGCCCAGGATTCGAACCAACGAAACACTGGGCCGCCTGCAGCGGCGCGGGCGAACTTAACCGCTCGGCCACGGGGCCAGCCCCAGTTCACTTCCTTTCTTAATATCATTCTTTGAACCCTAATAACTAAAAAACTTTATCAGGCCTTGGGAAGAGGGGTTGGGAATGTGGAGTATAACAACTTTAAGTTTGTGTTGAGTAATTTGCAAAATAGAATTTTATGCACATAAAATTGGTTCTGGAAAACTTTTTTCAAAAGCTATCCTTTTCATGTGTTGAGCAATAAAAAGTATGCATTTTAATTTAATCTTACAAGTATACTGTCTTACCATAATTTGTTTATACTGTGCAATTGGGGTATGAGAGTTAATTAAACAAGTTTTGTCAGAAATATTGAAATTACAATGATACAGTTTTTAGTCTTAATCAGATGTTGTGTGTATATTAATCAAGCATTAAATCCAAGGAATGTGATTTTTAGGAGACTTGATAATTATGATAGCCACTGAAAATAGGAAAGTTCTGAAAGTCACGTTTTATTTTTATGTCATGTTACCGTTTCCAAGAAACATGCATTAAATAGTTCAGTTATCAAAGTATGGTATCAATGAGGCTCTTTTTATGGGCTTCACAAATGAAAATACGTAACACGGTTATTTCAATTTCACCTGCTTAAGCAACTCTCTGTGACCCATATTATGACAGCATATTGGTACTCTTAATGGAAAATTATGAAAAATGAAAAGATGAAATCTAACGATGATCTGTTCCTAATTCTGAGTTTTGCAGAAAAGGTAGATCATAGAAACAGGCACAGAGAGGTTAATTACCTCTCTCAGGATCTAGAACTCAGGATTCCTCACTTACAGTTTAGTCATTCTAACAGTCTTAGAAGCTTTTGCCCCATCTGCAGAATTCATCAGTAATGTAGTCATTAAGAGGTGTAGATATAATAAAAGGTTATACTACCAACTGAAATCATTTCTGCTTTCAAATAGTTGTTTTTTTCTTTTTTTAATGAAATGTTTATTGTCATTTCCTTTTTCTGGAACAGACAACTGCAAAACTCCTAGATGGCGCTCATCAGCAGCATGGATTTCTCTCTTTGACATATACAAAAGCCGTAACAAAAAATGTCCGCCACAAGTTAATATCAAGAAATGAACGAAGAAGTTTTCATAAGTTATCTGAAGGTTTAATGGATGGTTCCCCTCATTTTCTTCATGAAATTCTTCTTTCAGCACAAGCTTTTGATATTGTCCTTTGTTTTCCTTTACTTAATGCCATTGCAAGTATATTTCAAGCAAAACTACCAAGGACCCAAAAGGAGAAAACAAAATCTCCTGGTCAGCCCATGAGGACCCATACACTGACTTCACGCAATTTACCCTTGATTTATATCAACACAAGCATAATCAGAATTTTTGTTCCAAAAACAGAAGAAATGCAGCCAAGTATTGAAGGTATTGTCTTCATAATTTTTTTGGTCTGATTTTAAGTAACTTTCTTCTAGAGATCTTAGTTTTCTTTCTTTCTCCTTTTTTTTTTTTTTTTTTTACTATGATAGCTGGTTGTAGTTTCAGTTTCATGTGTTTTAGGAAGAGCAAATATGTTGTAGTCATTCTACAACTAAATCTTTAGTAGTTATGTCAGAATATTGGGTATGTTTCTGACTCAGTTACTAGAGTAAGAAATATGAGATTTTTTTCTTCAGGGTTTTTGCTAATAAACCTTATTCTTTCTGTCTTTTGTTTTATTAAACTCATATGTTGGGTTCTGTATACCTAAGGTAATTAAAAATTAGTTTAAAAAATTAGTCTATACATCAAGGCTCCTGTGGCTTCTTCCAGGCTTTTCAGTGTCCTCTGAAATTATTCTAGGTTTTAAAATGAGGCAAATTGATAATACCACTGCCTCCATCTACAAGAGTGACTTTTAAAATTTTACTTTTCCATATGCTATAAAAAAATGAAGAACTTTAAGAATTTTGAGGGGCCGGCCCGGTGGCACAGTGGTTAAGTTCACTCATTCCGCTTCTCGGCAGCCCGAGGCTCGCCGGTTTGGATCCTGGCTGCAGACATGGCACCACTTGGGACACCATGCTGTGGTAGGTGTCCCACATATAAAGTAGAGGAAGATGGGCACGGATGTTAGCTAAGGGCCAGGCTTCCACAGCAAACAAGAGGAGGACTGGCAGTAGTTAGCTCAGGGCTAATCTTCCTCAATAAATAAAAATAAAGCAGAGGCTTACTCTGTTAAAAAAAAAGAAAAAAAGAATTTTAAGTGAGGTTATAGCAGAGTAGTTAATGATATAGACTTTGGAGTTACGCAGACCTAAGTTCAAATCCCAGCTTTACCAGTTATGAACTGTGAAATCTTGAGCAAGTTAATCTAAGTTTTTATGTATAAATCGATAATAGTAGTAACTAACTTGGTAGTAGGCCTTACTGATAGCTTACTTTCAAGTGATGACTACCTGAAGACTATGTGCGTGGTGCCAGTCCCCTAGTAAGCTCTCAGCAAATGGAGGTCTTACCAGGAGAAGGTTGTGCCCTTTCTTTTCAAGTAGAATTTCTGGAAGTCTCACATTTCACTACTGCTTAACACCTCACTGGCCAAAACTTAGTAAGAGAGGCTGAGTAACAATGTTTACCTATGTGGTAGTGGACCCAGCTAATAAATTAGTGCCTGTGAATTTGAGAGAGAAGAGAGAATGGATATTTGAGGGATAGATGATTATGACTGACTCATGAAAACAGCATAACTTTTTTCTTTTAGTTATGATGTGGAGGAAGAAGACGTTGAATGGTCAGTGATGGTAAATAACAAAAGAAAAGCACCTGGTTCTATTCTCTTTCTTCTCAGTCTAGTCTGTCTCTTGTTCTGTCTCCCATAGACAGATGATCTTGATTAGGGAAGGTATTCTGTTTAATATTATCAATAATTAAGCTTTATTCAAAGTAATGGTTCTCTTTTTTAACATTTCTTTAAATAATAAATTTTTGTAGAGTTTTGTAGTCCTTAGTTACCAAGATGTCTAGAGATAAATTCAGTGTGTTATACTTATGAATTCTCAATACAAACCAGTTCCTGTTCTTTTCATTCTAATTTTTGCTAGAGACTGTCATAAAATTGATTACTTTGAGATGCGAAATTAGTATTCTCTGCATATGCTATATTCTGACAGCACTGCACAGTTGTTTTCATCTGTTCAGATAGTTTGTGGAAACACATGAATGGTAGAGAATAAAGAGTTAGTCTTTATCGAGCAATTACAAGTGACATGAGAGACAAACCACTAACCAGAAAAGAGGCTACATATTCATTGCAGAGCCAATGAACTTTATGCTTTTTCCTTATTATCCTTTATTATATAAATATCTAATATTTAGGTAATATGACATATTAAAGTTACATAGGGTAAAAAAAGAAACCTACATTTTTATGCAATATAGTTCTCTGTGAACCAGTTTGAGAGTCAACATTTTCTCATAACCATAAGAGAAGAGGAACAGACGCATAAGGTCACTGAGATTTTCAAACCATCTTTTTGATCTTCCAGCTGAGAATAGGGGGAAAACACTATGGAAACAGAAGCAGTTTGGCTTTATTATGGAAAGTTTTTTATGTTGGGAAAAGAATTAGGGTAGTACATCACATTTGAAAAGCATCATATTGTGTTATCTGTAACTTTTTCCATTAAAATTACAGATATTTTGTATCTAGAAAAAAATAAGAATAAACAAAAGCTTATGATATCTATATTTTAAAAATTCTGTTTTTTAACAAAGATATTTTCCATAAACATCTCTCTGGTTGGAATAAAAGCATTCATTTTCCTAACTAGAGTGAGTTCCTGTAATTTCATTAAAATAAGATATGTTAGTAAGCTTTTGTGATTTCCTGAAAATTCCTTGTAGCATATATTTTATGTTCTCCATTCCATAATTTTCTAATTATTTTCATTTGATTGTAAATAATTGCTAAGGCCAAAATTTCATTGAAACATAAGAAACAAAGTGATATTGGAAGTGAGAGGTTAGGGTGAGGTGGAGGAAAATACAGGGAGAATGCTCTATGAAAAGACAGGGAAAGATCTTGCAGACAGATCAGAAAGTAAAGCAACATCTCTGATTGTGCTTTTGTAGTAATATGGAAGTGTTCAGGAATTACAAATGATCCTCAAATTATATGACTTAATTGTCTTTAGACAGTAATTGTTTAACCCTAAGTTGAGTCCTTTTTTCTTTAATATCCCCTCTACTGTTTTAGTTTAAGGTTACACACCTTAAATTTCACACCATGAAATATCAATATTGGTCACAAATACAAGTAAAAAGAAAACAACAAATATATATGCTTCATCTCCCACTTATTAAGTTTTAAAGTTGGGTCTACAATATAAAGCAATATCAGTATGTTGCTTTCCCTACATGAGCCAGTCAGCTCTGACTTTTCAATAGGTATACAGTAGTGTTTATACTGGCAAATCTTCCTGAATCAGACATAGCTGTTCCTCAATGTAGGTATTTGATGTGCATTCAAAATTTGCTCATTTATACTACAATATTTTATCTATTTGATATGCAGAATACTTCTGATGTCTTTGACTAGTATTTTTTAGTAGAGGGGACATTTTTACAGTGAAGTATTCTTTCATTTTTTAAATTAATTAATTTATTTTATATTGGGGTGATATTGGTTTATAACATTATATAAATTTCAGGTGTACATCAATGTTTTGACTTTTGTGTAGGCTATATCATGTTCACCACCAAAAGTCTAGTTACCATCCGCCCCTTTACCCCTTTCACCCTCCTCCCACCCTCTTCCCCTGCGGTAACCACCAATCTGATCTCTGTATCTTTGTGTGTGTTTCTGTTGTTTTTTTATCTTCCAGATGAGTGAGATCATATTGTATTTGGCTTTCTCCATCTGACTTATTTTGCTTAGCATGATACCCTCAAGTTAAATCTGTGTTGTCCCAGATGGCAAGGTTTTATCTTTTTTTATAGCTGAGTAGTGTTCCATTGTGTATATACCACATCTTCTTTACCTATTCATCTAGCAAGGGCACTTAGGTTGTTTCCAAGTCTTGGCTATTGTGGATAGTGATGCAATGAACATAGGAGTGTATATATTGTTTCAAATTAGTGTTTGTGTATTCTTCGGTTAAATACCCAGAAGTGAAACAGCTGGATCATATGGTAGTTCTATTTTTAATTTTTAGGAATCTCCATACTGTTTTCCATAGTGACTGCACTGATTTACATTCCCACCAGCAGTGTGTGAGAGTTCCCTTTTTTCTGCATTGTCTCCAACAAAAGACCCCAAATAACCAAAGCAATCTTAGAAAAAAGAAGGCGGCTAGTGGCATCACATTTCCTGATTTCAAAATAATACTGTAAAGCTGTAGTAATCAAAACAGCATGGCTACTGGCATAAAAACAGACATACAGAATAAAGCCCAGAAATAAACCCACACATTTATGGACAGCTAATCATCGACAAAGGAGCCAGGAACATACCATGGGAAAAGTCTCTTCAGTAAATGGTGCTGGGAAAACTCCTCTTTCATTTTAGTTAGATTTTCATTGCAGAACTCCTTTGAATGAAATTCTTGAGATTAGCCATATGTGTGAGAAAAACTTATGTGACTAACTTATTTTCACAATCCGTGTCAGTGTCGTAGCCCTTAGGTGGCATCACTAGAAGGATGTTATTTATGGTGTTAAATGTGTCCTTTAAGGCAGAATTTGCCTATAAAATGTACAATGTCTCAAACACTGAATTGAAAGTCTTTTTCCCCCATTATTTTTATTGTGGTAAAATATATATAACAAATATATATTTTTTTAACCATTTTTAAATGTACATTAATAGCAGAGACTACATTTACAATGTTGTGCAACCATCATCACTATCTATTTCTAAACGTTTCCATCATCCCAAACAGAAACTCCATACCCATTGAGCAATAACTCCCCCTAGTTCTTGGTAACCTCTAATCTACTTTCTGTCTTTATGAATTTGTCTTTTCTAGATATTTCATATAAGTGAGTCATACAATATTTGTCCCATTGTATGTGGTTTATTTCTCTTAGCATAATGTTTTCAGGATCCATCCATGTTGTAGCACATATCAGAACTGCATTCCTTTTTATGGCTAAATAATATTCCATTGTATGGATGTACCACATTTTGTTTATCCATTCATCTGTCAGACATTTGGATTGTGTCTACCTTTGGATTGGCTATTATGAGTAATGCTGCTATGAACACTAGCATATAAGTGTCTATTCAAGCTCATTTTCAGTTCTTTTGGGTATATACTTAGGAGTAGTAGTGTTGGGTCATATGATAATTCTATGTGTAGAATTCTGTTTGTGAGGAACCATCAATCTGCTTGTAAGCCATTTTGCCTAGGGCAGGATTTGTGGTATTTTCTGAACAACACTAATGTGCAGGCATTATTCAATGAGAAGAGCAGTGGTACCACCTGTACCCTGAGTACCTGAGCACCTCTGTAATGAGGTCAGAGGTTCATTGGTTAACTCTAGTTTTATTTGTCTATCATACTCAGCAGTGGCTTATTGAAACAGGTTCCGTGCTTCATTGATTTGTGTACATGTCAGCAGGAGTAAGAATCTGGCTATTGGAGAAAAGGGAAAGAAAAAAACCACTTTATTTCTTCTGTGTGTGTGTGTGTGTTGGTTTGTTTGTTTATTGTTTTTGGCTTATTGTATTATACACAAAGCACATAGTTTTGTTGATGTTGTTTTAAACTTCCCATTTGGCTGCTATAACTAGGAAGATCCCCAATTGATTATAATTGCAAAAATATTTCCGGCCGTTTGCTATCTTTTTTTTTTTCTTTTGCTGAGGAAGTTTAGCCCTGAGCTAACATCCATTGCCAATCTTCCTCTTTTTTTTTTTTTTTTTGCTTGAGGAAGATTAGCCCTGAGCTAACATCTGTGCCAGTCTTCCTTCAGTTTATATGTGGTTTGCTGCCACAGCATTGCTGACAAGTGGTGTAGGTCCAAGCCGGGGATCTGAACCCATGAACCTGGGCTGCCAAAGTGAAGTGCACCAAACTTAACCACTATGCCATGGGGCCAGCCCCTTGCTATCTTATTTTTAAAGCTGTTTTTCCCCCCTTTTTTGGTGGTGGTTGTGATGGGATTTTTAAGGTATAATTCCAAAATTCAATTGCCTGAGTACTTCCTAAGTAGATCACCTTGAATGCAAGCATATGGGATGGGGAGATATTGTTATAGCCATCTGTGGAAAATACAGTTTGCCACATTTCTATTAATTTTAATCCTTTGCTTATATGAACACTTTTGCCATAAACCCCTTTTTAGTCGTATTTCTCCTGACTTGGGTGATTATATGTATAGAATAAATTCCTGGCATAAGGACTGCTAGATCAAAGGTCATGTAGCTTTCAAATATTAGGGGATGTCTAATTGCACTTTTAAATGGCTGCACCAGTTTATACTGATTCCTCACTCTCATCCTAACAGAAGTTTATCAAACTTTTTGGTCTTTTGTCTATCTCATAATGAAAAGTGCACTCTTTTTAAGGAGCTGCTCGTCTTTTTCTTATCAATTAATAAGAGCTCTTTGGGTATTAAGCCTTTTGTCTTACCTACATTGTGTTGCATACATCTTTTCATTTTGTTTTTTTGCCCTCTGCCTGTGTGTGTCAGTCAGTCTATGTCTATTTTTATATCTACATGTATATATCTTTACTTATACCTATACTTTGATATCTATATGTCTATCTGAGATGTTATGAATTGCCAGAATGTGTGCTTGTCCATAAAATACAAAGATGCATGCTAAAAATTCAAAAGTTTTGGCACATTATATTGTGTTAGATTTTTTTTTTCTTTTTTTTTTCAAGATTTTATTTTTTCCTTTTTCTCCCCAAAGCCCTACGGTACATAGTTGTATATTCTTTGTTGTGGGTCCCTCTAGTTGTGGCATGTGGGACGCCACCCCAGCGTGGCCTAATGAGCAGTGCCATGTCCGCGCCCAGGGTTTGAACCAACGAAACCCTGGGCCGCCTGCAGCAGAGCGCGCGAACTTAACCACTCGGCCACGGGGCCAGCCCCTATTGTGTTAGATTTTTTTAACACTTGATCTTTGATCATTGCTACTCTTAATTGAAATGATCATAATTCACCTATGAAAAATTATTTTTGGCAGTAAAATTCATATAACATAAAATTCACCATTTTAACCATTTCAACGTATAGACAAATTTTTAAATGTATATTTTATATAGAAGATTAAATGTTGCCATTTAATACATTTTAAAATATATAATATGATTAAATAAGAAAAACGTAATTGAAGGAGCAATTCCATTAGAAATAAATATGATTACTTAAATGACTCCAGTAAGATTTAGTAAGAGTCAAAACCATAGTATTCATTTTACTCCAGTAAGACTGTACAAAGTTTACTTGAGTGATATTTTTATCAGATTAAACTGAAAATATATTTTTAAGTTGTCTTAATGAGTATGATAGCATGGCTAAATGTTGCTATGTCTTACTTCTCAGAATAAACTGTATTATAAAATAACTCCAAACAATTTGTGCCTGTAGGTCAGAGATGATTGGAAAACTAGATGCAACTGTATTTCCCATCAATATATGTAACAGTCATTAGATTACACATTTATGAACCTTCTTCCTGTCTTCAACTGCAAATATGGCAACAAATAATAAAACCTTTTGTTAATAGCTTTATGTAGGACTGTGTCTACAGTTACAGCTTTGTGAAAGTAGAAGATTGCACAGTGGCAAGTTCAAATAACCTGAGACTTTAGATATTTTACTATATTGAGTTATTATTGAGAATCTTAAAGGAAAGGAAAGTTGAAGTCTCCAAAACACTTTTATTTCATGTTGGATTTAAGAAAACTTTGTTATAAGCAACAATCTTACATTATCTGACAATTGTTGCATGAAAATTCTGTTCTTTATTTAAGTTTTTGGTTACTTATATAAGCTTATAATTTCAAAGTTGCTTATAGTCTTTTCATTTTCAATACAGCACCCTCTTGCCCTCCCCCAAAAATAAAATCGTTCAGACTTATATTTCATGTTACATTAAATGTAAAAGTTTTTAATAGTTCTTGTGTAAAATTTAGTTAATAACAATAAGAAAAATATATTTGACATTCTAATATTTTATTTAAAGAAGTGTCCTGAAAGTCTGGTTTTCAACTTGAATATTGTTTGCGTTATGTGCAATTATTATCAAGATTCTGAATCTACAGGTGTTTTACTTCTAGCTTAAGCTATTTATTTCAGAATAGAGGACTGTTTTTTAGATTTGCTTCTAGAATGAGTAGTTCCTCGTGAGGCTTAATTTTTTTAAATACAGTTAAAGCAAAGAAGGAAGGCATTCATTTTCGTGTTGAAAATGCTTCTTAGAGGGAACATTTCCTCATATGGTCCAACTATTAAATGCAGGTGAAATAAACCAAAAAAGGAAGCTTGTTTTTTTCCAACCATAAAGTAACTGAAGAAATGACTCAAGGCACTTTCTTGTATAAATACATATTTTTGTTACTTTTTCTTATATCTCAAAGATACGTTTTGATAAGCTGAATACTTTCTATAATAAAATTGATTATTTTAATTTAGTTTGTAAATGATCTACATTAAGTGATTTTTTTAAAATTATAACTTCGTAGTCAGTGTAATCTAGTGAGAACATTTTTGGCTCTAGCAGAAACAGAATTCTGTTCTTGGATCTGGCTTTGTATGTAACACCAAGTATGTCATTTTTCTTCCATATGTACCTCATTTACTGTAGTGTTTCTATTATATTTCAGACTTTCATATGGTGGGTAGTATCTGTAGCCTGGAAGGACACTTAGCAAGTACACTAATTGCACTTTTGTGGTATGGTCTATTCTCCAGGCTTACTATTTATTGATTTAATTGATGCCTGCTGCTTAATCAGAGGTTTTACCCACATGGAACTATTTGATAAGCTTGGCATAAAATGCAAGATCTGTGAAATGTAAACAATGTTCATAGTATAAGGACCTATAATCAAGCCAGACCTCTAGTCATTTGAAAATAGTGCAGCTGCATAAGAAGTAGTTTTCTATTTGATCTTTTTTTGCTGTGGACATTTAAAAGTACTGTCTTTATTGTGGCATCCACTTGCTAATATTTACTATGATAGCTCATCTCTTTTTCCCCCTTTTGCTGTCCTTCCTCCCCCAGCCCCCTGCCCTTTTCCACTCCCTTTATGTACGTCTTACTCTGGTTCCTTCTTCTCCTCACTGAATATCTTTCTTTTTGCTTTTTCTGATTTTGTTAATTCTGACTTTCTTTTTTAGACTAATCTAAGTCAGACCATACTGAGTGTACTGCTGAAGCAGCTGGAAATAATCTCTTAGCTTTTGCATTCTTTGGGCACCACAGTTTGGGAAATATGGATTGTGTGCCTTTGTAGGCATGTTCTGTTCAGGATATTCCTGAGGTCTTGCAGCCAGTCCTTTTCTGTTCCATTTGTGGCAGATAATAGTTCCTTGAGAGAAATTATGAGTTTTAGTATATGTTTTCTTTAAAATCCCGAAAGTTGTACATTGTTTACAATTTTAAAACAATTTTAAACAGCTACTACCGTAGAATCATCTATTGTAGGAGAGAGAGTAAAATTTAATATATATTAATGGAGCTATCAAGAACCCCAGTCCATTCTAAACAGTCCTTAGAAAAGACATTGAACTAGCCAGTGACTTATAGAAAAATTATTGAACTTTATAAGATGAGCGTTATGGTAAAATATTGTTTTATTTAGTACAGAGAATTAGAATTGATTGATGTAACTTTTTACCTTCTATTCTTTTCTGAGATTGCTTACCTTAGTTTTAGATTGCATTAGGAGGTAGAACTTTTACACAGGTGTGAAATTAGTATTTCTCAAGCAATTTCATGGTAGAAATTATTAAATTATTGTAGGCATTATATTTGTTTTGGATTTTCTGACAAGTTACAGCTTATACTCCTATCCTGTGTGTGTGTGTGTGTGTGTGTGTGTTGTATTTAGTTATTATTAATCCTGTAAATTTAAGTGGCTTTGAGAATTTGTTGCTGACTTTGTGGTATCCTTTAATATGTATATATAGGCAGCAGTGCAGTGTTAAAAACTCAGGGCTGAAAATCACTTGAGAGAAAGATGCAGCAGTAAAGCATTATGAAATTAGATAAACATACCACTTCAGTACTACTTACATATGTTTAATATTAGATATTTTAACGTTCGGGGGGAGTTATTTTTATTGCCATTTTAATTGTGTATAAGAAAAAACTACTTAATGGGATATAAAGGAAATAGTTAAGAAAATCATCAAATATATTTATTTTAAACAATTTTTTCCTTCTCCCCATTTATTAGTCTTATCTTTATGTCTTTACCGCATTACTCAAAGATCTCCTTGTGCATGAAGTTACACACAGATCCACTGTATACCTCATAAATCTATTTCTTTTGTTACAGTTAATCAGGCAGCAAAAGAAGACACCATGGTTTTGAAGATTGGCTCTGTTGCTATGGCTCCCCAGGCTGACAATCCCCTCGGCAGATCTGTCCTCAGGAAAGATATTTACCAGTAAGTTTATTTTCTTAAGCTCAATCTTGCAACAATTTCATCCTGCAAAGAAGTACACTGATCAATAAAACTTGCTTAATGTGGCCTGTAGAAATAGTTTTCATTCGGAATCTTTTGATATTTAAAACCAGGTTTTTCTGATTTTCTTCAGTTGTGGGTTTTTAAATTCATTCAGACAAATCAAGTATTTCTGTGAAGTGTTGATGAATAACAGAATGTAAGTAACAAGTCACCATAAAACTGAAGAAGCACAGTTTGGAAAATTTTAGCAGACTTTAAATTTGACCAAATCTCTAATCACGTAAGAAAATGAGGTTCTCTCTAGCACTACCATATCCTACTATATTCGTGTTCTAGCAAATTGAAGCATTTTCTTAATTTAACTATAAGCTGTTATTTGAAATGTAGAACTGTGCATGTCATGTGGATCAAAGCTGTAAAGAAAAGCAAAACTTCTAAGTAGAAATTTCACAGTAAACACTTTCTGTGAAAATGCCACGCTCTGGATTTTGTCACCAAGTATTTGCAAACCACACCAAGCATACATGGACAACTGGACTGGTGAACATATGTAATCAACATGATAAAAATACTATATCATTCATACTGAAGTTGGCACTGCTGCCAGACAAAAAAGTACAGTTGCAAATAAACCAAGTGAGAAAAGTCGCAAAAATACAGATGAACAAGTGTCTTATTCTTTGTGCTAGTCTGTTTTTCAGATGTCGTAGGCTCACTCTTTTAAAAAATAAATTCCTACTGTTCTCTAATAGATGTTACTGCTAGGAAGAGATTATGATTTTTTTAATGCATTTACCACCTAGAGGGTGACAGCTATTTTTACTTTAAGTGGACCTGGGGATTTTATTTTTTCAAATTTTTCTGATATTTGAGTTTATATTTTTTCCTGTGAATTATATATCATACTCTTTCTTATATTAATTTTTTTGGTAGCTTATAGTATTTATCCCTTAAATAAGTTTTTATTTTGCTAGCTTATGTAAAATCTTAGATTGCAGAAGTGTAGGAGGCTTTAGGAATTATGTAATCCAACTTCCTTATTTTTAGATTAGGAAACTGAAGATCTAAAAGAGTAGTTGTCTCTAATCAAATAAAGATAGAGCCAGAATTCAGATCTTCTGATTCCCTCAGTATCCAGGGAAAAGATTACAGTAGAATCCTTTCTGGATGAAAATAATTTAATTTTCTAACATTTGGAAATTCTTTCAGGTATATTTATCTTTTCTTTTCACTTCAGAAATAGTGGTCCTCAAAGAGGGTGCTCTTTCACTTTTGGTGAAAGAAATATGTTTCATATTAAAAAAGCCTATCACCATCAATAAAGTGAACCACTGAGACTTCTTTTCCTCCTCTGTCCTTTCCACTCTCTGCCTCTTCAGCAGTCATTTGTGGAGTTGTGGCTCTCATATTCCTGCTGGCATTGCTTCCTTCCCTGCTCCCTTCCTGAACTTTTTTTCTCAGTCTCTCTTCTTATTTACTTTCCCTGTTTTCTTTGTAACTAGTTTTTCCTTCCCTTTCTGTGTCTTCTTTCATTCTTTACCTATTTTCTATGTTTTTCTTTACTTTTTACCTTCTTTCCCTATTTTATTTCCTTCTCTAACTACTTTGTTTGATTTATTTTATAGAATATAGAAATATAATGCCAAAAAGTAAATTAAGTGTAAAGAAAAGCATGTATTTTGTCTATAGATCTTCAGTGTCTCACATCCTGCCTTACACAAAACACATAAAAATATGAACACAAAAAGTATATAAGAAGTACTGTGTGTTTATAGAATAAATGTCTTGTCTTTTTTTTTTTTTTTTCAAGATTTTTATTTTTTTCCTTTTTCTCCCCAAAGCACCCTGGTACGTAGTTGTATATTCTTCGTTGTTGGACCTTCCATTTGTGGCATGTGGGATGCCACCTCAGCGTGGCCCAACGAGCAGTGCCATGTCCACGCCCAGGATTCGAACCAATGAAACACTGGGCTGCCTGCAGCGGAGCGCGTGAACTTAACCGCTCGGCCACGGGGCCAGCCTTTTCTTTTTTTAACTGACAACACCAAGGCACACAGAATTTTTACATGTTTTGCCAAAAGCATATACTTAACTAATGGCAGAGCATTTCCAAATCTGTTTCTTATTAATTCCTTTCAGAGTTCTTTTTAAATTCATTTTTCTAATTTCCCCCTGGTTATGCAGTTTAGTCATTTCGCTGTCCTGCTCCCTTTCCATGTTTTGTTTTGTTGGGTTTTTTTTGAGGAAGATTAGCCCTGAGCTACTATCTATGCCCATCTTCCTCTACTTTTTATATGTGGGATGCCTGCTCAGCATGGCCTGATAAGCAGTGTGTGGATCTGCACCCGGGATCTGAACTGGTGAACCCCCAGCCACCAAAGCAGAGCGCACGAACTTAACTGCTGTGCCACCAGGTCGGCCCCCCTTTCCATATGTTTTACTTCCTCTTTCTTTTAGTCTGCTCTTTGTGTTTCTTCTCTGTTGGTTTTTCTAGCTTCTTCTACCTTCTTCTTCTGATAAGTGGCATTCATAAAAAACCCACAGCTAACATAGTTGATGGTGAAAGACTGGATGGTTTTCCCCTATGAGCAGGAACAAAACAAGGATATCTGCTCTCACCACTTCTATTCAGCAGTATACTGGAGGTTCTAGCCAGGGTAGTTAGGCTAGAAAAGAAAATAAACAACAACCAGATTGTAAAGAAGAAATAAAACTGTCTTTTTGCAGATGACATGATCTTGTATATAGACAATCATAAGAAATTCGCTGAAAAATTATTGGGCAAATAGACAAGTTCAACAAGGTTGCAGGATACAAAATCACTATTTAAAAATCAGTTCACAATAACAATGAGCCATGAACAATCTAAAAGTGAAATTAACAAAACAATTCCATTTATAATAGCATCAAAAAGAATTAAATACTATGAATAAATTCACCAAAAGAAGTATAAAACTTACACTCTGAAAACTGCAAAACATTGGTGAAGGAAATTGAAGAAGATCTAAATACATAGAATCATACCCTATGTACATGTATCAAAAGACTTAGTATTGTTAGTTGGCAGTGCTTCTCGAAATGATCTACAGAGTCAACAGAATCTCCGTCAAAATTCCAGCCTAGCTTCTTTGCAGAAATTGGCAAACTTATCCTAAAATTCATATGGAAATTCAAGGGATCCAGAATACCAAAATAATCTTGAAAAAGAAGAACAACGTTGGAGGACTTATACTTCCTGATTTCAAAACTTATGGCAGAATAATAGTAATCAAGAGAGTGGAGTACTGGCATAAAGATAGGCATATACATCAAAGGATAGAATTGAGAATTCAGAAATAAACCATCACATTTATTATCAATTGGTTTTTGATAAAGGAGCCAAGATAATTCCTTGGTAAAAAGTAATCTTTTCAACAGATGCTTGTCAGACTACTTGATATGCACATGAAGCTGGACCCTTACCTGACACCATACACAAAAAGTAACTCAAAATGGATCAGAGACCTAAATATGAAAGCCAAAATTCTGAAACTTATAGCAGAAAACATAGGAGTAAATCTTTGTGACCTTGAATTAGGTAATGGTTTCTTAAAAATGACACTAAAAGCACAGGAGACAAAAGAAAAATAGATAAATTGGATTTTATCAAAATTATAAACTTTTGTGTTGCAAAGGACTCTATCAAGAAAGTGACAATCTACAGGATGTGAGAAAATATTTACAAATCACAAATCTGGTAAGAGACTTGTATCCAGAATATGTTAAGAATACTTACAACTCAATAATAGGACAACTGGGCAAAGAATTTGAATAGATATGTATCCAAAGAAAATATAAACATGGCCAGTAAGTGTGTGTAAAGATGTTCAACCCAATTAGTCATTAGGGAAATGCAAGGCAAAACTACACCTGCTAGAATGGCTATAATCAAAAAGACAACAGATGTGGAGAAATTGGAACCTCATACATTTCTAGTGGGAATGTAAAATGGTGCAGATGATATGGAAAACTGTTTGGCAATTCCTCATAGAGTTACTATATGATGCAGCAATTCTATTCTTAGGTATGTTCCCAAGGAGAATTGAAAACATATGTCCACATAAAAGCACGTACACCAATGTTTATAGCAGTGCTATTCATAATAGCCAAGAAGTGACAACTGCTCAAAGGTTCATCAGGTGGTAAATGGCTAAACAAAATGTGGTGTACCCAATACAATAGAATATTATTCTGCCATAGAAAGGAATCAAATATACATGGATCAACCTTGGAAACATGCAAAATGAAAGAAGCCAGACATAAAAAGCAGCATATTATATGATTCCATTTATATGAAATGTTCATAATGGACAAACCTATAGAGATAGAAAGTAGAGCAGTGGTTGCTAGGAAAGGAAAGAAGAATGACTACTAATGACATAGGATTTCTTTTGGGGGAGATAAAAATGTTCTGCAATTAGATAGTAGTGATGTACAATGAGATGTACAGTGAGTAATTATACAATGAATGATGTATAGTGAGTACAATGAGAATATACCAAAAAACACTGAATTGTATACCTCAAAAGGGTAAATTTTATGAGATGTCACTTAGATCTCAATAAAGCTGATTTAAAAAAAAAAAAAAAATCAAAGGTTGGTGTCACAAAGAGGTCCAGAGGAGTTAAATTCCAGAGAGAGAAATACCCTTCCTAGGTGAGTGGAGACTGGGTGCTCTTTCAACTCTGGATATTTGCTTTGTCTGGCTATAAGCAGAGGGATTTTGTTGTGGGAAGGAGAAATCAAGAGACATTTTATCAGTCATGTGGTGAGTGACATATTGAGAGTAATGAGTGACATATTTGAATCTGGAAGAGCGTCAAGCATACAGTCAGTTCTCCATAGTGCTTTTTCTGAGTGTTGGGTGAGGAGAGGAAGTTAAGCTGACAAGAAGAAATTGAGTTTCTCAAAGTTTCACATTCCTTAAAAGATAAAGCCATGCTAGAGATGCACTGTTCAATACCGTAGCCGCTCCCTACTTGTAACTGTTGTGCTTTTGAAATGTGGCTAGTCCAAACTGAGATGTTCTATAAGTATAAAGTATACACAGGATTTTGATGAACTGGGAAGAAAACAAGGTAAAATATCTCTTTAATAATCTTTATATCAATTATACATTGCAATGACAATATTTTAGATAAATTCAATTAAATATGTTATTACGACCATTTTCCACTGTTTTTTAAACCTTTTTTCAATGTAACTACTAGCAAATTTTAATTTACATAGGTGGCTCACATTTGTGATTGGTGTTATATTTCTGTTGAACAAAGAAGCCCGCAACAAACACGTCAAGTTTCATTCTTGAGACATTTGAAACCGAAGGTGAATTGAGTTTTAACGAAAGTTGCAAATCCCAGCCTAGCTCAATTTCTAACTAGATTGAAATGATGCACCCCTTACCCGTTCTGCCTGGCAGGAAAAGGTGTGCCTTCTCTGGGAGAAAATAACATTCTATTTTCTTAGTCTTTTTATACATGACGTTTGATATATAATAAAATATTATAAGATATCAAAGAAGCAGGAAAATTTGACCCATTATCAGGAGAAAATTTAGCTAGTAGAAAAAGATTCACAGATGACTGAGAGGTTGGAATTAGTAGACAGGAATTTGAAATAACTGTTATTAATATTTTAAAGAAAAATGTTAAAAGATGGAGGATTTCATAAAAATGGGCTCTATTTAAAATAAACTCTAAATCTGAATAATACAATATCTGAAATTAAGGACTCATTGGATAGCCATAATAGCAGATGGACAAAGCAGAAGATGGAATTACTGAGCTTAGAGATAGCTGAAGAGTAATTACCCAAACTGAAGCACAGAGAGGGGAAAAAAAGAGTAGAAAAGAAAGAAAGGAACAAGGAGGAGAACAAACATAAAAATATGTGGGGCACTGTCAAATGGTCTAACATATGTGTAATGAGAATTCAAGGAGTAGAAGAAGGATAGAGTGGAACAAAAGGAATCGTTAAAGAGATAGCCCTTGAGACTTTTCTAAAATTAACCATAGCCATTAACTGGCAGACTCAGGAAGCTCAGTATCCTGTTCTCAATCCAAGCAAAATAAGTGCAAAGAAAACTACATCTAAACACAAGGTGGTCAAATTATTGAAAATCAAAGATAAAGAGACTCCTCCCTGATGGGCTGATGGGGGATGCTAAGCAAACAGAGAATGCAAAAATATCTGCCTCCACCAACACAGGTTTTAAGGCTAAGACAGTACTCAGAAAAGAAGAGAATCTTTTATCCTTAATAAAGTTTGACATTTTGATTTAAAAAAATTGCATTAGGGGCTGGCCCCATGGCCTAGTGGTTAAATTTGGCACACTCTGTTTCAGCAGCCAGGGTTTGCTGGTTTGGATCCCTGGCTCAGACCTACACCACTTGTCAGCCATGTTGTGGCAGCAACCCACATACAAAATAGAGGAAGACTGGTACAGATGTTAGCTCAGGGTTATTCTTCCTCAAGCAAAAAAAGGGGAAGATTGGCAACAGATGTTAGCTCAGGAGTAATCTTACTCAGCAAAAAAAAAATTAAGAGAAAAATCTTAAATACAGCCAGTAAAAAAAGACATATTACCTTTGAAGGAACAATAGTAAGACTAAAATAACTGAAGATCTTAAATTTTGACTGTGAGAAAACTCCTAGGGGACCTGGGACCATTCTTCAAATACTTGGCCTATCATGTGTCATAGGGAATAGCTTCATTCCTTCTGAAGCTAACAGTAGCTTATTAAACCATTAGATTAATGGATATTACATTGACACTAATTGGAGCTCCATAGAATGAAGATCTGTCAAATTATAAAAGTCTAATAATAAAAGAGGCTATTGGTTCATTATTCATTGTTGAACAAATGTTTATTGAGAAGCTGCTGGTCACCAGGTACTATTCTAGGTATTGAGTGTACATCAGTGAACAAGACAAAAATCCTTGCTGTCATGGAACTTTTTGCTTTTGATGGGGGAGAAAGACAATTACAAATAAATAAATATTCAGGTATATTAGAATGCAATAAGTGCTATGGAGGCAACACAGCAGGATAGAAAATGGGGAGTTAGAGGTGGATAACATGGCCTAATAAGAGAGGACGCCTCACTGAGAAAGCACAAGGATCCTGAAGCAAGTGTGCAAAAGAAGCCAGTGGCAGCTGAAGCAGTATGTGCCAAGGGAAATGTAGTAGGCTGTGAGGTAAGAGACTTTGTGGAGGAGCCTTGTAGGCCTTTGTGAGGACCTTGGCTCTTATTTTAAGTGAGATGTAGTGGTGGGGGAAAATAATCCACACATGCATAATTTTGGAGTAATGCTTTTGTTGTTTACTAAATATCTACCCGCATAAAGAAATGAAGGGATCAACAGGAGGGACTAAAGATATACATTTGAAAAGAGGTGAAATATGCATTTAAAAACAAAGAGAGTCATAGTTCAGAAGAACAAATGGGAGTTTCCTATTGATCTCTAAAAGTGTCATGTTAAGGATTATTTCTACTATTTGACTTAACCAAATATGTGATAGGAAATTCTTTTGATTATTGAGGGGTTAATTTTTTCATCAAATGAGAAGCCCTCAGAGAATTTGAGCAGAGAAATGGCATGACTCAATTTATATTTAGGCAGATAGTTCAGGCCAAGACGTAAAGAATAAACTGCAGGCAGGGAAAGGCAAAGGTTTGTGACTATTGCAATAATCTTGGCAGGAGATGACGGTGGTTTGGCCCAGGGTAGTGGCTGTAGAGGTGATGAGAAGTGGTCAGATTCTGGAAATATTTTAGAGGTAGAGCCAAGAGAATTTGCACATGGATTGCATGTGGGGTTTGAGACAAAGGAGATAAGGATAATTCAGTTGTTTGGCCTGAGCAAATGGAAGGAAGAAATTAACTGAGGGAAGGAAAACTGGGAGGGTTTTTTTGGGAGTTGGGCAGGTGGATAGCAGGAGTTTCTTTTTGAAAATGTTGACTATCTCAGGAGGTGGTGAGCTGCTCATCACTGTTGTAGCAGAGGCTGAAACCCACTTAGAAGGTTTAGAGGGGGTTGTGATTTATGTTGAATTAGATCAGTGCTTCTTAAATTTCATATGTGTACAGGTCACCTGGGGATTTGTAAAAATGCAAGTTTTGACTTGGGAGATCTGGGAGGAGGCTTGAAATTCTGCATTTCTACCAACCTCTTGAGTGATTGGGTATGCACACTGATACTGAGTGATACTGATGTGCTGGGTGAAGGACCACACCATGTGTAGCAGATTAGATCATTGGTTGCCAAGCCTTTTTATTTATTTGTTTTTGGTGAGGAAGATTGGCCCTGAGCTAACATCTGTTTCCCGTCTTCCTCTTTGTGCTTGAGGAAGATTGTCACTGAGCTAACATCAGTGCCAATCTTCCTCTATTTTGTATGTGGGACACTGCCACAGCATGGCTTGATAAGTGGTGTGTAGGTCTACGCCCAGGATTTGAACGGAGGAACCCTGGGCCAACACAGCAGAGCATGCGAACTTAACCACTATGCCACTGGGCCAGCCCCCTCCAAACCTTTTTAAAAGAGAAGATTTTATATAAAAATATTAATTAAATTAATTAATTAAAAATGCTAGTAAATTTTAATGCTAAAAATTCAAACATTGTAAAAGGATAGGACAAAAAGAGAGTATCCTCCTTTCCCAGGCTTTCCCCCTTCCTAACAAGATCGTCCTCAGAGGAATCTTTTTTTTAAGTTCAGATTTTTCATAAACTTTTAGATCATAGTGGTTGCTACTTTTGGAATCTATGATTCAGAAAATGTAAAATAATAAAAGTTCTGTTAACTTACTAAAACCTTATGTGAATTTGTACTTTATTACTCTCAAAAGCATCTGATCCACTAGAAAACAGTGAAATATGTCATATATACCATATTATTTATTCGTTGTTTATGCTCAGCTATATATCATCATTAGCCCCTCTTTTAACCCTCTACCCTCTTTGCCTGCCTCCTCCTTGTTACTGATTTACGTAGCTTACAACTCTAATTCCTGGACAAGATGATCTCTCTGTTTCCTTTCACTTCAGTCTGAGAGTCTCCTATTCAATGATGTGTTCAACCATTTCCCTGACTTATACCATAGTTCTGAAGCACAATCTGACCTGATGTTCCTTTATCTTACACAACCTCTTCTCCTGAGAGATGATTCAGGTTCTTGTCTCAAGCTAAAAAAGAAGCAGAGAAACAAGTAAGGATAAAAGGTATAAAGGCAAAATTTTTTTAAATTACCTATGTTGAAAGTGTTCCTTCATAGACTGATTTAAGGAAATTAAAATAGGGATTATAAAAAAGTAAAATTAAAATGTTTAAATATGTTTTTAACTTAAGCGTATTAAGAACCTAATAAATTTGATTACACTTTTATGTAAATGATTTATATACTTTTTAGAAACTTTATGTTATACAAATGCTGGTGCATCATCTGCAGCTCATTAACTACAGTGTTTATGGTTGTTTCTATTTATTCAAGACCATAAGATATTTTACAGTATAATTGCTATCGGAAGATTACCTTGGATTTGTATTATTTCTATTCCTAAGACTTGTCTAAAAATTTCATTGACTGTGATCCTGAATACTATCTATAAGTAGTGTGACTTGATTTTCATTGTTTTAAATGATTTCCTAAAAATGGCTTTTTATATGAGAAATAGAATAAATAGCCCTATATCAGCCGTTAGAACTGTAGGGATCTTTGAGACATTTATGCCATTCCATTGCATATATGCATGTATGCATTAATTCATTTGTTTATTAAGTATACATTAATTATTTCAGTTATTCAGCACATATTTATTGAGTGCCTACAATGTACTAAATACTAATGATAGATATTTATTTTTGACTAGAACTTATGCTACCTCCCTTCATGGAACTCAAGACCTCAACCACATCATTTGAGTCAGTGAAATTACATTTTGAAGTTCTGATAGATTCCAGATCATAATAATGCGTGCTTTCTCTACAACGCCTCACATAATGTTTAGATGGATGAAATAAGCAAAATCAGAAGTTATGAACTTGCACTCTAAACTTTTTTGTGGTTCCATTTTTATTGTAAGTGTCCTTACAGTGTTGTATCCTATGTCTTCTGAAAATTATTATAAGAGGAAAAAATGATTCCAGAAGTTCCATCCAAATTTTCAGTTTTCACAAGAGGGAATAGAGAAAACTTCATTTCTGTTCAAATTTTTTTCTTTCTAAAAGTACCAGAGTGAGTGAAAATGTTAACATTAATTATTAGGGAGTGTATTTAAGTAAATGCATTGCTTTTTAAGTAGATTTTAATGGTCTATTTTGTAAAATTCTTTTTATAATCCAAGTTTTAAAAAATATTGTTTACAATTTAGTTTATAATTATTCACTCATCTTGTTATCAAGTTAAAATATGAAAAGTTAAAATAAGATTTTAAAAAATTATAAGTAAATTGGTAGAATGACACCTTTTTTATAATAAATCTAACTTTATTTTAATCTATTAATAAACCCTTATTACTAAGATTTTTTTAAATAAAAGTGTAGTCATGTTCATTTTTTAAAAATTAAATAGTACCAAAGTATGTGCATAGAAAATAGAATTCCTCTCCCTACCAGGGCTTACCCTCGGTGCTAAGCACTTCCTTACTCTATGACTGTTGTTAATAATTAGGTTGACACTCATTTAGACCATTTTTCTTTGTGGGGTGTGTGTGTGACTGTCTCTGTCTTAAATAATAGGATTGTACTCTACATAGTGTTCTGCAATTTGCATTTGTTTTAACTCAGTAATACATGGTGGGCATCCTTCAGTGTCATTGTGTTCAGAAATGTTTGCCTGTTTTTGAACTAATGGTTTTAGACGGCATAGATCAAAAGACTATTTAAAGACTACTTTTTTGTTTCTAACCAACAAAATATTCTCCATTAATAAAAGGCTCCATGAAAACAAAAACTTTTGTAGAACATACTGTGACCAAGACTTCCCAGACTTCAAAACAATTATCATACCTGAGAAACTATAAAAGGAAACTCAGTTATTTCCTTCACTGAGATATCTACTGGGGTGTTCCTTGAGAAACAAATGTATCAGTACCAATAGGAAACTGAGATTATTATAGCTAAAGTGTTCTTTGTTACCGTTTGAATTGTAAAGGCCATATAATTCACAATTCAACACTACTGTGTGAATTAAAGTATTGTAGGCATTTTGGCTTAAATGTACCACTTTAAAACATTATTTGATGATAGCAACTCTCTGTTCAACATCTGTCAAAGTGCTTAATTTTTAACATGACAAAACCTTTTAACCCAACATGCATCTTTCTCTGTGATCTGACCTCAATATATGCTTCAAATCTTATCACCAATTGCTTTCTTACATAAGACACTTGTTCAAGTTAAATATTTTGTTTGTCCCAGTAATTCTTCGTATGTTCTTTTTCTATGGCCCTGTTTGTATATGCATTTTCAACTTTTTTGAAATATAGCTTTCTTGCAGCTCAGCCTTTTTTTTTGTTATAAAAACTTTACATTGGTGAAGTTAGGGATCTTTTAAAAATCTTATTCTTTGGTGTTCAACATTATTAATTTAAAAAAATTCATAAGAATAACATCTGTCTTTTAATGTTTCACTTAACTCTTGCTCTCTTTTTGAAACCTTTCATAGCCATTTTACTTAGAAGTAATATCCCTTTTCTTTGGCCTTCTATACCAGTGTCTGACTTACCTTTCTGCAATTGCAGTATAGTAGTGGTAGTAGCAGCAGCAGTAAAAGCTAACGTCTTGAGTGCTTCCTCTGTGTCAAGGATTCTACTTGATGCTTTCACAGTGTTTACCTCATGATAACCTAAGAGTCAGGTATTATGATTATCTGTATTTTAGAAACAAAACCTGAATCTATAGACATTAAATAATTTCTCCTGGGTTATACATAAAATAAGTGATGGAACCAGTTCCCATTGCCTATGCTCTTTATCACTACATCTTCCTGCTTGTAACTGAGTTTCTTGTAAGACAGACTGGTTTTAATTTAACGAACTTACAGTTAACCAGTATATAACATATAACATTGTTTGAAACTTATGTTTTCTGAAGTTTCACATTTGTTCCATTACATTTTATTACTGTTTATATGTTAGATTTTTTTTTTCTAACAACATTCTTATTAACAGTGAATAACTTGAACTGTCAGGTACCAATTTTAGTTTCCTTAGGTTCCCTAAAATATTCTAAGCTGGGGTGAACTTAATATTGTAGACATCAGAGTCATAATTTATGGTGAAAATTCATAATTCTAGTGTTTGAGTTCGTTGGTCTTTGAGGGTACTTAAACATACAATGTATTTTAAAAGAATTTTCACATTAGGATATACTTAATAACTGCATTTAATCTGCAGAAAATAGATCCCTAGCTAATGATTTTGACTGTCATCAAGCTTCTTCTCACATCTATTATAAGCTCCAAAGTCAGTCATGACCAGATATAAATATTAACATAGATTTGTCCGATTAATAAATATTAAATATTATATTAAATATTTATTTTAAATATTCTTCAGATATTATAAACAAATGTTAACAGATTTGTCTCATTAATATCTCAGTGTACTTTTGTGATTTTTATTTCCTAAGAGATATTTTAAATAATTATCAAATATGAATATTTATAAAGCTCTTCCTCTTTTTACTTTATTATAATTTAGTTATTACTCTAGTCCTATCTCAAAGTTATGAAAGAAAAGGAGATAAGTTAAAATTTCTTTGTTATATTTCTATTTTTCCCGGAGTGTTCTTACATATCATTATTTTTCTCTAAATTGTGTTGAAGAAGATACTGATTTTATTTTCAAACAACTAAGCATTATTTGTTTACATGTATTTTTCGTACACCAAAATTATGTCAAAATTGAATATAAGCATGTTATGAAACTCTGGTAACTTGGACTTTTTCTCCCTAATCCTGCACAGTTGAGAACTATTGTGTTTAAGCTATGTATCTGAAAATAGGCATATAGAATTAGATATAAATTTGGAAGCCATTTAAGATTGTATGTTGACTCCCTATAGCATTGCTCTGTCATATTGTCTAAGAATTCTCAAAATCTTTTAATATCTGCTCTAAAAGATTTAAAAATAAAGTAGTGATTGTGACAAAATTTACTTCATATTTTTTTCAAAATCTTTTATGTGTTAAAAGAATTTTAGAATATTCAAAACAGAACTTTTTTCTTTTATAGTATTTTTAATTACAAAGTTTTTTAATTTTCATCTTTTGCTTGAGAGAATTATATCCTTCTTGTAATTGGATGTTTGTCAACTTCTGCATATAGCTTTCGGTTCGTGCCAAATATTTGTGGGTCTTCTGATGTTGCTTTTGGGATTTTATCTGTGACTAATTTATCCCATAGCTCTTTAGGAACTTTGTCAGTTGAATTTTTCAGCCATTTCTTTTTTGCAGACATTTGCTAATCCTTTTTAGTACATTCAGTACTTAATAGATTTGAATCTAGTATTGGGTTTCAGGTTTTTTCCATAGAGAATTTTATTCTCTTAAAATGTAAAAAGTCCGTGGTAATTTTGGCAAACTTTTTAAAGACATCTTCTATAAATGAATCTTCTGACAGGTGTACCCTGTCTGGGGCAGTTTAATTCATGGAATTTTACCTTTAAAGAGTTATAAAAGTTAAAGCTGATTCATTTTCACTCTTACAAGACTTGCATTAGTAGAATTCTTCTAGCATTATATACAGAATTTGTTTTCTACCTGGTTCTTGCCTTTTTATGGGCATCTTTTGCAACAGGGATTGTTCTCCATTTCTCACTGTGAGCCTGATGTGACACCATGAGTCACAGGGAGAGTGCAAAAACATGCTTTGTTCTTATATAGTTGATGAGAAAATTTAGTTTCATTTTAAAAATTCACTTTATGACTAATATTTCAGTAGCGTGAATGTTCAACATAAAAAATGCACATTTCCTAAATGGAAGCTTTACTGAATGCTTGTTAAACTAAGTAGGATTTTTTTAAACCGCTATAAAATGTCTTTTAATTTTTTTTATTGACTTTGATGTAGAGTCAATTTACTGAGATTTTTTAAATCATAGTTTACTATAAATCAGGAAACAAGTATCTTGTTTCACGTTTGAAATAAATCAACCTTGATGCAATCCAAGATATAGATATTTTCAAATAACAAAATTATTTCATACATTAAAACTTTGGCAGTATCTTTTTCTAATTTTTAATCTCCTAATGGTTGTCCTGACTTCTCAAAGGGTTAATGTTACCAGTATATACTAACATTTAATTGATGTGACCGGTGAAATTCATGGTTGAGATTGCCTAATTTTTTATATTGTTTCATGTGTATACTTCAACAATATATATAGGCTCAAACAATTGGTAATTGAAGCATATGAACAATAGAAATTCATAGATGAAATTAGCATCCTTTCACAGATGAGCTTAAATCATTAACAATTGTGCATGTATGCTTTGAAAATTTATCTTAAAAACAGGAAGATTATTCTTTTTCTGTAAATATTAATAATAGCCTTTCTTTATTCCTGATGCATATGTAGTTCAAAGTATGGCAATTCTCGTCTCTATATTTTTACAGTTTCTCTTAAAACCTAGCTTGTCATCTACTTTAACACTGAGCTCTATAGTTTCCAGATACATTGTAAAGATTAAATTCTACAAATCTCCACAAAACTATACTCTCCTCCTTCTGACCTTTAGTTTCTTCCTAAATTTCTTTCTGTATAAATGTTCTCAAAATAACCATTGTGTTTGTTTTTGGCAAGGTATGTTTCATATCTAGTGACTTTATGTCCTTAATCCTATAATGCTTAGTGTTGGTTTCACATAACTCCCTGTTAGCAAATCAGAGAGATTGGGATAGTAGGCGTTTAGAGTAACTTGCCTAAAAGCTTTGTTTGAAAATACTATTGGCTGACTTTTGGTCCTTGTCATGTTCTTCAGCTGATCTAGTGTGAAGGCTTTGGATTTATATTTGGCCCTCACCAAAGTAACTGCGTCTTTTGCGGCTTCCTGTAGCAGGATGTAGGTTTCCATGAATGTGTTTCTGTTTGCTGCCAAAAACTACCTCAATAACAATGTTGAAAATGACTATAAGTTCTACTGTCATAAATTTTGGAATGTTATATTAAAAGTACTTAACTCTTTTTATTGATATTTTTGATGCTTCCCTCTAGAAGTTCATGTTGGAAAGAAGCTGCAGAATAAGAGAATATGTTTGGATTCACATCATAACAGTTTTTATTGTGAACTTGGAAAACCTATCTTATACTTCCTTCAAAAATGTTCTGGTTATATAAACTATGCTAGATATGTAATATTATATGCATTCCTGATTGTGTGTTTTCGTTG
The DNA here is from genome assembly GCF_041296235.1 of Equus asinus. NCBI lineage: Eukaryota > Metazoa > Chordata > Mammalia > Perissodactyla > Equidae > Equus > Equus asinus. Next base: position 47,889,408 of record NC_091801.1, read on the forward strand.
AGGCACTAACATTATGTGAAATTATTATCTAAACACCTCTGGACTTACAGACAAGTGAGAGAAAGCATAGTGTACCTTTAAGATACATCTCCAGAGTTTCCGGAATATAATGGCTGTTCACCAGAGCTGACAAACAAGACAACTCTTTAAGAAATAGTAAAACATTGTGCTACTCTCTTAAGTGTCTGAAGTAAAGGAAAAATTGTTTTTTCTCATTCATAACGAAAATTAAATATTGTAACTAAAGAGTAACCTGCATGTTTACTCTTATAGTTATTTGTATAAGGTGCCCTACTCATCATCCGAAAAGGATTAAACAAGAGAGAGAGATGGATGGGTGGATAGGTGGGTGGATGGATGGATGGATGGACGGACGGACGGACGGACAGACGGATGGACAAAAAATGTTTAACCTGCTTTGAATTTAAGAAAATTAGTGTGAGCTGCAGTGTTGACTTTGTAATTGCAATCTGAGAAAGACCCATTTTACCCTTTGTTGACTAGTGTCTCTTTTCAGCCAAGCCCTTGTCATCCCCTTCACAAATGTAGAAGCTAATCAGAAAGCAAGATAGGAAGCAAGCATCTCTGCATTCATTTAATATGTATGATTAATAATGTTACCTCCACACACTGTGTAAGAGTACTTCCTGACCACTAATAAGATGCTACTAACAAAAAAGGTCCTTGGTTTTTTGCATGAAGTCAAGTAAATTATTATTTTCTGAAGTGCCAATTTAAACAATAGCTATAAAATATACATACTTATCTTTATATCTTTATTCTGTGTCTCCTGAGGTCACTCTCCTAAAATAGGACAGTTTTACCTATTTTATGTGCTAGAAATACTTATCCTCTGTTTGGAGACCATGTGTCCTCTGTGTTGAAGACACGTTTCCTTAATCTGAAATACCTTTCTTGCCCATCATTTTTAACAGTGAGTTTTGAGCAAAAACTAGATACCTGAAAATCATTCCACATTGACAAGGGTGATGAAAAATACAAATGTGATTGCAAAAATAGATAAAAATCAAATCAGCACATAGCGATTTTTTCTGGTTTGTATTTTTTTCGTATCTTTTAATTTTTTTATTGAGTTGCAACTTACATACCAGGAAGTGCATTAATTATTTGTATTACAGCTCAGTGAACTTTTATGTATCTATATAGCCATGTTACCACTACCCAGCACCCCAGAAATCGTCCTCATTCCCAACCCAACCAGTACCCTGCACTCCAGAGATAACCACTATTCTGACCTCTAAAACCGTGGATTTGTTTTGACATAACTAAATGTTAAAATGAATTTTTAAGTTGTGAAAACTCTTTTCTTAGTGTAATTTATCATCTATAAGTCTACTTGACATAATTTCTGTGCCAATGTTAAATCTTATACAATTCAAAATATAAATGAATTTGATCAGAATTAAAGTGCAATTTCTAACCTCAGTTGGTCATCCCTTAATATCAAATAGTATGTTCATCCACTATACAATTTCCATGTAAATTTCTAATGAATATGAGGAAAAAGTTAAAACTCCATATATGAAGATTAAAAATTTCATTAATACACATCTCTATGTATTAGACAAATTCCTAGCTTATATCTTAATAACTGTGGTTATAGTCTGAGCTTTGGAACCAATTTCCATGAATGTTATGTATTACTACAGTTATTTAGGTCATATTGTCATATACGTATATATGTGGTGTTTGTACATTATGTGAGTACTTAGCTTCTCAAAGGGAAATAACACTTTGTATTCCAGGACTCCATTGTCCTCTAACTGAATTGACAGTCGTCCAGGTATGGGTTTGATAAACTGACACAACAGTGAAAAGAGTCCCTGTCCCATGTCAGCTTATCAAACACACTGTGGACAGCATGTCTGTGGCAGTGAACACATTCCCAGTCATTTATGTTATGAATAGAAGTCACGAAGCTCATGTTCAGTGAAACGCAACCTCAGTATTTCCAGGTGATTTTAAAGAACACCTGATAAAACTGAGGTATAGTACCACTAAACTTTAAGAGTTATCCAAAAACTAGGAAAGAAATAACACGCATGGAATTATAGAATTGCAATGTCATTTGTTCAGTTTGATGGCAGAATAGATATAGGTGAAATAAACAGTACTTAATATTCTGTCATTCTGGTAAACACTGTCAAATTATGCTGGAAACATATTTATCCTATAGAATAAAACAATAAAATCTGGTATGTTTTGATTTTTTTTTTATTGTAGTTCATATCACAACAAATATTCTCCTGGGAAAGTTATCCTTCAATCTGAATCTCTCACTAATTTTTTACAACCTCATTTAATTATTTTATTTGAAAGCAATTCATCCTCAAAAATTTAGCAGCCTTCATTTTGAATAGTGTGCTAGAATCATTTGTACTTTTTCCAGCTGAAGGATGGGCATATTAAAAAGAGACTCTTTTAAAATTTATTCTTAGTGCCATAAATATATTCTGGTGAAAAGCTAACTTACAGAGTAGTGTAGGTCAAAACATGTTTACTTATATAATTTTAACTTTACTTACGTATATCTATAATAAAGTAGTTAAATCTATAACATTTCTGGGTTAGTTTACCTGATATTATGTCATATCAAACGTGAAAACATATTTTCCAGATTTATCTTCTATACTTCTTGAACCCTTCAGAGAAGAAAGTGCCGTATGCGGTTACAGTACCTCAGCAGTGGAGCTCCGTTTCTGTGCTGCAAGTAGACATGTAGTGCAGCAATGCTGAGCAGAAGTTGCTCTCCTCTTTGGAGAAAACTGCAGTATCCACGAGCTTTTTTAACCAGGGACTACTTTTAAATGTGTCTGGTCACCTCAAAGGATATGTAGAGCATTTCCTGCCAGGAGGATTAGAGGAAGGAAGCACCAGGCCAAAATGTTTGATGTGTGATGTACTGTAATTCCTTTCATGTGTTCGGTGGCTTTTATATGTTGATCAATGTTCTGCTACCAATTGTGACCCTGGTGTGGTCCAGGTCATTAAAGTTCGACCTTCCTTAATGTATAGGGTCATTAACTATACCTAGCAGCATTATTATAATTAAGGATACTGTTTTCTTTTAAATAGCAGCCTTTATTTTCATTAAAATATTTATTTTTCGTAATTGGATAGTCCTCCTAGAGACTGTGACTCTTCATGAAGGAGCTGATTCAGTGTTTAGAGACTGCCAATACTAACATTACTGTAGGTAGATGCTCTTTAGGTTCCCTCACTTTACCTTGTATACCTGGTTTTTAAATCAGCGTTTTCTTCCCACAGTCTCCTGTGGGCATATATAGTTCAAGGTGGAAACTAGCTTTACAGTGTAGTTTTCCAGGCTGTGTGAGTCTTAAAGGCAGTAAGTATTGACAAAAGCTATCAGCAATATTATATACCTTTGATGAAACAAAGTTGACGATTACACATGTTCTTTACTATTCTAAGATCACATAGTCAAAAGCAAAGTGCTAAACTACTATACGTTTAGGCTGTTTTTTAAACGTAAATGAGCAATAGTGGCTGATTATATATAATGGCAAAGATTTGATGACAATCTAAATGCTCAGCCATAGAGGATCGGTTAATATAATAATGGTATATCCATACAGTGAAATGCTAAGCAACCATCACAGAGGTGATATGTGTGCCTATTTATTAACTTTAAATATGAACAAAAGGGTTTTAAAAACTGCATGTATAGTATGATCTTATCTTTGTACATGTTTACGTGTGAACAGAAAATAGCTTCGATGGTTACACACCAAACTGTCAAAGGTTACCTGTGATTATCAGTCTACGAGAAGTTGTTTTTCTCTGTAGATATTTTCTAGATTTTTCAGACTAATTTAAATTAGTCTGAAAATTTGAATTCTGTAATTGCAGTTGTAAAAAGTAGAAAAAATGGCAGTTTTGTATTCATGATATCTTTAAGTCTTCAGATACTGTATTAAATTTTTAGAGTTTTTTCCTATCTACTCAGTGTAAAATATGTGAAAATAGATCCTTTATTCTTTCATATTCATCTTTTCTATGACCTTTATATTTACTTTTTGAATGTTTTAAATTTTTTTTTAGTATGACTTCATTAGCTCACCCGTTAGTCATTAAGCACTCGACAGTGGTGGTTCTAAGGAAATACACGCGCTATTGTGGTGTGTGTATGCGGTGAATGTTGAGTTATTTTGTCTATTCATTTGAGGAACCAGTTTCATCTTTTCCTCTCATATGACTAACTGGATATTTTCAGTGTTTGTCTTTCATCTCTGTTCAGTGCTGATGCTGAATTAATCATTAATACATTAATTTGACTAAGGCTACAAGCATGTGCTAGCTTCCAAACAGGCTTTTTCTGTAATAGTGAAATAATGTTGTCCTTCTTCCTTACATAGTAAATCAGTCTTATTATATCATTTATTTCCTCAAAAATATTTGTGAATGCTTACCATTTACCAGCTATTTGCTAGATGTAGGGCTACACTGGTGATAAAAATATTCAGTCTTTACCATCATGAAACATAATTAAATCATCTTTATAATTATACTTAAAGTATATTAATTGGTTGGTTTTTTAAACATCATTTTCTCTAGGTAAAAAAATATAAGCTACATTTAAAATATAAAGGAAGAGCTCACTGAATTTTTTTTTTATATTCTTAGTGCATTAATATAGCATCTGCATTTATTTCACCTTATAAGAAAATATTTCACTAGTTTTGTAAGTTAAAGTTACTCTCACTGTAGCTTCACTCATTTTCAGGTCATGGCTTATGATGTTAATATTTAAGGTCAAAATAATCATAATTATATTGTAAGCATAACAGTGTACAAAGTGAAAAAATTTTTTTAAATAACTAAGAACTTTCACCAGTAATTTGTAGACAATTATTCAATTGGCCTTTAACAAAAAAGTGCAATAATTTTCTGTACATTCTCTTGCATTTTTTGCAACATGTTAAGATATAGATATACAGCATGTGTAATTCAAAAATGTCTTAATATTGAATGAAAACTCTGTTAAAGTATATCATTTTATTAATACACACAAAATATGAATAGCAAATAGTGTGAACATTCGGAGAAGAAAGTATTTATACATAAAAAAGAAAACCTATGTAATGAATAAATGTAGTAGATAATTGTTAGAGGAATTGGCGATAGAAAAGATGGTTAGAAGTAAGTATAATATGCCTCCTCTTATGAGAAGCAGCCACTCCTAGTGAAGGTATATTGTGTCTTCTTTTTGGTACTCTAAAGCAGAAAACACATCTTTAATTCTATAAACAGTTGTATTTTTAAGGAATGCTTTATGGTGTTCTCACAAAGAGAAGAGATTTAAAATTCATCACTAGCTAAGTTGGGAGTCATTTTTGTAGCATCTCTTTAACAGCTGTTTGACCTCATTATTTCTCAGTTCATAAATTTTATTTTGAATGCTTTTGCCTCGACACACATGCTAAGGTGTGAAAAATATCTCTTTTTTCCTACTGCTTTCATGTCTCAGTTTTATTGGGAAGATATTTGCTGGCTCTTCTCCCACTTTTGACCATGGCTTTTTCAGAACTCAGTTTTTGAATTTGAAGAATTCATAGGTAAAATAAAATTTTATTTTATCTAAATCAATTTCTTTGTATTCCCTTTGAATGCTACAAAAACTTTTTGTTTTTATATTTATTTTGTCACCAAAATCTAAAAATTATGTAATTGTTCTTTGAATTTTTACTGTGGTCTTGAGTCTCTATTTTGAATAGCTATACTTTTATATGTTTGTCTCTGCTATTACTCAACATTTTTTTTTCTATTACAAAGTTATTTTCTTAAAATGCCATGGCATAGAAGCATAAATACAAAAGTTTAAATATATTTTATAGTCATTATTTTGTTTATAAAAGGTGCCAAATGTACATTGTTAGATTGTTTGTATGTTGCCTTAATTTTCTCTTTTGTCTTTTCTGTTTTAATTATAGCTGACAAAATGTCGAGGGATAAGGTACTTAGAAACTATACTGTATACTAATGTTAATTATCTGATTTTAAAATTATAAAAGAATATTGTTCTCTGGTATCAATTAAAGCTTTTATAAAATTTATTAGTAGAATAAACAGTATAACAAATATTTTGGTCAAGTAATTTATATTTTGCTTTCTAAAGTAAACACTTATTATGGCATGATACTTAACTTTTGGTATACTATTAAGTATAGCATATTGCATTTATTATCCCCATATTTTTATATTTCTTGCCATGTTAAGACATTGATGCCCAAAGTAAATAAAAATATCTTGGGGGCCAGCCCAGTGGCATAGTGGTTGAGTTTGCGCACTCCACTTCAGTGTCCCAGGTTCATAGGTTCAGATCCTGGGCATGGACCTACACACCACTCATCAAGCCATGCTGTGGCAAAAAAATGTCCCACATGCAAAATAGAAGAAGATTGGCACAGATGTTAGCTCATGGACATCTTCCGCAAGCAAAAAGAAGATTGGCAACAGATGGTAGCTCAGGGCCAGTCTTCCTCACCAAAATAAATAAATAAATAAATAAAAATCTCCATACTTTGGAGAATAAGATAGGGGGAGAGATTTTTATGTTCTTATTACCCTGAAGAAGAAAAATATTTTTGTATTTGGAATGGCATGAGGGTTTCACTTCCTGAGTGAAATAGGTGGTGATTTATTTTCAGCTTCATTAATTCCTGATTGCATGGATAAAATACTGTTTGGAATTATTATCTATAGTACTGTATAATCTTTTAAACTTAATTATTTCTGGAAATCTGGATGGTGTTCAATCCTAGATTTAATGGAGGTCTTTCTAGAACATCATCTCACAAGATGAAGTTTCCGTAGGGGAAAGTTTTCAAAAGAGGAAAATTCTAATACCAAACCTTGGAAGACAGTTAGCACATGGCTTGACAGTAAGTACATTTATTATTGACAGGGATATCCTCAGAATTTTTGTCATAGCATTGCTATTTAGAATCATAGGAGTATCCTAATTCGTATCCATGTAATTAATCACATCTTGATTGTAGATGTTAGGTAAGGGAGATTTTTCTCATAGAAGTCTTTTGGGGCTGTGGTAGCCAGATGGAATCTCAATAGAAGAGTTAGAACTGGGTAAGACCCTTGAAGGATATGTTGAATTGTAGCAAATATGCAAGGTGCAGGGTAAGAAGGGGTCAATGAAGAGAGGCAGGTACATTTGGAGACCTGAGCAGGCTTCTCTCTGTATCAGAGAAATGATTAAAGGGGCATAATGAGAGAGGAGGGGAAAAGTGATTGAGATCAGATTGTGGAAGCTTTGAATTCCTGGTTAAAGAATTTGTACTTTGTTGCCTGGGTGCATGGGGAGGTCCTGAGCATTTTTTATCAAGTTTCAATTTTTTGTGAGGGGGATTAAATATAGTGCCAGGCATACTTAAAGAGCACAGATTCTGGTACCAAGCTGCCTGGATCCAAGTTCCAGCCTTCCTGCTCAATAGCCAAATGACCTTGGCCAACACAAGATACTTGACTACCTAAATTTCCGTATCTGAATGTAGGGATAATACTACCTACCTCATAGGGTCGTTATGAGGATTATGTAAGTTATTGCATGTAGAGTATTTAGAACTGGACTGGCACATAGAAGTATTCAGAAATATTTACTGAATACCTATTTGTATTAGCTGTCATAATTATTATAATTGATGAATATTTTTGGAATAATTACTTAGTCTAGCTCTACTATATTGATTAAATTGAGGAAAGGATTCCACCTCTAGTCCTTGCTTATGCAAAACTAAATAGGTAAAATATTACAAACTAAAGAAATTGTAATTTTTTATGTAGCGCAAAAAGACGTTTTCTACCTTATCCCAAGAGGTTAATATCAGTTAAAATTCCCAGATAATTTTCAGTTTGTAGTTTTAAGCCCTTTTTAAATACTGTTTAACGTTTGCATAGCATTTTCTAGTTTACAGAGTACTTTCACATATCTTACCTCCTTCAGATTTTGCTACAGCTCTAGGGACTACTTGGTACTATTATTCACATTTTATAGCAGAAAGATGAAGCTCAGTGTTGCCCATGATCACAGAGCTAGCTTGAGAACCACTACATTCTAATCCTTCTTAGCCTTTTTATTAAAACAACTGTATCAGAACAATGTAGAGAATAAGAAAATACATCCTATACCTACCAGCTATCTCTGTTTTTCAACTTGCTTTTTTAACTCTATCTTGTGCACTTAAGACTCATCACTGGGGTATTCATAACCCCATTTGTAGATTGTTACTGCTATTTAGTAGTGCACTGCATGAATATAGTAGGTTATTTATCTTTCCTTCTATTAATGGACATTTAAGTTTTTAATTTTTCCCTATCACATATAGTGTTAAAATGAATATTCAACATTCTCCTTGTAGACATATATAATAGTTTCTCTACAGCAGTGCTTTACAAAAGAATTTCCCGCGATGTTGGAAATGTTTTATATCTGTACCATCCAGTACAGTAACCACTAGCCAACTGTGTCTATTGAACACTAAAACTGTGACTACTGTGACTAAGGAACTAAACTGTTTTTAATTGTATTGAATTTTAAGTGACTTAATTTTCAATAGACACATGTAGCTGGTGGCTATTGTATTGGTCAACATGGCTATAGGGGATATATATAGGAGTGGAATTGCTAAGTCAGGTTATGCGTACCTTCAGCACTGCTAGTTGTCACCAATTGGTTCTCCAAAATGATTCTATCAGATTTACATTCCCAATAGCAGAGTGTGAGAGTTGTCATTGCTTTACATTCTGGCAGACACTTAACATTAATACTGTTGTATTAGACGCTACAATCAGGATTGTCTTATGACTGGATGTGAGTGGAAACCCTTTAGGAAAAATATTTGCTCTCTACAACTGGAGGCAATAATTTAATGCTGTGATGCCCTAATATAATTAGATATATAGATATGTGCCCTCTAATGTATGGTGATAGACAAACACTACCCTACTATATGTACCATAGAGAAAATATACCAAATTTTTAAATCAAATGTTATACTATGTACTTACTGATGACTAGAAGATTCTTAATTGGTTCGTTTGCTTAAAGAAACCATCTTTATTCTGATTATTTTGCATGTTGAGATATTCATATTTTTAACACCATAACATTCTTGATTGGTTCCTTTGCTTAAAGAAACCATCTTTATTCTGATTATTTTACATGTTGAGATATTCATATTTTTATCACCCTGAATTGAGATTTCCTGAACTATTGCTGCATTTTTAAAAACTACTATTTTCCTTTACAAATAAACAGAGTTAATGATTATTGTATGTAAATTTGACTTCTGGTCCCCATTCTTTTTGACCAATTTTGAAATATTTGTGGATCTGAAGCAACTCTATACATTATAAACTATATAAAGTGATTCATTTTTTTAACAAAGGAGTTGACTTGTAATGTACCAAATCTAAAGTTATCAAATTTCTTATTTTAAATCCACTCTAGTCTGCACTCTCCGAAATATTATCTTTATTAAGTTTAATTTGCAGTCTCTCCATTTTTTACCCAACTATGTATCACACATATACATTTTAATAAAGTATAATCTTATGTTTTATTTTGAAAACCAGTTCTCGTATTGTTAAGTGTAGACAAGAGACAAGACAGGACTGAATTTGTAGTCAGAAGGGGTGGTTTCCAGTTTGAACTCTGGTTGTTTCTCAACCTCCTTACCTAAAGCGTCAGCATTTGTAAAATGGAGTCTACCTAATGCACCCTATGGGTGGTGATTTACCTGAGATGATATAGGAAAGTTTTTTGCAAACCATTAAACTGTATACAAATTTAAAGTAGTAGTATTAATATTACTATCATGTGTATATTTATGTATTTTGCATTACAAAGCACTTTATACTTGGTAGGAGAATTGAAATGTGGAATAAAAGAATGTAATTAAAAAGAAAAAAGTTTAAATTAGAGAAATACTAAATAAAAATAAATTTGGTAAAAGATAAAGGGAGATATCTTTGGTAAAATTTTATTAAAATTATCCCAAGGAATTTAGAATTAGGACTAGTGTACATGTAGTCCAACTAATTCAGCTGCAATTTGCATTTTATAAATACTTTTATAGAGTTATAGTGTTTTTTCTTATTATAGAAGGTATTTTGAAAATTAAAAAGAATCTGCCTTTCCTGTTTAATGATACACTATAAACATTTCTTTCTCCAAGTCATTAAATAGTCTTTTAACACCTCATTTTTAATTACTCACCATTGTGTTTAAATACCATTATTATTGCTGACAATCTTTAGCTGAGATTTTGAATAAAAGGGAGCCAATTCTGAATCCTGATTTAACTGATAATTTCTGAAAGGAAGTCTTTTTTGTAAACATAATTTAGGAGTAGGAGATGATGAGTATTGATTGCTAAGTATAAAAAGAGGGAATGTACAAACACTAAGAGAATTTCATAGCAATCTTCAAATAGGATACTCAAACTGGATTTGGAAATGAATAAGGAGACTGTTAACTACCAAAACCAGTTGCTTGGAGTAAATGAAATGAGAAAAACTAAAGATATGAAAAAAACAGCTGAATGAGAACGGATGCTAGCACAGTTGGAATAAAGTCTGGGTGGTTCATGATTTATATAATAGGAGTTGACTTGCAGCCATGGTAGATTTTATAGAAGAATCCTAAATCAGGAGTGGTGCCAAAGATATGTTACAGAAACATTAGAAGCAGGTAGGAGGTCTGACTGTCTCTCAATAAGGACACATTATAAATTTGATCTATTTATTTTATCACCATCTTCAGAAACCTAAAGAATGCAGGGGTTTTACTAAATTTACAGTTAGTCTTTCAAAGTCACCTATGTGGGAATTGCAATAAAGTTCACTGCTAAGTGAGACCATTCTGGACTCTAATATATATAAGAAGTTAACTTTTACGCCAAGTACTTGCTTGTTTTAGAAATCCATGAGGATTTTATGTAAACACACCTGTAATATATTGTTAAAATAATTTGAAAAAATCTCTGTGATCCCATTTTGTCGATGAATTACTATGTATTATTATTTGAAGTCTATGCAAATAAAATGCACTCATTCTAAAACATAATGGTGGAATATTAATGAAAGAATAGTATTTGAGAATTGGCCTATTTTATTAGTGTAATAAGGAAGAGATTGCCTAATCCTGTGAAACTTTATACTATGTGTTGCGGGGTGTGTTATGTTATTTAAAAATTTAAAGGCTAAAAATGGAAATGACTTTTGACAATGCTTTTGATAGTTCTTTTCTTTCTCATGAGCGAGCCTGCCTTTTCTAGGCTTCTTTTGTTGTCATTATCCTTCTTTTTTAATGTGAAGTGTTGTCAAGTCATCTCTTTCACATTCTATGCTTATAGAGTTGGCTATTTGAACCTACATGTGGAATTTTGCATTTGTTCCTGTTAAATTTCATCTTATTAGTTTTGACTGTTTGTTCCAATATTTTAGATTGTAGAATCCTGATTCTCTCGTTCACCATCTTAGCTGTACTTCCCAACTTTGTCATCTGCAAATCTAGTAAGACTGATTTATATGAATTCATTTGAATTAATGATAAAAACTATTGAATAGAGCCAAATCCTCTGGCATGTTACTAGAGACCTGACTTCAAATAGATAATACTTGGATCTGGTATTAAACCAGCTCTAAATCCATTTTACTATGTTTTCTTCAAGTTCGTATTTCTCTATTATAATAAAGTATCTTAACTTAGTCATATACGTATCTTATATTATCAATTTCCATAATATTGATGCTGTTTTCTCATTTGTTATCATGGTAATACAACCAAAAAGTGAAATGGTTTTGGTTTGGCTTGATTTATTCTTAGTTAATTCATATGACTCCTAATACATACTACTTTTTATTCTAAGCTCTCAAAAACTTTCTGATAAGTGAAGATTAACATCATAATGAAATTTTTTACAAAACTGCAATAGCATTTCCATGTCTCCATATTCTAATACGTCTGTTTCTCAGTAATTTCTTTGAGACCACACATGGTTCCTTTGATCACATCAACAAACTTTTCAATACAGTGCATATTCAGTTAGTACATTTCTTTTGAACATATTTCTAATGAGATGACAGTTGTTTGTTATAGTTTGGTATACTTTTCACACTGACCATACATTGTATACCCTATATCTTCTTCAATCATCTTGCAAATATTACCCCATTTATAACATTAATGAGCAAATGAGGACTTACCATCTCAAGTCTGTGACTGTTTGCTGAAGAAAAAAAAACTTTTTCAAAGCTCCTGTTTCCTGAAGATAGGCTATGAAAATCTAGTTTCTTATTTGGTTAACCAGTGAGAAGATTTTGAGAATTTTCAAGCAGAAAGAGATGACTATTTTGTATTCTAATCAAATTGCCTATAATTCAGCCATCAAAAAGGAAAGAATTGTTAAATACTGCTATGTCATTATTACTTTATACTCATGTAGATTTGTACACATGAACCATTTAATATTTGTATAACTGAAAAATTGGTGAGTTTTATTATTGCCCCATCCTAAACCATTTAATGTAAAATTGCTTGTTTATTGAAAAGTTTGTATTAATTAAAAATTAATTTTAGTTTCTGGAAGGTATGAAATTCTTATAAAATAATTTAATAATTGGATAACTATTTTTGCTACTTTACTTTTATAAACTTTCTTTTGAGAATGTGAAATATATGATGAATGCTTTAGTATTAATTTATCACTTAGACTAGAAATATAGAGAGACCATTTTCTTACATAATGTTCTGTTTCAACTCAAGTATTTATTATAGGGCCCATTTATTTAGAATGAAGTCTCTGTATCCTCAGTGTACTTTTGGATTTTATAGTACAGAGTAAGACCATTGGATTCAGTCCAAAAGCAGGCAAGTCAGCCTCTTTCTTATCCAGTGTAGTAATAACACTAACCAGGTGTCATTTTAGAGATACTAAGCTTGTTGACTAAAGTTACCACATTTACTCCCAAAGAAAACCTATGTAGCTACGTACCATTATCCCTTATGGAGGAACCTGATATGCATTGAATTAGTTGACTTCTCCAAGGTACAAAGGTTATAAGTGGTAGAACCAGAATTTGAGTATAATTGTGACATTAAAATTCATGCTCTTAATACAGTGTTATTATGCTGCATTGTCCTTGAACATGGAACCTTAATGGTAGCCAACTGTCTTGCAGATGTGTGCCATTCATCATGGAATGGACTGGGCCAGAAAATGTAAGGGAATCCTAGGAAACCTATCTCCTTCATTGGAGATATAATTGAGAAGTACATATACTGGCATTTGTGAATCAGTTGTGCAACTTAATGCATATAAAGCATAAAATAAAACTGAAGATGAAGCCCTGAAGATCACTAATATTAAAGGGGTGAACAAAGGAATTTTGTAAAGGGGATCAAAGAAGGACAGTTGAGGAAGTGTAGAGCCACACAAGCTCAAGGAGGAAAATTTCAAGAATGAGCAAGATTGTGAGGGGCTGGCCCGCTGGCACAGTGGTTAAGTGCTCACGTTCCGCTTCTTGCTGGCCCAGGATTCACCGGTTCGGATCCCGGGTGCGGACATGGCACTGCTTGGCACGCCGTGCTGTGGTAGGCATCCCACATATAAAGTAGAGGAAGATGGGCATGGATGTTAGCTCAGGGCCAGGCTTCCTCAGCAAAAAGAGGAGGATTGGCAGCAGATGTTAGCTCAGGGCTAGTCTTCCTCAAAAAAAAAAAGGAAATGATTGTGATAATAATAGCTTCAAATATATTAATCATTTACTTTGTGTCAGATACTGCTTTGCATGCACTAACTCATTTGACTCCCCTCAGTGACTTCACTTTTAGGATGAATAAAATGAAGCATTAAAACTTTAATTTCCTAGAAGGCTCTCAGTGGTAGGTGGACGGCTAGAATTATGGATCCAGCGAGGCTAAATGGGCAGTCTGTGCTATTCACTAGCATGTTAATACTGCCATTTTGAATTGTCAAATGCCCGGAAACGTCAGGCGAGTTAATGACTGAAAAATCATCCATTGGATCTAGTAATTAGAAAATTAATTGGAGATCTTTTCCAGGAGAATCTCAGCGGAGAAGTAGGAATGACACCTGGTTTTTCTTGGTAAGAGGAGAAAATAAATTGTGAGGAAGTAGAAACTGTGAGAAAAGTAAGCTTCTGGTTAAAAGGGAATGTGACAGAAAAGGTGGTAGCTAGAGGGGGATGCAGAGTCTTATGAAAAGAAAAAGTAATTGAGTAAAGTCCCCAAGGGAAGTGAAGGGAATAAAGAAGAATGTTTGTTATTTATTCAACTTTCATGTATAAAAACCCACCATGTGCCAAGCCTGTGGCTAAGTACATGGAGATGAGAAAACAGACACTGACCCAGCCTTCAAGGGTGAAGTGAATTAACAAAGATCTTCGCCTTGAATAGGAGAGATTCTTCCTCTAAACAACTCAGTGAAGGAGGCTGGACAAGTATTAATTTCTCTGTTTCATAAGTGAAATAGCCCTAGATTTACTCGTCCTTCTCCCTGCTACCCTCAGTTTGGATAGCAGAGATATGATGTTCCAAATCAAAGAGATGTGACGCTCTAAGTATCAGAAAGCAGTTTTTAGAATTCATAAGGTTGCTAGTTTAGATTAAAAGAATAATAAGGGAGTGGGCATATTCCTCAGCCATAGTCTAGACCTGCAGAATCAGAATCTCTGCAAGTGGAATTTAACATTTTTAACAAGCTCCCCAGGTGATTCTTCTGCACTCTAAGATGAGAACCCTGCCCTAAGTCATTGGTCATGGAAATCGGCATTCGGTCTCAGCCTAATGGTCAACCCTTTGTATCCACTGCCCTATTTTACTTTCAAAATTACTGTCACTTTTGGAGACTCAGCTAATAAAAGTGTAGACATTTAATTTAATCAAGACATATAAATTTTACTTCTTTTTACATTCCTATTTTCTGGCTTGTTTAACATTTTGTAGATCTCAATTGAGCTGTAAGTAATGAATTTTACTTCTTTACAGTGAGTTTCCGAGATATGCCTGTTCAGCAGTGAGCAGTAAATGGTTCAACATGAGCTGTTCCTTACGTAAACATACAAAAGGCCTGACCCAGACTAAATCAATTTAAAAAGGAAAACATTAAAGCTATGTTTCCTGTTATATACTTAAAGTCTTCTTTGGTTCCTTATGATTATATTATTGACCAACTCTTGCAGACTTTAGTTTTTCCTCCTACACCACCTGCTGAATGGTTCAAATGCTATGGGAGATGAGTTTCGGAAGGGCAAATCAATTACAATTATAACTCCTACATTTTAGCCAATAAAGCAGCTTTTTGTGTTAATGGTAAGGAAGTTATGGGTATCTTCACTCACCCCCTTTCCTGATTTGAATTGCTAAAAGGTTTTAAAGACTGCAGTAAGGAGGGAGAGCGAAGTTCATAGAGCTTTTAGAAGTAGAGAATTTGAGACAAGAAAATTTGATTCCTGCTTGTGATATCAAACATTTCTAGGAAAAATGTAGTTAGGAAATGAAACAATGTAAAGCTTTTCTTATTGTTAAGATATTTTCATTGTATTTTTTAAGGTGGACGTTGTTAATATTAGGCATTTTGGTCCTCACTGAAGTCATAAAGTTCTTTCTTCACTCTTGACTACTGTGCTGCCTACCTAATTTCTGTAACCTTTTTGGCAGAGGAGAAAATGCTAATTTGCCAGATGAACCTGAGCTGTGGGCCACACCCCTTCACCCCCAGAGGCTTGGCCTAGTGTGGGCCTCTGACACTGTGAAGAAGGGCCTGTCTTTGGCTTGAAGCCTTACTAGGCTTATGGCTGTATTTCCTTCCATGCCTCTCTTCATGCCAACCATGTAGAGCCTCTTCAAGTTTTCTGGATGTGCTGCTCTCTCATACCTTTGGGCCTTTGAACCCATTTTTCCCTGCCTAAATACTTTCTTCATTGTATGAAATGAGATTGGGCTTTTTTGAACTCTTTTAAACATTGCTTCTTCTTTCCTGGGCTCTCCAGATCTGGGTTAGGTGTCCCTACTGTGTGCTTCCAATTGCTTTCTATACCTAACCTTGTATAGTTGAACTGTTTTGCAATTGCCTGTGAGTAAACTGTATGAGGGCAGGGACTACACAGGGACCCAGTATCCCTAAGGCCTGTCACCATGAGGCCTAGCGTGCAGTGCCCACCAAATATCCTTTGAAGGGATGCAAGTTAGCTCCTTGGAGAAAGGACTATTTAGAGAGAGCAATATAGTTTTCATAGTCTTGACTGAGGCAAGGAATAGGGAAGAACTTGGTTGCTTTTCACCAGTTGTTATATTGCCAACAGTTTTATACTGTCAGAGTATAGTTTTTAAATAGTCATTTTTATGTAGAAAAAGAGCTATAAAAGGAGAAGTGATGTTATATTTGGTGGAAGAAATGAGAGGACAGCTTTTCTATTAATCCCATGGTGAAAAGGATAAGAAATGTCTTCTAGGAACAGTGGTAAGTATAGGAGAGATTTTTTTCCACAATAAATTGTAAAATCTTTGTTCCTATAAATCTTCCTGATAGCCTCTTATTATCTGTTCAGTCTCCACAGCATCATACTTAATATTTCCTTTTTTTATTGCAAATATAGTTTATTAGGCCTTCTATCTTTATCTCTTTTTTTTTTTCCCCTTGAATGCTGGAGGATTGTCTATTTTTGGCTTTGTTGATGTTCTCTGTCATTTTTATTTCATTAATTTCTGCTCTTATTTCCTTTCCTTTTTTTTTTGAGTTTATTCTGCCTTTTTTATGTTTAGCCTATTATTTTGAACCTTTCTTTTATTTACTAAAACAAACATTTTAGACAATAAATTCCCCTCTAAGTGTCACTTTAACTGCATCCCACAACCTTTAATGCATAACATTTTGTTGTTAAGTATTTCTTAATTTTTACTATGATTTTTTTAACCAGTGAGTGACTAACTTAGGAGTATGTTTCTAGATTTCTGAAAATGGGCAGTTTTGCAAGTTCTCTTTTTAAATAAAATATCGAACTTAATTGTATTATGCTCAGAGGATATAGTCTACATGATACTAACTCACTGAAATGTGTTGAGGCTAGCTTTATTGCTTATCAGGTGACCAGTTTTTATAAATGTTCCTATGTACTTAAGAAAAATATATATTCTCCAGTTGTTGGATACTGTGTTCTATAAATGTCCATTTCCTCATATTTATTATCTTTTTCACATTTTATATATCCTTTTTTTGATGTGCTTAGTTAATCCGTTACTGAGGGAGGTGGGTTAAAATTTTCCACCATGAATGATATGTTTGTCAATTTCTCCTTGTAGATCTGTCAGTTTTTCTTTTATATGTTTTGAGATTATGTTATAATTACAGATAAATTTAGGATTGTCTTAACTTGTAGGCGAATTGGATCTTTTATATTCAAGTAGTAACTCTATTTTAATAATTTTTTTCCTGAAGTCTATGTTGTCAAATATCACTATGACTACTCCAACTGTCTTTTGGCAATTTGCCTAGTATATATTTTTCCATTTGTTGACTCTTAATCTTCCTGTGCACTTAAGTTTTAGGTGCGTTTCATAAAAAACAATAAAACTGTGATTTGTTAAATCCATTCTCATAGTTTTATCTTTTAACCAAACAGTTTGAATCATTTATATTTACTATGATTATAGTTACATTTGGATTTATTCTTTTTATTATGTTATTCTTCCAACTTTAAAAAATTTTTTTCTTTTCTTGCATTCTAATTTTTATTGTATTTATTTAAAAGCTGTATGTTCAGTGTCTGTTACTTTAGTAGTTACTCTAGCTATTTTAATGTGCTTACTTAAAGTCTGAAGTTAATCAATATCTTTGTTTTCCTCCTCCAGAATATGAGGACTTTAGAACACTTTACCTGAAATTACGTGGTCCTCTATTTTATGTATATCATTGTCCAGTGTCTTATTTTTAGCTTGTTTTCTCCTCACAATTTTGGCATCATTTAATATTTTAAAGATAATTTTTGTTTAGGTTTACCCACATATTTAGCAATTTCTTCCTTATCGTTAATTCTTGGGATTCTTCAGGCTACCTGGATCTAAGGTGTGGCATTTTTCAACAATTGTAGAATAACATTATCTCTTCAAATAGTGCCTCCTCCCCATTCACTGTATTATCTCCCTGAAATCTCCAATTAGGTATAGTTTAGACTTTCTCCCTCTGTCCTCCTGTATTTTGGTTCTCTTTCGTCTACAATATTTCTTTGTCACTTTGGATTACACTCTGGACTTCTTTGGATCTTTCTTTCAATTAGCTAATTATCTTTTCAGTTAAGTTTAGTCTGCTTGAGTTTTAAGTGTAAATAATTCTGTTCTCATTTGTAGTTTTATGTGGTTCTTATTAAAATCTTGATCTCTGCTTATATTTTCTTTGAAAGACTTTTTTTTTTAAATCAGTTATAGATTTACAACAAAATTGAGGGAAAGGGACAGAGATTTCCCTTATGCCTCCTTCCCCACACGTACATAGCCTCCGTATTATCAACATTCCCCACCATAGTAGTACGTTTTTACAATTGATGAACCTACATTGACACATCATAATCACCGAAGTCCATAGTTTACCTCAGGGTTCACTCTTGGTATTATACATTCTGTAGCTTTGGAAAAGTAGGACATGTATCCATCATTATAGTATCATATAGAGTATTTTTACTGACCTTAAAATCCTCTTAGCTGTGCCTATTCATCCTTTCCCCTGACCAACCCCTGACAACCACTGATCTTTTTACTGTCTCCTTAATTTTACTTTTTCCAGAATGACATATAGTTGAAATTATACAGTATGTAACTTTTTCAGATTGGCTTTTTTCACCTAGTAATATGTCTTTAAAGTTCCTCCATGTTTTTTCTTGGCTTGATAGCATTTTTTTTTCATGCTGAATAATATTCCATTGTCTGGATGCACCACAGTTTATTTATCCATTCACATACTGAAGGACATCTGGCTTGCTTCCAAGTTTTGCCGCTTATAAATAAAGCTGCAAGAAACATCTGTGTGCAGGTTTTTGTATGGACATAAGTTTTCAACTTTTTTGAATAAATGCCAAGGAGTACAATTGCTGGGTTATATGGTAAGAGTATGTTTAGTTTTATAAGAAACCACCAAATTGTTTTCCAAAATGGCTGTACCATTTTGCATTCCCACTGGCAATGAATGAGAGTTCCTGTTGCTCCACGTCCTCACCAGCATTTGGTGTTGTCAGTGGTCCAGATTTTGGCCATTCTAATAGATATTCAGTGGTATCTCTTGTTTTAGTTTGCATTTCCCTATTAATACCTGATGTGGAACATCTTTTCGTATGCTTTTTTGCCATCTGTATATCTTCTTTGGTCCTGCTCGTATTTTGAAGATTTTTTTTTAACTTTCAAACAAGTATTTTGTATTTCATTTGTGCTAAGCCAGTTTGTGAAGTCTTGAGGATCTATTTCTTCTGTCTGTTTCTGCTGTGTCTCACTCAGGATGCTATATTATCTTGTGTGAATTATGAATTTTGTCTGTTAGTCTCTCATTTTGCTTGGAACTTAATCTTCAGAAATTCTTTGAGTGGAAATTGAGTTCATCTCAGGAGAATTTTCTTTTACCTTTGCTTTTACCTGTCATCTGGTGGCACTATCTACCTCTCCAGATTTCATACCAGATTTGAAACTCAAACCCCACATGATACCTTGAGATTGCAAAATCATTGGGGGATTTTCTTTTTCCTCTTCACTCATTGCTAAGGCAAAGGTCAAGATAGATAACTTGGTAAGTTACCTTGTCCCTTTCTGCATGGGCATTAGAAAGGCATTTTTAAAAAAAATTTTTAATCTGAGATACTTACACATTCACAGGAAGTTGCAAATATATAAATATATAAATGGAAGTCCATTGTGCCCTCTACCTAGTTGCCCTCAATATAACTTTTTTTCCAGCTTTATTGAGGTATAATTGACAAAACTGTAAGATATTTAAAGTGTACAACATGATGACTTGATATACATATACATGTGAAAGGATTTCCCCCATCAAGTTAATTATCACATTCATCACCTCACCTCACATATTTACCTTTTTTTTCTTGGTGAAAATGTTTGAATTCTATTCTCTTAGCAAATTTCAGTTACACAATACAGTGTTATCAGTTCTAGTCACCATGTTTTACATTAGAGCCTCAGATCGTACTCATCTTATAACTGAAAGTTTGTACCCTTTTATCAGCCTCTCCCTATTTCCCCCACCTCTCAGTCTCTGGCAACCACTTTTCTGTTTTCTGTTTCTATGAGTTTTGACTTTTTTTTTAGATTCCACGTATAAGTGATACTATGCAGTATTTGTCTTTCTTTGGCTTATTTCACTTAGTGAAATGCCCTCCAGGTTCATCCACATTGTCACAAATGACAGGATTTCCTTCTTTTCTAAGGCTGAATAATATTCCGTTATATATACACACACATGCACCACATTTTCTTATATATTCATCTGCCCAAGGACACCATTGTTCTTCCCATACCTTGGCTATTGTGAATATGCTGCAATTAACATTGGACTATAGATGACCCTTCAAGATAGTGCTTTGTTTCCTTTGGATATATACCCAGAAGTGGGATTGGTGGATCACATGGTAGTTCTATTTTTAATTTCTTGAGGAACCTCCATATTGTTTTCCATAATGGCTATACCAGTTTATATTCCACCAGTTGTGTAAGGGGTTCCATTTTCTCTACATCTTTGCCAGCATTCGTTATCTCTTGTCTTTTTGCTAAGAGACATCCTAACAGTTTAAGGTCCTATGTCATTGTGGTTTTGATTAGCATTTTCTATTAGTGATGTTACACACTTTTTCATGTACCTGTTGGCCATTTATATGTCTTTGGCAAAATGTCTCTTCAGATCCTTTGCCCATCTTTTAACTGGGTTGTTTGGTTTTTTTGCTACTGAATTGTATGAGTTCCTTGTATATTTTGGATATAACCCCTTATCAGATATATGGTTTGCAAATATTTTCTTGTATTCCAGAGGTTGCCTTTTCATTTTATTGATGGTTTCCTTTGCGAAACAGAAGCTTTTTAGGTCACTGTAGTCCCATTTGTTTCTTTTTGCTTTTGTTGATTTTACTTTTGGTGTCAAATCCAAAAACTCATTGCCAAGACTCATGTCAAGGAGCTTACCGCCTGTGTTTTCTTCTAGGAGTTTTATGGTTTCAGGTCTTGCATAATTTCTTGCATAACTGTAGCACGATATCAAAACCAGGAAATTGACATCATTACTATCCACAGCATATTCAAATTTCACCAGTTTTACATGCACTCATTTGTGTTTGTGTGTATAGTTCTGTGCAATTTTACCACATATGTAGATTCATGTAATGCCATCACCATCAAGATACAGAACTGTTCTACCACCAAAAGGCTCCCTACTAGCACTGTTTTTACTTCACCCATTCACTGCTGAGGTAGCCCTTCATGACCCCACTTTACATGCAGGGTCTCCTATTGAGTAGATTCATCACCTTGGGTGGGCCTTGAGCTTTATCTCCTCCTGTGGAGTTATCAGAGCAGAAAATCAGTGTCTGCAGGATTCAGCAGAACACTTAAGAGCAAAAACTGGCTTTGACGGCTGCCTATTTATTAGTGTTCCTGGTTTTACTTTTTTGGGGGGATTTTGCAGTTTCTCTTCTCTGGTGCCAGCTCTTAGATGTGTTTAAAAAGGTATTTTAAGTTTTTTCCAAGCCTTTTAGTTGTTTCAGTCAGAAGGTTCATTCAAGGTTTCTAATATGCCATGTTTTGGAAACAGTTGACTCTGGACATGTTAAAGAACATTTATCTTTATGGTTTTCATTATAGTTTTTTTGTAATTAGAAAAGTGAACTTTGTTTTATCTTGGTGCCTGTGCACCTATGATTAGTTGGTGATTAGATATGCTTTTCATACGGAACCATGTAAGATAATGTAATTCAGGAATGGTCATACAATTTATAATGGGCCTCTTTATGAATAGTTTAATTTTAGACATATATTTTATTTGTCTCTATTCTAATCTTAATATTGAAATAACTAAAACACAGAGAAGTTAAATAATTTCCCCAAGCTCATAATCATTGGAAAGTCTGAGACCAAAGCTCACATGAATTTTTTGCTATAATCTTATCCTGTTTTCTACAACTCAGATTTAAATGGTTTTGCAATTAACTTTTAAGTTGGATTTATACACCCAACTATTATAAATTTCTCTGATCTTTCAAGTCAGGTTAAAAAGGCAAATATATAATTTAATTTCAAAAGCAAACAAAAAGAGAAAAGAAAATCCAATTTTGATTTTTAAAAAGTTTGAAATTTTAAAATTAGCATGTTTAGAAGTATCTGGCTATTGCTCAATATACAAACTCCTTTTGCATAGGGAAGAAGAGCCTATGGGAAGTCATGTTTTCCACAGATAGATGATAGGAGGAATATAGCTCAACTTAAGGCCAAGACAAAATATGGGGAATTTCAAGCCTAAATGAAAAACTCTGATGAAACTCCGCGTTTTTGTGGTTGTAATCTTGTGATTATGCAGTTTCTCCATGTGCCAAGGGAAATGGAAAGACTGATGTTAATGCTGGGTTAAATTGCTTTGTTTGCCTTTTGATATAACACTAATTATATTTCCAAACATACTTTTCCTTCCTTTAAGGTTCTTAAAGTATTCTAGTTCACCTTAAAAATGTGTTTAGGGAATTTGTTTAAAAGGTAGAAAGCATTGCCTAGTTTTAAATAAGTAAACATAACTTTTATATGGGGAATAGTAATCTAGGAATATAGGCTAGGCCACCACTGTCTAAGATGTTTGCTGTGTGTCAGAATTTATGTGGACCTGAATCAAAAATTTACTGTTTAAAGACTGTGTGTTCTTTTTGCTGTGAGCAGATAGGTTCTCCACTTGTGTCAGTTCAAATCAGTGAATTGAAACAGAGTTTACTGATTGCTTGATAGGAGAGTTAGTTCTCAACTCAAAGAAATTTATGGTATATTGGGAAGGAGTGACAAGTTATTGGACTTATATGTATAGAGAGACCCTAAGAGCACCGATTTGGGAGAGAGGGAGTTTGGAAAAAGGGTGGTCAGTAAAGGCTTCATAGAAAGTGAAGTTTGAGCTGGGCTTTTAAGAATCAGCAAAATTACATCAATATTCAAATGAAATGAGAGCATTCTCCCAAAATAGGGACACTCAAAATGTTTCTCCCTCCCACCTGCACCGTCATTCATTTCTGTTTTCTTTATCTTCATTAGGGCAAATTGAAACGGTTCAATTTTATGGCCCCTATTTCTAATGCAATTCTTGGGCTCATGTAATTCTTTAGGCCACCTTTCTTTGCATACCCATTCCTAGACTGTGATTTTTCTGAGTTAGAAAAGAGAAAACGAAAACCAGGTTCAGCTGTTATCTTAGGAATAATGAGAATTCATCTGTCTCTGTTTCTCTGACTCCTACTATGTCTTCTTGACCAATGCTTGTTTGTTTCCCTGTTACCTTATTTTGACTCCCTCTGATATTTCCCCACCTCAGTTGTCTGCTCATTCAATTCCAGTCCTCTCCCTGCTCCTCTCTTCACTTGAATTTGTTAGCCTCAGTCCTCACCTTGCCTGGCCCAATGCATGCCATCTCCATTCCTGAGCGTTGGCCCAGACATCTGCCATCTTGAGTGTCAATAGTCTTCCACCTTCCATCAGTATTTGGCCAGCCTCTGCATATGGTCTGACTTACACTGCTTAGTTAGCCAAAGCCTAGTCTTAATCAGATTCTTACCTCTTTCTGTAGTTTTCACACTGGGACCCAAACTAATTAGGTTAGTTAGTTAACCCCCCTGACTAATTAGTTTCATTAGTGTTCAGTTGATATAAGTAATTTAATTGTATTTTTTCTAATATCTGCAATTGTAGCTTTTTTCAGTATCTCCACTAGTAAAACTATTTTTATCTTCTGTGTTATTTCAATTTTTGTGTTGATTGAATCTTTCATAGCCAAATATTAGTATCCTTTTGATAACTCACTTTAAAGCATTAATGAACTTTGTAAAAAGTTCCCAAACTTGCACAAACTTAGGTTTATCTGGCTCCAGAACTCTGAATGCTGTTCTTACTACCATACCATACCACCTTGCTATTTTCATTCTAAAAGATTCATTAAAAATTTAACCATTTACTTTCTCTAATTTAGCTTTAAGCTACTGCTAATTTTATTCATCTGCATAGCCTTGGGTCTAGGAAGATCAACGTTCCAACTCTATGTGGGCCAGTAATCATCACTGTGTTTATACATCAGTAAACAATGTAGTCTTCTCAAAAATTTAGTCTATGTGACAGTTGGTTTATATAAAGAACCAAAGACAAGGGGTAGGGGAGTGAAATAGTTTAACAAGGCTCTATCACCTTTCCTAACAAGACAGCAAAGGACTGAGGAAGGTCGGTGATTAGCATTGGAAAGAAGACTACGTTTTGAGTCAGAAAACCTGGATTTAAGTTATAGTTTTGTTTGTCACATACTAGCTCTGTAACTTTGGCTAAATCTTTCAACCTCTCTGAATTATTTACTGTTTAGTAAAAATGGAGATGATAATAGAACCTCACAGCACCTCAAGGATTGAAATCATGTATGTGAAAGTACTTAGAAAGACAGTACAATGCTGAGGACACCACAAGAAATCATTATAGTACAGATTACTGTAAGTGATAAGTTTTGGATACATTTTCAAGTCATAATGTGTGGTAATTTTCATAGATTTGATTAACCCAGTTTATTCTTCAGTAATTCAAAGAAAAAAACGGTAATTGTACTATGTTAGTGAACAAAATAAACATGGAATATTTATTTATAATCTATTTACTTTTTTTCACTGCTTTTACAGGAGAGCCTTGAACTTAGGAATTCTTCGAGACCCTGGATCAGAAATTGAAGATAGACAATACCAAATAGACCTGCAGTCCATCAATATTGGTACTGCACAATGGGATCAACTAAAACCAGAGAAGGAAAGTGGCACAGGAGGGGTGCTAACAGAGAGTGAAAGAAATTCTCAAAATCCAGCCCTTGAATGGAATATGGCCAGCAGGTGAGTAATGACTGAGAAGCTTTCTACACTTTCTAATATTTCATTGCCAGAACAGGAGGTGATATAATCTTTTGCAACCTAAGTGTTTTGGTATTGCTTCTGCATTTCGTGACAAACATAAAATATATTTTGTAATTATAGCTGGTGGTTTTACTTGGAAACCTGCTAGTCTTACCACTGTTACATCTTAATTATTACAAATTTAAGATTATGTCAGCATTTTTTTTGAAAAGCTTGCTATTTGATGAAAGGTTCCTCTTCTAGTTAAGGATACAGTCACATTTTTCCCTTGAAATGCATTGTATTCAAGGTCAGATTTTTTTTAATCTCTCTTTTCTACTTATAAAGAAGAGAAAAGTAACAAAGGCTCTGGGATTTTTTTAGTTTACTTTAACTAAAAGCAGCTATAGTCACAGAGAACATTTTTAAAGGAATTAGTCTTGAATGTGAACTATAATATTTGTAAAGGGCTGCTGCCATCTTACCCAGGCTATTCATGGTTCTCATCAGTGAATTAGGATTGTTTGCTAGAATGAAGGTACTAGGAATTAAAGGTACTTTTGGGGCAGGGGAGGGGGCGGTGAGGAAGATTGGCCGTGAGCTAACATCTGTTGCCAGTCTTCCTCTTTTTCGTTTGTGGGACGCTGCCACAGCATGGCTTGATGAGCTTTGCATAAGTCCATTCCTGGGATCAGAACCCATGAACTCCGGGCCACTGAAGTAGAGTGCGTGAACTTAACCACTGCATCACAGGGCCAGCCCCTAAAGATACTTTTATATTGTAAAATTGGAGATCTTTATTATTTTAAGGAAGAGTTAATTATTTTTAATCCTTTTTTTTTTATAAGATTCAGTAACATCTGTTGCTTATAACACCATGGTGGTTTGTTGATTGGATTTCTTTAAAACATTGTATGTAGACTTTATTATATGCCTTTCACAATGCTGATTGCTTTGGGGTTCTGCCCTTTTACCACCAAAACTGTGTTTATCCATTTGTTGTTGTTTAGTGCCATCGAGTTGATTCCAACTCCTGGTGACCCTGTGTACAGCAGAGCAGAACCCTGCCTAGTCTTTTAACCCCATCCTCCTACCTTCCAGCACTATATCAGACAGTGCTCCCCTTCTTTTCATAGGGTTTTCATGACCAATCTGTTCACAAGTGGGTGGCCAGGTCCTTCTTCCTAGTCTGCCTGAGTCTGGAAGCTCTGCTGAAAAGCTGTCCACTATGAGTGACCCTCCTGGAATTGGAGATACCAGTGGCATAGCATTCAGCATTACAGCAACACAAAGCCACAACAGGATGACAACTGACAGATGGATGGTGTGGTTCCCTCACTGGGAAACAAACTCAGGCCAGAGCAGTGAGAGCCCTGAATCTTAACCACTACCCCACCATGGCTGGCTGTATGTACCACATCTTGGCGCTAATAATAGCAACAACATTAACAATAGATTATATAATACTTATCACTTTACCTGACTTATTTAACTTGATTTTCACAATAATGTTATGAGGTAAGAACTGTTTTCCCTAATTATACATGCTAAGACATAGACAAGGTAAATAACTTGCCTGAAACCAAGTGCTAAGTGGTAGTCTGTACTCTTTGTAAGATTCTTCTTCAAGTACCCACATTCTTTTCTAACATGTGCTTTATTCATTATAAGCTTCTTTTAGCTTCCTGCAGATATGATTCACTGCTTGCTAGTAGGCCTTTGTATATGATCTTCTCTTTGCCTGGAACTCTTTAACCCACTATTTTCATTTGCCTAACTTTTATCATTCATCAAATCTCAGAGTAGACATCACGTTTTCCAGGAAGTCTTCTCTGAATAACCACCGAGTAGCTTAGGTTTCCCATCTGTGTGCTCTTATTGTATCACTTAGCATATTTAATTTGTCTGTATACTCTGTCTGGGTCCTGAGGGCAGAGATCATCACCATTCTGTCCAGCAACTTATCCCTAACGCAAAGCACTTTTATGATAAAATATATTAGCATAGCCCTTCATTGACAAGTGATCAAATGTGCCCCTGAGGAAAGGGTATAAATTTGGGTGACAAATCTCCCACCGGTGGCCAAGGTACGTTTCAGGAGCAGGATGCAATTATCAAGCCATCAGCAGGCAATAGTCCTGGCAGCTGCGATGAGTGGTGATTTGGCCCTGAGGGAAGCATCTGGATGCACACCACACATCCACTACTCAAGTCCTGATCTCCAGACATCACATGATATCAGCCAGGATCAAGTCCCCTCATTTCCTCCACTTCACTCAGTTTTCAGATTTAGGAAGTACCAGCTTGCAAAACTTATAGGTCATCATTTCTTAAGAACTACAAATTCCATCATCAACAAAGATGATGAGCCTTATTTTCCTAGGAAACTTTATGATCATCTGGGCTTAACTCAGCTATCTCTCTCCTATTTATTCATTAATTTATTTAATAAATAGTTTGCGTGCGTGTTTAATAATTGATTGAGTTGAAATTCACACAAAATTAGCCGTTTAACATGAACAGTTTAGTGGCATTTTGTACATTCATAATGTTATGTAACCACCACTTCTATAACCACCACCTCTATCTTGTTCCAAAACATTTTACTCACCCCAAAGTAAAACCTCTTCCTCACTAAGCAGTTTGTCCACATCCCCTCCCAGCCCCTCATGGCCCCTGGCAACCTCCAGTGAGCTTTCTGTCTCCATGGATTTACCTATTCTGGATATTTCTTATAAATGGAATCATACAATATATGACCTTTTGTGTCTGGCTCATTCACTTAACATAGTGTTTTGGAGGTTTATCTACCTTGTAGCATGTATCAGTTCTTCATTCTTTTTTATTGCTGGATAATATTCCATTGTATGTACACGCCACAGTTTGTTTATCCATTCATCTGTTGGACATTTGAGCTGTTTCCACTTTTGGTTTCTGTGGACATTTGTGTACAGGTACTTGTTTTCAGGTATTTGGGATATATACCTAAAAGTAGAATTACAGGGTCATCTGGTAATTTAATGTTTAACTTTGAGGAGCTGCCAAACTGTTTTCCTCAGCAGCTGAACTATTTCTCCACATTCTCACCAATACTTATTTTCCATTTTTTTGACTATAGCCATCCTACTGGGTGTCATTTTGATTTGTATTTCCATTGTGATAACTGATACTGAGCCACTCTTCATGGGCTTGTTGGCCATTTGTATATCTTCTTTGTAAAAATATTTATTCAAGTCTTTTGCCCATTGTTTAATTGAGTTGTTTGTCTTTTTGTTGAAGATTTGAAGGTCTTTATTTATTCTGGGTACTATACCCCATCAGATATATGATATATAAATGATCGTCTCATTTTCTTGATAATGATGTTTGATGCACAAGTTTTTAATTTTGATGAAGTCTAATTGATCTATTTTTTCTTGTTTCCTGTGCTTTTGGTATCATATCTAAGAATCTATTGCCAAATCCAAGGTCGTGAAGATATTTACCTGTTTTATTCTAAGAGTTTTATGGGCTTAGCTCTTATAGTTAGGTTGTTGATCCATTTCGAGGATTTTTGTGTCTGCTTTTTTTGTTTGTTTTTGTATATGGTATGAGGTAAAAGTCCGGTTACATTCTTTTGCGTGTGGATATCCAGTTATTCCAGCACCATTTGTTGAAGAGATTGTTTTTTCACCATTGAATGGTCTTAGCACCTTTGTTGAAAGTCAGGAGACTTCTGAATGTTCAGTATATGCCATGAAATGCCTTTACAGTAGAGAAACAAAACAAAATAATTTCTGATATGTGCCTATCCCTTACAGAGCACAGCATCCAATCAAAAGAGACAGTAATTAATTAACTGTTAGAGTGCAATGTGGAAAGTGCTATGATAGACATAAATACAGGATACTTAGGATTAAAGAAGAAACCCTCAAAATCAGAATAAACGCATTCTGTGCACATAGGACATCTCATGTTAATAGATGTGACAGACACATAAAGAGAACAATAAATTAATCTAAAATCAACATAGGTACAAAATAGAGAATTTAAAGAAAGAAATGAACGATTAACTCTATGGCTGGGTTTTCAGGGAAGGTTTTACAGAGAACGTAACTTCTGAATTTGTTTCCACAGAGTATGAGTGGCAGGAGAGGGATGGAGCATTTTGAACTAAGAAAGCAATAAATCCAAAGGCTAGGAGTATAAAAAAATTGTGTGTTTTATTCACTTGAATACCCAGCATGTAATATGCTTGGTACATAATAGGTACTTAATAAAGATTTGGGTGAATTAATGTGAGATTGAATAATTAGATGATTAAGTAGAGCTAGCAAATCATGTGTCCAAATGTGTTTCTGGGAGAGATTCGTTCAAATGAAGAGGAGAAATTTGAGACCTTATGTAGCTTAGTTCTGTTGATTAATCTTGACAGAAATATAAACAGAACCTTAATATATTTTTGTTTTTCAATAGGTATTGCAGGTAAAATTCAAAAGATACACAGTGAAGAACAATTTGCTCCCTCCCCTGACCAGTATTAAATGGCAGCCTTTGTAATGGTTTTCATTCATTTTTCCTGGGTACATTACTCAAATTTTGTGTTTAATCATCATGTGTTTCTGTGTATATGCTCGAGCAGGGGGAGCAGGGAAGTTAAGCATAAAGAATCATCAAATTTTATAACTTTAGGTCTTCTTCCAATTCCTTAATTTTTCAGCTGAGGAAATATATCAGGGCTTAGTCAGGCCAGCAGAACCACTGTAAGTATTGTAGTATAAGGGGTTTATTTTAGAAGTAAGACCTTATTCAATTATGGAATAAGCTGGGAAGTAAGGATCTAAAGGAGGGAGGTGGTGGATTAGAGAGATGTCACTACCAAATTCTCTTGACCAGGTGACCTGGGTAAAAAATTTGTAGCTTCCTCGGGAATCTGGGAAGCCAGACACGTCCAGGTGGAGGGATCGTAGGAGGCTGGTAGAGAAGTCCATGGGAGGCTGTTGCTCTGTGTCTGAGGGTGAACCTGCAGTTGCTGTTGATCAGCCAGGTGAAGAACTGGTCACAGAGCTGGGAAGAGTGAGGGCAAGCTGGAATCTTCCAGCATCTCTGCATCAGGATTTCATTGAATTTAAACAGCATGACTTTCAGAGAATATTAGCCACTATTTCCCTTCCACCTTCCAAATCTCATGCAAATTTCTCTCTAAACTCTGAACCATCCTTAGCAAGTTGCTATAGAACAAAACCACTACAAAAACTAAGTTTGAGGCGGGTTTTTGGCTTGTCCAATGTGTCTTGAAAATAGACCTAAGAATAGAAGCCTGGTTTGCTTCCTCTTAATCTACTACTTTTCGTTTCTACTCAGTGCTCTGACCCCTTGCACTTATGCTAAAGTTTGTTGTTAATTAATACCTTTTTTTCTTTTTCTCTTAGCAATCATTTTTACCACATCTGAGTTTATTTTATAATCAGAAGAAATGAAGTGCTGAGAACTAAAATAACCTGTACTGCTATATGCAGGTTACACTTTCAAATCACTATTGCTGTTTTACATAATGATTAGTGATTTGTGTGTGTGTGCAGGGAAGTGGTGGAAAGTTTATCTTGTAATTTCCTGAAAATGCCAGTACGCTTTAATTCTCCAAGTTAATATTAATATAACTTTCTTGTTTGTAATATTTAAAGATATAACTTGAATAGACTTGAAAACTACACTTGAAAAATAAATAATTTAGTTTTTATCACAGTACTTTTATTTGTCCCTATTACTGTCTATTTTTGATTTCCGTGGGTAATTTATCTTTCAGACTTTATTGTCAAAGAAATAATTACAGCTTATTTGTTTAAATATTTTGAGATGACATGTACCAAATTATATATACCACTCTGAGGCCTTTTTTCCCATGCATGGGATCTTTTTAAATTCTTATTGCTATGTTTGCTTAGCAGGCTGCATTTGAATTTGACACATTCCTAAAATCAATCAGTTCTGTGCTTCACAGGACTGGTAACGTTGACTATGTGGAAGTATGGCTTTGTGTTGATATTGAAGTCCCTGAAGCATGTATCATTGGCCTTAATTCTGAGAGATTGTGACTATTCACCTGTCTTTTGATCTCTTATATTTTTATTTTTGAAGTGAACTATTACCCAGATATTCACAGGGTCCTTTAAATATTTTGATTTGTGATTAATGATACATGAGATTTTTCCAGAATTGCACCTGAAATCATAGACAGGTATGTGAGAGGAAAGCATTTTCTTTGTTTATACTCTTCAACCTGAAAACCGTCACTTTTGTCTTACAAATTTGTGAGGATGTCAAGTGAATTCCTAAGCAAAATTATACAAGTTAGTCTAATTCCCGTAGCTCATAGGTTAATGCCTGGAGTGACTTAAACCTACTTGAATTCTATGATTTTGTAATAATTCCCTTCAACGTTGGCATGGCTTTACACGAGAGTATGTGATTTCTCCTTCTGCTTAAAAGTACCTGGGAACTGGGTGTGGAGAGAAAAGCCATCCTAATGCAGCAGGAAAGAGCAGTCAGTTTTTCCTTCCCAGCAGCCAGCAAATATTTCGTTCGTTACCTGTTGGCTGAGGGTGTTCTTGGCAAGCTGAAAACATGGCATAGATATAAAAGGACAAAGATCTTGGCGGGTCTTATTCTTCTTTGTATCTTAGCATGGTTACTGACGGACAGTAGGTACTCAAAAAATCAGAAAATATTTCAATTGAATATAATCATTATAATAGTATATCATAAAATTTTAAAACCTCCCATATCTTCGGTTACTTTGCGGTCTTCTTATAGCGCCTAACATCATAATTGTTATAAATATATCAGTATAGATAATAATGCCCTGATTGATCCAAACCCAACTGACCAAGCCCTAAATAGCCAGGTTACCCTTCTTCAACATTTTATTTTTAACAGAAGGAGCCAAACTAGGTGTTTTTCTTTTTGGTGAAGAAGATCAGCCCTGAGCTAACATCGCTTGCCAATCTTCCTCTTGTTTTCCTTCTTTTTCCCCAAAGCCCCAGTAAATAGTTGTATATTCTAGTTGTAAGTCATACTAGTTCTTCTATGTGGGATGCTGCCACAGATGGCTTGATGAACTGTGCATAGGTCCACGCCCAGGGTCCAAACTGGAGAACCCCAGGCCGCCAAAGTGGAGCGCACTAACAACCACTCGGCCACGGGGCTGGCCCCCAAAGAAGATTATATCAAAATTTACTTAAAAGTATGTATACAATACGTAACTTTTATATATTATCCTGTATAAATCTCTGAGCACTTTGCCTGATACATCAATACCTGTTATCACAGCTTTAAAAATGGAGTAAATTTTCTGACCATCTGTCCCTTGGTGGATTTGTGTATATATTCTCAACATGCAATTTCTGAATGTCCTTTCTCTGAGGAACTTTCAGCAATTCCCCTGGTTTCTCCTCTTCCATGAACTGCATTTTGAAGTTTTTCTTTGGAAAAAGAGCTATTAAGTAGAATTAGATGCAGGAGTTCCAGACTATAGATATAAACAACTGGAAACTGTAACCAAAGCTATTATCCATTGACCATCTCAGTTCAACTGAGTTGATATTTCAATATAGATACGCCCGTAAGACTTTCTTTTAGAGGCTGTAATAAAGGTAGCACCTGTGATCTCCATCACAGATATACCATTAACCATAGTTTGGGTTTGTTTGTTTCTTGGGAGAGATTTTTTGTTTTGAATTTTTTTAAAATAATGAGAATATTTTAACGTTATTTAATTTTGCTGATCTAAATTTGCACTAGCATTTTATTTAAATGTACCTTAAAAATCATCGTTATTTCAAGTTGTAGTTCTTGTAGCATTGTTCATAGATTTATATGTTTTTACAAATT
This sequence comes from Equus asinus, assembly GCF_041296235.1. Lineage (NCBI taxonomy): Eukaryota > Metazoa > Chordata > Mammalia > Perissodactyla > Equidae > Equus > Equus asinus. The sequence continues at coordinate 47,922,447 of NC_091801.1, forward strand.
AATTTCTTGGGTAAGTTTAGAACCTTGATAAAAGATTATGTCCTCTATCAAACATTTCCATACCTCTCTGTACTTTCCTTATCATTATACTTGTCCTACCTTAGGATTTTTTGTTTAGTTATTTTTTCTGCAAACTGAGATCCATGCATCCGTCTTTGCCATTGTATTCCCAGCACCCAGCAAAGGGCCTGCCATAATGGTGGACACTCAGCCCATGTTCTCAAAATTTCAGAGTGATAAATTTATGGAAACGATATGACAGTATAGTGTGATATGGGTAACTGGGAGATTTTCTTAATTAGGTCTCAGGTAAGGACTCTTCTAATACTTGAGTGACAAGGAGGAGCTAACCATGCAAATACTCATGGAGTCTTTCTGCCAAGAGGGTTCTGGGCAGAGCAAAGACCCTTGAGTAGGAATAAGTTTAGCACATTTAAGGATCATACCTGGCTGGCAGGAGAGAAATAATAGATGAAGTTTTGGGTAGAGAAGGACTAAATTATGACTGGTCTTATTGGTCAAAGGGAATTTGGATTTCATTTTAATTGCATTAGAAAGTCACTGGATAGTGTTCCTCTTGGGGGAAAAATAGGTTTAAACTTGAAACTAAATATTTGATTTTTAAAGTTACTATAGAATTCAAATTATCCTTATGACTATCTAAAAATAGGAGGAGTAAATCAAAATAAATAGTCATAGTTAATCAAATTATAATAATTTTCCAAATAGCAGATTGTTTATAATAAATGTTTGTGAATATTACTGTTTTTCCTATTTAGGAATATCCTCTGAAAGGGATTATCTCAGTTGATTACCACAAGTCTTAAGTTTCTTCTGGTCAAGTATCTTCTATCTGAAGCTCAGCTGTAATACCATACCAAGAAAGTCTTCATGTTACATAAGGAATGTTAGGTGCACACACAGACCGTCTAGCACTTTTTATTCTGTCTTTTTGGTGGAATATTTTGGAAACCTTAGCACCATTATTCCTACTTCCAGTTTTTCATAATGTGCAATTTTTAAAGTAGCCTTCTTACACTGCTTTAATATTTCCCACAAAGTCATGCCAAAATGTATGGAAGATGGGCAGAAGAACCTTAGCATATATATGCTGAGCCCAAGAAAAATGACCGCGGCCTTCCGAAACATATATTTTCATAAGTGTGTGTGGCATTTACCTACACCTTCTTGCTTAGTAACAGTTTCAGAGAACTATACCTTTCCTTATTTATAATCTACTCCTCCCAAAGCGTAACAGAATAGCTTTGTTAACACATATGATTACTTTTCTGTTAGTTCATTAGCACCTTAGGATTTTCAGTGTTTTTTTAATCTTCAAAGAGTGTTTAATAAGTTTCTATGCATTTAATCTTCCATGTTAGGTGATAGGTGCAAATCACTGTACCATTTCTTTGTTTCTATGGACAATGTAGAGATACCTTAAATTGTTGTTATTTTAGAGTATATCAGAAAAATATTTCTTCCACAGATCTCCTAACCTCTTATGCCTTAACGTGCTATAGATAATGTTTTTTCTAGCTAATTTTAATATCTTTTATTCATCATAGGTCATCAGCTGTTTCACCAAGATATGTCTAATTGTGGATTTTATTGTATTTATCTGAACCAGGACTTATTGTGCTTGCTGAATCTGTGAATTCCCATATTTCATCAGTTCTGGAGAATTCTGAGCCATGATCTCTTTAATCCTGTCCCTTTTCCTTACTTTCTGTTCTCACATTTTGGAATGCCAGTTAAATGTCAGACTTGCCCTTCTGTGTCTCATTTCTTTTAAACTTTCCATTTTAAAATTCACTTCTTGGAATTTTCTCAAATCTGTATTCCAAGTTTACTTATTTTTTATTAAGGTGTATCTAAAATGTTGTTTATCCAACTATTATGCATTTCAATTTTAGTAACTATATTTTTCATTTCTAGAAGTTCTGTGTGTTTTTATTCCAATCTATATGTCTTTAATGATTTTAAACAAATTTATTATATTGTCCATATGTGGTATTCCCATTATCCAAACTTCTTGGTAATGATTTCTATAATGGAGTTGAACTCTCCTCTTGCTAATAAAGAATTATTTGGGGGGGAGGGTAATATAAAATAATCTGTGCTTAGGAGCTTGTCTTCTGTGGTCTTTGTCCCTGAGAATGCCACAGGGTTATGAAAGGTCTGTTGCAACTTTTATATAAGTCAAAATGGTTATTTCTAGACCATCACAGGTAATATAAATTATAGCTACCAAACACACAAAGGGGGATTTCTCATTATTTTAAATTTTCCAAGGAGATCTCTGTTTTTTGAACTAGCTCCCTTGCCAAGACAGACAAACTTTCTTGTTCTTCCGCTTTGCAGATAGGAAGATGTTTTTCCAGCCGTTTAACGGCCCCAGATCTAGGTAGGCAGCTCATTTCAACATCCTTCTCTATCAGGGGTATAAGGATTAGCTTGCTGTCTCAGTATCTTAAAAATCAATTCCCTTGGTTTACTGAGAGTGGCTAAGACCCTGAAATCATTAATAGTGTCAGTTAATACTTTGAGTTTTACTTCCTTCTTTTGTTATTTTAAACCGTAGACTATTATCTAGTAAAATATTGGCAGAATTTAGTTCTTGTTGTAGCTATTTCTTCAATGTTTATTTTTTCTTTCTTTTGAATTCATCCTTGGAAATATTTGAATCTACAAAAAATTTTAATGGTTTTAAAAATACGTATCATCACCCCAAGTGCTATTCAGAGCTAATACAAAAGAAAAGTTAGCAGTATGTACCAGATAAGTTATAAGTTTATAGTACTGTTGACTTATTAATTTTTTTTTTTAATTTCTAAGGTCATAGAGCTTTCACATGTGGTGTTATTGATTTAATTCATCACATAATGGGGAAAGAATATGATATGGATGAGTGCTTTTTTTTCCCCATCAGTGCTTTAGTTAATGTTTTCTTTTATTTGGTTCCCTGCCATCTTTTCCATTTTAAGGTATTTTTAAGACATCATATATTTTAGCACTCCCTATGAGAGCATATGAGATGTTACATGTTTCTCACATTGGTCATTTTATGGAATTTGAGCTATTAGGCTCTAATTATGGTCTCTCTTAGGATCTCAGCCCTTCCTCTGTATTCATAGATTTTAATACTTCTTCCTCTTACCCTCTATTCACCAGATCTCTTAATTCTTTAAAATTGACTTTCTTGAAATCCAATACTTACGTGTCACAGATGATCCAATTTGCTTTTTTGGCAGACACCATGTAAAGCTCTGCTCATTACAAAGTTCAGCAAAAGATATTAGTACTCACTGGACTACTCTGGTAAACAGGGATATAGAAAGTCTTGAGTTTTATCTGGGCTTCTTGATGAGATAACTTATGCCAATTTTCTGATCTCAACTTTATCATTTTAGAATATAAGGGATTAATAGGGACATATTTGTAAGGAATATTAAATTAATGGTTCCAAGAAACTTTTGGGGTATAGCTTGCTAGTAAAGCATAGAACCATATTATTTTATAAAATGAAAACTAAGAATGTGGATAATAGACTTGAAGATTTGCACTAGCACAAGCTTTGACTTCTCTCTGATGTTTCCCAATTTCATCTTCTACCAGGTATGCAATATGTCCTCTGAAATTATTAGCAATTAGCAACTTTGAATGTAGAGTAGAAATATTATGCTAAATAACTGCTCAAAGGTGAGAATGTATAAAGAAGAATTAAAGTAGAGGCCAAATGCTGCTCTGGTATCAACTTGTCCCGGAGGCCCAATTCTGGAACCTTTGTTCCCACTGGGTAGCCTTAGCCCTGTCCTGAACCTCATTTCCCCATAGGTAATGTGGGGCTAGTAATGATCCTTACTTCACATACAGGGTTTTGTGAAGAAGCATTCAGTATTAAAGTCACAAAAGCCATTTCACTAACTATAAAGACAGTACATTTGTGAACCTAATGAGATTGGAAAAATGTCGATTGTCAAGTAGAAGGTCAGAAATATTAGAGATAGAAAATTAAAAATTATCACAAAATAGTAAAATTATTGTTGGTAACAAAAGAGATACTAAACTATTTACGAGAACAAAAGGAATTAAAAACAGACAAAGTAATTTGTTGGAAGGTCCCTAGGATGCTACTAATATGAAATGGATTAATTACATCTGAATTTCTCAGTGATGTTTTTGCTATCTTCCAGAAATCTGAAGTTAAGAGCTAAAGTTACGAAACTATGACTGTAAATGTACAAATAGGCACTCTCAAAGTAATAATGTAATTTTGTCATACCTGTTTGTAGTACAAAGATTTGTACAAATTTAATGAAAATTATCCTTGAAAAAAATGAACTGGCTAATAATTTTGTACTTTATATTTTAGCATACGGCGACATCAAGAAAGAAGAGCAATTTTGACTCCCATTTTAACAGATTTTTCTGTCCGAATAACTGGAGCACCTGCCATCATTTTCACCAAAATAATTTCTCCAGAAAATCTGCAGACTGAGGTTAGAATTTAATTTAAGTTTCATTTTGGTCTAAGTAATGGAGCACCTCCTCTTTGTATGTTAGGGGTTGTCATAGTTTCGGTGCACAGGTTATCAAGTTAGTTTATTATTAATAAGTTACTATTATAACTAATAATTCAGCACTTTCCAGTATTGTTCAGTTTTTGCTTTTCATGTGATACTGCATTTAATCCTCATAATAATCCTATTAGCTTCTCCTACTATCCTCATTTTATAGATGAGGAAACTGAAACATGAAGAGGCTAACCCAAATAACTTGTCCAAATTTTCACATGTAGTAAGTACCATGGTAGGGACCCAACTGGTCTGGCTCCAGACCATACACTCCTAACCTCTAAAACCTCTTTATAATGAAAGCAACAATAATACTCACAGTTCTCATGTGGATTACCTTACATAGAGAGTTCTACGTAGATTACCTTATTTAGTCTTCACAACATCATTGTGAGATGTATATCATTAGTAGCCATATTTTATAGTTGAGGAAACTGAGATGAAAAGAGCTTAAGTAACTTGACCAATGTTACTGGCCAGTTTCTAGTGGTTCCAGGTTTCAAGTCTGATCACTATGGTATTCTGCCTCCATGCCTGCCTAGAATAGAAATGTAATAATAATGTGGTCCATCATTACTTAAAAATTATTCTTCATGGAAATTTATTATGCTAAAAATCACAAACTTTTTTTATTATTCACAGAGTTATAGGCGGTTGTTATGAAAAGTTCAGAAAAATTAGGTAAAGATTAATGTATTAATCCAATCTGATAAAACTTTACATTCCTTCTCTGAATTTTTAAAAAACAGTGTTTTTGTATTTGTTATCTTATTTGATGTTTATAATAACCCTATAGGGAAAGTTAGGTTAGGCGTGGTATCTTAGATATCCACAAAAGGCGTATAAAAATTGTCTACTAATATCTTACAGTTACTTAGTAACACAATTGGTTTAAAATACACATATATATTCCTTTTCATCGTTACTTGAGGAATAAAATAAGAATTCTACCTATCACGAGTAAGTTCAGGGAACTTGTTGGGGAAAAGTTATTTATCCAAAAAAAAAGGATAATCATTTCCAACATGCTGTTCTTTATGGCTTTATTAAAAGCTGCTCTAAGCTTTGTAGTTAGTATTTGGACCAGTCGTAAGTCTCCTTAAATCCATTCCCTTGGATGACGAGGAGAAGGTTTGTTGGACGTTTCAAAGCATTTGAACATTGTCCACATGAGCTTCACGACAAGAGGCAGGACTTCTGCTTATTAAGTGAAGCTTCTGGATTGTTTTTTATCTCTGTTTTGCTTCTCTGAGTGGTTTTCCAACATGAGTGTTCAAGTGACTCAGTTATGCAGAACAGCACCAGTTAAGTAGTGGACATCTACCTAATGCTGCCAAGATTTTAGCAGTTTGAAGAAGTGAAATTAATTAGTCTAGCTATCTTTGGCTTCAGCACTCTAGTTTGTCATAAATCATTTGGAGTATGTCCTCTGGAGAATACTCAGGCCACACCACTTGTGATTGTAATTGCCTGCCTAGAGTTGCCTGTTTCCATCTGTCTGCACAACTAGATTGTAACCTCCTTAAGAGCGTCCTTTAAGGCCAACCTTATTCTTTGTGATATTCCTAGCGCTCTAGTGCATGGTACTTAGAAGATGCTCAGTAAATATTTATTAGTTTAAATGAGTGATCAAGATAATGTTAAAGAATTACATCATCCCGTACATATTGAAACAATGATAGTAGTTTGAGATATACAAAAGCCAAATATATATGAAATGGTGAAAAATTCTTACTGTTAATTTGTTGCTCTGTAGCTAGCACATGGCCTGGTGCACAACAGGCCCTCATAAATGTTTATTAAATGAATCCATAAAACTATGTCGAGGGGCTGTGCTCACCATTTCTGCTATTCTCATTAACATATGAACTTGAGTCTCAGGAGAATTCATCGACATAGTAAAGGCCAAATAAGTAAGAATGATAATTATTGTCTAATGGCTATCATGTTTCTTTATCTGTATTCAACCTTTTTTTCCTTTCAGGAGATTTTAGTGTGTGGCCATTCCTTGGAAGTGAATATAACCACAAACCTGGACTTCTTCCTAAGTGTGGCTCAAGTTCAACTCTTACATCAGTTAATAGTAGCAAACATGACTGGACTGGAACCATCAAGCAAGGCCACAGAGGTAACTATTACCTGATTTTGATTAGGCTTGCTGCATTAGTGCCAACTTCACATTCATTATAGAAAAACCATAGTTAAATTAAATGCTTTTTGCTAGTTATTCTACATTTAATTTTGTTCAAAGTATGGTCATAAGTCATTTTGGATTGGTGTTCTTTATTTTTGAAATTTCTTTGGTCTCTTTTCCTATAATTTATCATGCACCTTTGCAAAACTGCTGTAGCCTACCCTCAGAAAAGCCTCTGTTAAAAACATGATTTTATTAGCCTGCTGCAATTTTTAAAGTAATGCAAGAAACCTGGTCTAGCTTTCACTGAGTTACTTAACAGGGATAGGGCCTCTTTTGAAAGTGAACTTTGTAAGAGTACTATGGGGATATCTTCAATAAATAACTTCTAAGGCATTCGTTTCCCATGCTCAGTGAAGAATGGACACAACCGTAAAAGTTGAATGACTGCCTAGAATTTTAATTTTAATCCAGTGTTCACTGGAAGCCTGCATTGTAACTACAAAGCATGTCAGCGTGAAACAAAGAAAGCTGCTTGTTAGATGCTTCTCAAGATATGTTTTCTTTGCTTGTTGTTTTCCTACTTCTGTAAACGTATCTGTACTTAGAGTAAACCTTTTATAAAAACTCAAGTAAAGAAACCATTTATCTATGAAAACGACGTTGCTTTTATTTTGTCCTGAGTTATGCAGAAGACTCTAAGTTCTGTTTATTGAGAAGGAAGAGATATTCACTGAGAGCCACTTGATGATAGGCAGTGTGCCAGGTATTTTTATGTAAGTTAACTCATATATCTTCAAGCATGTTATCACAACAGCCCTGTGAAGTAGATATGGGAATTAACACCATTTTACAGATTAGGATCTTTGGGCTCTCAGAGATGGTAAGTGACCTGCCTGAAATCGTATATATATATCTAAAAAATGGTGGATCTGGGATTTTAAGTTTTTCAAGTCAATGCTCTTTCCATTCTGCCACAGTTCATGTGCCATAACTTTTACAATAGTTTCTCAATCTTCTTTATTTTAAAAAAATTATTTAAAAATGATAAAGCTCTTAACTTTCATAAATGAAGATCCTCTAACTAGCTATCTTTTACCATCCATGATTTCTGTTTGCTCAGTATCTTTTTTAAAAGGACTATAGAGGGGCTGGCCCCGTGGCCGAGTGGTTGGGTTCGCGCACTCCGCTGCAGGCGGCCCAGTGTTTCGTTGGTTCGAATCCTGGGCGCGGACATGGGCACTGCTCATCAAACCACGCTGAGGCGGCGTCCCGCGTGCCACAACTAGAAGGACCCACAACGAAGAACATACAACTATGTACTGGGGGGCTTTGGGGAGAAAAGGGAAAAAAAATAAAATCTTTAAAAGGACTATAGAGCTATATAGTCTCCAAAATATCATCTTTTTCCCAATATACTTTAGACAATTCATAAGAATACAATTATGTGACATAAAAATAAGCACAGCAAAAAATAATTCCCCATGGCATTTTCGATGAAGTCCTTGGAGTAAGTTGGGTTGGAAACAGTATTTTACATTCCTATATTATTTGTGCCAATTTTATGAATCTCTCACCTCACTGAAATCTAAATCATAGATTTCTGGTGCATTTTAGGAATTTATACAACTTAGCAAATTGATTGTTAACTATTTACCTACCTACTTCTAATGCCTATTAGTAGGAGCTGATTTCAGTAAATAAAGGGACACTCAGAGTTAGATTACTAACAACCCCTACCTGAATGTTGAGTGATCCCTCAGAGTTCCATAAATGAGCTAGGCACTGTTTTTGCTGTTTTAAAAAATGTGTCTGCAACCCTTTGTTTCTTCTTGGAGATGATATTAACTGTATAGGCAATACGCTGAAAAATGGTTAAGATGGTAAATTTTATTTTATGTGCAATTTACCACAATTTAAAAAAAACAGTACAGATTCTAATGAGGGAGGACAATTTGGCCCTATCCCCAGCCTCAGTGAGGTATGTCTGTGAAAATTTCAGTATTACAAAAGACCATCAGTGAACTGGAGGAATAATTTTCCATTCATAAATGATTAGCAGAACTTACATCTGATAGTCTAAGAACATAAAGACATTTTAACTGTAGAATATGCTGCTTATAATAAGTCATGATATATTTGGAAATAGCTGGTTACCTTTATTCATTTATTTATTTTTAATTGAAGTATAATTTACATACAATATTATATTAGTTTCAGGTCTACATTACAAAATGATCACCACGATAGGTCTAGTTACTATCTTTCACCAAACAAAGTTGTTATAATATTATTGATTATATTCCTTATGCTGTACATTGCATCCCCAAGACTTATTTATTTTATAACTAGAAGTTTGTGCGTCTTAATCCCTTTCACTTGTGGTTATCTTTAAAGCAATCACACTATAATTTTGTTTTAATTCTATTTGAGAATTTAAAGAATAGAAAAATTGAATATGGCTCAGTTATTGGGGAAGTGGAGGAAGGGGTATGTGTTATTTAAAAATGTATATTCTGACATTATGAATAACTACTATTTCATAAGAATGATAATAATGGAAATCCCATTCATCAGGAATCTAGAAAGAACTCTGAATTACAGACCAGTAAATGTCATATCTGTTCTAAGCCTACCATCTGACTTATTGATGGCAGTAGGTATGTAACATATTTCAATAAGAAGACATCATATATATTTATTGCTATCTTTTGAGGGTGTTAGTATTTTTTTAAGAATTTATTTTTTTAGACCAGTTTTAGGTGTACAACAAAATTGAGAGGAGGGTATAGAGATTTCCCAAATACCCTTTGTCCCAACACGTGCATATCTCCCCCGTTATCAACATCACTCACCAGAATGGTACATTTTTTACCAAAGATGAACCTATATTAACACGTCATAATCATCTAAAGTCCATACTTTACCTTGGGGTTCACTTTTGGTGTATATTCTATGGGTTTGGACAAATGTATAATGATATGTCCCTCGTAACAATATCATACAAAGTATTTTTACTGTCCTAGAAATCCTCTGTGCTCTGCCTATTCATCTCCCCCTACTCTCCACCCCTGGCAACTAATGATCTTGTTACTGTCTTCTTATTTGTGCCTTTTCCGGAATGTCATACAGTTGGAATCATATAGTATGTAGCCTTTTCCGATTGGTTTCTTTCACTTAGTAATATGCCCTTAATATTTCTCCATATCTTTTCATGGCTTGATAGCTCATTTCTTTTTAGGACTGAATAACATTCCATTGTCTGGATGTAGCAGTTTTTTATCCATTCACATACTGAAGGACATCTTGCTTGCTTCCAAGTTTTGCCAATTATGAATAAAGCTGCTTTAAACATCCATGTGCAGATTTTTGTGTACGTATAAGTTTTCAGTTCCTTTGGGCAAACACCAAGGAGTGTGATTGCTGGATCATATGGTAAGCGTTTGTTTAGTTTTGTAAGAAACTACCAAACTGTCTTCGAAACTGGCTTGTACCATTTTGCATTCCCACCAGCAATGAATGAGAGTTCCTGTTGCTCCACATCTGCTAGCAATTGGTGTTGTCAGTGTCCAGATTTTAGCCATTCTAATAGATGTGTAATGGTATCTCTTGTTTTAATTTGCATTTCCCTGATGCCATATGATTTGGAGCATCTTTTCACATGCTTATTTGCCTTCAGTATATCTTCTTTGGTGAGGTGCTATAAAGGTCTTTGGCCCATTTTTTTAATCGGGTTGTTTGTTTCCTTATGGTTGAGTCTTAAGAGTTCTTTGTATATTTTGGACAGACAGCATTCCTTTATCAAATGTGTCTTTTGCAAATATTTTCTCCCAGTCTTGTCTTCTAATTCTCTTGATACGTCTTTCGCAGAAGTTTTTAATTTCAGTGAAGTCCGGTTTATCAGTTATTTCTTTCATTGATCATGTCTTTGGTGTTGTATCTGAAAAGGCATCATCATATCAGATTATCTAGGTTTTGTCCTATGTTATCTTCTCAGAGTTTTATAGCTTTGTGTTTTACATTTAAGTCAATGGTCCATTTTGAGTTCATTTTGGTGAAGGGGGTAAAGTCTATGTGTAGATACATTTTTTTTTGCATGTGGGTATCCAGTTGTTCCAGCACCATTTGTTGAAGAGACTGTCTTTTGCTTCATTCTATTCCCTTTGCTCCTTTGTCAAAGATAGTTGACTGTATTTATGCGGGTCTATTTCTGGGCTCTCTGTTGTGTTCCATTTATCTATTTCTCTGTTCTGTCTCCAGTACCACACTGTCTTGATTACTATAGCATTATAGTAACTCCAGAAATCTGGTAATGTCAGTCCTCCAGCTTCGTTCTTCTCCTTCAGTGTTGTATAGGCTATCCTGGGTCTTTTGCCACTTCCTATAAACTTTAGATTTCATTTGGCAATATCCATTAAATAATATCCTGGGATTTTGATTGGGATTGAATTGAATCCACAGATCAAATTGGAAAGAAGTGACGTCTTAACAATATTGAGTCTTCCTGTCCATAAACATAGAATAGCTTTCCATTTATTTAGTTCTTCTTTGAGTCTATTCATCAGAATTTTGTAGTTTTCCTTACGTAGATCTTATACATATTTTGTTAGATTTACGTAAGTATTTCTTTTTTTGGTGTGCTAATGTAAATGGTATTGTGTTTTTAATTTCAAATTCAACTCCTTCATTGTTGGTATATAGGAAAGCAATTGACTTTTGTATATTAACTTTATATCCTGCAACCTTGCTATAATTTCTTATTCATTCCAGGAGTTTTTATGTCGATTCTTTCAGATTTTCTATGTAGGCAGTCATGTCAGCTGTGAACAAAGATAGTTTCATGTCTTCATTCTCAATATGTATACTTTTATTTCCTTTGCTTGACTTACTGTATCAGCAAGGACTTTCAGTATGTTGTTAAAAACTAGTGGTGGGAGAGGACATCCTTGCCTTCTACCTGATTTTAGTGGGGCAGCTTTGAGTTTTTCACTGTAGATTTTTTGTAGATGATGTTTATCAAGCTGAGTGAGTTCCCCTCTATTCCTGGTTTACTGAGGGTTATTTTCATGAATGGGTTTGGATTTTGTCAAATGCTTTTTCTGCATCTATTGATAAGACCATGTAATTTTTCTCTTTTAGTCTCTTGATGTGATGGTTACTTTAATTGATATTTGAATGTTAAATCAGCCTTGCATACATGGAATAAATCCCACTTGGTAGTGGTGTATAATTCTTTTTATACATTTTGGATTATATTTACTAGTATTTTGTTAAATATTTTTCATTTATGTTCATGAAGGATATTTGTCTGTAGTTTCCTTTTCTTTTTTTTAATTTGTTTTTATTTTTCATTGTGGTAACATTTGTTTATAACATTGTTTAAATTTCAGGAGTACATCATTATATTTCGATTTCTGTCTAGATTACATCATGTTCACCACCCAAAGACTAATTACAATCGATCATCAAACTCATGTGCCTAATCAGGCCTTTCACCTTCCTCCCCCCCCTTCCCCTCTGGTAACTATGAATCCAATCTCGCTCTTTATGTGGTTGTTTGTACTTGTTTTAATCTTCTACTTATGAATGAGATCACACGGTATTTGACTTTCTCCCTCTGACTTGTGTCGCTTAGCATAATACTCTGGAGGTCCATCCATGTTGTCACAAGTGGCTGGATTTCCTCATTTCTTATGGCTAATATTCCATTGTATTATATATACCACATCTTCTTTATCCATTAGTCCCCTGATGGGCATCTAGGTTGCTTCCAAGTCTTGGCTATTGTGAATAATGCTGTGATGAACATAAGGATGCATGTATCTTTACAGATTCGTATTTTCATGTTCTTTGGATACATAACCAGCAGTGGAATAGCTGGATCGTATAGTAGTTCTATTCTTAAATTTTTGAGAATAGTGTTTTCCATAGTGGCTGCACCAATTTGCACTCCCACCAGCAGTGCCTGAGAGTTCCCTTCTCTCCACATCCTCTCCAACACTTGTTTCCTGTCTTGGTAATTGTAGGCATTCTGATGGGAGTGAGGTGATACCTCATTGTAGTTTTGATTTGCATTTCCCTGATAGTCGATGATGTTGAATATCTCTTCATGTGCCTGTTGGCCATCTGTATATCTTCTTTGGAGAAATGTCTGTTCAGGTCTTTTGCCCATTTTTTAATTGGGTTGTTAGTTTTTTTGTTGTTGTTGAGATATATGAGTTCTTTGTATATTTTGGATATTAACCACTTATCAGATGTATGGTTTCTTCTAAAAGGTTCATGGTTTCAGGTCTTACATTCAAGTATTTAATGCATTTTGAGTTAATTTGCGTATATGGTGTAAGATAATGGTCTACTTTCATTCTTTTGTACGTGGTGTCCAGTTTTCCCAACACCATTATCGAAGGGATCTTCCTTTCTCCATTGTATGTTCTTGGCTCCCTTGTCAAAAATTAGCTGTCCATAGATCTGTGGGTTTGTTTCTGGGCTTTCAATTCTGTTCCATTGATCTGTGTGTCTGTTTTTGTGCCAGTACCATGGTGTTTTGGTTACTGTGGCTTTGTAGTATATTTTGAAATCACGGAGTGTGATACCTCCAGCTTTGTTCTTTAGGATTCCTTTGGCTATTTGGGCTCTTTTGTTGTTCTATATAAATTTTGGGATTCTTTGTTCTGTTTCTGTGAAAAATGTTGTTGGAACTTTGATAGGGATTGCATTGAATCTATAGATTGCTTTAGGAAGTATGGACATTATAACTATGTTAGTTTGTCCAATCCAAGAGCGCAGAATCTCTTTCCATTTCTTTGTGTCTTCTTCAATTTCCTTCAACAATGTTTTAGAGTTTTCAGTGTACAGAACTTTTACCTCTTTGGTTAAGTTTATTCATAGCTATTTTAATCTTTTTGTTACAATTGTAAATGAGATTGTATTCTTAATTTCTCTTTCTGCTACTTCATTGCTAGTGTACAGAAACACAACTGATTTTTGTATGTTGATTTGGTATCCTGCAACTTTACCATATTCATTTATTATTTCTAAAAGTTTTTTAGTGGATTCTTTAGGGTTTTCTATATGTAAAATCCTGTCATCTGCAAATAGTAACAGGTTCCCTTCTTCCTTTCCAATTTGGATCTCTTTTATTTCTTTTTCTTGCCCAATTGCTTTGGCTAAGCCTTCCAATACTGTGTTAAATAAGAGTGGTGAAAGTGGGCATCCTTGTCTGGTCCTGTTCTTAGCAGGATAGCTTTCAGTTTTTCTCCATTGAGAATGATATTAGCTGTGGGTTTTTCATATATGGCCTTTATTATGTTAAGGTACATTCCTTCCATGCCCATTTTATTCAGACTTTTTATCATAAATGGATGCTTTATCTTGTCAAATATTTTCTCTGCATCTATTGAGATGATCATATGATTTTTATTCTTCATTTTGTTAATGTGATGTATCACATTGATTGATTCATGGATGTTGAACCGTCCCTGCATCCCTTTAATAAATCCCACTTGATCATGGTGTATAATATTTTTAATGTATTAGTGTATTCGATTTGCTGGTATTTTGTTGAAGATTTTTGCATCGCTGTTCATCAGTGATATTTGCCTGTAATTTTCTTTTGTGTGTGTGTTGTCCTTGTCTGGTTTTGGTATCAGGGTAATGGTAGCTTAGTAGACTGAATTTAGCAAGCCTCCCCTCCTCTTCAATTTTTTGGAACAGTTTGAGAAGGATAGGTATTAAGTCTTCTTTGAAAGTTTGGTGGAATTCACCAGGCAAGCAGTCTGTTCCTGGACTTTTATTTTGAGGGAGGTTTTTGATTACTGTTTTGATCTCCTTACCGTTGATTGGTCTATTCACATTCTCTATTTCTTCTTGATTCACTTTCAGAAGGTTGTATGTTTCTAAGGATTTATCCATTTCCTCTAGATTGTTCAATTTGTTGATGTATAACATTTTTTAGTATTCTCTTAAAATCTTTTGTATTTCTGAGGTGTCCATTGTAATTTCTCCTCTTTCATTTCTGATTTTATTTATTTGAGCCTCCTCTCTTTTCTTTCCTGGTGAGTCTAGCTAAAGGTTTGTCAATGTTGTTTATCTTTTCAAAGAACCAGCTCTTGGTTTCATTGATATTTTTCTATTGTTTTATTTGTCTCTGTTTGATTTATTTTTGCTCCGATTTTGTTATTTCCTTCCTTCTACTGATTTTGGGCTTTGTTTGTTCTTTCTCCAGTTTCTTTAGGTGCACTGTTAGATTGTTTACTTGAGGTTTTTCTTGTTTGTTGGAGGTAGGCCTGTATTGCTATAAACTTCCCTCTTAGAACCCCTTTTGCTGTATCTCACAGATTTTGGCATGTCATATTTTCATTTTCATTTGTCTCCAGGTGTTTTTTGATTTCTCCTTTGATTTCTTTGTTGACCCAATCATTCGGTAGCATTTTGTTTAATCTCTACATATTTGTGGCTTTTCTGGTTTTCTTTCTGTAGTTGATTTCTAGTTTCATATCATTGTGGTCACAAAAGAACCTTGGTATTATTTCACTCTCCTTAAATTTATTGAGACTTGTTTTGTGTCCTAATATGTAATCAGTCCTGGAGAATGTTCCATGTGCATTTGAAAAGAATGTGTATTCTGCAGTTTTTGGATGGAATGTTGTGTGTATATCTATGTAGTTTCCTCTTCTTGTAATGTGTTTCTCCGGTTTTCATGTTAGAGTAATGCTGGCTTCATAAAATGAGTTAGGAAGTATTCCCTCTGCTTCTATCCTCTGAAAGAGATTGTAGAGAATTGTTATAATTTCTTCCTTAAATGTTTGCTAGAATTCACCAGTGAACCTTCTTAGGGCTGACGCTTTCTGTTTTGGCAGGTTATTGATTCATTCAATTTCTTTAATAGATATAGCCCTATTTAGATCCCATATTTCTTCTTGTGTGAGTTTTGTCAGATTGTGTCTTTCAAGGAATTGGGTCCCTTTCCTTGAAATGCTTATCAAAATTGTGGGAATACACTTGTTCATAATATTTATTATCCTTTTAATTTCCATAGGATCTGTAGTAATGTCCTCTCTTTCATTTTTGATATTAGTAATTTGATTTCTTCTTTTTTTTTTTTTAGTTAACCCAGTTAGAGGCATATCAGTATTATTGATCTTTTGTTGTTGTTGTTGTTGAGTTAGATTGGCCCTGAGCTAACCTATGTTGTCGGTCTTCCTCTTTTTGCTTGAGTAAGATTATCCCTGAGCTAACATCTGTGCCAGTCTTCCTCCATTCTGCATGTGGGATGCTACCACAGCGTGGCTTGATTAGTGCTGTGTAGGTCCATGCCCAGGATCCAAACCCGCGATCCTGGGCCTCCAAAGCAGACCACACAAACTTAGTAACTATGCCAACAGGCCAGACCTTATTATTGATTCTTTTAAGGAATCAGCTTTTGTTTTCATTGATTTTCTGTTTTCAGTTTCAATGATTCTCCTCTAATTCTTAGTAGTTCTTTTCTTCTGCTTCCTTTGGATAGTGTTAATATTTTCATACTATCTTTGACAAGGGTTTCATTTGAAAGATTAATTTTAAAAATTATTCCGGAATGCGATAGGGGGATTTTTGTTAGTACAGGAAACATGTCTACACCATAAGCAAAGGGGAAGGAAGATGGGCAGATCTTTGGAAATGAAAGTGAAAACAATGGAACAAACTAAGGACTATTACTAGACCCATTTAATATTAATTTTAATTATATGGACAACTAACACATAATGAAACTTTCAAGTGCATAGCTAGAATACAAGCACTTCAGGTAACAAAATGACCAGCTGGTGGTTTAGGCACATTGCCTCCCATGTTGATTATAAGTTTCCCAATATTTTTGCCCAGATAAATGTACTCTAGATGGGATAAAGACACTGGATCAAGCAGCATTTATTCGTATTCTTTGATTTTCAGTGTCTCCAAGTACAGGAGTTTTAATTTGTGTAAGTTTGTTTATGGGGTAATCATGCAAGCCACTTTTATATGATAAGAAAAGAAAACTAAAAATCATTGTAAGTTGTCCTACAGCTATTGGTATGCAGAACATTATAAGGAATTGTTCAAAAATAAAACAAGCAAGAAATCCTACCTTTGTATCATTTTATTTCAGTTGCAGTCACACAAAAAAATACAATATAAAGAATGATAATTTGTGTAAAATTTTTAAAGTATGAGTGATTTAAACTGAGAATATTAAAGGTGAGCAATTTGTCTGAAATCTGTAAAATCATAAACAATATAGATAACATACTAAAACTAGCCTGTTAACTTGAAATGGTTAATTTGTTTTTTATAATGTAATGTTATCTTTATCAAAGTAATACATGAATTTTAACAACCAAATGTTGCTAATGTTGTTCAACTAAATATATCAAAATAGTATCAGTCCTCTAATACTCCCACCTAATTCTACCCAGCCATTGCTGCTTCTGGGAGTTAACGCCATACTTCTGAGTGAAATGAATAGACTACTCTCTCTTGATTTATTTATTTTATTATTACCTATTAACTTGATATTTATTGTAGATGAGGATTCCATCTCTTTTACACTTCTCTTCCACTCATTCATGTGTCATTTTTTTTTTCTTTTTGGGGGGCAGAAAGATTGGCCCTGAGCTAACATCTGTTGCCAGTCTTCCTCTTTTTGCTTGAGGAAGATTGTCCCTGAGCTAACATCCATGCCAGTCTTCCTCTATTTTGTATGTGGGACATCACTACAGCATGGCTTGGTGAGCAGTGTGTAGATCCACACCTGTGATGCGAACCCACGAACCTCTGGGTGCCAAAGTGGAGCATGCGAACTTAACCACTACCACCAGGCCAGCTCCTTGTATCATATTTTTTAAGTCAATATAAATTGTTTTCATTATAAAGACTGTGTAAATATTGTTCATTGCTTAGTCAGGTAATATGTGATTATATTTCCTGTCTTTTATACTCTTGCTTTTCCTGAAGTTAATCATTGCCACATTCTTTATTTGCTCAGTTTCTTTTTAATCTCTACTGCTTCTCTCTTTCTCTCTACCTCATTTTCAATGCCTACCAATGACTCTACATAATACCCAGCAATTTAATTTTTCACACTTTGAAACTTATAAAATAATGTCAACTCTATTTTTCACCTCGGAACCATTTTTCCTCATATCTTCTTTTAGCCTTCTCTAGTCTCGACTGATGGGTAGGTTTCTAGACCTGTTGCACACTTGACACAAAAGAGCCAGATGAAAGAATATTGTGATTTTTGAGGTTAATGTAAAGAGTGTTGGAGAAATTAGAGGATATCAAGTTAAGTAGTGTTTTTTAATCAATATAAATTAGTAAAATTTTCAATATCTTTGTCCTACCATTCTAAAATACTAAGGATTTTGAGTTCCTATATAGAAATAGTATAAGAGTATAGAAAAATGTTGTAATAGTGTTTATTATACATGACTATTATAGTGTGCTTGGGTGTTTTTACAGTTTGCTATGAAATAGAATAGAATATGTTGTATTTTATTGCTATGAACTGTGATTGAGTGTGTGCCCTATGGAGCAGTGGTGGAGGTTGTTTTTTTTGGTGATATTATTACTTTTTTAGCTTGGAAATAATCTCCTTTGGAATTGTGCTTTATTTTAGGAATGGAAATTCTTGTTTTTAGTTGATGGTGAAAAATTCTTGCAGGGCATATGTGACTAACCTAAGGATTGCTACAAATAATTGAAACTAGGAACTTGAGAGTAAAGAAGAGGGGAAGGGACTTTAAGTCATGGTGTAGTAGAGATGTTTTTTGGAGAGATGAGGAAAGTAGGCAAAGTATACCCTGAGAACACATATGAGTGGGAATAAAGTTTGAAAGCAGGAAATGAAACTGGTATGGGAGAGGGATGCTGATGTTCTGGTCTATCTCAATGCTTTCTATCTTGAGGTAGGCATGAATAGGAGAGGCTGTATCAGAGGTTACATATTTCTATATTTATAAAAGGAGTTGGGAATTTTGGACAATGTGCATGTGGTGACTTTCCATCGGTGTTGCTATGCTGGGTATTTGTTTCCCTTCAGTGACACATGGATCAACTACATGTAACCAGGCAATAAACACAGGCTCCAATAAAATATAGATTTAAGCAGAGTCTTAAGTGGACGAGAGTCTGTGAGGAAATACCTTGAAGTAAAATCTAGACCTGGAAAAGATGTTAAGTATTTTACCATTTATCCTCTCGAAGAGAAAGACTTCTTAGGTACATTGAACTGTCATACCTGTCTGAGTTTTCATTAGGCCTTGTAAATGTTAAAAATAGTATTATTTTCTCCTGATAAACAAGCTTATGCTTAGAGAGAAACATGTAATAGTTGCCTCAAGATAGATGCTAAACATCAAGAAAACAATAAAAAATTTAATTTTCCAGTCTTGCCAATGTTTATCTCATATAGATTTCTTGACCAGAAATCCAGTGAATGCATTAAGGCACTATTCAACTGTCTTTCCTACTCTTACTCAGCAGTTTTCACTGAGGGCTTACTATATACCAGATATACTGGCTACAGACTGACAGAGGTATGAAAAATAGATTCACTGTGATCCTGCCCTCTAGAATTTTATAATCTGGGTGAGAAGTAAAACCTAGACAAATGAATTTATAACTAAGAACTCTGAGCAGTAAATGAAAAGTGTTAAATATGCTCTGTGGAAAATTAGTGCTATACAAACTATTTAGAATAGGAGGAAAAGACTGTAGGCCAGGTGGTCAGAGATCTAGCTTCACAGACAAGTTGGAATTGAATAGGCAGAGAAGAGTGACCTATTTATTTACTCAGTTAAATACTGAACCCTTCTTATGTGTCAAACACTATTACGGATACTAGGGTGACAGAATTAAACAAGAGAGATGAAGTTTCTGCTTTCGTGCTCTAGAGCTCATATGTTTGATGAGGAAGATAGGCAATAATAAACAAATAATTGGAGCTAGATCAGTATGTACACACACACACACACTATATATATATATATATATATATATATATATATATATATATATATATACACACACAACTAGTGGTGTACATCAGTTATGTTCACTTTCCATTAGCCTGAAGTTAGTCATGTGGTCAACCCTACCTGCAAGGGAGGCTGAGAAGTGTACTCTTTCTAATACATGGCTATGTGCCCCACTAAAAATTATTTTACTATGAAAGAAGGGGATAATCAATATTGAGTTACAACTGACAGCCTCAACTACAGAGACTTCAGGGTTACCTGGTCGCCAAAGCTAGGATATTCCTCAGAAAGCAGCTTTGGCTCTCTCTTCAATACTTTGAACATGTCCTCAATTAGAACCTAAAGTTCTGTACCGTATAATATGGCAGAAATAATGTTAGCTTTGTAAATTGTTCAGTGCTGCTATCAGGACAAATATTGTCGTTGCCCCATGTTCTAACCCTTTTCATCTGATAATAGAACTGCCCTTCCTTTGGCTAAACAACATTCTCCTATTCTATGTGGTTTCGATGGGGATTCCTATTACAGGGTAGTCATGAGACACAGGCCTGTCCAGTCATTGTACTCCATCCCCCGACCCAGTTATTGGTTCAGATATGGACACACTACTTAGGCAAGGAGTATTTCATGTGAAGACACTGAGAAGAATAAACTCTCTTTCCTGTGGATCATTAAGTTTAGATATTGTCATACTGAAGCTTTCTGTGACTATACCCCACTCTTCTCCTTCACCACTATCACAGAAAGAAAACCAGTCTGTGTTAAAAAAGAGAAAGAGTTGAACTCACAGAAATAATCAAAGCTGAAAGATGGAGAGTCTGACATCATCCAATTCCCTTGACACAGTTCTAGTCAATGAGATATAAAGAGGTGTTTCTACAAATTTCTGGGAAAGTCTTCACTATCTTCCTTTTCCTTCTTGGAATAACAATTATGGAAGTGACTGGCCACTTGCAACCATGTGATGACAAACATGAAGACAAAAGCCACATACTTAGGATAGCAAAGTGGATAGATAAAATGATCTTGTGATGTGAGTGACATCATGGAGCCACTGCAACCAGCCCTGGAATTTAGGTTATATGAGGAAAATAAACAAATTGTTAAGCCACTAATATTTGGCTTTCTATTACATAAGGCCAAACACAATCCTCATTGATATGGGCACGTAGAGTATTCTAAAATGAAAGTGATAAAACCTAGGAAAAGTGCTATATGCACAATAGAATTTGACTCTGAATAAATGCATGCAGTGTGAATTAATAAATGGATTCCTTAAGTCATAGAAATTCCCATTTCTGTTCAAGAAATAGAAAAGATGTATGCAACATATACTTCAAAAAATTTGGAAGAAATTGATGATTAACTGTATGTTTGATGGAGACAGGTTGGGTGCATACTATACATGGCTTTGAATACTAGTATGAAATGTTTTGTTTAAGTAGGTAGGCAATGGAGAGGAGTTGAAGTTAATTGAACTAAAGGATGACTTAGATGTGCTTTGAAGCTCAGATCCATTTTAGACTGAACCTCTCAGTTTTACTCACACATTGGTAGTAGGTATATGATATTCAAACATAAAAATCATAGTTACATTTTCCTCTACTCTAATAGAATATATTGTATTCTAATATAGTATCAGATTATCTGTTAGGATTTGAAATATCTATAGCGTGTAATATAACCCATTGTTTCCAGAAGCTACAATCCTACTTAAAAAAAAAAAAAAAAAAAAACCAATGACACACTTTTAAAATTGACTAAATAGAAGTGTGAGAGGGCTAAGATTGCCCTGGGTTATGTTCATTTGGTTACAGTAATTACCCTGTTATTCCTGAATAGCAAGTAATCATCTTATTAAGCCTGCTTACAGAGGTCTTGTATGTAAGGAGTAACACATGCTCATTTTCAAATCAGTGTTTTAGAATAAATAAAACTTTTGTAGCAAAATAAAAACCATATTTTTAGGGGCAAAGAATAGAACCACATCATTGATGATCTGAAAGTGGGAGTTCTTTGATCCGCATACTACATATCCTGGAGAAGAATGTGGACAACTTATAGCACTAATTGAGCATTTCTTCCTTTGCCTTCTCTCCTTCCTGCTCCTCCTCCACTTAACCACTTGGTTTTAGGCACTTCCTTAGCTCTCCTTTCCGTTCGTCTCTGGTAATGACTCACTTGGTAACCTGTCCCAGGCATGCTTGGTATCTCATTAATAGCTAAAAATTATATATTTTTATATATATAAATCTCACTTACAAAAAATTTACTTTAGCTATCATAAAATATGCAGTACTTATTCCATGTTTCTTCAATATTTCTAAAGTAATGGATATTTCCAGCAAAGTAAGGTTTCTATTTCCCCAGACTTTTCACTATTGTTTATTGTATTTGGCTTCTCTACAACTATCTA
This sequence comes from Equus asinus, assembly GCF_041296235.1. NCBI lineage: Eukaryota > Metazoa > Chordata > Mammalia > Perissodactyla > Equidae > Equus > Equus asinus. The sequence continues at coordinate 47,944,569 of NC_091801.1, forward strand.
AAGAATAAAGAACTACATAAAGTACTATATCCACTGTCTACGAAGCATGATAGTTACATTAAAAAAAAAAATAATGTTACAATCAAGCTGGTCAGAACAGGTAAAACCCCCTTAGCTCCAGCTACATCTCCGTCTTTAGTCAGCTCCTGTCCTCTCAAGACTGCTGTCCCCTCTCATCTGTTCTCCCCAGGCCTCCCCAATCTTTCTTCTATATTTATACTTCTTGTCCGTGGTAAGTCATAAGTCTTCTCTCTGACCTTGAATTCTGGCTCTTCCATAACTGCTCCTTTCTTACCTATTTTTCTCAAATTTCCAGTACTGTCTTTTAATACCATATTCCTTGTGACCAACAAAAATGCTTGTATATAAGGATGAAAGTTCTAGGAAAATAGTTCATAACTAATTCATTATTATATTTTCTCAGCAAAAATATAATAGATGAGTTGGCTGTTCAAAATAACTGAGGACCCATGGTTTACTGGGTTTCCTATCTGACAGTTTGTAATTTTCTAAGAAGCAAACTTCTGGGTTTTCAGTTACTATTACATAAAAGAATCAACTTTTAAAAAATATTAACATAAGAGCCATGGGAATGTATATAATTCTCATCTAAGATTTCATATATTTTTAAATTGCTTACTTCTAGAACTTTGGCTCTTCATCAAAGGTTTTCTACAGCAAGTGACTAAAACTCCTCTCACAGAATATGGGGGTATATAAAATAAACACCAAGTCTAAGCCCAATAATCTTCCTTCTGTATTTTTTAAGATTCCTAGACTTAAGCAAATGTGCCATTAGGTGGCTACCACCTTTCTTTCTAAAAATTGATCAATTCAGTAATGCACCTTTGGAAGACACAAAAGTACACTGGAGAGATGGGCATATTCTATGTCTTGATTGTGGTGGTGGTTACACAACTGTACACCTTTGTCAAAGCCCATCCAACTGTACATTTTTAAAGAGTGAATTTTATAATTTCCATATAGTCCAGTAAACCTGACCTAAAAAAATGTTTGACCATTCAGTATCACACCTCTAAAAGACACAAAAGTCCCCTGGCAACAGTGATTTCCATTAATGTCAGAGTGTCTATTACTGAGGTAACTACCCAGAATCTTTAACACCAGCTAACACTTACTGAGCACTCAATGTGTGCCAGGTGGTCTAAGTGTTTTATATAGCTTATCTCCTTTAGTCCTCACAATAACCCTCTGAGTTGGGGGCTGTTTTTCAGATTGTACAGATAGAGAAACTGAGTCTAAAGAAAGTCCCGTAATTTGCCCAAGGTTATATAGTTCATAAGTGCCAAAGCCAGGCTATTTCCCTACTCCCCCACCCTGAGAATGTATTGGTTAGAAGAACTGTTAGAGGTAGTTCAGTGACCTAACTGGTATGGATATGGGTGTTTCGCAGGAGAATTAAACAAAAACTAGTTTATACAAGACCTTAATTGTTCTTATATAAAATTTACCTTTTATTGTATTGGAGTAGTAAGCCATCGAAGGATCTAAAACAAGAGCATGAGATGATAGATTCACATTTGGAATAGTGGCTGACAGATCAGGTAGGGAGACCACTGGAAGCTCTAGCAGTAATCCACATGATGAGAGCCTAATTTGAAGCATTGATTTAGGAAAGAAGAGGAGGAAAACCAATAATGGGCTAACTGCACTTATTTGAAAGGATGTATATAAGGAGGAAAGCCCTAGGAAAATAGGTTGTAACTAATTCATTATTATCCTTTCTGAGTAAAAATATGATAAATGAGCTTGGTTCATCTCAGTGCACGTGTTGAAGGATAGTGCTCTAGATCGCTCTTTACCCAGCTGTTCTAAATTGGATAACAAAGGCAGTGACTCTCCTGCTACATGTTTGCTTATCAGCATCAATGATTCCTGAATTTGAAGGCCACAGATTGGGAACTCCCTGCACTTTGCACCTTCTTGACTCTTCATCAGCTCAGTATTTCATTTATGCCCCCAAATAAAAATGTTGGACCAAACTGTTGTCTTTTTAAAGGTTTAAGAGAAGGTTATTATTTGTTTATTGGTTTTATTTTTAAATATAGAAAAGACAAGCATGTTTAAATGTCAATGAGAAGGATTCAGTTGGAACAGAGGTTGAAATATATTGGGATGAGAAGGAAAAATCAGTAGGGTAACATTCCCCAAATGATGAGAAAGTAATATTCCATGAATAAAAGGCAGAGGAGTTGACATTAGCATGAAGGACATCTCTTCTAATGTAACAGAAGGGAAGAAAGAAAGGATAGTCACAGATGCAAGTAGATTCAAGAGTTTAGTAATAGGGAGTTGAGGAGGTGCCCATTTGTTGATTTTTTACTCCATAAAATAGGATGTAAGGACATCTATTAAGGAACAGTATAGGGCTCAGAAATTTGAGATGGGGACAAGAAGCTGCTTATTATCTTTAAATTTTAATTTTTTACCTAGTAAATATAGACTGGAATCTAAAAGGATGCCCATAAATAATGGTAAAATATAAAAATTTCTAAAAATTAAGACCAGAGGGACAAAAACACAACGTAAATTCAGGCGACACAGCCTGAACCTCAGATTTAGCTCTTAACATCCTGGCAGTCAAAAAAAAAGGGAGATTCCGATACTACTAAATTGTTTAAAGGTTTTACTGATTTTTAGAATGTATAGATGTTTTTAAATAAGTTTTTAATTTTAAATAGTTTTAGATAGACAGAAAAGTTGCAAAAGTAGTATGGAGAATTCCCATATAGCCTGCACCCAGTTTTACCTATTATTAATATCTTATATTAGTGTAGTATATTTGTCACAACAAATGAGCCAATATTGATACGTGATTATTGACTAAAGTCTATACTTTATTCAGATATTTTCAGTTTTACTAAGAACATTTTACTAATGTCCTTTTTCTGTTCCAGGGTCCCATCGAGTTGTTATTACATTTGTTATGTCTTCACAGGCTCCTTTTGACTCTAGTTTCTTATATTTTTCTTGTTTTTGATGGCCTTAATAATTTTGAGGAGTACTGGTCAGGTGTTTTTTAGAATGTCCTTTAATTTGGATTTGTCTGATGTTGAGGAGCGAGTATCTACATAAATCATTTGGAATTCTGTACAAGAGATTTGTCTATCCTCCTTCATTTAGGATATATATTATAAAGAGAATTGATGTCCCTTTAACACTCAAAAATTGTAAGAATCAATTAATAGTATGGATTGCAACTGTAGTTAATCTCTTATGTGCCAAGCATTTCTTTAGTCTCTTAGAGCTTTAGCATCTTCATCTGCAAAATGAGACATGTGGACTATACTAGTTGGCCTTCACCTCCCTTTCTAGTTGTTCATTGGTATTTTTGGTGACCTGAGGGAAAGCCCAAGAATGACCTTCGGTGGTAGCCATGCTGTTTGTTTCTCGAGGTCTTAGGGAAGGATCCATTTCCTTGCCTTTTCTAGCTTCTAGAAGCCTCCTGCATTCCACGGCTCATAGTCTCTTCCCTCCATCTCCAATGCCAACAATGGCCGATCAGATCCTTACATCACATCTCTATGGCCTTTCTTGTGTCATTGTGTCTCTCTCTAACCACAGCAAGGAACAATTGTCAGTTCTTAAGAACTCATGTGATTAGATTGGGCCCACCCAGATACTCCAGCATAATCTCCCCATTTCAAGATCTGTAACCTTAATCACTTCTGTAAAGTCCCTTTTGCCATGTAAGGTAACATATTCACAGGTTCTGGGGGTTAGGACGTGGACATTTTCAGGGGGCCATTATTCTGCCTAACACAACAACATAGGAGTATAGTCTCTGTCTTCTTTCCACTGAATGATAATGACAAATGATAGTCTTATGAACAAAAAGCCAGCGTGAGCTACCAAACTCAGACAAATCTAGGCATCTTGTCCAGAGTCAAACACAATAAAAAGCCTAAGTGTATCTGTTGGGAGAAGACATGGTACAGAGAAAAGTGTTAGAGATCACTTATTGTATATCCAGTTTGAATTTTGAAGTTAGTATTAGGCTGTTGTAGCAGTTTGCCCTTGACTTAAAGTAATAGTTTTTATGAAAATAACTATATTTTCCAAAACAAAAATGTTTACTCTCATTGCCTTATTTTTTGTAAATCTCTTTAATGTGTGGCTTAGTGGAAGACAGCTGGGTTCTCATATCTACTTCTGTATTCAAACTTTTGCAATATGTTGTTTTGGTTGAAATATAGGAAGAAAAATCCAGCCTCACACAGGTATGTAGTCAGAAAAGGAGTATTTTAATAACCTTTAAGATAATTGTAGGTATTCTTCTTTGGTATACAATGTTTCTTTTTTTATCTACTTTATTTATTTAGTTAGTTAGTTAGTTAGTTATTTTGTGAGGAAGATAGTCCCTGAACTAACATCGGTGCCAGTCTTCCTCTACTTTGTATATGGGATGCCACCACAGCATGGCTTGATAACCGATGTGTAGGTCTGTACCTGGGATCCAAACCTGTGAACCCTGGGCCACTGAAGCAGAGCACGTGAACTTAACCATCATGCCACCTGGCCGGCCCCTTGACTTTATATTTTTAACAGGTTTTTTTAGATATAATCCACATATTGTACAATTAACCCATTTAAAATATACAAATCGTGGCTCTTACTATATTTAGAATTGTGTAACCACTACCACACTCAATTTTAGAAGATTTTCTTCACCCCAAAAGAAATCTTGCACCCCTTAGCTATCACCTCCCAATTCTCCCATCCGCTGCAGACCCAGGCAACCACTAATCTTTCTTTCTCTACAGATTTGTCAATTCAGGACGTTTTATATAAATAGAATCAGACTGTATGTGGTCCTTTATAACTGGCTCCTTCTACTTCACATAATGTTTATATCATTCATCTATATTTTAGCCTGTAATAGTGCTTCATTTCTTTTTTACTGTTAAATAATATTCCATTTTATAGACATACACCACATTTTTAAAAATCGATTATTCAGTTGATGAACCTTTGGGTTGTTTCCACTTTTTGGCTATTATGAATAGTGCTGCTATAAACACTCACATGCACTTTTTTTGTGGGTATTTTCATTTGTCTTGAGAATATACCTAGGAGTGCAATTGCTGGATCATATGGTAACTCTAAGTTTAACCATGGTAATTTCTTAAGAGGTTAGTTAGAATATGAAAGTTGAAACCATAACAATGGACTTTTCTTATTCTGTAATGTTACAATTCATTGGTTTGTCTTAACTTTTCATAATGAATCTTTTACCCGTGCTTGATTTTGTAACAGCATACATTGGTCATTTGGAAAATATTTGTCTACTTAGTTATGCAGATCTTCCAAAAGTTGACACATTTTGTTACATAACATCAAAACTCACATTGGCTAATATTACTGCTGATCTCATCAGAAAAGTCTAAATATCAAGAAGTTGTCAGGTTCATGATAGCAAATACAGGTTTTCCAAAATGCTAATTTTTGCTTGAAAGTTTAAATTTTGTCATTGGCAATAAATACTGTCTATTGTTTTCCTTGAAGTTATAGTTTATGTTAGATAAAATATTTGTGAAATATCCAATTCTGAATAACCATAATTTTGTCAGTCACTACTTCACATAAAAATATTTTTTCATAAAGAAATCAACTAGTATAACTTGCAATTCAGTTGCATATCTGCTTTTTCTCAATACAGCTGTCCTTCTGTGGTATGCAGCAGAAGTGCTTTACACCCGCTTCCCATTTTGTCACACTGAATGTTAAAAAGATATCTATTCATTGGTCAAGATTTAATAAAATTAATCACTTTACTATTTTATCAAGAACATTCTTACCTGAAACTCATTTGATACATTTTTTACTCTAAGTGTATGGTGGAGAACTATAAGTGTATAGTTCATTTTGGTGCTACTGTGGATTCATTCTAAGGCTCTCATTGCTTTTGCACCATCGTCGCAAATGTCAACGTGGTGAAAAAGACAAATTATGTCTTAATGTTATTAAAAAATTAGTTTGACCTTAGGGGTTCTTGATAGGGTCTCTGAGACCTTGACGTATCTGTGGACCACACTTTGAGTACTGCTGCTCAGACACTGCCCAGAACTGTTTCTGTCTCAAAAAGTATTTCCCAGAAATGTTAAGATTAATAAAAAATCATATGTCATTTTGGCCAGAAACAAATATATTTTTGTTATTTGGGAATATACTGTTTTTTAAATTTTTTTCTCCTATCTGAACTACTTTTAGTAGTTTCATAATTTAAAGAAATTCAGAAAGTAAATAATCTTCACCATCATTTTAAAATGGGGAAACATTGGAAATCAGTTTTTATTTATTTGCCTAAGGCTGACCAGTTAACTTGCTGTACATTTTAAGTTGAAATCCAAGCCTTCTGATTGTTAACACCAGTACTTTAGCTTTTATAGGCTACTTTACTGGCATATCTATGTGAATATCATGATACTTTAGTAAAGTCCAAAGTGTAGGCTTAATTTGTTTGTCATATTGAATAATCTTCAGATAATCGTCTTTCAGGCTTGAAAAGGGATTATATAAATACTCTTAGAAGAGGTTTGGGAGGAGTGGGTGATGGTGGTCAAAGGGTACAAAACTTACAGTTATTAAATGAGTAAGTTCTGGAGCTCTAATGTACAGCATGGTGACTATAGATAACAATATTATATTGTATACTACAAAGTTGCTAAGAGTAGATCTTAAGTGTTCTCATTACACACAAAAAATTGATAACTGTGAGGTGATAACTAACTTTATTGTGGTAATCATTTCATTATATATATGTGTGTATCAAATCCTCTAATTGTTCACCTTAAACTTACACAATGTGATAATGTCAGTTATATCTTAAGCTGGAAAAATACTCCTAGGTTAAAAATTGGATATGAATTATGCTGACATTCTAACCATGTTCGATGGGAAATGAATTCATTTAAACAGATTAAAGAAATATTTTAAGAATGAGATGTACCTTTAATTATAAAACCTCTTACTACTGCAAATATACTTAAGACATTTTGCAATAAGCTGAATGAATTAGTTATATAAAAAGCTACAAGTTAACTTTCAATATAAAATATAATAAACATCAAATAAATTGTGTGTAAATATTTTATTAGCTGGTTGAAATCCGATTGATTTTTGTCAGTGCCTTATTTGTGTTGTATTTTGGCAGAAATGATGCTACTGGGAAGACTTTTAAAATGCATATTTGTATATCTTAAAATTCTCAAGGATCACATGTTATCAATAGTGATGATGAAGATAATAGCAATAGATAATATTCATTACCTACTTACCATGTGCCAGGTACTATACTGTGTTATTATATTCATTATCTCATTTAATTCTTAAATTCTTACATTAGAAAGATATTTATATTACTAAGAATAATGAGACTAAAAAAAAGAGCTTTGGGTTTGGTAATCACTGACATATATTTATTTGTCATAGGAGTAATTTCAATACCCTCAAACATGCTTTTGACTCTCTAAGCAGTCTTCTAAGCAGTCTTCTGTTTGAGAGCAGGAATTGTTTTGTGGTGGATGTTTTTTAATTTTCTAAGTCAGTTTCTTAGCATCATCTGACTTTAGTTTCTATTGTAACACTAGAAAAATGGACTGGAAAGTCTCCTAGCCTTTCTATAAACTTAAAATTTCTTTTCGTTTTAGAAAAATGTTCTTATAGAATGAGTTTGATTGAATTTTTCCATACGAAATATAAATGGAGGAAAGATAACATGTGATGTGTAAGAATTTTAGGAGTCCTTATCTAAGAACTCAAAATAATAAAAATGGTGATGACAGTTGCTCATTATATACTATTATTAGCTAAGTATGGTGAGTACTATATGAGCATTATCTCAGTTCTCTCTATAACCCCATAAAATATAGGTACTGTTCTTATTCCCATTTTTCAAAAGGGGAAACTGAGGCTCAGATTTTTTTAAAGTTATTTTCCCAAGATCATATAATTGGTAAGTGATGAAGCTCAGATTCTAACCTAGATTGTGTGTCCAAAGGACTTGCTGCATTTGCCATTGGGCTAGCAGTCTGAATTCCTTATCCTAGCTTTACCACTTACTAATCATGTCTGTGGGCATGTTTCTTAACTTCTTTAAACTTCAATTTCCACATCTATAAAATAGGAATAAGAGTAGAAGGTCTTAGCTTTTCATAATTTTTTGACGGTCACAAAAAGTTCTGGGGGCTTTTAGGGCCTTGTTGTGAGGATAAATGAGAAAGTAAAGTGCTCAGCAAAATTCTTGGTACATAGAAGTGCTCAGTAAATGATAATGTCTATGGCAATGATAATAATGAAATAAAATCTCTCTTCTTCATTGCCTCATTTCCAGCCACATGACCCTTACTCCTGTGCAACAATACTAAATATCCTTCTAACTGACTCTGCCTTCTATCACATTTTAAGCCAGTCCAATATACACCGCAGCCAGGTGTAATTATCCTGAAGTTTATTTAGGGTCATACGACTCCTTTGTTTGAAAACCTTTGGTGCTTTCCCTTTGCCTACTGAATTAAATAAGCTGATACCGAAGGCTCCAGCTTATCTGTCTTGCTTTATCTTTCCTACAATGGAACCTGTGTAGTTCTCATTTGGGGTAGAGATAGAGTTGTTTGGAAATATTTGAGGTTGTCAGAGTTACTAAGGATCCACAACCTGGCTTTAGAGTGCTGGGGCCAGGGATGCTCACAGTCCTTCCGTGAGTGTAACAGTCTCACACACAAAGGGGCTCACCCACGTGTAGGTAGACAACTTGTTCTACCTCCTGCTTCCTGAGTGCACTCCTTATTTTCCTATCATCATTCCTTTATCCTGATATTTATTTGAGATTTTCTGCCTCTCCTCCTAAATCTGTAGCTGTTGTCATCTTATCTGGCCTTCAAGGCCAACCTTAAATATCACTTATATTCCCAGATCCTTCCAGTTTCTACCTGAACCCATATACTTTTTAAATGTTTATTTCTTAAACCTCTTTACTCTTTACACCTGTCTATAATTATTTTTAGTGAAGAAGATCATTTACTACCCTGCAACCTCTTTTTGAAGACAGGCTCAAAGTCTGATTCATCTTCGAGTGTCTCAAAATGTATAGCACTGTGTGTTATACCTTGCAGGTATTTCTGAAGGGTAGAGACCCTATTTTAATTTGGGGGATAATAAACATTACCTTATTTATTTCAGCATTGCTGGTGCCTTGCACAGAACCAGGCCAATAATTGGTGATAAATTCATGTTTTTCTAAATTGATATTCTCCTCTTAATAGACTAGCAGTTTTTTGAGGCAATGAAAGCAACAATTATTATTTGTTTGTTTACTTACATTCTTCTATGACTATCTATCCATTCACCCATCTCCTTTTTCATTCAAACAAGACTGAAAATGCTGGCAGGAGCAGCATCTTTACTTCACTCTGTCTATCAAGCAGGAGACAGCATAATTCCTTTTATCTACTAAGTGCTTAATATGTTTTGTTGCATGGGCTGGTTGGTAGCCTGGAGCGTAATTTAAAGGTGAAAATGTTTCCATGCCTTCATACTGTTTGGTGGTAAAGTACCATGGATGTCAAAGCACCTCAGGACCTGAATGATAGGTTATGTAAATGTAAAGCTGGATACGGTTTATTTTAACATGTTGGCATCCTATCAAAAAGTATATACTCTGAACAAACCACTTTTTGTCCTAGAAAAAAAGACCCAAGAAAATATTGGCTTTGTCTGTATGTATATGGGAGCCTTTTAGTACTTACTTAATTTCTACTCTTCCTCAATCACATAAACAAGAGTAAATTAAATGACAAATTCAGGGGAATACATAGATTTACACTTAGAGATCACTTAAGTCTTTGTAGGCTAATATGAGTTCACTAGAGAAAAATAACTCCATAAAGAATCTTTTATCTTGTTTTAAATTATTATTCTTTTAAAAGTGTTTCGATATGGGAAAGAAGTCTCATGGGCTAGGGTGATTTTAACCTGAGTGTTATATGGGGATTTGGACTTGATCCAGATCATTTAAAAATAGCTTGATTATTTAAAACAGAACTTTGTGCTTTCATTGTTTGTATTACATATAAATTTATTTTATTTTGTCTCATAGTGAAGTGATAGTCTAGAAAAAAAGGCAGATGCCTTTACTAAGTTTCATTGTAAAATTTTTGCTTGCCAAAATCAATATCAGGATTTTTTTAGATCTATTGAAATTTGCTTTTGTTTCAATTCAATAATTAGTCCTTTTATTATATTAGTAATTATATTATTAGTCATCTTCTAAATGAAGTAATACAGCATAATGCCAAAAGCATTCTACAGTCAGAAAAACTGGGTTCAAATCCTGGCACAACCACTTATTGGCTTTGAAAGTAGACAAACTGTTTGATTTCTCTGAGCCTGTTTCTTCATTTGGAATAATTCTCCTTAATTCTTAATCTTATGGTGAGGCCTAGCTGAATTATGTGATTAAAACAAAAACAAAAACACGTAAGCTTGACTCTTGGTAGATACCTTTCAAATGTTGTAGTAGTTATCACTGCTGGAATTTGCTACCTTAGGTTAATTTACAAGTTTTTTCAAAGGTTTATTCCTTTGATAAGAAAAAATATACACTTAAGTATGTTTGGGCACTTTACAATTGATAATTTTCTAAATTTCCTCTGGATTTTTCCATAAATCTAAACTAAATTGGAGCTTGCACACTGTGATATTATGGAAATAAATCTGAATTAGCCAGCAGGGAAATTGGTGTAAAATTTGCTTCACCACTAGGGACAGAATCTTGGTCATTTCACTTTACCACTGTGGGCTTTAGTTTCCTCCTGTATAAAATGGGAGAGTTAAGGCAAGGAAGCCATGATAAATGAAATGAAAGCCCCCTTCAGTTCTAGAATTCAGTGATTATATTTGGAACATTATTCTGATTCATTCTAAAAGTCCAACTTCTTTTCAATTTTCTATTGTCCTTGTTTTTTATTTCATGCTAATATACGTATATTATACTTAATACATATATGTATATGTGTAAATAGGTGTTTTCTAAACTTGATAATGATAATCACCAGAGGTGCTCATGAAAACTGGTTAAAAATCTCTAGAGATTCTGATTCAGTAGGTCTGGAGAGGGCCCCGGGAATCATTAGTTTAATAAATTTCCCAGGTGATTATCACCAACCAAGTTTAAACTGCTGTGTTCTTTTACTATATTTTATCTAAAAGCTAGTTGGAATTTTCTACTCTTTTTCTGGGAAGAGGAAGATTCTATATTTGGGGATGCAGAGATCCAATCTGTGGACATTTACTTCATTCAAAAAGTGTTTATTGTACATCTATAGTTTAATATAGCCATATATTAAAGGAGTGTGCTAGCTAGTTGGAGAATTTAAAAAACTTACAGGATAGTGAGTAATAGATGTATGAAAAAAAGGATGAGGAGCAGAGAGAAAGAAGCAATCAGTTCTGCTTATAGGGGTGGAAGAGCTGCCGGGCTAAAACTTGTAAGAAGAAGTGACACTTGGGGTGGACTTTGAAGGATAAATAGACATCTCCTCAGCAGAAACTGTGAGGGAGGATATTACAGGAAGAGAGGACAGTGTGAACAAGAAGATGTAAGAATGCCAGATGTAGCTGGACATTGTTGAGAAATAAGATAGATGGGACGGGAGAGATAGGCTGGAGGAAAAGTGGCCTTCAGAGTAGAAAGGGCTGTTAATATAATGCTAAAAGGGTTGGACTTCATTCTGAGGATAGTGTGATGGGAGGAACGGAGAGGTGCATAGGAATATGTCTTTTCTAAAGTTCCCTCTGCCCAGGTGTGAAGTGTGCATTTCAGGAGTGACAACAAACAAGAAGACCCAGTTACAAGGCAACTATAGTCTCTACCAGAAGCAGTACTAATTATTGCGAAGGGCCCAACTGCTAGAGTCAGACTGCCTGGCCTTAAATTCTCATTCTGCCACTTACTAGCCAATTCCTAAATTTTCTCATCTGTATATTTATGTGCCTAAATTTTCTCATCTATAAACTGGGATGTAATTTGTTCTTGTAGGGGTGAAGTAAGATAATATGTCTAAAGCACTTGAAATGGTACCTATAGTAAACACTTGGTCATGTTACCTGCTGCCATTAGAGTTGTTGATGTTGTTTATTCAGGATTATAAGGGCCATGATTAGACTAGAGGAAGCAAGAAAAGAAAAGAAGTAAAAGTAACAAAGAACAGATTTTCAGGGACTTGGTGATATTTTAAATATGTGAAGGTTGATGGACAGATGAGTCAAAGATAATCAAGTTTTTTAGTTTGAGTGATTGGATACGATCTAGCACGTTCCAGTCATTCAAAAATGATATTTCATTAAAAAAATGATATTTCATAAACACAACATGTTAGCTCATGTGTTCAGTGCTGCATAGAGTCGCAGCTGCACCATCAATCACATTCTATTTCAGAGAAAATTTTATTAGACTAATTTAATTATTAAAACTACCCTGAGAATTATTGTTATTCTTAAACTCTTAGAATCTTTGAACTAGAAGAACCCTTAAATATTTAATTTAATGCTCTATTTACAGATGAAGACATTGACACTGAGATTACAAATTAAAAATTATTACAGCTACTGAGGACAGATGCAGAACTAGAGTCTAGGTGCTCTGAGTCCAAGGAACACTCTTCTCTAATCAACGAGCCTAACATTTGAGGAAAACCAGAAATCCTGCATGGAAAGAAATAGACAAACAGTATGATAAAGGGTTAATAGCATTCTTTATAGAGTTCATATAACTATAAACATCCGTCATGACCCCAATAGAAAAATGGGTAAAAGATACGCAAAAGCAAGAGGGAATAAAAGTAGGTAGTAAATATATAAAAAAGCTATTTGATCTAACTAATAATCATGCCTTACAAGTGATAATATCAATTGGTACAAACTTTTTAGAATGTATTTTAGTAGTATGTATCAAGAGCAGTAAAATTCTCATATTTTTGTCTAGTAATTTTGCTTCCAAGAAAATAACTTAAGCAATAATTAGAAATATAGGGTTTTTATGTATAAAGTTATGCTTAAAGTGTTTATGTATAATGTTATCATTTATAAAGTATTTACAAAGCATACTATTTCAATATGTGTTTATATTTATATATAAAAATGTATATATATGTATTTTTTTTAAGATTGGCACCTTAGCTAACAACTGTTGCCACTCTTTTTTTTTTTTAATTCTTCTCCCCAGAGCCCTCCAGTACATAGTTGTAGATTCTGGTTGTGAGTGCCTCTGGTTGTGCTGTGTGGGACGCCACCTCAGCATGGCCTGATGAGCGATGCCATGTCCTCACCCAGGATCCGAACCCCCAAAACCCTGGGCCGCTGGAGCGGAGCATGTAAACTTAACCACTCAGCCACTGGGCCAGCCCCTAATATAAGTACATATTAAGTGCTCAAATGCATTATAGAAAGTAGATTAACTAAATAATTTATATATGTACATATACATGTAATATATATAAACACATAATATAATTTAAATTTATTTAACAAGTATTTATTGGAAATAAAACAGGTAAAATCTGTACACTGAAATGGCTCGTTAAAATAAAATTTGGCAATGAGAGTTTTAAAGGATAATTCTTCTTTATTGAAACAACAACCAGCACAGTATATTTCAATGTTGAAAATTCAGGGAATTTAAAAAAGAAACTATGACCTATAATTTTACCACCCCTGGAAAACTATTAGAATATTTTCATATATTTCCTTCCAGATTCTCCTCTGCCTTATCATATATCTGTTCATGTATCCATTTGTCCGTACATCCATCCATCCAAAATAAAAAGTGAGCCAGTATAATTTTATTTGCACCTAGCTATTGAATTAATTTACTGAAGACTGGCACTCTTTTTTTAATAAGGCAAAATTGGATAATCAGGGTAAACAAAATACTATGTTAGTTTTTCAAGTGTTTTGTATTCCCCAAAAGCACAGATGCCTTATTTTCAGCCTCCATTTGGTAAGACAAAAGCTACAGACAGTTGGTAAAAGGAAAGAAGCATCATATTTTTGTTTCAGCCCATATTTGGCTTTTCAGAGCATGAAAACACTATATAGGTGGAGTGAAACTATAAAGAATCTTGAGAAGGAATTTCAGTTATTTAAGGGAAAATTTTCATTACTCATCCGAACTATAAAAGTAGAGAAACTTCTGTGGCTGCTTCAGTCACTGGAGTAAAGATTCCCGGTATTTCTAAAACCTCACACTTGGGGTACCCTTTTCTATCCTGACAACTAAGTTAAAAGAAAAAATCTTCTACCTGTAGTGGTATTGCATAGCAGATGCTCCATAAATGGAGCACTAAGGACAAAACCACATTTTGGTATATTTTGTAATATGTATTTTTTCCTTGAACCTCTTGATTCAAGTTCTTTCTTAGCACTAGTACCACTACATTTTTTTAAAAAAGGGAGGACTTCTGTTTTCATCTTCTAGCCACAATGGAGTAAAAGGGACCAGACTTACTCTCCTTCCTTAAGTAACTGAAAGCCTGGACAAAATACATAAAAAACAGCTTTGAGTCATTGGACAACTGGCAGCTCAGGACAGTGACCTCTGAGAGAAAGAGATCAAAGGAGATAAGCCCTGTAAGCCAGGAGAGTTTCCACACCATGGTACAGAAAGTGAAGGAACCCAAACAGAGCCCAGCTGTCTCCCTGAGGAAACAGAGTTGAGAATTTAGGAAAGCCAAGATAGCCAGAATTCACAGAACAGATACTGGAGGGAAAGAGTTGCACAGGTAGAATGGAGGTGGACAGAGACAGAGAGAAAAAGAGAGAGCTCATAAGACTATGTGAGCTTGGAGATGTTAAATCCAGTGGAGAATCTTCAGCTGAGTGCTGATCAGAGTGTGAATGTGAGGAAACTACCTGAGGTTGGGGATGACCGCTGGAAAGGACCAGGGTAAACACTCCTTGGAGCCCATACTGGGCTAGGAATTTTCTGTTTCCCACCAGCCACAGTTGAAAATCTCATAGTACATGGGGCAGCAAGTAAAGTACTCCAAAGGATATGTGCCCCAGTAGTGGTGAAAAATTAGCCACAGTCTAACACAGCTCTAGTCCCATCCACAAAAGTTTAAAAGCAAGAACTAAAAGATCAAACTATTTCCAAGTAATGTAATATTTGTGCATCCCAGCACAAATATGTAAAGAAATGGTTTTTAAAATATCCATACTTAGAAGCATACAGAAATACCTTCCTTCAATTAAAATTAAATTAACAATATCTAGCATCCGTTAAAAAATGAGGCATGGGGCCAGCCCGGTGGTATAGTGGTTGGGTTCACACACTCCACTTCGGTGGCCTGGGGTTTGCAGGTTCAGATCCCAGGCATGGACCTAGTACTACTTGTCAAGCTATGCTGTGGCAGCATCCCCCATAAAATAGAGGAAGATTAGCACAGATGTTAGCGACAATCTTCCTCACCAAAAAAAAAAAAAAGCATGAAAACAAGCGAGAAAATATGACCCATAATGAGAAAAATTAGTCAATACAGATAGACCCAGAAATGGCAAAGGTGATAAAATTTATAGACAGGCATTAAAAGAGTTATTATAGCGTATGTCATCTGTACAAGGTGGTAAAGGAAAGCATGAACACACTGAAGAAAAACATGAAAGATATCTTAAAAATTGAACTTCTAGAGATGAAAAGTACAATATTGGAAATAAAAAACTAAAATAAATGGAATTTACAGCAGATTAGGTACATAGAAAGAAATATTAATGATCTTTAAGACATAGCAATAGAAACTATCTAAAATAAAACGCACAGTAAAAGGGGAGAGAAAAAAAAGGAACCGCATCATAAACTGTGAGAAACTTCAATTAGCCTAGTAGATGTGTAATTGTGATACCCAAAAGGCAGAGAAAGAAAAAACATTTTGAAGAAATAGTGTCTGAACATTTTCCAAATTTGATGAAAACCATAAACCTGAGAAATCCAAGAAGTTCATAAATCCTAAATACCAGAAACATGAAGAAAACTGTACCATCATCAAGTTGCTTAAAACCGCTGATAAACAATCTTTACAGTAGCCAGAGGAAAAAAAAGACACAAAGATAATAAGGACAGCAAACTTCTTGTTGAAAATGCAAGCCAAAAGACAGTGGAGCAGCATCTTTGAAGCACAGAAAAACAAAACGTGCCAACCTAGAATTCTACATCTAGACAAAATATCTTTTAAAGAACTGAGGCATAGGGTTGGCCCAGTGGTATAGTTGTTAAGTTCACACATTATGCTTGGGTTGCCTGGAGTTCACGGGTTTGGATCCCAGGTGCAGACCCATGCACCGTTTGTCAAGCCATGCTGTGGCAGCATCCCACACACAAAGTAGAGGAAGATGGGCACAGATGTTAGCTCGGGGCCAGTCTTCCTCACCCAAAATAAATAAATAAAAAATTAAAAACTGAGGCAATATAATGGTTTTTTCAGGCATACATATAAGCTGAAATAATTCATCGCTGGCAGACCTGAACTGCAGAGAATGTTAAGGGAAGTTCTTTAGCCAAGTAGAAATCTGTCTCTCCACAAAAGAATGAAACCACTGGAGATAATAACCATGTGGGTGACTCTAAAAGATTTCCCCCCTCACTTTTTAAATCTTTTTCAAAGACAGATGATTATTTGAAGCAAAAATAATAATAATGTAGTAGGGGGTTTATAACATATGTGGAAGTAAAACGTATGACAACAATGACACAAAGCTGAATGAAGAGGAATGGAAGTCTACTGTTGTAAGTTTCTTAGACTGTATGCAAAGTGGTATAAATTACTTGAAGGCAGATTATGATAAGTTAAATTTTAAAAAATAACTTCAACACAGATACATACAAATAGCAGTTGAAGAGTCATAAGATTTGACAACTTGGATGGGTAAATAAATTTGGAGTGAAGTATTACATCTTTCCTATATCTCAAAAATGATTCCTCACGTATTTGATCTATTTTGAGACTAAAAATGAAGGTTGATATCTAGATATTTGTATATCTACAAATAATATTGCTTTGAAATAGTAAAACCTAGATTTTTTTTTTTAACACATAACTTGCTTTGGATAGAGTTGGGTTTAACTCCTATAAGAAACAGGAGGACTATATGAGCCTGTACTTGTATATCAATCACATTGAAAGATTTATAAACAACTTTTCTTCCCTCATTTCTGCTAGGATTTGTTGTTTTAAGAAGGGAAAGTAAATAAATAGTGCCAGTCCCAGTGCAGGCAAAATTGTTAAGCAGAAGAAATGTATCGTCCATTACCTCTCCTCTCCCACTTTTGTTGGTTACCAACTTTATACTCACTCCTGGCAGCTGATCCATGATCTCTCAGCTGTTGCACTGTGTTATTTCTGATGCTGTGTTCCCCAACAATGTACCCATCTTGGTAAGCTGCACTTTGCTTTCCAATGTAGTAAATATTAGTTATAACCTTAATAACATAGCTCCTTGGAGAACTGCACTTTGCTCCATCAGCACCATCTGCCAACCTGCTGAGAAAAGGCAAAGAGAAAGTGATTTACTTCTTCCACTGCATGTTATTTTGGCAATCTCCTTAGTATTTTTTCTTATTTAATAGTGGCTGATAAAAAACTCTTATACTAATGAGAAGTAGCTAACCTATTATATTTCCTTAATAATAATTTCTCCTGTTTGTATTTCACAAGTCTTGTATCAGTTGCTCCTCAGAATAATCCCAGGAATTTTTAGGTTTGGAAACTGAAACCTAGAAAGGCAAATGACAAGGTTAATCAGATAGAACCTGAACTAGAACCTAGGTCCGTTGACCCCTAGTTAATTGTAGTCCCAAAAGCAGAAGGAAAAGTCTTGGGATTAGGTGATAGAGGGGTTGGCTGCATGTGGGGGGTTGCTGGCAAGAACTCATCTAGACTTTTTCAAGTCTGACTAGAATTCATTCCTTTATAATCTTTGATGGAAATACAAAGTCTCCACTTCAAGGAAGGCCTAAGAGTTTTGTGCATGAACAACTTCAGGAAACTGCTGCTGCTGCTGTTGCTAAACCCAACGTTGGGAATGAATTTCCACGGAAAACTTACTATTCACTGCAGCCTCCTCAACTCAGTGGATCCTTCATACAGCTCTGTGCATATAGCTCTTTAACTGTGTACTCTTTTAGCTATTAATTTTTTCTTTAAAGGGTTATTCTTTTGACTGGTTTTCCCTATTAGCTATGATGTCTATGGCTGTAAACGACAGAAAACCTAAAGAGTATTATACAGTGAGGAAATTTATTCGCTCTCATAACTTGAACTCCAGACTTAGGGGAGACTTGAGAGTTATCTCAGTCTAATACAGCTTCTTTTCTCTTTACTTCCTCTCCTATGCTCTCCTTGGCTTCATCCTTAAACTGCTTTCCTCATGTGGCATTATGGCTATAATAGTTCCTAGCTACATGTCTGCACTTCATGGCATCCATTTGTTTCCCAAAGCTAGCTTATAGGGGTGAGGAAGCTTTTCCTCAGAAACCCTGAGAAAATTTCTTTCCATGAATTATTAGACCAAATTAGGTTACATGCCCATTCCTGAACCAAGCCCTATGATTTATACAGTTCCACTCTGGTTGGCTTAGACCTAAATTTCTGAACCAATCACAGAAAGGGACCTGTTATGCCCCTGGATCCTAGGGCTGGGGTTAACTTTCTCTGAGACACACAGGATGGGCTGAGGGGGCTTGTGAAAAATGAGATTTCTCTTAGAATGGGGAAAATTAGAATGGATCATGGGCAGGTGACCAATGTCTATTTCAATTCTTTGATTTTGTTTTGGTTTTTTCCTCTTTTGGCTTTTAGGATTAGCCTGGAATATTAACAATTGAGAGTTTTGGTGTAAGTTGAGCTTTCAGAGACTTTCTCTGGCACTTGGCCAGGTTCTTTAACCCTCTAAGCCTCAGTTTCCCTGTAGGAATTTTGTAATGACTAAACATAATGTAGGTAAGGGGCTTGGCACATAAGGACTCGATAAATAAGTATGGTTGTTAATAACATTTTTGTTAATTTTTTGGATTGTACACAGTAAGTGAAATAAAAGTGCCTTTTTTTCCTGCTGAGACCCATTCCATCCCTAGATAGTTATTAAAACAAGTGAATAAGAAAATGTTCATTAGAGAATCTAGATGGTAGGTATATAGATACTTACCGTAAAATTCTTTCATCTTTTTTTGTGTTTGAATATTTTAATGATGATGTTAAAAAAATGAATTTATAAGAATGACAGTGTTGCAATAAAAACCACTAAGGATGACTCAGAAGAACTAGAAGCCAAAATTCCTCTTCTCATGACAGCACTAGTATAACCTAAATGACAGTTTTGGTAAATTGCTGGAATGAGACTGTCCTCTTACATCTCAAGCATTCCATTTCTTTATGAGGAAATACATGGTCTGAAATACTGAGTGTCCTGCCATGAAACTGCTTGGCATTAACCATTTTGTGTGAGAAGCCTGTAACACAAAAGGATAATGAAGTACATGTGAGGTCTCACTAAAAGAGCTCTGGAGTTAACCATTCAGAAATAAAGGGGTTGGAGGAAAGCAGTACATAGAAGGAGAATCAGCAAAGTGACTTTTATTAACTCTCTGTTATGTCTATGCCAGATGTTTACATCTGTGTTTACAAGGATGAATAAATATCTTCCCAACCCTGAGAGAGCTCACACCTTATGTCAGGAGCTACTCCCATTAGTAAATTATGGTACACAGCAAGAAACACCATAATAAATTGTATCTGAGAGCATAGTGGAGAAAGAATTACTAAGGGATCCTCATAGGTCTTCCAGACTCCGTCAGTTAGTTAGGGAAAAGCTGTTAAAAGTTTGAGATTATTTCCCATGCAGTTTTGTTGTTTGTTTAAGAGTACACGAGCCTGTTCTGTTACTAACTCAGTAAGATTCATAAGAAACCTAGACTTTACCTCCAAAAATTGGGCACCTACCTTCCTTTGGCAACAGAATTCCCAGTCTCCCTGCAATATGGTAATATGGTTGAGAAAAATTACCACCATACCCTCCCTTCTCCATAAATAAAATTGAAGGGCCATCAAGGGCAGGCCATAATTCTTACAAAATAAAATGACAGTAGTCAAGGCCAAGACCTTGACATTAATCTCCACCACCCTCTCTTTTCACTCTCCTGCCATGTGTCATCAGCCTCGTCTCCTACAGGTTATATCTTAAGAGCCTGCTCTGTTCTGACCCCAGTACGTTGAAACAGTCCAGTTGACTCTTCTAGTAACATATAACATGGCCCACTTTTCGTTGCTATTTCTGCTTTACCATGCTGCCTCCTATTCCTTTGCAAGGGCTTTTTTTTTTCAGTTTAGTGAACGTTTTCTTGCAAAACTCATTATAGTGGAATTAGACCTATAAGATGTCATTTTTGTAACCATTGTCTTGGCAGCTCTTAGAAGGGCATGGGGTGAAAAAGGTGAAAAACCTTCTCAGAAGTCTTTCAGCAGTTTGTTAAGAGATTATTCAAAGAACTTTTATCTACATTCATTCCCTTTTGTAAGACGTTGAGATGCATGAGTGAATAAATGAATGAGCAAAAACAATAGAAAAGTCATGTCCCAATTTTTTGGCAAGCTATGGACAATAATATTATTAGGTTCTAACATTAGTATAACTCTTTACAATCCTTGAAACTTTTCCACTTGAATCATTTAATCTCACACCATTCCTATAAGGT
The DNA here is from genome assembly GCF_041296235.1 of Equus asinus. NCBI lineage: Eukaryota > Metazoa > Chordata > Mammalia > Perissodactyla > Equidae > Equus > Equus asinus. The sequence goes on from NC_091801.1 coordinate 47,965,330, forward strand.
AGATATTTTCTCCATTCTATGTTGTCATCAGTGAGATGCAAAGATATTAGTTCCCATCATAGGTAAGTGGAAGAGCCAAAGTTCGACCTACAGATCTTCTTATTCTAATTCCAGAGCCATTTTATTCTGCCCAAATTGTTCTCGAATCTAGGGAACCAGAAGCTATAAACACCTTTGTTTTTAGTAAGTGAAAGACAGGCAGGAACTTTTCTTAATTCTTATTTGGTAGACTAGAATTTCCAGCTACTGCAGTGAGAGAAATGTTGGCTCTAAACAATAAAAGCTATTTAATATGAGATCTCCTAGACAATTCTAGCTAGAATGCCTAAAAAATAAAGGGCCATGGATTTATTTTTAATCTACAAATAAATGTATGATGAAGGAGAATGAACTGAGAATGAATCAGGATGTAAGGATTATGGCATTTCGTTGTGTAAGGTTAACGTGTTCAAAATGGAACTCCTGATCTTTCTCCTCCTCCAAACTTGTTCCACCCATAGTCTTTGTTCATGTCAGTCATTGACAACTCCCATTTTTCCAGTTGCTAAAGCCAAGATTTATGAAGTCATGCTCACCTCTTTTTCTATTATACGTCACATCTAATCTGTCAGGAAACCCTGTTGGCTCTACCTTCAAAATATATCCAGAATTCAACTTCTCACCACCTTCACTGTTTTGCCCTGGCCCAAGCCACCATCATCTCTCACCTGGATTACTACTAAGTAGGTAGCCTCCTGACTCATCTCCTTTTTGCACCCTGTTCTCCCTGCCTCATATTCTCAACACAGCAGCCAGAGTGATCCTTTTAAACCTAAGGTAAATGATTCTGTCGTCTCCTCGAAAGCTTTCTTCACTGGCTCCTATTTCTCTCAGAGAAACGCCAGAGTCTTTACAAAGACATCTTACCAGGTCCTATAAGATCTGGCCCCTCCCTTTCTCTCTGATTTCCCATCCTACTGCACTCCCCATTGCTTACTTTGCTTCAGCCACACTGGCCTCTTTGCTGTTTCTTGAGCGTCACTGGCATGATTCCTGTGACCAGGCCTTTGCAGGGGCTCTTTCCCAGCAGCTCCTCAAGTCCTTACTCAAATATCTCCTCCTTAATGAGGCCTGCCATGACTACCCTATTTAAAATTGCAGTCCTTCCTCAGAACTCCTGGTCTCCTTTAACCTGCTCCTGTTTTTCTCATACCACTTGTGATTTACTAGCATATATGATTTACTTATTTTTTCTGTTTATTACTTCTCCCACTTTCTCGGAATATAGGCTCCACAAGGGCAAGTTTCTGGAGTTTGTTTTGTTTTCATTTTTGCTTCACTGATATATACCCAGTGCCTAAAATTTCTGGGCACGTAGTAGGAGGTCAGTACCAATTTGTTAAATGAATAAACAATGGATATATTTAATGAATGCCTCTAAGCAAAGACTTGACAGTTATTGAGGAGGTAAAACTATGCTGGTTCCGACAGCAGTTGACCTACATAAGGCTCTATGTGATAAAACTACCGATAGACATCATAGAAGTGAGAGAGACAATAGAGTTGAACAGAGTTAGTCCAGTTAGAAAACTGCTCAAGTAAAGACTAATGGTCATGGTTTTTAAAGGGAAAGGAGATGTATAATGAAATTGTTTGTGGCTTCCTAAATATTACTTATATAGCACTTGCCATTATATGGCTTTCGCACATCAGTAAGGGAACCAGATAATCTGCATTTATTCATTCACATATCTTTCAATATACCTATTATGTGCCAGGCACTATGTAACTAATTTCAAGTTGAAACTTGCAGCAACTACAAAGAGTATGCTTTAGTATATGTATATTTAACGTAGAAAATATTTTCACTGATTTGTTAGGTTAGCTTGCCAGCGTTGCTTTCACATATTCCCTCAGCGTGTTGCAAATCAGATACTTTGCACCTGTGGAGATAATGCTACTCACCTATCATCAGTAGGACATGCAACTCACCTGTCATCAGTAGGACGTGCACTAGGACTTGGAATTGCTCTTTTGCAATAATAATGTGAATACTGCCTTGCATTTGCAAGAGTGTTAGCCAGAATTAGGGTGTGTAGGCTATGAAACAGAATTTTTTTCTGTATAAAGCTGACTTAACTGACCTTATTCTGAATGAACTAACTTGCTTAGGCAATCCATTATATGGGATCATGAGATACAGAAATTGGAAAAGGTCACTAGTGGGTTATGTGTGTCAGTTGGTGGCCAGTGCAGTTTGGTCCTAACAGTGTTTTTCTAATACTCTGGCCAGCCCAGTTCTTTTGGGTTAAAGTTCCATTTCCCTTTTAATGTAGTAAGCACTTTTTCCCCTATAAAATAGGCCATTCTTTAGAACGGAAACAGCATTAGGTCTTTGTAACTCGGGTAGTTTTTAGCACTGGGTTGTTTAGTTTGTAAAAATATTTGATTTAGACTAAGCTTGCGGCCTGATGATGTTTAGAAGAGTGCCAAAGTGTAACTCATAGAAGATGCCAGTAAAAACCATAGTTGGAAGAGGTGAATAATGGTTGCGTCATTTTCCTGGTAGGTGTAACCAGGCCTGAAAATCCATCACTGCCATTTTTAAATGTGTTCCTAAGAATAAAGTCAACTGGTATTCTGTGAACTACATTAAGTATCAAAATAAAATAGCTGCCAGGGCCTTGAGTCACTGTCCCACTGTCTTTACATTGTTAAGGAAGCTTTGTTTCATCATTGTGTTTTATTTCCAAAAACAGCAGTGATATTTTTCCGTGACTTTTAATGAGTATTTTTTTCCAGTGAAAACCTTGAACCTACCAGATTTTTCATTATGATTTAACTTTGATATCAACCAAATTCTTATTAACAGATGAACTCTCGTAAAGTGTTTTAAACCTGCAGTTTCTAAAATATCCTCTCTCAAATAAAATCTACAGACCAATATAGCAGAGAAAAAATAAGCACGTTTGGTTAAAATGAAATGGAATTTCGTGAGTAACATGCAATAATCAGGCCAACAAAACAGATCAGATTTCTAGACTAATAAAGTACAAAAAAAAAGATTTTAGAACTCAAAGTATATTAAAATATGTTTAATTCTCCCTGGTCAGTGCAGGATACTTCTAGAAATATTGAACGTACGATTCCCTGACTCCCTTTTTGAATGAAGTATACCTCAATAATTGGTACAATGTATTTGTTTGTTTTCATGTGTGCCTTGAGCTGTGTTAGGAGAAGCACAGGTGCTGAAGTAGGTGGAATCCCAGAACCGTCTCCTGCTCCTTGGAAGAGTACGTGTCTGGAGCAGAATGGGGAACAGACAGATAGAAGAGAAAGTGAAGTATTGGCATCTGATAGATTTGGGTACACTGGTTAGGATGTTGGAGGTGGGTAGCAAAAGGAAGTGGTGTGGTCCCTTTTTTTTTAAAAAAGCCCTTGGATCTGGAACCTCTCTTTTGAGGGAAGGGATATTCCTTCCCCTTCAATAGAGGCATTGTGCTAGAGCATGCCATCTTCATTGAGGAAGAGTGTGTGCACAGGCATAGTTGGAGAATACAATACAGGGCCCTGCCCCGTGGGAAAGTCAGTAACCCATCACAAGCTGCTTTATCCACAACAGTTCTTGGGAATATTTCCCTACTATCTCTACCACAGTTTTTACTTGTTTATAAAAGAATAAGAGAACAGAGTAAGAGAGAGACACAAATGAAGACTAACTCTTTTACTTTTTTCTTAGTTTGTGAGCATTCTCAAAAAGCTTCTTTTTCCTACCAATCTGATGGCAAGGGATTTTCAAGTGTATTGATTCTTTGATCTGATGTTTATATTGTCCTTATTTCACTTTTTTAATTTATTTTATACCTGAGGCCAGAACCACAAGGAACACTCAAACAGAAGGGGCTTGGAGGAAGCTGAATAGAACCTATAGGAAATCCTGTTTCGGACCAGGGATCTTGGTAGAGTGACCGTGTCATTTATCATCTGAATGGGAAAATTTTGAGAGTAACAGTGGACACTAATAATAAATAAGACAATAGGTGTGACATTGGACTGTCTTAGGCCATCCCAGACAGGTGATCATTTGAATGGAGGGATGGGTAGGAAACTGCTATTGCTTCACCCCCAAACGCTTAACTTTTTCTAAGGCCTCTGTAAAATGTCAACGGGAAATAGAAAAACAGTAGAAGAACTCAACACAACCATAAACCTGGTTCTTTGAAAAGATCAGCAAAATTGACAAACCCTTAGCTAGATTGGCCAAGAAAAAGAAGATTCAAATTATTAAAATTTGAAATAAAAGAGAAGAAATTAATATCAACCTTATAGAAAAAAAAGGATTAGAAGAAAATACTATCATGCACTATATACAAAAATTAACACAAAATACATCAAGACCTAGATGTAAGAGCCAAAACTATGAAACTCTTAGAAGAAAACATAGGAGTAAATTTTTGTGACCTTAAATTAGACAATGATTTCTTAGATATGACACAAAAAGCACAAGCAATTTAATTAATTAATTAATAGAACTTCATCAGAATTAAGAAAGTGAAAAGACAACCCACAGAACGAGTGAAAATATTTTCAAATTATGTGTCTGTTAAGGGACTTTTATCTAGAATATATAAATAATACATGTCAATAATAAATAGACAATAATAAAAAGACAATTTAAAAATGGGCAACAGATATGAATAGATTCCAAAGAAGATATACAGATGGCTGATGAATATGAGAAAAGATTATCAATATCATTAGCCATCAGGGAACTGCAAATCAGCATCACCATGAGATACCATTTCACACCCACTAGGATGACTGTGATGATAAAGACAGATAATAACAAGTGTTGATGAAGATGTGGAGAAATTGGAACCTTCATACGCTTGGTGGGAACGTAAACTGTTGAGACTGTTTTAGAAAACAGTCTGGCAGTTCCTCAAAAGATTAAACATAGAGTTATATCTAACCCATTAATTCCACTGCTAGGTATATAATGAAGAGAAATGAAAACATATGTACACACAAAAACTTGTACTTGAATATTTAAAGCAGCACTTTGCATAATCGCTAAAAAGTGGAAGCAACCCAAATGTCCATCAATTAATGCATGAAGAAATAAAATATAGTATATCTATAGAATGGAATATTACTCAGCATTAAAAGGAATGCAGTACTAATGCATGCTACAACATAGATGAAGCTTGCAAACATTGTGCAAAGTGAAAGAAGCCAGTCACAAAAGGCCACATATTGTATGATTCCATGTATATGAAATGTCTAGAATAGGCAAATATAGAGAGAAAGAAAGTAGATTAATGGTTGCTAGGGGCTGGTGGAGAGGGAGGAAAGTGAGGTAGTGAAGGAAAGTGACTGCTAATGGGTATGGGGTTTCTTTGGGGAGTGATAAAAATATTCTAAAATTGATTGTGGTGGTGGTTGCACAACTCTGTAAATATGCCAAAAAACATTGATTTGTACACTTTAAATAGATTAATTATTTGGTATGTGAATTATTATCTCAAGAAAGCATATAGTTAAAAATTATATCAAGAAGTGGTGGAACCTGTAGCAGATTTGAGCTTTGTGGCCCTCAAATCACGTGCATACACATTCATGACACAAACATCCTATGGCAACTTTGCTTTTATCTGTTTTATATATTGTAAATCCCCACTCCCCCACCTGCCCTTTACGCTGTACCCCATCTAAAAAGTAGCTTGAAAATCTCTGGAAACAATGAGCTCCAGAACCTCTTCCAGCTCTAATAAGCCATGATTCTGATGCATTGAACTGAGAATTTGAATTTGGCCTAGATTACTCCATTTTAACTTCATGTCGACAAAAGGAAAGCTGTGAACAGAGTTTTTCCCCACGTAGCTGCACACAGGTGTGACTTAGTGGAAACTGTGGCCCTCAGCCAGGTCTTCAGTTCCCTGGTGTAGTGCTCTTTCTCCAGGCTCTGCTTCCTGTCCTTGAATACAGTGATTGCTGAAATAGAGACACCTGGTCCCAGCACCTTGCAAATGGATTTTTCCTTTCAGCATTTCAAACTACATTCATATACTGATGAAGGCTTTCTCTGGGAAGCCATCTGTCTGAAATATGCAGTAATAAAAAACTTTCCTAGTCCCTTAGATATTCATAATGGTATCTGTTTCTTTACTCCTCTACTCCTTTCTCCTGTTCTTTTTTCTTATTTTTTCATTCGCTTATTTATCTACAAAGCATATATTTCTGAGGCATCTACGATGTGCCCAGCACTAGGTATGTAGCAGCGAACAAAATTAACTAGTCCCCACAATTATGGATCTTGCCATCTAGTAGGAAGATATGTATTAACAACAACAACAACAAATTTTTAAAATTTCAAATTGTAGTAAGGGCTGTGAAAGAAACAAATAATGTTCTGAGATAGAGACTATGTAGTTGTGATTTTAAAATGAGCTCTGGAATCATATTGCTAATGTTCAGATCCCAACTTCACCATTTACTAGCTGTGTGATTTTGAACAAGTTACTTAATTTCTCTGAGCCTTAGTATCTTTATCTTAAAATGGGGATAATAGTACCTACTTTATAGAGTTGTTCCGAGGATTAAATGAGTTGATATAGAAAAGTGCCTAACATATACTAAGTGCAGATAGCAAAGTACCTGACACATTCTTAGCATCCAGTAAGTGGGATTCTCATTCAGGTGGTCAAGCAGCTCTGCTTTGAGAAAAACTGGCCTAAAACTAAGAGTTCAAATTTCTTAACCGGCCACCTAGACTCTTCCTTTATCCTGCCTTTTCAACCTAGTCTTCCACTATTCCCATTAATACATCTTTTGTTTGAGCCAAATGGGACATTTCCTTTTCCATACGTTTACCCATACTCTTTTTTGTCTTGTGTCTCTGTTTCATTTATGTGTTTCCCTCAGCCTCAGGGTCCTTACTGCCGTTTCAACAAGTTTAGATCCTGGCTTCTTTCAGTCCTGGTTCGGATGTGTCCTGAAAGCATCTTTAGTAAATAAGTATCTCTAACCTAGAAGGCAGGCAACTTTAACTAATCTTTCTATCCGCTCTGCCACCCAGGGACCTAAATGAGCACCTTGCAAATGATTCAGTTCATTTGTTCCATCCGTAACTCATTCGTTAAATATTTATTGAGTGCCTACTAGGTACCAAGCACTGTTTCGGGTGCTGGTGATAAAGTAGAAACACAAAATACTCAAAAGTCTCTGTTTTCATGGACCTTACATTCTAGTGGGACAAATGTTTGTAAGTAAATATTGAAAGTGTTTTGAGAAGAGTAACCTGGCAGTGCTGTATGGGATAGGTTAGGAAAGAAAGAGACCAGTGAAAGATACTAATTAAGGAACTCTGGTAATCAGCCAATGAAGAATGGAAAGGGTCAGTAAGAATAGAAAATACGAAAGAAAGAGCAAGAGTAATAATGAAATGAAGGAATGACCAGCAGTACTCGGTAGGGACTAGGAAGGTATATTTAATGTTTGAGCCTTTTGAGAGGGAACACATAAATAAAAAGTTAAGATGTGGAGGTGTTTTTTTTTTTTAATTTTTTGGTGAGGAAGATTGGTCCTGAGCTAATATCTGTTGTCAGTCTTCCTCTTTTGGTTAAGGAAAATTGTCTGTGCGCTAACATCTGTACCAGTCTTCTCTATTTTGTATGTGGGACGCTCATGAAGCATAGCTATATATATAGATCTATATATAGATCTGCACCTGGGATCCGAACCCATGAACCCCAGGCCACCAAAGCAAAGCCTATGAACTTAACTACTATGCCACCGGGCTGGCCCCAGAGGTGTTATTTTTGGGAAAAGATATTTTAAAATATTATGGTGATGCTTTGGGTGGTGATGTTGGTAATGGAACATCCAAATAGAAATGCTCAGTAGCAATTAGAGCCATGAAGGTCTTGTAAGAGCCCAATCCTGTCCTTTTTCCCATTCCAGCTCAACTCACAGTATTCTGTCAGTCTCAGCTGTTCCAGGGCCAAAATCCTCCCAAGAAATACTCTGTCTCATTCATTTGATTTTCTGGAGATGTGGCATGACTCCATGTCTTGGCCCCATTTCTCTGTTCTCCAAGTGTTTGTTTAGAATGAGGCCTAGCCCCAGCCCCAGAAAACCATCATTAATCATAGACCTCACTTGAATGGCTCTTAGCTGATTGGGGGTTTGGCTTGCTGGAGGAACTAGGAAGACATCATAATTGAACTAGAGAGTCTTTTAAAATTGAGTATCGTGGTGAGTGTCATCATCTCTCTATGTGAAGATCACTGTGGTTATTTATGATTCTTCAGAAAACAGGCAAAGATTGGGGGCCGGCGCCATGGCCGAGTGGTTAAGTTCACGCACTCCGCTGAGGCGGCCCAGGGTTTCACTGGTTCCAATCCTGGGCGCAAACATGGCACCACTCGTTGGGCCGCGTTGAGGCTGCACCCCATATGCCACAGCTAGAAGGACCCACAACTAAAATATACAACTATGTATTGGGGAGATTTGGAGAGAAAATGCAGGAAGAAAAACAGGCAAAGATTGGAAAGAAAGATCAGTAAAGCATTGGCATAACACATAGACAGATTGGGAAGCTGTTTGCATAGCCTGGAAAATCATCTTTCTCCATTCTTGTAGCTGCTCAGGCCACAAAACTCAAAAATCACTTTTTACTTCTGTCTTTCTCTATAACACATCCAATTCATCGGTAAAAATGGTTTGTATGTGTGTATGTGTTATATAAAATTTTATTGTCTAAGGGCCGGCCCCATGGTGTAGTGGTTAAGTTCACACACTCTACTTTGGTGGCCCGGGGTTCACAGCTTTGGATCCTGAGCATGCACTACACACCGCTCATCAAGCCATGCTGTGGCAGCCTCCCACATAGAAGAACTAGAAGGACTTACAACTAGGATATAGGACTATGTTCTGGGGCTTTGGGGAGAAAAAAAAGAGGAAGGTTGGCAACAGATGTTAGCTCAGGGCCATTCTTCCTCACCAAAAACAAACAAACAAAAATTACCGTGTGACTTCCCCACTAGAATGTAAATTCCATGAAGGCGAAGGCTTTGTTTCTGCTATATCTCCAGCGAGTGCCTGGAACATAGTAGATGCTCAGTAAGAATTTGTTGTATGAATGGATAATGTGAAATAAAATTTTATTCCATATTTTGCTCAGTAATTTTGACATTGGCTCTGTCTTTAAGAAGCTTAAGAAATATTTTATCCCAATAAAATTATTATAGCTAAAGTCCAAACATTAACCATACTTGACTGAAAATGTTACCTTAAAAATAATATCATTTAAAAAATGAAACTTTGCTCCTTATTTAGTTTAGAGAGATGTAAGTTTTAAAGGGTAAGAACTCTTCTCTTTAATAATGCTAATTTGATGACACTTGTGAATGTGATCTTCTAAAATTTAGTGTTAACAAGAAACGTTCTGATAAGATCAGCTAGTAATCACATACCAGCTATGATTAAAATTTATTTTCTCATTCATAGCTTTTTGAGAAAGTCTTCTCAGGAGTTTTCAGACGTGGTTACTATTTTAATGTTTGTAGAGATGATGCTTGATATTTAGGAGGAGCTAATCTACATTTTCTTTCTGACTTAAACTTTTATTCGAGCAGTCCTGTGTGACCAAGAATATTCTTAAGGTATAGGTTGGATTACCTTCATTAACACTCAGAAAGTTGCTCTCTTAGACCAGCAAGAATTATTTGGGGCATATCAGCACATGAAAATTTACTGAAGTTGTAGGGCTAGCTGACCAGAGCTGCTATTAGAGATATTTACCTGATTTAGAGAATACTTCAAATTTCTAAGGACTGAAGAGAGAGGGTTGACATGATCAAAGCAGTTTGTGTGGAAGGTCATTTTGGCCTAGTGATTATTTTTATGGAGTAGTAGAGAAGAACAAAGTTCTTCTAATGGAGAAGAAGAATTGGCTGCAGGGCAGAAACAAATGTTTCTCGCTAACTTCTTGACCATTTTGCATTTCAAGCCCATTGCATCATTAAGGTATTGATAACATGTGACACACAGAGGATCAGTATGTAGCTTTATTTCAGTTTGAATTTGATCTCCACGTGAAGTTCAAGGGTAGTCAATAAAAGTTTGTAAATGACCCTCTATTCTGTAATGTCTTGATGGACTTCAATAAAATCAGATACATAGTAGAGAATGCTTAGATTCAGGTTTACTTTGAAGAGAATTTACCGTTAACTGAACCAGGTTTGTTTAGATTTAGTAAATAAAATATATAATAATGAAAATCAGCTCAGTGTTTTTGTTAAATAAGTATATTCTGTTTGCCAATGAAAACTAGCTACTGCATAATTATGGATATACTTAAGTCATTTTCATTATTTTTCAACTTGCACTGAATATTAGGGAAAAATTAGTTTTTAAAGCGTGTTCTTGATTCATTTCCATAAACCCTACATAGTCTCTTTAAAAGAACATATGTGATATGAGGAATAAAATAATCAAATAAGGATTTGTTTGTATTTTTATCGATAGAAATTTCTCCAAGTTCAGCTGTAGTTTTCTTATCAGAATATCAGGTTCATAGTTGCAATGCGAAGGCCCACTGGAATAGTAATCAGCATATTCTGCTTCTGCATTGCTGCAGAAACTAAATGCAAATTTTTCTGTGACTCTTACAGAGAATGCATAGCCTTGGTAAACTTTCATCTGCTTCAGGGTCAGGGCTGATTCAATCTTATGGCAAGTTTATGAGAGTGGCTGATGCGATACAGTTGTTTCTAGTAAAATCAGGCTAGCTCTAAGGAGCCAATCTAAGTCAGTCTCTTAGTAAAATTCTATGAGAAACAGACTCCAACTCAGACACAATTGTAAACCCTGTTATAATGAGGACTTGGAGCTGATTTAATCCTATTGAAAATCTTCAAGCAGCCATGAGACAAAATGGTTTCCACATTGACATCAGTGGAATGAACCTTGGATTTCATCAGTATGAAGAGTAGTTACCTTGTACACACAGTAGCCACTTTTTAAGAATGAACATCATGGCCATTTCAAAGCAGGTTGTTGTTTCTGATGTAGAGGCATCTGTTTTGATTAAGATCCAAGTTCCTGGAGTGTGTCAAGTTTTATTTTTTTAAAACTGAATTCATTACAAAAAAGCTAACAAGTCAAACTTAAACTCGGAAGTTAGTATAAATCAATTAGATTTAGTGTCCTTGAACAAAAATGACCAACCTCTTCCGATTTTATATATGAGCAACGTTGAAAAAGAAAGGGAGAAAGAATGAGAACTGTTTCTGAGTTAAGACCTTGTATGCAAAGTTTTGCCTGGAACTAATTTTTTTCCATGAATTTAGAAACCCTTGAAAATAAGCTTATGCTGTGAAATCATATATGTATCAAAGGACAGACAGACACAAAAGTCTAAAGGTCAAAACTACAGATAAAATCTCAGTAAGTAGGATCTGAACTTACTTGTGTGGGAAGGTTGGTGTGTATTATTCTTTTTGTTTGGTTTATCATATTGAAACATACACTGATAATGATCGAGGTGTAATAGTCAGTTTAGCACTAGAACTGGTCTCTCTTTGTAATTTGCCACCCAAATGAGAACAGTAGACCAAATACGGACTACAGTAAAACACAATCTTGCCTAAACTCTCTCCAGGCTGCTTTTATTGCAGTTAGCACTGCTCTTGAAATGTGAATATTTGAACTGATACTTAGCAGGCAGTGGTGGCCTCACACTGTTACTTCAAAGAGCCGGAAAGTAACTTCATGAAAGGGAAAACTTGAAACTATAGTTCTCTTTACCGTTCTATCTGTTAAGCAGTGATGGGTATCATTAGTTCTGCTCTTTTGCATAATTACTGCAGTCTTGTGAAAACTTTTTTTGCCATCCAACTGGGAACAATTATATTGTGTGGGATCTTGTATAACATTTGGCTTAGAGAATAAAATATAAAAAGCCCTTGTTTTCTAGCAGTCTGTATCTGTAATACCCAAAGGCATACAGTGCTTGTTCAAGTTCATTTTTTAAATAAAAAATAATGGATTGCTGACACTGAAGGAGATGTTTCATATCGAAGTCAATTTGTTCTTTATGATGTTTTTTATTTAACTTAATGTACTTAGATAAGTTTTACCTAACAGATCACTGACAGTGGTAATTCATGCATAAAATGATAAAAGTTTATGAAGCGTAATGCTGAAATCACTGAATATTTGAGACTTAAAAATATACTTTTTTTGTTTACTTGATTAAATTATCTATTGAAATTGTTTCTGGTTGTTACAACAATTTGCTATTTATGTAAAGCTTCCAGTGTAGAATGTGTCTCTGCTAAAGGCAAACAACAGCCTCTCCCAGCAGTACCACCACACCCCATCCCCAAAACCAAACTTATAAAAGATACAGCTAGACAAGTATGTTTGCAAATGTTTAATCAATGAGGCATGTAATTTTTTCATTTATAAAAATTCTCCTTTGTAATTCCAATATGTGAAACCATTAAAATACTGTAGCCAATTTTTTTATTGTATTTAATTTTGTGAGATAGAGAAGACATCCTTTGAAAACACTACTACATTTTTGCAAGAGCAGTAAAAAATTAGAATAAATGTCACAGTGATATACAGATGTGATTGTCACTTTGATTTTGTGGTTTCACTCTTTTCCATAATTTATAAGATATGAAAAAGGATCTCATGATTGGCAGAAGATATTTTGATCAAGGTTACAGTATAACTGTTGCACATTGGAAATATTACTTCAGTGTTGCTGTTATATAACCATAATTATGATAAGAGGATGGAAAAATATGCAGATATGTTCATGTTTGGTGTATAGTTAAGGTTTCCTTAAAAAGACAGAGAAATTAAAAGAAATCATGTGAATTAACATACTGGAATAAATGCTGAATTATCCTTTGTTGTCAGCCATCAAAACAAAAATTGTGTTTGTTTTAGCCCTTGCTAATTCTCAAGAGGTTGGTTTCCAGGTATTTTTCTTTAAAATTTAAATAGCCATTTATTTGCAGCATTTTTATTAATGAGAATGACTTTTTCATGTACTCATAAAAATGTTGATATGGCCAAACAAGAAGTTTCAATCAATCAAGTTTATCTTTCTCCATTCTAAAATGCTACTGAAGGACGTCTAATTAATGTCATTTGAAATTATTTTAATGCATCTTTGGTATTGTCACATATTCAAGTGTGGTTTTAGCCACAACTCCTGAAATACTTTGGTTCTTACCAGACTCCAGGGTGAGCTAGTAAATTTACCTATCTCGATACATTCAAAGGAGGAATTAGCTACAGTTCCCTAGCTACTAGTACGGCTTTCAGCGCCTTTTCCATGGTGGCTCTATCTGTGCCATACATGGCTGTGAAAGGATGGGAAAATGCGCTGAAATGATCTAAGAAGTAAACTATCAACTTGACATGTTTTCCTAGCTATTGAAAACCTTCTCATATTGAAACTCATTGATAGTGAAACTGTAGAATTCCTCTGATTTACGTACCATCTGGTTGTGCTCAAGGCTTTAAAGCTGTTATCTCTGCATAAAATTTCAGAGTCCTAAACTTTTTTCTTCACCAAACTATCCATTTTTAAGCCACAAATATTTTTCCCGCTCTTTCAGATTTTATCTAAAAGTATATTTTAACAGTATTTAAATAGGTCTTAAACAATAACAATTTATCTTGATAGATGGCATGGTGTGTTTTTTCATTTTATTTTAATTAGCCATTGTGGAACCAAATTCCCTTTTGTTTTAGTCTTTTGAATATTGTTTAATTATAGTTATCATGCCAGATATCTTAAAGGTTATTTTACCAATACAGTTTCTTTTAACATAACCCATATGGAATCAATAGCCCAGTTTCCTAAAGTGAATGCTTGGAAAATCTTACATTCATATGTTAAGAGTACACATCCTTTCCTCATTAGTTGGAAAGTACAGGGATTTTGGCACAGGTTCTGTGTGGAAGCATTGTGCAGCTTTTATATGGATTTTGTTTTTAGCCTTTGATGACACTGTTTAGAATAGGAAGTATCTAATAAGTAAAGCATTTTGTCTCAAGTGCTGCCAGTGTGTTTAATATATGCCTGGAGGTCTGAAACATTATCTTCTTCACTACAGTAATATGCATTTAATTCTCTGAAAGGAGAAGGTCAAACTTTTAAAAGGGACGCAAAGTACATTTTCAAACAGAATAATTTAAAACATATGGAAGAGGGGACCAGAGTAATGTACAGTTGGTTTTTATGGTTTAATCATGATCATGTTAATGCACACCAGTAGCTAATTAAAGAAAACTTTTATTGTTCATTTTAAATGAGTTAGGTAAAGAGTAGGAGAGCTGATGTAACAGCACTGCCCAGAGATACACGTTTCTTCTGCAGTCACTAAGAGCTAGCAGACACTGCTATTTTGACAACTTAAATGATTAGTCCCCTTGGACAGTAATAAAGCAAAAGTTATTTTCAGAGTTTGTACTTTGTGAACTTTTCTTTCCACAAAGAAATAGTAAATTGATGCCCAAGTTTAGAGTTTAGCACATATAATTAATTATAAAACTTCTCTCAATAGCAGGCCAGATACTCTTCAATATAATAGATGAATCTGCAGTAGACTGGTGACAAACCAGTGGGTTTTTAATATGTCTGAAAAATCACCAGCTTATTTATTTCAGTTCTACGAATAGTGTGGAAGCTTAGAAAAGTGGAGGAAATGTTTGTTTTTAACCCAATTTTTAGAATTTAGTTTTCTAGTGTGGGGAAAGTTGTTTTGTTTTGTTTTTCCTTTCAGTAAGGGTCAGAGTCTTTCATCTCTGGGTCATTGATTCAAATTCCATTCTGCTCAGTAGTGACTAGAATTAGTTACCATCTGACTTCTGTTCAGTAACCCACATGACCTGAGCTGATAGCTGCCATCCTGCCCCTGCTGGTTATTTATATCTCAAAATTGGGCCACTTGACATTCACTAGAGTCTAATGTGTCACTCTCAACAAGGAATAGGGCTGGACAACTAAATTTCTTTATCTTTACCTACAGGTATTTGGTTTTGTCACGTTAACACCAAAGGGGGAAACAATTCACTTCAAAGAAGGAGAAGCTAGATTTTAAATACAAATATGTAAATCAGAAGAAAATATAATGCTCCGTGCATGTAAAATATAGTCTCATATAGTTAATTGTGGTTGCCTCTACTGATTGAGAGAATAAAACTAGTTGAGTTCTTGATTTGAGCTTTGCCATTGAACTCACCCTAAAGGATTTTTTTAGTTATGCTGTATACAGATATTTAGTTTATAATGCCTCAAAATGTGAGCAATAAGTCCTAGACTACTTCTGTACTTGATTTTATTATTTTTTCACATATTACTTGATAATTCCTAGTTGGTAATAGATTTGGAGGTATATTTGAAATTTTTATAATAGGAATAACTGAAAGCTTTAAAATTAAACTGTCATTTTGATAATTGCCTTAATTTATTTTACTGAATTTTTAAATTAAATATGTTTATTCATTTATTCAGTCAGCACACAGTTATTGAAATCTACTATATAACAAGCGGTATAATGTGTGCTAGGAATAGTAATGGCATTCCCTCTTACCCATAGCCTACTAGCTGTCTGACCTTGGACCTGTTGTTTAATCTCTCCAAGCTTCAGTTTCTTCAGCTATAAAATGGAGGTAACAGTACTCCCTTGAAAGGACTGCCACACTTAGTAAAGAAAATGTGTGTAATGTGCTAACAATGTTTGGCAAATAATAAACATACTCAGTGGTATCTTATTTTTTTAATCTTCAGTTGCTCGCAATCTCTGAGACAGAGCACAGTGTGAAAATGCTATAATAATATTAGTTTGTTATAAAAGCACAGAAGCTGGAAAGACTAAGCACCATGTGGAAGGGTTGAAGAAGTCTTCACAGAGAACGTGACTTCTTTCTTTAACTTACCCTTTGTTGAGTGCCTACTGTGTGTGTTCAATACGTTAACTAATTTGATGCTGCAGGAACTCTGTGGGTTGGGTATTAATGTCCCTAATGTGAGGATGAGAACCCATCAGAGACTGAGAGAATTGCTTGAAGTGTGATCAAGCCCCCAAGGTGGAGGATGCAGATCAGTAAAAAGTCCATGCATGTGTCTCGAAAGACCTTAAAGAGTACAGTATACGGGGAAGTCTGTGTCCATGTATATTTGCACATTAGCAATCGTGTATTTCTAGTCTGCAGAGCAATTTTTTTCATTTAATGTTGTATCAGAAACTAGCATATCATCAAACATTTATGGAACTTCTCTTCAGTGTAGCAGGCACTACACTACTCTTTAGTGATACTCAGAAGCAAAATGATATGGCCCAGTACCTCCAGCAGCCCTTCACCTGGTAAAAGAGACACACATAACAGCTGCCCATTTTTGGGTATTTACTATATGTCAGGCACTGTGCTGACTTCTTTAGGTAGATTAGTTCATTGAATCCTCATACTAACCCTTTCAGGTTGGATTTATTATCTGTATTTTATACGTGAGATTATGTAGCCTTCAAGAGGTTTAATTTGTCCAAAATGATACAATTAGAAAGTGTTAGACTTGACCCCATCTCTGTCTGACTCCAAAGGCTATAGGTTATTTTAACACTATCTGATACTACCACCACAAAACATTTTATAGAAAATAAAACATACTAAAATAGAAGTATGAGTAAAGTACTAGGATCACCAAGAAGTAAAAGAGTGTGAGAGAACACTTCTCAGACAAGTGTCGTTTGTTCTGAGTTTTGATAGATAGCTAAATGGTTGCCAGCTACAGCAAGCTCAGAAGAGGTGCTCCAGGCAGGGAAGTGGTATAGTATAGATAGAGGTGTTTTAAAAAAGGTGGTATCTTCACAGAACACAGACAAGTTGTTTTTGTTTCAAATAGCTAATGATGGATTTTTCTAACAACAATGTATCTTCCTCAACAACTTTAAATCAATTAACAAATGTTATTTGAAAAATTTTAATGACAGATCATTGTCTTGAATTATTTAACAGTCCTTTAACACTTTCACAAGAAACCTATAATAATTTGTAGCATGTGGGAAAATGATACTATATTTACCAATCAAATTAAGGAAGAGCCTGAAAAATGATAAGCAATACCTAGTACTTTGGGGAATATTTTTCCATTGCTGGTGGTAATATAAATTAGTGTAGCATTTTTGGAAAGGTGTTGGAGATTTTCCATAACCTTAAACTTTTTCATACCATTTACCTAGTAATTCCACTTCTGGGAGCCTGTCCTAAGGAAATATTATTAGATGTTTGTCATAGATGTTTGTTGGCAAAAATTAAAAATTTGAATGTCCAATTATATGGAAATAGCTGAAAAAATTGTTTCTAACACTAAATGAAATATTATACATCTTTTTAAAATGACATTTATGAAGAGTATATTAGTATGTAAAAAGGGTTACAGATTTGTCTCTACAGTATGATTATAACCATAAAGGGGTGAGGGCGGAGGGAACCTATGTGCAGGTAGATAAAAAAGACTAAAAGGAAATGCACTAAAATATTACCATTGATTATGTTTGGTGATAAGATGGGAGTTGGGGGGATTTTGGTTTTTTCTCAGAGTTTCCGTGGTTTCTTTAGTGAATCTGTATTACTACTTCAAGAAAAAAACAAGTGAAAGATCTAGGTCTTAAACAGCAAACTGATGGTTAGGAGACCTAAGAAAGGGGGAGAGCAAAGAATCAAACTGGAGATTGTGGAGTTGTGCTGCCAAAATGATCATAACTTCCACTGTTACCACGTTGTTCTTTGTTCCCTACATAGGGAGTCATTGATGGGAAATTTTGAGAACTAATAGCCTTTAGTGTACAAAGGAAAAATCCACCTTCAAGGACTTTAATTACTTATGTTTTGCTTGATCACTTACATTTACCGTTGTTTCAAACCTATTGTACTAGAGGAAAATAAACATCAGTTTGAATGGCATACAATTATTGTAGATTACTTTTCTTTGTCCTTCATAATTTAGGACTACTGAGTTTTCCTTCTCTTTCTTACTATCCAAAACCTGAAAATCAATTTTATAATGATAAAGGTAAACAATGTAAACTACTCCTACTTAAAATATAATTTCAACTAATAGTAATCATGATTTGGAAACAGTTTATTGTACTACTTGGAAAATCACTGTAAAGAATGCTAATTAGTATAATTCTTTAAAGAGGCATTTTTTTAATTATACATTACTTTGTATTAGTCCAAAGAAAGTCTGACACTCAAAAGTAATTTTAAAGATAGAAATGCACATTTGAGGGGTCAGCTCCGTGGCTGAGTGGTTGAGTTCGCGCACTGTGCTTCAGCGGCCCAGGGTTTCACCAGTTTGAATCCTGGGCGCGGACATGGCACCACTCATCAAGCCATGCTGAGGCGGCATCCCACATACCACAACTAGAAGGACCCACAACTAAAAATATGCAACTGTGTACCTGGGGGCTTTGGGAGAAAAAAGTAAAAATAAAATCTTTAAAAGAATTTTAAAAAGAAATGCACATTTGATGCTTTTTCCCAAGTATTTCCTTGGCATTTTAATATGAATAATTTTCTTGAATGGACACCTACTTTGTTTTTATGATTACCGTGTTACAGGTTATACTAGACCCATTTTTAACATATTTGCATAACATCATTTATACAGTAATACTGGGAATGTAACTAGTTTAAAATATTTTATAATTTTTCCTTACAGATTTCTAAGCAAGAGCAGAAAAAAATGGATACGTTTGATGGAAGCATGGCTGAAACCTCATCTCGGTACAGTGGTGCTCAAGATAGTGGAATTGGCAGTGACAGCGTTAAAATCAGAATAGTGCAAATAGAGCAGCACAGTGGTACCAGTCAGCATCGCATTGCCCGTCCTTCACGCCAATCATCAATTGTAAAAAATCTGAATTTTATTCCTTTTGACATATTTATTACTGCAAGTAGAATCTCACTAATGACCTATTCCTGTACAGCCTTGCCCAAGTCGAAATCACAAGAACAGAAGGATAACGAAAAAATAGGCAAGAGTTCGTTAAATCTCCCAGAAGTTGATGCAGATGTTGCTAAGCCCAGCCAGGCATGTATTTCCACGGTAACAGCAGAAGATCTCTTAAGCAGTAGCGTATCTTTTCCTTCAGGGAAAAAATTAGGGGTCATCTCTCTTCAAAGTCTTCATGCATCCACAAGGTCATCTGCTAGACAGGCACTTGGTATAACGATTGTTCGGCAGCCTGGACGAAGAGGAACTGGTGACTTGCAGCTAGAACCGTTTTTGTACTTTATTGTATCCCAACCTTCTTTGCTTCTGAGTTGTCATCACAGAAAGCAACGAGTGGAAATATCCATTTTTGATGCTGTGCTTAAAGGGGTCGCCTCTGACTACAAATGCACAGGTAAGAGCAAATTTACTGGAATGCTAATAATTATTACTACATATTAAATGTTATTCCCGAAGTTTCAAGATTGGTCAAACAGAAAACAGCTGGCAGACCAGGCAAGACTTCTTTTCTGTATAGAATATGTAAATATGTAAAGTTCATGTCCCACAGCTGAATCGTGTTTAAGTAAAGTTTGAAATGTATCAAGGTTTAGCCTTAGCATTTTTACCGTGCCTCTGAATATTTTTTTTTTTCGGGAGCTGAATGAAACAGGGACTCTTTCTGGACAATAGAAATGCTTAACAATTTCCAATGATTGGGAAGCAAAGCTTTTTTTCATATTATTGGCCCACAGGTATACTTTCCAGGTTTATGCATTAGCAGTTTAGATTAAAAAAATAAAAACTTTAGAAAATGAAGTTTGTTTCGATATTCTTTTGATTTAATCATCTTGCTGTAGGAGCATGATACTAAATGTATTTGAGAAGGTTTATTAGTAAAGTAAGATGATGTAAAGATTTTTATACATCTACAACAAACACATTTATTAGTGGTATTGGCCAACTGACTCTTGTTGCCCCACCCATACGTTCCTTATAACCAGAGAGCATCCATTATACTAATTCTATTGAACTTCTTCTGAGACTAGGAAAGTGATCAGGGGTTCAGATTTAAGACATACTAGCTATTAAGTAACAAGGGCTAATGGAAACAGGGTCAAACAAAGGATAGAGACCTTTTCCCTGAGTTAGTGGAGAATTAGAGATTTGGCCAGAAAGACTGCAGAGGATAGATGGGTCATCTAAGACTTGGCATTGGCAGCCGGCCCTAGCAAGCTCAGGTATAATGCAGGCATTTAATTGCTATCAGGTGATCCCACCTAGCAGATGGAAGCCAGCAGTGAGGCATTTGGAGAATTTGTCCAATCTGGAAGTCAGGCTGGTTCATTCTTGGCATTAAGGAGAACCATTTTACACAGCAGACTCCTGGAGAGTAGGTGGCAGGTGTGAGGATCAGGATTTAGCCTAAGGAAGTAGGATCAAAGGAGCCCTTGGCTCTTGCTGAGGTATACTGCAAGTCTTGTGCTTTAGAAAGGAGTAACTGGCCAGTTGCTAAGGAGGAGTAACCTGGGGTTACCTCCTAGACTGCCTGCTGGCCCTGTCTCCATTGGTGTGCTGGAACTGGCTCACACTGACTCTCAAGAGCCAACTGTTAAATTTTTAAGAACTTTGAAAGACAGCTGTTAAACCACTGGTAGTTTAAATTGGCCATAGTGTGAATATTTACGCCACAGATATTGGCAAATGCTATCAATCAGCTCTCCTATTCTGAGAGTTAAATATTTACCAGTAACCACTGCCTCCCTTCCCCAAACATGTTCTCATTTATCAGTGCCTGCAATAAAATAGGTACTTTAGGAGCACTGGAGATGGGAGTGGTGCTGAGGTAGTTGATGTTATATGATTGAAGGACTCATGGCTGTATACCTGATAACTGTTACAGGGTCTGCTTAGCATTGGCCAAAACTAGGTGCAGGATTGGGAGAACAAATCTTAATTCCAAACCCCTCTTTAAGTTCTTTTGGCTGCAGTCACTTTATACGTGGGTGGCTTCAGTGGCCTCTATTAAGAAATATTGATACGAAGTTCAGCAAAGTTATCAGGGCTCATGTGAAAGATGCGTATTTGAATTATAATCATTTCCTAGATTGAAATAATAAAGTACTTTTGTTTAATAAAAAATCCTTCTTTGTAGACCAATGTGGAACCTAATTTCAGTAGATGAAACTTAGAGTGAAAGCAATGGGCCAGATTCAATATAGAGGATTACATGTGGAAGGAAAAAGGATTACATACTTTCTTTTTTTTTAATATTTATTTATTTGTTTTATTGCAGTAACATTGGATTATAACATTATATAGCTTTCAGATGTACATTGTAATATATTTCGAATTCTGTGTAGATTACATCATGTTCACCACCCAAAAACTAATTATACTCCATCACCTCGCATGTGAGCCTAATCACCCCTTTTGCCCTCCCCCCTCCCCCCTTCCCCTATGGTAACCATCAATCCAGTCTCTGTGCCTATGTGTTTGTTTGTCATTGTTTTTGTCTTCTGCTTATGAGTGAGATCATATGATACACGACTTTCTCTCTCTGACGTATTTCACTTAGCATAATACCCTCAAGGTCCATCCGTGTTGTCACAAATGGCCAGATTTCATCATTTCTTATGGCTGAGTAGTATTCCATTGTGTATATATACCACATCTTCTGTATCCATTCGTCCCTTGATGGGCACCTAGGTTGCTTCCAAGTCTTGGCTGTTGTGAATAATGCTGCAGTGAACATAGGGGCGCATGTATCTTTATGCATTTGTGTTTTCAAGTTCTTTGGATAAATACCCAGCAGTGGAATCATATGGTAGATCTATTCTTAATTTCCTGAGGATACTGCATACTGCTTTCCATAGTGGCTGCACCAGTTTGCACTCCCACCAGCAGTCTACAAGGGTTCCCTTCTCTCCACATCCTCTCCAACACTTGTTGTTTCCTGTCTTGTTAATTATAGCCATTCTGACCAGATTGAGGTGATAGCTCATTGTAGTTTTGATTGGCATTTCCCTGACAGCTAATGATGTTGAGCATCTTTTGCTATGCCTGTTGGCCATCCATATATCTTCTTTGGGGAAATCTCTGTTCAAATATTTTGCCCATTTCCTAATTGGTTTGTTGGTTTTCTTGTTGTTGAGCTGTATGAGTTCTTTGTATATTTTGGATAATAACACCTCATCTGAGATATGGTTTGCCATATCTTCTCCCAATTGTTAGGTTGTCTTTTCGTTTTGTTGATGGTTTCCTTTGCTGTGCAGAAGCTTTTTAGTTTGATGTAGTCCTATTTGTTCATTTTGTTTGTTTGTTTCCCTTGCCCAGTCAGACATGGTACTTGAAAATATGCTGCTAAGACCAATGTCAAAGAGTGTACTGCTTATGTTTTCTTCTAGAAGTTTCATGGTTTCGGGTCTTACATTCAAGTCTTTCATCCATTTTGAGTTGATTTTTCTGCATGGTGTAAGGGAATGGTCTACCTTCATTCTTTTGCATGTGGCTGTCCAGTTTTCCCAACACCATTTATTGAAGACTCTCCTTTCTCCATTGTATGTTCTTGGCTCCCTTGTCGAATATTAGCTGTCCATAAATGTGTGGGTTTATTTCTGGGCTCTTGATTCTGTCCCATTGATCTGTGTGTCTGTTTTTGTGCCAGTACCATGCTGTTTTGGTTACGCTGGCTTTGTAGTATATTTTGAAATCAGGGAGTGTGATACCTCCAGCTTTGTTCTCTTTCCTCAGAATTCCTTTGGCTATTTGGGGTCTTTTGTTGTTCCATATAAATTTTAGGATTCTTTGTTCTGTTTCTGTGAAACATGTTGTTGGAACTTTGATATGGATTGCGTTGAATCTATAGATTGCTTTAGGAAGTATGGACATTTTGACTATGTTAATTTTCCAATCCAAGAGCACAGAATCTCTTTCCATTTCTTTGTGTTTTCTTCAACAATGTTTTGTAATTTTCCATGTACAGATCTTTCACCTCTTTGGTTAAGTTTATTCCCAGGTATTTTATTCTTTTTGTTGCAATTGTAAATGGGATTGTATTCTTAATTTCTCTTTCTGCTACTTCGTTATTAGTGTATATAAACGCAACCAATTTTTGTATGTTGATTTTGTATCCCGCAATTTGACTGTATTCATTTGTTATTTCTAAAAGTTTTTTAGTGGATTCTGCACCAGTTTGCACTCCCACCAGCAGTCTACAAGGGTTCCCTTCTCTCCACATCCTCTCCAACACTTGTTGTTTCCTGTCTTGTTAATTATAGCCATTCTGGTTTTCTATATATAAAATCATGTCGTCTGCAAAGAGTGACAGTTTCACTTCTTCTTTTCCAATGTGGATCCCTTTTATTTCTTTTTCTTGCCTGATTGCTCTGGCTAGGACTTCCAATACTATGTTAAATAAGAGTGGTGACAGTGGGCATCCTTGTCTAGTTCCTGTTCTTAGCAGGATAGCTTTCAGTTTTTCTCCATTGAGAATGATATTAGCTGTGGGGTTTGTCATATATGGCCTTTATTATGTTGAGGTATTTTCCTTCTATACCCATTTTATTTAGAGTTTTTGTCATAAATGGGTGTTGTATCTTGTCAAATGCTCTCTCTGCGTCTATTGATATGATCATGTGATTTTTATTATTCATTTTATTAATGTGATGTATCACATTGATAGATTTGTGAATGTTGAACCTTCACTGCATCCCTGAAATGAAACCCACTTGATCATGATGTTTGATCTTTTTAATGTAGTGTTGTATTCAATTTACTATTATTCTGTTGAGGATTTTTGCATCGCTGTTCATAGGTGATATTGGCCTGTAATCTTCTTTTTTTTGTGTTGTCGTCGTCTGGTTTTGATATCAGAATAATGTTGGCTTCGTAGAATGAGTTAGGAAGCCTCCCCCTCCTCTTCAATTTTTTGGAAGAGTTTGAGAAGGATAGGTATTAAGTCTTCTTTGAATGTTTGGTAGACTTCATCAGGGAAGCCATCTGGTCCTGGACTTTTATTTTTTGGGAGGTTTTGATTGCTGTTTTGATCTCCTTACTGGTGATTGGTCTATTCAAATTTTCTACTTCTTCTTGGTCCAGTTTTGGAAGGTTCTATGTTTCTAAGAATTTATCCATTTCTGCTAGATTATCCAATTTGTTGGTGTATAGCTTTTCATAGTATTCTCTTATTATCTTTTGTATGTCTGAGGTGTCCATTGTAATTTTTCCTCTTCTTCTGATTTTATTTCTTTGAGCCTTCTCTCTTTTTTTTCTTGGTGAGTCTAGCTAAGGGTTTGTCAATTTTGTTTATCTTTTCAAAGAACCAGCTCTTGGTTTCATTAATTTTTTCTATTGTTTCATTAGTCTCTATTTTGTTTATTTCTGCTCTGATTTTTATTATTCCCTTCCTTCTGCTGATTTTGGGCTTGCTTTGATCTTCTTTTTCCAGTACCTTTAGATGCGCTGTTAGATTCTTTATTTGGGATTTTTCTTCTTTGTTGAGGTAGACCTGAATTGCTATAAACTTCCAAACAACTTTTGCTGTATCCCATAGATTTTGGCATGTCGTATTTTCATTTTCATTTGTCTCCAGGATTTTTTGATTTCTCCTTTGAGTTCTTCATTGACCCAATCATTGTTCAGTAGCATTTTGTTTAATCTCCACATTTTTGTGGCTTTTCTGGTTTTCTTCCTGTAGTTGATTTCTAGTTTCATACCTTTGTGGTCAGAAAAGATGCATGGTATTATTTCAATCTTCTTAAATTTATTGAGACTCACTTTGTGGGCTAATATGTGATCCATCCTGGAGAATGTTCCATGTGTATTTGAAAAGAATGTGTATTCTGTGGTTTTTAGATGGAATGTTCCATATATATCCACTAAGTCTATCTGGTCAAACGCGTCGTTTAAGGCCAGTGTTTCCTTATTGATCTTCTGTTTGGATCCACTGGTGTAAGTGGAGTGTTAAAGTCTCCTACTATTATTGTGTTACTGTCTATTTCTCCTTTTATGTCTGTTAATAATTGCTTTATATATTTAGGTGCTCCTATGTTGGGTGCATAGATATTTACAAGTGTTATACCTTCTTGCTGTATTGTTCCCTTTATCATTATGTAGTGCCCTTCTTTGCCTCTTGTTACACTTTTTGTTTCAAAGTCTATTTTGTCTGATATAAGTATTGCTACCCCTGCTTTCTTTTCTTTGCCATTTGCATGGTGTATTTTTTTCCATCCTTTTACTTTCGGCTTGTGAGTATCTTAAAGTCTGAAGTGTGTCTCTTGTATGCAGCATATATATGGGTTCTTGTTTTTTCATCCAATTGGCCACCCTATTCCTTTTGATTGGAGCATTTAGTCCATTGACATTTAAAGTAGCTATTGATAAATATGTGTTTATTGCCATTTTGTTACTGTTTTTTCTGGGTGCTTTAGTAGTTCTTCTTTTTCCTTTCTTTTTCTCTTGCTCTCTTCCCTTGTGGTTTGATGGCTTTCTTTAGTAATATCTTTGATTTCTTTTGTCTTACTCATTTTCTTACTTATTATAGGTTTCTGATTTGTGATTACTGTGAGGATCCTATATAATATTCTATGTATATAACAGTCTATATTGAGTCGATAGACTCTTTAGCTTGACCTCTTTCTTAAAGCTCTGCTTTTTCACTCTCCTCCTCCCACATTTTATGTTTTTTAAATCATATCTAATCTCTTGTTTTGTGTGTGTATATCCATTACCCTCTTATTATTGAAATAGGTAATTTTAGTATCAAGTTTTATCATTCTGTAATTTGGAATTCATCTCTGCACACTCACCTTTCTAAAAATATTTAAACTATACTGCTTTGTCCTCAGGGAGTTGACATTTGTAAGCCACTACCTTATCAGATTAAAATGTATTTTGGGGCCAGCCCAGTGGCCTAGTGGTTAAGTTCACATTCTCCGCTTTGGTGGCCTGGGGTTTGCAAGTTCAGATCCCAGGCACAGACCTACACACTGCTCATCAAGCCATGCTGTGATGGTGTCCCACATACAAAACAGAGGAAATTGTCACAGATGTTAGCTCAGGGATAATCTTACTCAAGCAAAAGGAGGAAGATTAGCAACCGATGTTAGCTCAGGGCCAATTTTCCTCGCCAAAAAAAAAAATTATTTCGACTTCTTTTAAAGATGCAACTTTTCTTTTGATCTTCTAGTGGAGCACTAATTAGTTTATTCAATGTTTTAAATACATAAATTTTATTAAATGTTAATGAAGTTATTTTTTTGAAAACTGATCTGGGAGATTTCTGTTTTAAATTGGTCCACCTGAATGAACTATCCAAGTCCCATTACCAATTTATTTACGCAGAAACACTTCATGTAGCACTTTTCCGTCCTGAGGAAAGCACTGTTCCATATCCAGGATTCTTTTGAAGCCCTGAAATAGTAAATGTGTGAGTAAGAAAAGGAGTAAAATATGAATGGCTATAATGTTAATATTCATGAGGATGAGGAGCAATAAGCTGGAGGTGGCCAGTTCCATTTCTGGATTCTAAAGTGACAGAGAAGTCATTGCAATGTCTTAACTGGAGAGATGAAAAAGGGGCATTGCCATGAAGCTAACTTTCTAAGAAAGATCAAGGAAAAGTTAAAGGCATCATAAGTTAAAAGTGAAATAAGTGACATATTATGTCCTTCTGCAGTGTTCATACTTTTTGTCTTGATACTAAAATTAGTCCTTTTCTGTAAGGTAATTCAAGTGGCAGCCAACCAATACTAGTTTTAGCATATGTGTGCATCTCAATGATTGCCTTAATTCATCATTTCACATGCGCCTGAGGTTGTTATAGAGATAATGGATTGTATTTTTGAGAGGAGAAAAACATTTTATTGAAAAAAAATTTCTAGCACAACGTGGCTTGTAGTTGTTTACTGTTGTCTATGCAAGTCATAAACCATTATTACATGTGCTCATGTTCCTTTGTATGGAAATCATATATAACAAAAAATAAACAAAGGATTTTTGTTTCACTCTTTGAAAAGACATCCTATTCAGAGGATAGTTTTCAAAAAAAATCTTAATTCTTATATAAAAATAAGATAAACATGTCAAAGATTTTATTAAACTCATTAATTAATAAAGGAACCAGTAAGAATGTTAAAAAAGAATTCATACACGGGAAACCTCTAAGGCCCTGCTTATCTCAGAAACTTTGATGCTCTAATTCATTAGGGTCCTAAAAATGGTAAGAGCCACTTGGTCATTTACTTTATTTAGTGTTAAAGCGTGGCTATGGGTGAATCTAGAAAGATGGAAATATTTTTAACATTAAATTATGAAGATTTGGTTTCCTTTGGCATATTCAGGAAACTGCAATGAAGACCCTGAAAGCAAATACTAGAAATCCTTTGAGCATTATTGGAATATGGTGTAATATCTCAAGCTGACTACTTTAAATTAATCAATATGGTTTTTAAAATCACACTTACCCTCCTGTCTTGTACAATCAACTTGGCATTATTTTAGAATGAACCTCTTATCCCTATTGTGCTTTCATTCAGACAATCTTTGGGAATACTCATTCATTCCATTTGAACAGCAGCTATTCGTCAGACATGTTCAAGATGCTGAGGAAACAGTAATCTGACCCAGTTTCTGCCCTCAGGCACCTCTCCTCATTTAATATTTTACTTACGGTGATTAATGATGAAAGTTTAGCAGAGTATGGATCTTCATGAAATGGAGGGCTGTGAAACACTTAAATGTGTAAAGTAAAACCTGTAACTTCTACTTCCATTGAAGCAATTTAGAAAAGCTTAGTGTCAGTTGTATGGAATGGTTTATGGAAAACTGCCTGCGTATAGAGGAATGAAATAGGACTACTCTTCAAATTTATTTTTTTTTATTAGTAGTGGATTGAGCTCTAGCTGTCATTCAGAATAATTTTTAGTATTCTATTTATTTTATCGATTTGCATTTTGGCTATTTGTAATGTATTTTAGTGGTTGCTTTGGGGTTTCGAATGTATATGCCTAATATTTCACAGTCCATTTAGCAGTAATATTTTATCACGTAAAGTAAAATGTAGCGCTACAGTCATGTTGGTCCCATTATCCTTCCCTATTTATGTCATAATTATTGTATATATTATATCTACATATATTGAAAACCCTACCAGATAAAATTTTGATCTTTGTTTCAATAATCTTACATATTTTAAAGAATTGGAGAGGGAAAAACCTAGTCTTTTATATTTCCCAAGTATCTACCATGTCCAGAGCTCATCTTCATTTCTGAAGTTCTAGGTTTTCCTCTGGTACACTTTCCTGCAGCATTAAGAACTTCCTTTAGCATTTCTTAGAGAAGGCCTGCTGGCAATGAATTCTCTTAGTTTTCTATCATCTGAAAGGTGTTTTTTTCCATCTCTCTCATTTCTGAAGGATATTCTTGCTTTATGGAGAATTCTGGATTGACATTTCTTTCAGCACTTTAAAGATATTGTTCCACTGTTTTTTATTCTTTGCGCTTTCTGATGAGAAATCCATGGCAATTCCAATCCTTGTTTGCATGTATGTAACGTGTTGTTTTTCTCTAGCTGCTTTCAAGATCTTTTTCTTTATCTTTGATTTTTTGTAGGTCGATAATGATGTGTCTGAACTTGGTTTATTTGAATTTATCCTGTTTGAGGTTCCCTGAACTTCCTGGCTCTGTAAATATATGGGTTTTTTAAAACTAAATTTATTAAATTTTTGGCTGTTATTTCTTTTAATATTTTTTCTGCACCAATCTTTCTTCTCTCCTTTTGGGACTCCAGTGTTAAACTTTTTTATATTGTACCACAGATCTCGAAAATTCCTTTGTTTTTCTTTTTTCCCCTCTATTCTTCATATTGAATAATTTCTGTTGAATTTTTCAGTTCTAAAATTTCCATTTGTCTTTTTTGTAGTTTTCATTTCTCTTCTGAGAACTTCTATATTTCCATTCATTTCAGGCATTTTCACCTTTACCTCATGAAACAGTTGTAACACCTGCTTAAAGTCTTAAATGCTTGTGTCACTGCCACCACAGCACAGCCACTGTACTACCTGTCATTACACACACACACACACACACACACACATTGAGTCCATTCTTGGGGAAAAACCAGGAAAAAAAAAAAAAAGAAAAAGCAGTTTTCCCCCACACATTTTTTTTTTCTTTTTTTTTTGGCTGAGGAGGATTCACCCTGAGCTAACATGTGTTGCCAACCCTCCTCTTTTTGTATGTGAGCCACGCCAAAGCATGGCCACTGACAGACAAATGGTGTAGGTCCATTCCCAGGAATCGAACCCGAGCCACCAAAGCAGAGCATGCCAAACTTAACCACTAGGCAACCTGGCCTGGCCCTCCCCTACACTCTTAAAACACAGGGGCCTTATTTCCCAGGCAGGGTTTCTGTTGGACTTTTGGCTCTTCTTGCCTTCACTGTGTACCACAACTTAGGATTCATTCTCAAGTCAAAGTTATAAGAGAAAAGAGGAAATATAAAATAAAACAAAATGGGAAACTCACCACTGTGTGGGTCATATTTGCAAGTTTGACTCACCTCCCCAGTCCGCATTGTTCTTGTTTACTTCTGAGTCCTCAGGCATTTGTTTTTTGTGTTTTTTCTCGAGTTTTTAATTGTAAGCAGGATGAGAGTTAGGCTGCAGTGAGCTTATTCCAATTTTGGCTGGCACCAGAAATCCTGCAGTTTTAAAGTAATAAAAATGTTTTCTAGTCCATTAGCCGAGACATGGTTTTTTGAGAAACTTAATACAGGATTTCCTCCGAAACTGTTACTTTAGTATCTTTACATCTATTAGCACAGATCAGTTAAATATATTGTAATGAATAATTACTGCTCCCAGGGAGTTGTCGGCATTAACTTGATTCTGCCCGTGTCAGCATTAAGCAACGAACATGCCCAAATACCCAAAGGGTGGTAATAGCATTCTCTCTCTGTCTTCCTTGGGGATATCCTTTCATATATTATAAAATCAAATTAGAAGGGGAAATGCTGTGAAACTCGTTGTCCCTCATGTCAATCTGCCTTCTCAGCACATGTGACTGATATATATATATACATATGTGTGTGTGTTATATATACCATTTATATGCATATACATTAAAAAACTGGAATTCTATATGAAATGCTACCCAAAATAGATGATAAATGGAATCTATATTTATACCTATTTTTACATCTTTTTTAGAAACCTGAAGCAAAGTAAAAATGATGACAGTTGCTCATAATTTTGAAAGTGTTATTAATAAAGTGTGATTTCCAATCTGTATAATTTAGTGATCTTAAATTATGCCAGCTATACTTGTAAGTGTATCTATAGTGCTTTGTTTTACTCTCTTTAATTTAAAAAATGGCAGATTATTTAAAGACTAAATTATCAACTTGAATTTTTTGTGACTATTAATATTAATAACATATAAATTATTTTCCATCTAGTCCAGGTAGATAATACATCTGTGAGTTAACAGGTTTCTTCTTAAAATACTAAAATAATGTGGCAATGGGCTTTTCTATGCCTTTCTCACCTGGAGCAACCTCTAACAGGAATGAGATCTTCTGCCAGCACCTTTATATGTAGCAGCTGTATTATTGGCAATTCTCATTTAAATAAAGATGTATGTAGTTGTTTTTAACATAGTCGTATTAGTTGTGTTTATAAATATTTAAAAATTGGTATTTGTTTTGTTTAAGGTAATGGAGTCCAGATTTGAAATTGCCTCATATCCTGACTATGCAGCCCAAGGCAGTCTCAAAAAGTCGTTTTTCTTCTTGTTTGTTTGGGGCTTTTTGTTTGTTTTTGAAGAAATGACTGTACCATCTGGTCAATTGTGATGGAGTTGAACGATTCTGAGGGAATTTAACTAACCCCCGTATTTCCTCAGTACACAGTTAGTCCAGTATCTTATTACTCATTACTGTGTGCTAGGAACTAACAAACCGATTTCAAACAATTGCTTCTGCCTCTTTCAACTTCTTTACCTTATTGTAATTTCTTGAGCATCAGCTAGACTAAAATATAGAAATTAAAGTTGATTAGAACTTATCGTACTAAAAAAGCAGTTAATAATACACATCTATATAGGACAGAAACATCCATGAGATAATATCTCTAGTTTGGGACACTTTCTCGATTTTAATGTTTTATAAATGTTACAGATATGACTTAAGGTCCAATTAAGAGGCAAACATGGACTAGAGTTCAATAAGAACTCAAGATTTGGAGTCAGTCAGTCCTGAGTTCTAATCCCAGGTCTGCTACTTACAGCTGTGTGACCTTGGGCAACTTATTTAATCTCTCTAAGCTTCAATTCCTTATCTATCATATGAGGATAATATGGGTAGCAGTCTCCTGGGGTTGCTGTGAGAATTAAATGATGTATATGAAGCTCTTAGCTAACTGTGTAGCGCAGGGCTCAGTGAATGTTAATATTGTTGTTGTTGCTTTTTATCATCATTAATCTCTTTAAGCCAATTTTAAAGTAACGGTTGTAATCAGCTTGTCATGTAAAAAAATTCACATCATTTCAATGCAATTATAGCTATTGTGTAGTTTGAAAAGTTTCAGTTACAGAAATTGGCTTCTTTACCCTTTCATGAATAGGTCTACAGAAAATGTGCCAAAGACATTTGAGTAAACCAACAGTTGGAAAATCATAAACTGGCTTCTTACACCTCATAAATCATATCTTGATTTCATTTAGTCATTGTGACTTTAAGAGAAGGATTGAATTACATTTCTCTTTAGAATTAAAGGTTTTGCTAATGTCCCTGGAAAGGCTTAGAATTAACCTGTGACTTTAATGTCATAATGATCACAACTTGAACATTTATCTGAAAATTTAGCTGCTGGGAACATTTCTTGCTGGCCAATAATGTAAAATGAAATTATTACTTTGACAGGAATCAGCAAGTAAGTAGGTCTTAAATGAGAGGCACTCTAGTGCATTGCTCAGGGAGAGTTGTGGTGAGAAGGTCAAATAAGAAGTGGCCCAGCCAGTAGGGGGAATTAACGTGTGGGGAAGGGTATTGGAATGGAAGTCAGAAATTTTGAGTTTTAGTTTTGGCTATAATGTCAAGACTTTTAATGTGAATAACTAAATTTTTTGGTGCTTTAGTTTCCTTATCTCTAAAATGGATTTAATAATATCTGGTCTTTGTAGTTTAATG
This sequence comes from Equus asinus, assembly GCF_041296235.1. NCBI lineage: Eukaryota > Metazoa > Chordata > Mammalia > Perissodactyla > Equidae > Equus > Equus asinus. Next base: position 47,997,525 of record NC_091801.1, read on the forward strand.
GTTTAATCTGAGCTCCAAATGAGGTAACATTATGAAATGCCTTGGAACTATGAAATATTATTCAACTGTAAGTTGGGACTTCTGTAGTTATTAGTAGCAGAAGGGAGAGGTTAATTGATCTTCCTTTTTGGACGTGAGGAAGAGATTAGTGCCCTGGCCCTTTTGACACATTTTAATCATCAGCATTTATTTAAAATGAATGAAAAATGGGAGGAATCATCTAAAGCCACTGAGTTGGCTTTCAATGTTACAGAACCCAGACTTTGCTCAGAGCAGAGAAGAGGCTTACAATTGGGATTAAGTAAATTTTCCTTAGATATATATAACTACATTTTTTTTTATTGGACAGCATCCTGTGTTTACTTGTACTGAATCTTAGTCAAATGGTGTCCTGTAAAATATCTGAAACCTACATTAGAATTTAACATGAAAACAACCAAATAGGAAAGAGATCAAGAACACCATAGAACAGCATAGAAGATAAATGTAAAAGAATTCATTGAAATAATATTTCACATATTATCTGCTGGTTAGCCTCATTAAGTAGAAAGAACACACTTCCTTGTAGCAAGATATAGAAGACTTGCTTCTAAAAGTAAGAGCCAGCCAACACTGATGATCACACATCCCAGCAGCCATGTTAATCCTTTCCTCTTCCTCTTTCTAGAGGCTCCAGGCTTGGGACTTCAGACCAGGAAATCTCCTCTTCCCCTTCCCATCCCATCTTATGAGGTGAAGGGTACATAGCATGGGAAAAAATGCTTATGGAGTTAGCCAAATGCCTGAATATCAATAAGGAGATGGTGGTATTTACCTTGCATCCAGGGCAACTTAGAATTGGTTTCTTGGTTGATTTTGCTGTCCTGACAATGAATTGTTACTGTATTTTATGGATCTGGGCTCCTTCATGATGTAATTTTCAGACATTGTAGGGGCCTCATGGAACTACATTTGCTTCCATGGCTACACTAAAAAAAAAAAAGAAAAAGAAAAAGCCGTTTAAACTAAGGATCGTAAAAGAAATATAGAAAAATATAAGAAACCCAGTAGGCCTGTAGCTTTGCCTTTTACGTATCTGGAGATCAGAAGGTGACTGTCCTGATAGCGACCTCTCATTGCAGGAGTTACACTTCCAGCCATTGAGCATAGACGAAACCAATCACAACCATGGCTTCCCAAAGAAGCCCCTTGGGAGCTTTAACAATAGCAGTTTCATAGATAGAGGCAAATAGACCTAAGTACAATAAATCCTCTCAAAATGCTTTTCTTTAAATTTTATTCAGGCTTTATTAAGAAATACCTTTTTGTATTCTTGGCTGGGCATAGAAGGATGAAGCTGAAGGACCATCTAGGAACATCTTGTCAGTGAAGTGAGAGAGGAAGGGAGAGTAGGGAGTATCTAAGCCCTCACCTGCTGCCCTGATTCCTCTTTAAGTAGTTTCTCCCTCTCTCCTCTGGCTAGCTGTGAACTTGGCTTGATCTTCCTTAAAAGAGAAAGCTGTGTGAAATTGAAATCCTGATAAACTCACCATGTTTTCTTGTAGACTATTTTAAAGTGTCATTTCAGTCTCTTCTTTATATAAAGGTTGATATACCCAAACACCTTTGTAAAAGGAGTCTCTCCTCTAACTTCTAGTTTAAAAAATGGAAAGGAGCCTGCTTTGGCTTGCAGATTACTTACTTCCTTGATTCGTATGTAGGCCAAATATTTCTAAGGGACGGGAAAGAAGGTAAAAATATAATTTTGATAATTATCAGAATCGAAGTGCAGGTAAGTTATCTGGTCTATAATTTCTCCCCAGCCAGAAGTATTTAATAGGGAAGTAAAATTTGTTGACTACTATTTCAAGCCTCAATAATTACTATTTTAAAAATTAAATATAAATAAACTTACTAGTTTTTAAAATCAAAATTGGGTATAATTTTCATTAATAAGCAAAGGTTCTTATTTTTTACCTTTTATATTATATTCCTCTTATTTTAGATTGGCAATAAAAAAGATTTTTTTTTAATTAAAAAACAAAACCAGAAAACTAGGAAGAGTAGACTCTTGAAAGACATACCACATACACATACTCCTATTTTGTTCAGAGTTTGTGTTTAAGAAACAAATACTAACTGCCTATTGAACTCATACCATTACATGTCCCATACAAACCATATTACACATATTATCTGATATAATATGCTCAACAGCCCCACAATTTAGTTTATCATCCACATTTTGGAAATAAAGAAACTGGGACTCAGTGAGGTTAAAATTAAGTTTCCCCAGTAAAAGGAATCATTTCTTATACCCAGATCTGTCTACCTCCAAAGTCTGTGTTCTTTTCGTTACCCTGCATTTTCTCCTGTGTTATAAACTGGTATAAACTCTCCTATATAACGAAATGTGAGAAAGCACCATGAAAGTAAAGGTGTGTTTGGTAAATCCTGGGTCAGTGACAAACTGTTTCACAAGATGACAAACTATTTGCTCACTGAAGAATACATGGTTAAAATGAGGTGCACCAAAATCTAGTTAATCAAAAGTTTATTTTTCAGGGCTCATCCCCCAAATTTCAATTAATAAGATTTTTTCCAGTAACCCAAGTTTACAAGAACTCTCCATCATGGGAAAATTTTGTTTCCTTGGCGTTGCTCCATATTTAAGTAAGCACTCATTTTCCACAGAAATGTAAAAGACAAGGGTATTATGAGAAAATTGAATCAAAGGGTCAAAAACACTGTGACTTTAGTTAACTTGCATCTTCCAAAGCAAAAGCTTTGCCTAGAACTGCCAGGGAAAATAACTTTTGGGCTAACTCTTCTTTCTGACCTTCCTTAACCAATCCACGTATAGAAGTATTCTTGAGCACAAAAGTGGCCAAGAGAAAGCAGAAAAAGGCACAAATTATCAACTCCTTTGTAAACTTGTGCTTGATAAAAGTAACTGTTAGAGAAGAGAGGGAAGAGTGAGGAAGAAAGTGGTGTGTTTACGGTCTTCCTCTCATCCACTTTATAATAGATATTTAGCTTTCAAATAAACAGATTCTTATGGACTAGGCTTTTTAGAATTCAAAGTTCTTTATTCATTTGGCAAAAGAAATGAAAACATTTTGGTTCTAAGATGGGAAGCACTTAGAAGTACCTGACATAAAAGTAACTGGACTTCGTTATATATTCAGTGTTATATCAATCGTAAAATGAGAAAGTTATCAGTGAAATCTGTGGGAAAATGTCTTCTCATTGGGACCTTAGTAAAAATTCAACTTAGTTTTAAAAAAAAGAAATACCCTGTCACATAGTAGAACAAAGCAGAATAGTAAGAAAGCTTACAAAATATGTAGCATTCAGCTGTTCCATATGAGCTTGGAAAATAAATTTCTTCAGTAGAGGATTGCAAAACAAGTAAACGAGTTCATTTTCAAAGTTACATTTTGAGTTGGCCACAGTGAATCATGTTATATTTTATATAATTCAAATGTTAAGCAAAGACATACTTAACTCTGTGGATATTTGCTAAGAGTTAAAAAATAATAATAATGAGCAGCAATACAAAGACCACTTTTATCAGATTCAAAGGAAGACCTCCCAAGCAGTTAAGTGAAATGAAAGTTTTTTGAAGAAGAACAAAGTAATCTACAGGCACAAAGAATACAGTCTGAATCAAGTCTCTATGAAAGCCAATAATACCTTGATCCATCTGGGAACAGACTTGAGACTTTCTGAATCTTGTCTTTGGATATTCCTTGTGATGTGATATAATGAAGTATTTTCTTTTGGAGGCCAGGTCAACCTTGAAGAAAAACAAATATTATAACTTTGTCAGTACCAGTGTCTTAATGAAGTGAATTCTAACTGACTTTGAAAAAGATTCATGGCTATGAGCAGTTTGTCATTTGTTCTGACCCATTTCCCACGCTGTTACTCCTAACAAGACAAAACTTTCTCCTGTTTTTTAGGCTTAGAGACAAGAGCATAAATGTGCTTATCAACATGAGTGGGAGCTTATTCTTTTTGGGAACTTCCTCTACTCAAGTAGGTGTTTGATAAGTATGGAGAAGAAAGCTAGCAAAGTCTGAAGGAGCTTCCAGTATGAAACAGTCATCCCTATTTGTCAATTCATTTATATTATATTTACAGGCTCCTTTAGTTTTAGTTTTTCTGGTGCTTTCCCAGCTGAATTGACCCTGAGGAATGTGTAATATGAATTCTATTTTCTAGACCTGATGATGGAATTAAGGAGGAGTTAAATTGAAGACAGTACAGAAAGTCTAGAGGTCATGCCCCTCATCTTCTAACTATTGGAGCATAAGGGACTGAATAGTAACTTGCACACCTGAGCTATTTTTCTGGGATTCTGACATAACCTTTTTGCTACTACTGCTGCTTCATCTAACCACAGTGACTATAGGCGTATCCAAAGAAATTTTAGCTAAAACTGGGGGCGTAGCCACTAGTGTGTCATACATTTGATATTCATCAACCATACAATCTGTATTTTCCTGGATATTCCTGATTTCAGTTATTTTGTTCTGTCAGCCTTATAAATACAGCTGAACATTTTAAACCAATTGTGTAGTAATATTAAACCAATAATATCGTTACACTAGTAATATTTTCTTGGGAAATAGTCATTGAAATTTTGACTTCCTTGGATAGATTTCCTAGACTTTTACATTTTCTTTAATTCCTAATTCCTCTTCAGCTTCTTACTATTGCCTGTCTATTTTATCTCTGTTATGTCATATCCCCCTGTAATTGCCCCAGTGCAGACTCCTAGGTGGGGGGCCAGATGGCCAGGCCCTCTAACTTCTACCAAAAAGGAGGCAAGCTGCACAAAACCTATCTCCCCTACTTGGAAAACTCTCATTCACATTATCAGAATTTTCTGCTCCCCTAGTCTATACTTTGATGAAGGTAAGAAATCAAATATCCTTTGAAGTGCTTTTTTTCTCTCCCTTTATTTTAATTTTTGTAAATGCTTGGTGTGTAGTCCTATTTTTTCTTCAGGTCTGAATATATTATAGATCCATATGTCAGTATGTGCTTAGGATCATTCTAAAGATGGTCATCCGCTAGTACTTAAAAAAAAAAAGTGTATATGTATGTATGTTTGCAGATAGATTTGTTTTATGTTTGAATTTATTAATCCTAATGTCCTATTTCTTTGTTTTATTCACTTAACAAGATGTTTTGAAGTTCGATATCAGTATATCGAATTCAGTCCCTTTTATCAGTAGCGTAGTATTCTAGTATAGTTATAATTTATGTTACCATTTCTCTATAGATGGATATTTAGTTTTATTTTTCCCAGATTTTTAATATTTCAAATGATGCTGCAGTCAACTTCTTTGGGCATTTATCTATGTATTCTTAAGTATTCCTTAAAGATAGAGTCCTACATATGGCCTTTCTGATTATAAGGTCATGGATATTTAGAATTTTGGTAGACACTCATTTTCAACCCTCTGTCCTACCCATGCAAAAATACTGTATTTCCACTTTTATCCACCATACAGGGGAGGATCTGTCTCTCCTCTTCCTTCCCCATACAAAATATTATCAATATTTCTGATTTATGCTAATCTGATGAATGAAATATTGTATTTCTTGTTTTAATTTGTATATGCTTGACTAATAGGCTGAGCAGATTTTTCTTATTTTTCATAAAACAATATTCCCCAGAAAGATTAAACAGCTTATGGTGAAAACACAATCTTAAAAATGCTTCAAGAAACTATAGGAAAATATATAGTCAGCTAGGGATAAATCCATAAAATAAAAGTTAATAGATTTTTTTACCACATCTATAAAAAAGTATGCATGCAAAAAGCATCAGAATCTGGTTAAAAAACATTAAAAATGAGTAAAGAAATATTTTGTGGAAGAGTTCTAAATGGCCAATAAATGAAAAGATGCTTAACCTGCTTTGTTTTTTACTGTTAACAATATAAGATGCCTATCTTATTATGTCAATACATATAAATTGTCTTGGTTCTTTTAATCTGTTGATAGACATCTAGGTTGTTTTCTACTTTTTGCTCTGATAAACAATTCTACAATGTGTGTGTGTGTGTTACACAGGCATTATCAATCTTTTAGTCTCAGCCTGATAGGTGAAAAATTCTTATTTTAAAAGGTTTTTCTCTTTGATTATTGCTAAGATTTAGTGTCTCAGTGTTTATATTTTAAATGTTTATATGCCATTTGTTTTTCTTCATTTATTAATTACTTCTTTTTTATTAATTTTCTTCATTTAATAATTGCTCATTCTACCCTCTACCCATTTTTCTATTAGTATCTATATTGATTATATGAACTCTTTATATATTAATGATATCCACTTTCTGTCATAAAAGTTTGAATATGTGATTCCTATAACTTGTTTTACTTATCCTAAGTTTACTTGCCAGTTTTTTACACATTAATATTTCTATATCAATTTAATTCATTTCTGTTCATTACTTATTTAGTTACATCACTTATATCTGTTTTCTCTGTTAGATCACTGTTCTCTCTCTAGATTGTATGTAGTCTCCTCAAAATGAAGAATTATGTCCCTCTTATAGGTCTGGCACGGTACCATTTACTTAATAATAACAACTTCTCGATGATGGCTAAATAGGTGAGACCCTAGAAATAACCAGTCAGGTCCTGGCTGTCTGGTTATGTAGCTCCTACAAGCTGATTATAGATCCTACCAAACAGACTTTAGCCATCCTTTCACCAGACTTGACTATTATATGTGAGAGAATAGTGTAGCGTTACAATGTAATGGATCTACTATGCATATTCTCACTGCTTTAAATTCACTGATCATATAAAAAGAAAAGAATGCACTAGCCTAGTGTTTGATCTTTACCACATAGATCTAACGTCACGATCAATTGCTTTCAATATTTTCTTTGAAATCACATAAGGGTTCATATGTGCCAAATTTCATAAAGATCACATGATAAGGTCAAGAAATACAAATTCCAAGGCAAAATTTATATGCCCGGTTCACATATGACAGTAATACTGTATAACCATATGTTGAATATAATACACTATATGTAAATGCTATTCTTGAAAGTAATCCAATCAGTAAAACCTAAAATAAATAACACTTTAATAACACGTTTCAAATCAACTGAAAATAGAGTAGATGGACTCCATGGCAAGAACATCCCTATAAAATTGACATTCAGAGGCCAGTAAAACACAGAGAGAAAAACAATTTTGAAACTAAAGAAAACTATAAATATTTAGAAGTTTTAAAAAAACCTTCTATGTTATATGCCAAGATACAGCGATCATTTTTATTTAAAGAGCTATTTCAATAAAAACTATGGGTTTCTAAGCATTAAAAAGCAAATTCCATTTGCCATCACCAATAGCTAAAAAATACTTTTAAAAAAATATACAGTATTATCCAGAAAAAAGTAAAAAACTACACAGTATTTAATATAAAAAGTCAAAACAGAAAAAAGTCAAGTTTTAGTCATGATTGAGACTGTTAAAAGATTGACCAATTTTTATCATTAAAGGTTATAGGAAAGCTACTGAAGTTCACTTCCAAAGCCTAGTGGTAAAAAGTGATTGTAATGTCAGTAAAACTCTGAAACAGATCAAATAGCCCGTAAGTACTACTAATCCACTGCATCTTTGAACATGTATATGCCTTTTCTAAAGCTGAAAAGGTTGCCCTTTTTTTCTTTAATTTGTTTCCAACACCCCATTAAAAAAAAAAATCCAACTATTCAACTGTTAACAGTCAGCGGTTCAGAGTACGGAAGCTTTACCTTCACTCAAAGATGTTATAAGATTTGAAATGTCTTTTCCTTTTTGGCCTGGTTCTGGAAAACATGGTTTCATCGTTCCACCTTGTACAGAGAGAGCTTCTCTTTCTCCACACAAGTGCTTGTGTACTGTATGTGTACAAACAAATGAATCAATGAAGGTCACATATGATAATTTTTCCTCTTTTTTATCAGCTGAAACTCTTACACCAAAATGAGATGTTGTGATGTAATTGACATTTTTAATTTCAATTTTGTCACTTCAGATCCTGGGAAGACTCTGCCTGAAGCCCTTGATTACTGCACAGTTTGGCTGCAGACGGTGCCTGGAGAAATAGACAGCAAAAGTGGTATTCCACCTTCCCTTGTAATGCTACAAATTAAAGACTTTCTTAATGGACCAGGTAAGAGAGTGATAATTCAAATGTGCATACATTTTTTTTATGTGAGTATATTAACACGTACATAGAGTCTGTTAGTAATCTTGACATTCCCTGCCGAAAACGAACAGTTCATTTTTTTCCAGAAGTGTACTCTTCTCAGGCTGCCCACTCCAGAGATCAAAAGGAAAATATTAATATGCATTAAAATTACCTTTAGTCTTACAAAAAGTAGTTATCACTTAAAGATAATTGACTGTAAGCCAAAGACCCAAGATTTTATTTTTACCTTTTCTGCTAATTAACTGTGTGATCTTAGGCAGTTGATCTAATCTCCTGTACATCAGTCTCCTTACCTATAAGTGAAGAGAATAAAATGAATGGGTGGGTGGGTGGATGGATGGGATGAATGGATGGATAGGTGATACATGATATACATCCAATAGATAGTATCTGTAGATAGATTTGATTAGATAGATAAATACACTTATTTCAAATGCTTAGCAAAGTGTTTGAGATACACCAACACTCGGTTTGATAGATAAATACAGATATCAAAATGTATTGAATGCTAATTGTGTCCCAGGTACTAAGTGCTTTACGTACTCATATAGATCCAAGGAGTGGGCACTATAATTATCCCTATTTTATGAATGAGGAAGCTAAGACTTAGAAAAGTGAGGTAAATTACCCAAGGTCGTAGTGGCAGAGGAACCATTCAAACCTAGGTCTTTATGACTCCAAAGACCTAGGTCACTTTTGTACTACACTAATTTTAGCATCACACAAGGTTTTTCCTCTCCTCTCCTTATCTTCTTCCTCCGCTTTCTTTTTCCTGCTCTATTTATTTTCCTTCATCTCCTCTTCCTCGTCCTCTCCTCTTTATTATTCTTTCCTCACCTCAGTGAGATCTTAGCTATTTATTTAACAGAAATTACTACATTTCAGTTTTTCTTTTGTTATTTTATACTTATAGTACTTTAGAATATATTACTCATAAAAGGAATACTAGTTTCTTCATTAAGAATTTAAAACAATGATGTTACACTGTCTTAAGATCTCTAACAATACTTTGCAAGGCATGAATTTTGATGAGTGAAAAATATTCGTATGTGGACCTGGTTAAGTTTGTGTGCCGTGGCATGCCAATGCGCTTATGATCCACGACTACACATGGAGAAGGTGGTCATCGTCAAGGCTGGAGTACACGGAGTCTGAAACCACCTACACTGGCCCTTTTACTGGGGCCCAGATCTTCTTAAGCATGTTTCTCCAATGCTGGGATTTAAAAGGTATAGAAGTATGAACTATTTCTAATCATAATAATTATCCAGACATAGTTGTAAAGACTCAAAGGAAAGCGAGAAGCTGATGATGAAGGCTAAGGGAGTCATTAAAGTTGGAAGAAGCCTTTGGAATGAGATAATGGATGGATTGAGAGGAGTAAGAGTCCCATTACTTGGTTAGTGATGTGAAGTACCATATTTCACTGAATCCAAGCCACCATCTATTGTAGGAAAAAACATTTATGTACCACTCAGAAAAAAGAAAAAATGGCTGCTATTTAAACTATGAGACAGTGCATCTTCTTACATCAGTTGTAGGATACTTCCTGACTTCAGAGTTGTTCACATGTAAAGACTGAACATGTTAGAATGGATGAAATAGGTTAAGAACACATGGTTCGTTCATGGAGATGTGACAGGGAAACTTGGGTTTACCTCTTATTTCTCTTTTCTAGTTTCACATTTCTTTTGTGTTTTGGAAGTCTTTCACTTACTCTGGCTAGAAAGTTCTCTTTTAGTTTATATTTGATTGATTTGTTTTTAAAAGGGATGGGATCTGCAAATCATTGATAAGTTGTGTACCATATTTTCATGGCAACCAAATAAGTTGAATTTAAGAGAAATGTCAAGGAATGAAAGAAAAATTAGGTGTTTATAATTCTAGCATTTAATATGACTATGTAGTAGAAATGTGATTTTTTAAATAGTTGTACCTTTGTGTTTCTTATACTTTTTTAAATTGGAAATTACATATATGCCATTTCTAATTTTATGTTCATTAAATAATAGTGATAAATCTACCTAGAGATTCAAACTTTTAAATAAATGAATTGAAGTAGTATTTTACAGCAGTCCTTCTCAAACTTGAGTGTGTATGTGAAGCTTCTCTGGGGAGCTTGTTAAAATGCAAACGTGATTTAATAGTTCTAGAAAGTAGGGGTGGAAGTCTGCATTTCTAACAAGCTCCAAGGTGAAGTGGATGCTATTGGTCTGGGGACTAAACTTTTTCTACCAAGGTTTTATATGGCTCATACATGAAAATATATATATATGATTTTCTTAACACCAGTAGCTACAGTTAGTGAGAGCCAAACTGCAGGTATTTTGGGGGCACAAACTTCAGCTTTATAGTATTCCCCAATACTATTCCTTTCCTTTGAAAAATAAAGAGACTTTTTTAGTATTGCAAATAATGCTTCTAACTTCCATGCAGTATTAAGAATCTTTTGCTACCATTAACTTAAACTATATGCACATCTTATTTAAGTATCATTCCCAAAGAATGTTTTATGCTACATCTCTAAAATAGTATATTTTCATTTATTACTTTTTTGCTCTTGAATTAAGACTGCTGTAACAATAAAAGTTGCGACCATGAAGAGTAGAGGAAATACTGATTATAATTACCTAATCTTAAATTTTCTTCATAAAAGTGCAAACTTAATAGCTTTTGAATTCAGCCTTTCAGATTTATTTTTCAGGAATTATTTTACCTAAACAAGGTGATACAAATTCTGCTCTTTAGCATCTGTTTTTGGAAAAATAATTCAAAGTTCTTGAGTGTTCCCTTGTTTCATCTGTTCACTTAATAGTACCTTAGAGCAAATGGTAGGTCCCAACTTCTACATCAAAAACCCCTTCAAAGTTCTCTCAACTTCCACCCCCTTCCTTCAGAGGCAAGAATTGTACCCATTAGCAAGGCTTGGAGAAACCTGGAAAACAGCAGCTACCAGAAACCCACTAGAATAATATCTCCAGCAGGTGATAGATTAGTTGGAACAAATTGGAACCATTGCAATTCAGCAATCCTGGTTTCTTTCAAGCTGTTTTTAAAATGTCGTCATTTTAATACACAATCTAAGCCCTGCGGAACAGTCCACAGCAGGTTAATTTGAATCATATGATGTGTCACTGCCCTCAGCTGACATGAGCTCTATTCCATGTGTGAAGCCATAATAAATCCATTCCCAACCGAGGAAAATTCCCCGTGAGAAGATGAACTAATCCAGGCCTCACACTGGCATGCTAGCCCTCCATAATTGAAAGCAGGGCCACCTGTTCCCAGCACAGTCAGCCTATAGAGAAAAAATTAGCATTAGATCAGATACTTCGTAGATTGAAAAATCATTCATACTTCTCGCAAATTCAAATTCAGCTGTGAACTGGTTGGTATGACATCATACAGAGATGTAGGAATGTGCCCACTTGATCCCAGTTTAAAAGTTTTGTTAACCATAGGATTTCTTAACTTTGAAATGAGAATTTTTTTTTTTAAATTTAATGAGAATTGACACGTGAGAAGAAGAACTGGGAAGGGTGCAGATTTTTCTAATTAACTCAGGGTCATTTGCAAAAACGTTTGAGCTCCCTGGTATTTTTTCATTGTTCCTTTGCAGATGTATTTTTGAACACTGTCATTGTAGCCATGAAATGACATTTAAATGACAACAAAGAAAAAAATATGCCAAATTGGGAGAACGTTCCCACATCATTTATGTTTTATTATAAATTAATTAGCATAACACAATCCTCATATAATTTAAGTAATGTGGTTATATCAAACAAAGTTATAACTGCAATTTCACATTTCTTTTAGTATACTTGGTGTCTCTGGTTGAAACACAAAGCCACTGATATTTTTTTTCTGTTAATAAAATCATTTCTTTAGTTTCTCCTTGTTTAACCTGTTCATTAATTTACGTATGTAGTTTTCAGTTTTTCTGATTTCATTCTACCTTTGGATGGCTTTCATCTCTGGTTTTGGTTTTCATTTTAAAAATTTATTTGACTTTTAATTGCTGTAATCCTATTTTGAATACTGTTTTCTTCTTATATTTTATAAATTAACTTACTGTCTTATAGGTTGCAATGATTTTAATTTTTTTTACTTTTAAAAATTCCTGGGCTGGGGGTTGGCTCCGTGGCCGAGTGGTTGGGGTCACACGCTCTGCTGCAGGTGGCCTGGTGTTTCATTGGTTCAGGTCTTGGACGTGGACATGGCGCTACTCATCGGGCCATGCTGGGGTAGCGTCCCACATGCCACGGCTACAAGGACCCACAACGGAGAATGTACAGCTATGTACCGGGAGGTTTTGGGGGGAGAAAAGGAAAGGAATAAAATCTTTAAAAAATAAAATTGCTTTAAAAAAAAAAATTCCTGGGCTGGCCTGGTGGCATAGTGGTTACATTCACACGCTCTGCTTCAGTGGCCCAGGGTTCACAGCTTCAGATCCTAGGAGCGGACCTACACACCACTCATCAAGCCAGGCTCTGGCGGCATCCCACATACAAAATAGAGGAGGATTGGCACAGATATTAGCTCAGTGACAATCTTCCTCAAGCCAAAAAGAAAAAGTTTGGCAATAGATATTAGCTCAGGGCCAATCTTCCTCACAAGAAAAAAAAAACCCTCAGTATCCTAGAATATCCCATTTCCACAAGCATCTTGATTTGAATGAAAATATATACCTAAATAAAGCATTACTTTAAAAAACAGATATGAGGCCAGCCTGGTGTTGTAGTGGTTGAGTTCGCGTACTATGCTTTGGCGGCCCGGGGTTCTCAGGTTCAGATCCTGGGCACAGACCTACACATAGCTCCTCAAGCCACACTGTGGCAGCATCCCGAGTACAAAATAGAAGAAGACTGGCACGGATGTAGTTCAAAGACAATCTTCCTCAAGCAAAAAGAAGAAGATTGGCAACAGATGTAAGCTCAGGACCAATCTTCCTCACACACACACACACACACACACACACACACAAATACACCTCAGATACAATAACACACCATTCAAATATATTTATATGAATATAATGTAGAAATTTTAAGTTGTTTACTGCCAGATATGTGTATTTTTTAAAGTTTTTACTTTTCTTGGTGAACTCTGCTATTATGCTCTATTACTGAATTCATTACTCAGTGGGGATTAATTCAGGCATATCTTGAAGGTGATTGGTTCAGGAGAATTAAGATACCTGAAAAAAATGACCCAAATACCCTCCTGACATTTTCTGGAGTGGAAAATGAAGAATAAGTTATACAGTTTTTAAATGCAAGAAGATTCAAAGTGAATGAAAGCATCTTAAGAAGCTAATTGTAATGAATTTATTTATCACAATGTTGCCCCACTAGTTAACCTTTGCCTCTTTTCTTCTCAGAAATAAGGCCAAGTCCATACCCTAATCACAGAGTCCTGTCTCTGTCTTAATTCAGTTTTATAGCCATCCCACCAGGCTATCTTCTACATTTAAGAAATGTAAACTAGGTTATAAAACTGTAAGAACCTTAATTTTTACATTTCCTGAGTTTTATGGGTTCCAATTTGCAGCGTCAGCATTACATTATCGTAGTTTATTTTCTCCATGATTTATCAACATGAATCAGTAAAGTTGATGTCAGGATGTCAAATAGGGAATGGACCAAGAATTTTAAAATGCGGGAAAGGCTTTCATTATTTCAACCTTATTTTTTCAATTATAACATATTTTTGGAAGAAATGAGAAATGGATGATTTTTAACTAGCTTTTTGTGTGTGTTTGAGGAAGATTGGCCCTGAGCTAAAATCTGTTGCCCATCTTCCTCTTTTTGCTTAGGAAGATTGTCACTGAGCTAACATCTGTGCCAGTCTTCCTCTATTTTATGTGGCATGCCACCATAGTGTGGCTTGTTGGCCGGTGCATAGGTCCGGACCTGGGGTGTGAACCTCCAGACCCCAGGCTGCAGAAGCAGAGCACACGAACTTCACCACTATACCACCAGGCCGGCCCCAACTAATTTTTTTTTTTTTTTTTTTAAAGATTTTATTTTTTCCTTTTTCTCCCCAAAGCCCCCCGGTACATAGTTGTATATTTCATTGTGGGTCCTTCTAGTTGTGGCATGTGGGACGCTGCCTCAGCGTGGTCTGATGAGCAGTGCCATGTCCGCGCCCAGGATTTGAACGAACGAAACACTGGGCCGCCTGCAGCTGAGCGCGCGAACTTAACCACTCGGCCACGGGGCCAGCCCCCCAGCTAATTTATTTTTTAATAAACTTTTTTATTCAGGTAACAACCTGATTTTAATACCAAATTTGTCATTGTCCAATCAGTAAGCCATACTCATTACTTTCTAGCACTGTAGAATGAAGGGACTTTAAACCTTCTTGGAAGGTCTGGCTGATGGTGGTGCCTCCAGGGGACTACACTTGCCTAAGTACAAGGACCCAAAGAGTTAGAGAAGCTGGTTTGCGGGCGTGGCGAGACGGTAAGAGGCCAGCAGAAAGTCTGCTGCAGGGAAGTCAGTGTTCTGGCAGTTATTTAGATTCTTTATTTCTTCACGTGGTCTAATTCTGTCAGAATTGTTTCCTCTACAGAAGAAAATGAAGGCAATTGGGCGGTGTCTTTCTGTGAACATAGAGTAGGCTAAGGTAGAAGAGACAAAGAAGATTATCTGGCTTCTCCTAACTCTAACTTCCCACCTTTGTGCTTGCATACAGCTCTCCTTTCCCTGACTTTCTAGCCCTTTGCCTTCCCAAGGACACAGTCTTAAGCCTTCTGTTCATATCTCTGTACAAACAGTAACCTCAGCTGTCTCTTTTCTGCTAACAACTCCCAAATGTCTAGCTCTAGTTTTGACTTATCCAACTCCAGGGCCATTTCTCCTTCTGCCTATTAGATATGTTTAGTTATGTAAAATTCAACACACTCACATTAAATTAAACCATTTTTCTCCCCTCTCCTTATTCACCCCATTTTTTTACATGTGTTAGTGATAGCAACATTATTCCAATCATGTCCTCACAATTTTACTATCACCTTCAATTCATCCTTCTTTTTATTCCAGGTCCTTTCAGTTTTTCCTTTGAAATGGTTCTCCATTATGTATACTACCTCCCTGGTTTAGTATGCCTTGATTACTTCCTCAGCCTGTCTACTGGCAGCCTCATTTCAGATTCTCCTTTACTCAATAATCCTGTCCCTTATGCCGTTGCTAAGTTAGCCTCCCCTGCCAAACTCATATAATCTTGACTACTCACCTCCCTCAGTTTGTCAAGACAGAGCTCTCCGCAGCCCTCAAGACTCTCTGTAATCTTATGTCATGTGGACGATCCAGGCTTGGGTGTCACCAAGTAAGTGATCCTAAGTAAGATCATTGTACTTCATTAAGCTTCCATGTTTTCTTCTATAAGATAAGAGTATTCTAAGATGCCTTCAAGTTCTAAAATGATGGCTATAATTCCCAATGGAACTTTTCATTTATTTTCACAACAAGTATTTATGAGCAATTACCACTTTACAAGTGTTGTTCTAAGCACTGGAAATACGGTGTTGAGCAAAAGATAGATGGTTGCTTCTCTGAAGAAATGTACACAATCTAGTGAAAAAGACAGAATTTGATTACCAAATAGTCACACAAAGTAATATGTAATGTAAGTTAATATAAGTGTCATGAATTTCTGTGGATTCATAAAGGAGTAGAGAGTTAGGGAAGCTTCTCTGAGTAACTGACACTTGAGCTGAATTGCACAGGATGAAAAGGAGTTAACCTTGGAGGGGAGGGTGGGTTTCTGGGAGAATGTGTGCAAAAGACGCTGTAGGGAGAAGGATCATGGCACATTGAAGGAAGTGAAAACAGGGAAGAATGAAGGAACAGTGGTATGAGCTGAGGCTGTAGAGAGAGGCATAGGCCAGGCCTTGCTGGCCATAATAAAGGATTTTAGGATTTTTGCCTTAAGAGTGATAGGGAACCATTGAGGACCTTTACACAGGACATGTATGTGGTGGAGGAGTGGGGGAAGTGTATGTGCGCGCTGATATGGTTATATTTGCATTTTGAAAAGATGATTCTAGTTGCATGATGGAGAATAAATAAGAGGGGATAGAGTAGATGCAAGGGACCAATTGGGAGAATATTGCCGTTGTACTGGTAAGAGATAATGGTAAGTCGGATCAGGGAATGGTGACAGAAGTAAAAGATCTGGTAGATATTGGGAAGACAAAACTGGAAAATTTTAAATATATACAAAAGTAGACTGAATAGTATATGGAACCTCCTGCTTAAACAATTGTCAGCTTATGGCAATATTGTTTCTTATATGCCCCTGTCCTACTTCCTCACCTCCTGTATTATATTGAAGCAAATCCCATGCATTATATTATATCATCTGTAATATTTCAATATGTATCTCTAAAAGATAACATTTAAAAACATAACTACAATACTATTATCAAACCTAAACCTAAAAATTCTTCAATATCACCAAATACCCAGTGTTCAAATTTCCAGTGATCTCATAAATATCATAACATGTGTGGAAGTGTGGGTGTTTGTATGCATGGTTTTTTTTTGGACCTGGGAGCCAGATAAGGTCTATGCATCACTTTTGGTTGATATGTCTTTCAAGTTTCTTTTAATCAATAGGTTTCCCCTCCTTATCTTTTTTCATCTCTTGTAATTTATTGAAGAAACCAGATCGTTTACCCCATAGAGTTTACCACAGTTTGGATTTTGTCTGTGTCCCTGTTCTCTATATTTCCTACATATGAATTGGTAGTTGGCTTAATCTATTCAGGTTTGTTTTTTGGTTTTGTTTTGTTTTTAGCAAGACTGTTAAGGTTTTGTATTGTTCCATCAGGAGGCACAGAATTTCTGAAGGTCCCTTTTTGTGATGTTAACAGCTGTTGATGCTCAATGCCTAAATTCGTTGGAGGTTGAAAACAGTAATATTTTAATTCTAGTATTCCTTTTTCATATATTAGCTAGAATACTTCTATAAAGAAAAATGTTCCCTCATCTCCTGCCTGTTTACTCAGTAATACTGGTCATCTAAGAATGGTAGGATAACTTAATTCTTTCTCTTTATTTACCTATTTTGAAAAATGAGTTGGTTTTCTAGGTGGGAACAATTTTTTCACAATGTATACATGTATCATCACAGTGTCCACTTTAAATATCTTACAATTTCGTTTGTCAGTTATACCTCAGTAAAGCTGGAAAAAGATGAGTTGTTTTCTAGCATCTTCGAATGGTGGCCAGTTAGTTGTTGTTTGATATTGTTTTGAACTCATTATTTTTAATGATGCTCAAATTGTCTCATCGTTGGCAGTGGGAGGCTCTGTAAATTGGCTTCTCCGTGTTTTTAATTTTCCCTCACTCTGGAATCCTTGCTTCCTTATCTCAAAAAAACATTTGACTGTTGCCAAAAATTGGATCCACTGTCTCCAACCAAGAATGAGTATATGCCATTGAGAATAGCCAGAAAAGGAGGACATAGGCACCAAAAACGCTGCCAAAATTGTTGGACCAGTGGAATGTACTTAGCCTTCTATGATGACTACTTAGAAGAAAAGCTCATTTAGATGAGTTCAGTTCAGTACATTCATTTTAGAATACCGGTACAATTACCCTATAATCAGAACTTTTATGCTGTGATTTTGGGGGATACAATGTAGTCAAAAAAATCAATGTGTTATCATAAGAATATGTGCATGACTAATTATGCTAGTTATTGATGATGCCCAAATCCCAGAGATAAGCACCATGAACTGCTACTGGCTGACCCAGTCAAGGGTTTGTGTCAGTTCATGGCGCTGAGCCTCAGCAGCAGGTGGGACAGCTTATACCCAGTTCCACTTGGTACAGCATTGTTAATTAGCACTCATGTCTCCTACCACTGAGGTCTTTACACTTCACACCTTCAATGAGAACGTGTTGATCTCATTGTCATGGGCAACTTTCCAGGCTTTCTAGCTCTCACACCTGTGAATACTCAGTCTCTACTGGCCATCATCATGAATACCTTTACTTGGACACTGTAACAAAAATCCGAATTTGAATTACTGAATAAAAGAAAAAAATGTACTATACCTAATAATAAAAAGATTTTTTTTACTAGACTTACTATAATGCGTCAAGTCAAGCTTGATTATAGATTTGTTCTGTGTTTTGCGTTTACCTCTCCAAGGTTGGGCAGCCGGTGGGGGGTGGGGAACGCCATCATTCCTGTGTCTATACATAGCCACCCGTAGCCACTGACTGTTTTCCTAGCAAGCCTTCCTTGTCTAAAAAATTTTTTGTCTCTTACAAATAAAATTCCAAAGGAAGAAACACTTAACAAAGAAGTTTTCTTTCATAAATGTTATGATTTGGGTATAACAAGCCATATTGAATCCATTGGGTTTTTGGTAATAGATTTCAAAATACATTATGAAAGTAAGTAATATGATGACTAATGGGTCAAGTAAAGTTGGAACATTGTAAATGAGAAAATAGCTGGAACAGTTTTCAGGAAACTTTTCCAGTTGATGTCTCGTCCCCTACAAGGTGTGCATTAACATAAACTTAGGGGAATCACCTCTGGGGCTTGAATTCCCTCTCTGATTTCATTACTACAATATGATTCTTTTTCTTTGACTATTAAGTCATCTCCTAGGGTGATGGGGACATAAAATAAGTGTAATTTATTTGTATTTATCTAATCTCCTTTTAACTCAATAGTCATTCCATCATTCTGTTTCCTGGTACTGCTCTGAAAGTTTTGAAGGGTAATTAGAATCTAATAATTGACAGGCATGTGTTTACTTGGTAACTTAAAGATACAGAATATGTTCTGGGGATGGTGAGAAATTAGATCTGGCAGAGAAATAGGTGACTCAGCTGGGAGATTATTACTGCATATTCTTAAAATCTAAACTTTGAAAATCATCCCTTTATTAAAGTTCAGTGAGGATTATGAAAAAAGTCTGAACCCTTTAAAATAAGAATCTGATAATAATCGGACTAAATCCATATTAACAATCTATGCCTGGTTCTTTATCCATGTATTTCCAGTTCTTGTAAGACATTATTTTATATAGCTCCCACTTGTCTCTATTGAATAAAACTTTTCTAGTTCATTTCTTTAATGTTTTCATCTTAATAATAAGGTTAAGGTTTTTCATCATTATTTTTAAAAGCAAAAAAGAAGACCAGAAAATACATTGCTCAATTTTTATTTTTATTTTTTATATTTAAAAATGCCAGAGTTTTTTTGTTGCATAATTTTTCCCATTTATAAAAATAACCTTCCTATCGTTATGAGACTGAAAATATTTACAATAAAGGTACTAATTTTCTGCCAAAAACAGTGCCTGGCTAGCTCAAGGATGGGAAAGTCTAGAGATGCTGGATAATAAAAGTAGTAGTACAGATATGTTGACTTATCAGATGTGACAAATGACTTCATGATTTTAGTTGAAGGATTTGCACATATTAATGGACTTCATGCAGCAAATAAAGGACGCTGTTTCATTTGTAATGTTTCTCATTCTGGTGCATGCTTCCTGTCTCTTGATGTACCTGGTACATTTTTTTTTTTTTTTAAGTGAGGAAGATTGGCTCTGAGCTAGCATCTGTTGCCAATCTTCCTTGGTTTTTTTGCTGAGGAAGATTGTTGCTGGGATAACATCTGTGCCAATCTTACTGTATTTTGTATGTGGGATGTTGCCTCAGCATAGCTTGATGAGTGGTATGTAGGTCTCCGGGGCCGGCCGCCAAAGCAGAGCATGCGAACTCAACCACTATGCCACCAGGCTGGCCCATCGACCTGGTACTTTTGAAACGAATACGTAGTATTACAGTATAGCCTTGTTTCAACTCGCTTTTTGGGCTCTTGGCCTATAGTATTGTCCAACTTACCCAAACGAGACTGCCCCAGATCTTCAGTTTACACATAGAATAGGATGTGTTCTGCAAGGAATGTGGCTCAACACTCTAGCTCTAGGGGAGAGGGAGTGAGGGACTCTGTGGCTGTGTGGAGAGCACGTTACACAGAGGTTGCACTATATGCAAACAAACGTACAAGAAAACATTTAAAAGGTAAATTATTTGAATGTTTTAATATCAATTTGTATCTTATAAAAGTTAACACTTGTCTTGTGCTAAGTATATAGCTCTACTAGATTTTTGAACTTTTTAAAACCTTTCATCAGCTGCTGTTCAGTGACTGAGTGATTGAATTTGTACTCCTAGGTTTAAAATCACCCAAAGAATGAAGTTTTGATGCATGCATAACAGTTTTGACATAACTCCACAGGAAAGTGACTGAAGCATCCAAATAAGACGACTTCCTTTACCAATCTACTTGTCTGAGAAAGAGTCATCCAGAAACCAAATCCCAAAAAATTAACATTAAAAATTCACATTTCAAATTCATGAAAGAAAAGTAATGTATAAGAAATTTAAATAATTAAAGTTTCAAATTATTTTTAGAATAATTCTGTAGCATTTATGCTTCTGAAGTTATTAAAGTTTAAAATCACACTGACACTCTTTGGGATAAACTGTACAAGAAAGGGAGATCCAAGAAATTGCTTCAGATTTTCTTATTCCTAAAATGTGTTGAGTCCTGGTTAATCATTATGCATGTACAAACTAGTGGCCTAATAGAGATTCATGACTCTGAAAGACAGAACAAGACAGGCAACTGTAATTAATTACGTATTTGCCATCTCCATTTTGAGGTATTAGACTTGTACTGAGTAAATATTGTGAGCTCTCCTTGATGTAGCTTTGGGAAATGGATCTTTCTGATTTCAGACTATTCAAAGAAATTATATTTGGTAGGATAAGATTAATAACTTAAATAGATCCATGGTTGAAATTCACCAATATGATTTGATTTTTAGTACACATTTCTTTTTCTGAATTATCAGCATTTGACCTCTACTGGTAAAAAGGAACCTTATTTTAAAATTTATTTTGTAATACAAACCAAGTCATATAATAGAATATATTCTCTCTTGTAATTAAACTACTTTGGATGGTGCCAAATTAACCTGTGCTTTGAGTTTTACTGACTTAACTGACTCTTGTCTAGCTGTTAAAGCCCCTAATTTTTATTTGATATTAATTAGATCACAATGTTTGATATTAATAAGATCAGGATTATCTGTGGGCTTCCCTAATATTTAGGAGTAACATTCCATCTTTTTCACCTTCTACGGAAGGGGCCACCCTGATTTCACCAATAAAGGTATTAGTATAAATGTTCTACTCCCTTATTGGAGGGGCTATGGAGAGTGGAAAGTAAACAGAGTTATTTAACACTTAGGCCTAAAGTGGGCTTCCCTACTTAGAAGAGCCATGGACACACGCAAGCCCTTTTATCCTTTTGAGAAACACATGTGAGGGTAAAGAATAATGAAATGGAATGGAAAAAACTATCCTGTCTTTCGTACGACAAAGTGATTGAAATAATTTTCTTTTTTAGCTTCAAGCT
The DNA here is from genome assembly GCF_041296235.1 of Equus asinus. Classification (NCBI taxonomy): domain Eukaryota; kingdom Metazoa; phylum Chordata; class Mammalia; order Perissodactyla; family Equidae; genus Equus; species Equus asinus. Next base: position 48,019,195 of record NC_091801.1, read on the forward strand.
AAAAGCTAAAGCTTTTTTAGCTTTAGCTTTGTTTTGTTTTTCTGTTGTTGCTATCATCTGTTAAGATGGTTCCTTTTTTATTATTGTAGTATAAGGTGGTGTTATTTTCTCTGAGGCCACAGAATTTGGAAGGCCATATAAAAGGGTATGTAGGCAAAACAAGTAAATGTGTGGGTTGTTTGAACCATTCAATTTCTCTAAAATATTTTTCCCGCCAGCCTCTTTCAGTACCCCAAATTCTACAAGTCAAAAATAATACCTTTCTATTATGTTAAGCGAAATAAGCCAGATAGAGAAAGACAAACTCTGTATGACTCCACTCATATGTAGAAGATAAAGAAACACATGAACAAAGAGAACAGATTAGGGGTTACCAGGGGAAAGGGGAGTGGGGAGTGGGCACAAAGGTGAAGTGGTGCACCTATAATATGACTGACAAATAATAATGTACAACTGAAATTTCACAAGGTTTAAACTATCATAACCTCAATAAAAAAAAAATTTTAAAAGTACCTTTCAACAAATTGTGCTGATATAATTGGATATCCCCATGCAAAAGAATGAAGTTGGACCCCTACCTCACACAATACACAGAAGTTAATTAAGAATCATCATACACCTAAATGTAAGAGGTAAAACTATAAAACTCATAAAAGAAAACATAGGTGTAAAACTTTGTGACCTTGAGTTAAGCAATTGTTTCTTGATATGACACGAGAAGCACAAGCAAAGTAGTAGATGTATTAGATTTCACAAAAATTAAGATCTTTTATGCTCCAAATTATACCATCAAAAAAACTGAAAAGATAATCCACAGAATGGGAAGAAATATTTGCAAATCCTATCTCTGATAGGGACTTGTATCCAGGATATATAAAGAATTCATACAATTCAATAATAAAAAGACAACACAATTTAAAAATGAGCAAAGAATGTGAATAGACATTTCTCCAAGAATATATGTATATACACATGGCCAATAAGCACATGAAAAATGCTCAACATTGTTAGTCATTAGAGAAGTCAAAATCAAAATCACAATAGGACACCACTTCATACCCACTAGGATGGCTATATCAAATGTGACTCCGGAAGCCCACTGCTAGGTAAATACCTAAGAGAATTGAAAACATGTTCACATAAAAATCTGCACATGAATGTTCATAGCAGCATCATTCATAATAGCTAAAAAGTGGAAACAACCCAGATGTCTAGAAACTGATAATGGATAAACAAAATGTGGTATATCCATATGATAGAGTAGTAGTCAATCACAAAAAGGAATGAAGTACTGATGATACGTGTTTCAACAGGAATGAACCTTAAAAACTTTTATTATGCTAACAAAGAAACCAGACACAAAAGGCCACATATCTTATGATTCCATTTATATGAAATGTCCAGACTAGGCAAATCTATAGAGACAGAAATTAGATTACTGGTTGTCTGAAGTGGGTGGGGAGTGACCCCTAAGTGGTGTAAGATTTCTTCTTGTGGTGATAATAATGTTCTGGCATTAAATACTGGTGGTGATTGCACAATCTTGTTTGTATACTAAAAACCATTGAATTGTACACTTCAAATAGGTAAATTGTATGGTATGTGAGTTAATATGTCAATGAGATGTTTAAAATAATAATTCCTTTAAGTTAGGGTACTTTTTCCAGTTTAAAAAATATGGGGAGCAGGGAACATTGCAGATTTTAAGAAATCTCATTTTACCCATGTTATGTTGGATGAGGTATTTGAATTTTATCAATGCAAATGTAGGTAAAGATATAGGGACCCTTCTGATTTTTAGCAAGTCACAAAGGGAAAACATTTTCTACATATACTTGATCAGAGAGTGGTAGGGGAGGCTACTTCAATTAGTCAGTTGGACAAATATTTATAAATACCGATATTTGTGTCAAACACTGTGCTAGATACTAGGGGAAGTACTTTTACCTTAGAAGAAAGAAAGCCAGTTCCAGTAACAAACTGGAAAGGTTATTTGATTTTGCCTCAAGGTGGGAGGGCAGAAGTAAATGTCCAAGTGTGGCTTTCGCTCTATCAGAAACTGACAGTCACATGGATTGAGATGGGAATGAAGTCATGTAAGTAGTAAAGGGAAAGTATTTCTTCAAGTAATTTACATGGAAAGAATAGTTAGGTGATGAGTAAAAGAATTACAACATCTGGCATCCTAATGAGTCCATAATACAGGTGTTGGGAAACTTAAATAGGAGCTTGACAGGGAAGTAAAGGCTTATATTCGATAAGAGAGCTTCAATGATTTTCTTCTCTTTTTCAATTCTATAGCAGACATCAACTTGGATATATCAAAGCCTTTGAAAGCAAACCTGAGTTTTACTAAGCTGGATCAGATAAACCATTTTTTAAAAAAGATAAAAAGTGTGCACAACAAAGAGACTTCGGCCCTGTCATACACCATGCTGAATAAGGATGAGTTACCAGCCTCCAAATGTTACCGTGGAAAGTTGTCTAAACCTAAAGTTCATGGTGATGGAGCACAAAAGATTCCATTTCAAGAAAACGTGTGGAGAACTGTTTCCTGCTTTCAAAAAATTTCTGTCCATACTACTCAGATTGTGGTCTCCATGGAAACTGTCCCCCATCCTAATAAACCATGCCTGTTAGCATCTTTATCAACCCTCCATGGAAGCCTTAACGTCAAAGCAGCACAGAAAGTACCTGGTAAGTCACAGAAAAGGGGAGAGGGAGATGACGATATGACTTGTTAACAACTGGAAATGTGTAATTTTGAAGATTTATATTATGTAGAGGTTAAAAGTTTTAAGGGCCATTAGAGATGAGGACATTTCTGGTTTGTGACTTTAAGAGATCATTTTATAACAGTCCTTTGAGCCTATTTTAATGCCTGAAAGTAAACTGTTCTATCTACCTCTTCAAATGTCTTCCTACAAATGTCTGTAGAACTGTTCATTCCTAAATTTCTTTTCACCTAAAATTGCTGTACTGAAACAATGGAGTATCAAGTTTTGTGAACCTTTAGAGCAATGGTTCTCAAAGTGTGGTCTCAGAACCAACAACATCAGCATCACCTGGGAACTTGTTAGAAATGCAAATTCTCAGACCCTACGCTGACCTACTGAATCAGAAACTCTGGGCATGGAGCCCAGAAATCTGTGTCCAACAAGCCCTACAGGTGATTCCAATGCACTAAATTAAGTCACTGGTTACTAATTATTTTAAAAAGAAAAATTGCTCTGGTGGCAGGCATGCTGCACAAAGTGTAATAAAAGCCAAGGTTCAGCTTTTCTAGGACAATGCCATTGAGGATTATCAGGCAGCAAGAGCTGGCAAGAAAAGGCTGTGCTTCTGTGCCAGCCTAGCAAGGAGAGGTGTGGACCCTCCAAACTGAATGTTGTTGATTGGTGGAGAGGTGAGAAATTAACAGGCAGTGACATCTTCATTTTCCTCTTTGTTACCATAGCTAAATTGTTACGTGCTTTTTCACACTGAATCGAAAAGGGTAGGCAGAAGGAATATGAGAAGGAGAAGAGAAAAGACAAGGTTCAGGAGGGAAATAACAATTTTCAATCACGGAAACTGCTACTGTAAAAGTTCAGGGCACAATGCCAGAAATTTTACTTTGAAAGTAAAAGCAAAAGGGAAAATTTTTTTCCACTTTAATTTGCAGGAAAGAATTGGGGCTAGAGGTGGGTAGTACATGGGATAAAGTAAATCCTGAAACTATTGCAACTTAGTTGCTTACTAAAAAGTAATTAAGTGGCAGCTGGAGACTGTAGCTTTGTTCCAAGTAGCCAGCTTGGTCACAGTAGTTTAAGAGAGAAAGAAAAAGTTTATAGTCAAGAAGTATGAATTTTAGGCCAAAAAATAGACTATTTCTTTCTCACTAGAAATATTTGTGACCAAGCCAGCTAAAAGCACTGTATTTTTTTTTATTGTCTTAAAAGTTAGAAATGAAAAATGTAAGGTCCGTGGGACATGAAAGCCTGTAAAACACTGGAGGCTACAATGTCTGATTTATCCACAAATAAATTGCTACCCAGACAACACTGGGCCGGTTCCCATGCCTTTCTAGTTGTATCTTAATCATAGCAGGAAAAGGTTAAACAGAATGAAAGGATTTAAGTGTACTGTACTCAATTCTAGGCCCTTTTCTTTTTTCATCCTCATTTCTTGTTTTATTCATTTATCACTCATATTTTATCCACTTTTAATGGTGTCTGTCCTCATTAAACATCTCTAAAATATAATTAAAATCCTCTCACTGAGCTATACATGGTAGTAGACTTATTCTGTTTTTGTAACTTTTTTTCTGTTCGTGCTAGAAAAACTTCTTGGTCTTAGTCCTTTTACAATTATGCTCTTAAATCTAGTTAAACACAGAAATAGAAACTATAGCTTTGACTAAGATATACTTTATACAACTCAAATGCGTAGGGTCCAGCAAACATTCTAAAATGGTTGTGTCAACAAATCAAGTTGAAATTAGCCATTTAATAGGAACAATTTTATTATGAGAGCATGGTGAACACCAAATCTGTTTTCTCTACATTTCTACATTGCTCAGTTTAAGAGGATAAAGTCAGCAAAATAATAATAAAAAATTATAATTAAGTGAAATAAGATTGTGTTAAGTTCTAGTTATTGCTGAAGGCTGATTTCTGAGAAATTGTAATTGAGAGATTACTACATAATTTTCAAAAATAAATTTTAACTAAGCAAAACTTTGTAAAAGTAAACTATAATTTAAGCTTTGAGCATTAATTTCATTGTACAGTTGAATCTTAAAACTGTATGCTTTGCAACTTAGATGAAGTATATGCAAATGTGCGTTCAAGGTGTGTTTTGGTAACTGGTAGAAAGTATTTCCACCCCCTGCAAAGAAACCTCCTACCAGTAGTCATATTTCTTTTTGTGTCTTTCAAGTGGCAACATTCTGGACTCAACCAAAAATTTTATAGTATATCTTTGAGCTCAACGGACCTAATGTCAGATTTTTACCGTTTGAATCTAATACAGAAATACTTAACTGTGTCTTTGATTTTACAGTTTATATAACTATTGTGACCATCTGCAGCAGCTGCACTTTTCAGATTATTTGCTGAACCAAATTGAGCACAGTGACAAAAGTAGTCATCTCAGATGTACTATTAAACAGAGAAAGAAAAAGGAGCATTGCCTTGGTACAGTATAGCCATCTGCTGTACAGATGTTGTTGTATAGAATGACTCAAGATAAAATAATTGTAGAAAATTTTCATTAAAACCTCAACAATTTGCACTTGTTTATGCGAATCTGCATAACTCCCCAATGAGACAACACACTTGGGGTTTCTTTGGTTCTCACTTACTTTCTCTTTGATCCTTTTTGATGTGCTGACTTTAATAAACACAGTCCAAAACACTGTGCAAAAACATCATGGAAAAAACTACAAAGGCACAATTATAGCAGCAGAAACTACTCTAATCCCTAACTTACGCAAGCTATTTTTAGTGAAATATTTTTTTTAACACTCTTTATGTGACAATGTTATATAAACAGGGTAAAATGGCCCTTTCCAGATGAGTTTTAATTTAGGAGCTGAAATAGATTTGTAATGCTAGAAGAATCTATGTTCTAAGTAATATTTAGAGAAACACAATTGGGAATGTGTTGTAGGCATGTTTCCTCAGTTCTGAAAGGTACAAAAAATATTTGAGTTCGCCTAATGAGTATATTTTTTATTATCTAAACTGTCATTAGCTTACGAGAAGTGTATGGGAAAAGGGAATAATAAAAGAGTAAAAGGAGAAAGTTAATTTTCTTCCTAAGACATTGTCAATACATTTAAATCTGAAATGCTTTCATATTTATTTACTGGTTTTTACAGCTAAATATAAACAGATTATTGATGGAAATGTTTTCATCATTTGAAACAAAATGGTTAAATATTTTTTACTTAAAGAAAGAGTCTACAAGTTCTTCTTAGCTTCCTGTACTATTCTGCGACCCTAAACTATGAGAGTTTCAAGGGACGTGGTTTTTTATTTAATTCCACTCTGCAGATGCTAGTATAACAGTGACTTATAATAACCCAACTTGTATTTCTGCTAGAATACTTATGTTCTCCCATATGTCTTTGGTAAAATGGTTCTAAAGTTCCGATTTTAGTAGACGGCAATGCTTATATTTTTAAAGTTGGCATAATATTGCAAGAAACCTTATGATTGTGCTTTTAATAACAAAATTAATCTCATTTAGAAATTATATCTTATTTTCTGAAACATTTTAAGGCAGATAATATTTCTTTTGCTATCCATTAAATCCGTCCCTTTCTGTAGTATGTTCTTTTTAAAAATAACCCCTTCACCCCCACATACACATGCAACACAATCTTTTTTGTTGTTTGAAGTATGTCGTTGGAGAAACCATAAGTGTGTAGCTATAAATTCTGAACTAGCAGTGTAGCACTTTCCACAGGCAGGGTGGGGAGTGAGCTGCAGACTTTAGCTCCCCTTGTCAGAGTAAATTATGGCTCTATCAGGGCGGCACTCCTTAGATTTCGGCAAACAAGGGTACACAATTTAGGCTGTGAAATAGGTGTACTTTAGGCTGCTGTGCTGTTTCTCAGGGGCACTTAGATTAGCACCTCTATGTGGAAAAGGAAAAGGGAAATGGGATATGAGCAAGTTAGGTGTCACAGAGGGTTGGAGGAAGAGCCTAAGTGAGGCCATCTTGACTGGCATGTTAATCAGAATTGGGAAAAAGTTGCAAGGATTCCCTTTTTATAGGGACTTAGGGGACTTTTCATCCATGCAGAAAACAATAAGTTGAACTCCTTCTAGTCAGAGAGCTGTGGTTTAAATAACTTTCACTACCCAAGCCTCTGTGATCCAGATGTACTTATCTTTGTGTATAAACAAAAGTAGAGAGCAAGAAGGCATAACCACATTATTTTTCACATATACAAATGCCTCTTCTCATGTACACCAAATTCAGGACCAATAAAATGTAAAGAACCTAAAGTTCCTTTTCATGTACTGGAAAGTGAAACCAGGTCGTTAATTGATACAAAGTGGAGCTCCAGCTTTTCATTCCATAGTTAACTGGATCTCCTGAGAAAAATTTCTTAAGGCGTTGTCATAGCTGTTGGATGCTGCAGAAATGCAAGTAAGCCTAAGGGGAAATAAAACATTAAATTAGATATGACTACCTAAAATAATATGTTGCAATAACAAGCCATTTACAACACCCCAAAGACTTCTGTTACTTTTAGAAGAAATAGGGTCTCTTTCCAATGCCTGAACAATAGGAAATGAATTCTTTGACAGTTAAAGCCAGAGGACAAACTTTAACTTTTAAGCAGCCACTGAGGATTGAAGTGGAAGTACAGCTTGTAGACAGCTATACAAATCACTAACAAACCTTAATGAATATTGGGTGTGGGCCTTAGGGTCTTGTCATTTTTGACACTGTGTCCCAAGTAGCTTAAACCCAACACTCAAGGAAAGGTGGAGACCTCATTGGGTGTGTAACATCTGGGATTTTATTTGTCATTTTGGCATACCCTGCAAGCGCAAAAGAAAGAGTAAAAGGGGATTATCTTGACAATGAAATGAGTTACTGAATCTTGTGATAATGAAAAGCAGAGGAATTCTAATGCCTTTCTGTAGTCCCAGAGGTAGAGGTAGGTTTATAGTTTTGCAGAAGTAAAATGTAGGCAGGCAGAACAGATGGCCTAGAGTCCGTGAAACATGACACCCCTCATCCCAGAACTGAGTACCACTATTAATCCTGGTCAGATTCCCTCCTATTACTTTATAACAAGGTCCAAAGTTGCTACTGATGAACTGGCATGCCCTTCTTTTTTCACTCTTAAATTGCCCGTAGATCACTTGATGTTTTTCAACAGTGATATTTTTCTATCTGGTGGACTATTGAGGTATTAAAAAAAAAAGTGGAATAGGAAGTTCTAAAAATTGAATGGGAAATAAGTAGAAAAAGTAAAATTCTACTAACTTTTTTTTTCAAAATAATGTCCCGTGTTATTTCTCTATTATAGTTGGAAATAAATCCCATAAATGTTTAAGGTACTCACTTGGGGAGTAATTCTGCTGTATTATTCTTCTTAGAAATCGTATGCAGTGAAGAAGAAATTCCAACATATAAGTTTTATTCTTTTTGCTGTGATTGTTATTGAATACATGATTAGATAGAAGTTAGGACAATAATAAGCAATATTAATACTAATATCTTAGAAATGATCTTTTTTCACATCCTCAAAAACAGAGGTAAAATATTATGAAGGTTTAAAAAAACCCCACTGGTAGAAATATGTGCTCACACCATGTTACGTAGTCACTTATTCTTTCATTTAACTAAATTATGTTAATTCAGTTTTCTACATCTTGCATTTGGGATATTTAAATTTTTCTGAGATAAAGGGTTTATGCAATTTTTTAAATGTCTGTTATGTGATTATTGTTCTTCATGTACATTTTTTGTTTCAGTGCTGTGTAGTTACTATAGCTGTTTTGGATTCCAATGGGAAGCCTTTAAAATACGTAAGATGGTAATTTCGGAAATTTAGAAGATAACCACTAGGTTGAATTTCAGATGTGTTAATGTCTAGGCTGCATGAAAAGTAAAAATCATCTAAAAATCAACCACCTTAGGCTGTGAGAGCGCTCTCCTGCGCTGTGGTGTAGTGAACATGGTGTACCTGCCCAGCCTTTCGTAGAGGGAGATGAGCTCATCTCAGAGAGATAACCATCTCTGACTTTTTCTTCTGATTCATCACTGACCTGAACTCCATTTGAACCTTGTTAGACAAAAAACAAGCAGAATTCCTGGCCCACACTATAAAATATAATTAAGCCCTTTTGAAATGATGTGTAAAAGAACATTGCTGTACCCCCACTTATAACTACTACCACCACCACAACCAATAAAGTTAAATCAAGCACTGCCTGTGATGGATTAAAATAATAAATGTTCCTGGATTTCAGTGTTTGAAGTACTTGAAGAAAACAGGCTCCCAGCAGCCCGGGTAGCTGAATACAGGAGAGACATTTATTAATGACGAGTTCAAGGATTTGGCCTGTTTAAGATCATTACTTTCTGTTTACGTGTGTTACTCATCTCTTATATTTTTACACAGCCCACGTGTGTCCACATGCAATAATGAAAGCTTGTTTTCAACAAAAGAATTGTTAATTGTGTAAATATGGTTCTCCTGGGGAATTTGAAGTCTTCATAAGACTCTGTTCCCTTCTAATGAGAAATCCACTACAGTTATTATGCTCTTCCAAGTATATCTGCCTTCAAATCTTGTCTTTATCTAAATTAGTCTGTTTCTCCATATTGTTTTTAGTTACCAAATTCCAAACTTAATCTAAACTACTAGAAAACTTTTGGCCTTGGGTTATATATTTTAGAATTGTGTATCATTGCACTGGACTTTGTGTGTCTTACGTACTAGAAAAAAGTCAGTTCTTTCTATTTCTTCTCCTAGTTTTAACAAAGGTATGGTAAAGAACCATTTCTCTAGTTTCAGATACATTCAGGGGAGAAAAAGGACAACTGATAAAAATTTCACATATACACATATTAAAACAGAGTGTTCCTTGGGCAGGAGAGGAAAAGACCTTTGAGACAACAAAAATGCTATCAGTTAACATGAAGATACCTCACTGTGCAAAGTGCCATTGGAGAAGAAAGTTTCCAGTCCTAGTAATTAAATACTAGAGGTCTTTTTCTTAATAGTTTCTCCTCTGTATCCTGATGATAGCACCTTATAGGTTAGTATTAGGGAAAGTGGACAAGAATTGTTGTAGCCCCCAGCACTGGGACTGCAGAAAAAGAGAAGGTTAGAAGTAGATCTCTGTTCCCCACTTTACTTAATTTATGACAGCATTTAGTTTTGCCTGTGATCACAGCAAATTGCCCTCTCATCCATATCAGCCAGAGGCTATTTGCTAGGAAAGTTTCTGGCAAAGCAACCCTGTCAGTGATGAGTGACTGAAGACACATCTTAGATGTTCTTTTCCTCTCTGGCTGGGCCCCTGGACCTGAAGGCTATGTTGGCATAACATACTGAGGCTGTGCAAGACAGCTGGGGACAGGAAAAAGCATTTATTCACAACTCTGTCACCAATTGGAAAAATGAAATTACTAAGAACTAACTAATAGCAATAGTTTTTCTAAAGCATTGGTGCTGGAAGGAGGCAGACAGAATCTGAATCCCAGCCCAGCTACTTACTGGCAGTTGATTGTGGTAAAAGTTACCACATAACTCATTTCCAAAATGAAGGCAAAAATACTTAATTCTCAGGGCTGTTGAGAGGATTAGGTGAGATAATATATGCAGAGTACCCTACACATTCCATGGCACAAATTTATGTATTAAATTCCTCAGTAAGTATTGGTCTTTTTATATCTTCCTCCCTCTTCCTCTCCCAACTCAGTCATACCCTATGAGACTGAGGTTATAGATCACTAAGTTTTAGAGCTGAAAACTGTCTTAAGGATCATGCTTTTATTTATCAAGAACATTTTTTATCCTTTTCTCTCACGGACCTCATGATCCAAACACACTGCATTTAGGATTAGATAGCTAATATGACTACACAACTTAATATGACTATAACCCCAAATAAAAGCTTTAGTATGCCTCCCCAGCCCTGTCTCAGACAAATTCATGATTTCTTTCTGGCTCTTTGAAATACTGAAAATGCCTCCTGGAACATTATTACTATGTGGGACTCCCTACGTGTCAAAGAACCCTGGGTTGAGGCCCTCTGAGCTAGTCCCAACTCCCTGATTGAGTTAAGGGTGGAGAGATTAAGTGCTTTTGCCCAGAGATATTCTGAGCAAGGATAGGGAGGGGACTATACCACATATCTTCTGGCTTCTGGTCTTTCTGTTATACCAATCTTAAAAATCCTGGATTGGGCCGGCCCGGTGGCACAGCAATTAAGTTCTCACATTCCGCTTCGGTGGCCTGGGGTTCGCCGCTTCGGATGCGGACATGACACCACTCGGCGGGCCATGCTGTGGTAGGCGTCCCACGTATAAAGTAGAGGAAGATGGGCACGGATGTTAGCTCAGGGCCAGTCTTCCTCAGCAAAAAGAGGAGGGTTGGCAGCAGATGTTAGCTCAGGGCTAATCTTCCTTTAAAAACAAAAACCCTGGGTTGAGTAGATCAAGACTTGTTTCTAAGCCATTGCAGTAAATTACTTGTTAGCAAGTCATTTTGCTTTCATCATTGTTTAAGTTTATACCAATTCTTCTATCCATGTGACTTAAAATAAGGATAGATTTATCTGCAGTTTCCTCGTGTAATTAAATTAAGCAGCTACTGTATCCATCTAAGAAACTTTTGAAGTATGTATTTACTGTTGTTCTTTCCTCTGTAGGAAGGTTGTGATACACTTTCCAATATGCACAGTCAGATCTGCCAGTCTGATTTTTTTATTTAAACATAGCCGCAAGAGCCAATCAAGTTTTATTTTTCCAGTAAACTGACACAACTGTAATAACAGTAAGTACGGTGGCATATTGGAGGGGAAGAAAGAGGCAAAGCATATCCTCAGTCACTGTTTGGTATTTTTAGTTTAGTTTTTCTAGGATCCAAGAGTTTTAAAACTCTTCTTAAAAAATACCCTTCCCAGACAAGGGCCAAGTATAAGTATAAATAGCCAACTCAGTAGCCATTTTCATCTTTCATGAGTAATTCTCCCTTTCTTTCTGTGAAAGAAAAAAAAATCCTATTCCTGATACTTCTCATTTTCTTATGTCCAAAAGAAGAGGTTTGGATTGGACTACGGGTCTCACCTTGAGAAGTGGATAAGAGTTCCTGGAGACTGGAAATCTCACCTATGAGAAATCATTAGGTGCTTTAGAGAAAGGACACGTGTTAGCAGGTGGATCACCCAACTGGGCTCTCATTTGACAGCTAGACTTTTCAGTAAATTTGTTGGGGAGCGCTGGCCTCCCTTTCAGCTTAAACATCGATATCCATGTTGTTCTCTGATAGTTTTGTTATGGTTTGTTCCATATGTTAATCTTGTCCTATATTTTAGTTTACTGTAGGAATAGATACAACTATATAGGCTTATTACAAAATAGAGTGTAAATAGGATCTGATCAACTGACGTATTCTGATCAAGGAGAGAAAGATAAGTTTTTTTTCATGGTTAAAATATCCAAGTGCCATTTTTATGTGCTTCAACATAATTAATTGAAGGAACTAGAAATGGAAATATTTCTGGTCATCTCTTTATGGATCATACTTATAAAAATTTTTTCTTCCTCACTTTTTGAGGCATCTTGATGTTTCACTGTTAGGCAAATTGACTTGTGAATGTATCTAACACATGCTTGCTGATTTTCTGGTAGTCTTAGATTGTTTCCAGCTGGATAAGAAAATACCTGGATGTGCTTTGCTAGCATATGTCATCATTGAGTACTCTTTCTAATGACATACAGAAGCATGATTTAGATTGCATTTTGCACAGTCAGCATGCAGAGAGTAGGAGCTTTACTAAGGGTCTAGTAGAAACTGATGATGTAGGACTGGCAGCATTTTGTAAATATTCTCCAAAACAAGTGGTTTGCATTTATTAGTCTTCTGTAAGAGTACTTTAATGGTCATGAAACTATTTATTCCTTGATATAAATTTTTACACTCACTGAAAATTACGTCAGTATGCAAAGCAAGATTTTTTCTGTGTATCACACTAGTTGTCTCTGAAATTGCTTCTCAATGTTGCTACACCTCATTTAGTTTAATTAAATATCTGCCATTAGTTTGCTAAAGCTGAAGTTAAAAATATAAACACAGATTTTTGAAAGAGGCCAGTGGAAAAATCCACAGAAAAGCAGTGTGTTGAATGGAAGGAGGTAGAGAGAACAGTTTATATACTTGGTCAAAATGACCTGATCACACAATCACTAAATTCAATGTGGAGTCCTGGATTAGATCCTGGAACTGGAAAAGGACAGGAGGAGAGAAATTGGTGAAATTCAAATAAAGTCTATAAATTAGTAGTAGTATATCAATGTTAATTTATTGGCTTTTGGGAATCATACTATAGTTTATGTAAGTTGTTAACATTAAGGGAAGATGGGTGAGGATATCAACTTTGCTGAAAACCTAAAATTATTTCAAAATTAAAGTTTTTAAAAAGTAACCTGATGAGTGATTGAGTAAATAACTTTAATAATACATATTCATACTTTTAAAGTTTAAGTGAACATTTAAATCTTACACTTTCACAGCATATTTCTTGAATTTTTTTCTTTCTTCTCTCCTTCTTATTTTTGGAAATTTAGGGGAAAAATTAAAAGTAAAGAAAATGTAAAGGATAACATATCAAATGCCTGTATTCTCACCAGCTAGAACAAATGTAAACATTTTGTCATATTTGCAATGCATATACACACATAGAGATAAAACTTCACAAAATTATTCAACCTTTTCCAATGTTCCAGTGCTAAGAAGATAGCTCTTTATAATTTTCATTTGTAGTACTTTTGTCCAACAGTGCATTAGTCCATTAGGAAGAAGAAGAACACAAGTCTTAACTCGTTTTCTATTGCCATTTATACTGGATTTTGAATGTATAAGTATCCAGCTTACATGAACTCTGAGTATTCTCTGTGGCCCTGGGTTTATGTGTGTGGTGATATATAAAGGTAAGATTCATTTTATCCCAAGGAAGATATTTAGTATGTTTCCTCACGAAAAAAACTAAAAGGAGGGGATGATGTCCCATAGGCCAGCTTCTCACAGAGTGAAAGAAAGGGGAAAGGAGAATTAATAACCCTGTCATGAGTCCCAGGGATTATTTTCATATTTTGTGGTAAAAGTGTAAAGTTTGGTTTATCATTTGTAAATGACCCTTTGTGAAATTCATCACTACCCTTTATTATTAAGTGACCACCATAATCTCTTATTGCTGGTCATTTACACCAAGATTAAAACCATTTGAACTAACATGTTTTTCTATTATTTTGTTGTAGCTTTTTAAAAATGTAGTAGGAAATGTTCAAAAGGAAATGGATACTCTATTTCAAACTTAAAACCTGTTACTTGGGAGTGATCCTTACTTTGGTGCCACAGATATCTGGATCCCCTCATTGAGGAACAAAGCCACAGCAGACTGGTGTGTGTAGCAACTGTAGTGGGCAGGTAGGCACTAGGGGATGAGTTCAGTTATTTGTGTAAGTCTCAAAAATGAACCACCCCTAATTTCCTTGTAGGTGTATGGCACAAAAGGAAAGAAAGGGAACAAAAGAGACCAGGCAGGGCACATTTATCTCTATAGGTCATGCGTTTTCTTAATGCCTACAGGCAGTGCCTGTTCCTTTCTCCTCACTGCCAACTGGTAGCATCTTAATTTCTCAATGCCACCTATGTGTTTAAACTAGCCCATGATCAATGCTGGTAGACCTAAGTTATAGGCAAGTACAAACTGTAAAAGGATTAGAAAAGGTAAGACTAGAGTGAGGGGTAGGCTATTGGGAAAAAGAAAAAGGGGAAAGAAAAGAAAAAATGAAAGGTGACTTACACATAGGTGCTCAATTAAATACTTGATTAGAGTGAAACAAATGACAGCACATAAAGTGAATAAAAAAAAAAGAATAGGATTTGTATGGTAACAGGGAAGTGTTCATGTTTTTCAACAGCTCACTTGCTTAACAGAGTTAATATTATAAATGTTGTTGGTTGTCTTTTCTTTTCCCCTAGTATTTACTGAGATCTTATAACTTGAGGCTAACGGTTGCCAGGGAAAAATCTGATGTGAAAGAAAATTACGTATTATTCACTTTACCTTTTTGTTCCTAGTATATGATAGATAACCAGTAAATGTTGGTCAAATAATGAATACATGCATGCATAAATATTAAGTTGGAGGTGATCCAAGATATCCAGATTTCCTTATAGACAGAGGCGTGGGAGTGGCACTTGGTTAAGAAATTAGGTGTGCTTATGGATACTGTCATAAAAAAATTACCCTTGAAGCAGTGAAAGTAGAGAAGTTCACAGAGATAAGAGATTGGAGGGTGGGGGTTGTAGATAGAAGACTGAGGATTGCCCTTGGAAATCCCTTTAGTTAGAGAATGTATATTAATTGGGATGCTTTGGATCATAAATGGTAGAAAATCCAACCTACACTGATTTAACTCATGTAAGTGAAAAGCTTGGGACCAGTGCTGTCCTTAGCCATGGCAGAATCCATTAGATCTTCCTTCTGTATTACACAGCTTGAGCCTCAGGCTCTTCAGGGTAGCTGCAAGCAGCTCTAGTACCTTCATTTTCTTAACTTCAAAACCAGGGAGCAAGAGGAAAAGTCACTTTCCCAAAGCATTATTGTACCTCACTGGCTTTCATTGGATCTCGTGCTCATTCCTAAGCCAAATCAAACTCCAGAGAGTATCAAACATGAAAATCTGGGAAGTATGGCAAGTTCTCAGCCTTACTAGTCTATTTACTGGAAAACCAGTCTTTTAGATTCTGCTGTTGCTGGAAGATAGCCATAGCTGGGTCAGTGCCTGCTGCAAGTGCAAGCTCTTTGTATCTCAGGTACATTGTGCCTCCTCCTGCCCTCCCAGTGCTCACCTGAGTCTGACCCACTTTCTTTCTTCTTCTTGTTCCAGGCCCCCAAATGTTGGCCTGACCATTGGTTTCCTAATTCTAGGCCATTTTCTGGAGCTTTCAGTCCCCACCTTTATCTTTACTCTCCCAAGAATTTGAGGTATCCTATTCTCTCTACCCAAGGAAAAAAGATTAGGATTTGGAAGCCAGCCTGCCCAGGGTTCACAGGTTCAGATCCTGGATGCAGACCTGTGCACCACTTCTCAAGCCATGCTGTAGCAGATGTCCCACATATAAAGTAGAGTAAGATGGGCATGGATGTTAGTTCAGGGCCAGTCTTCCTCGGCAAAAAGAGGAGGATTGGTGGCGGATGTTAGCTCAGGGCTAATCTTCAAAAAAAAAAAAAAAA
This sequence comes from Equus asinus, assembly GCF_041296235.1. Taxonomy (NCBI): domain Eukaryota; kingdom Metazoa; phylum Chordata; class Mammalia; order Perissodactyla; family Equidae; genus Equus; species Equus asinus. The sequence goes on from NC_091801.1 coordinate 48,035,178, forward strand.
AGAAAAGAATAGAATAGGATTTGTATGACAGGAAGGAAATGTTCATGTGTTAAACAGTGTATACAGTGACACAAAAGCTATCAACATTTCTATATTTGTTTTTGTAATAATTCAAGTCTAGAATTTTTTTCTTACATCCCTCCTCACCCCAGTCAATAAATGCTTCTAATTATATAACTTTTGGGAGTTTAAGAAGATCCTCCCATCAACCCTAGTTAAATTATTCTTTGAGAAGAGATGGGCACTTTCTGAGGAATATTCATAAAGTATAATGATGCAAATTTTGCCATTCCAGTACTAGTCTTTTTTAGGCAAAACTTCAGAAACTAATTTAGACAGTACAATATCAGTATTTTGAAGTAGTTCCTGCATAGTAGAAATATCTAGTAACATCCAAATTCTGTATGTATTAAATTACTTCTACAAAGAAGATTTTATCATATGCTTACAAATTTCTTTGTATAAATGAAAGCTGCTGTAGAGTGAGAAAGGTAATCTCATTCATCTCTATGCTCCAGACAAAATGTTGTCAAATGCATCCTTAACGAGACTTCTAGGGAGTCAGCCCTTTCTTTTGATAGTCTTTTCTTTGATAGATAATTACATTTGCTTCCATAAAGTTGTCCTTTATGTCTGTCTTAGTTATTTTGCTTTAATTTTTACCATTTGCTTCAAAGTGATGTTTTAGGGATGATTAGAAATCAACACATCAGAAGGGGTACTTGGTAAGGTAGGAAGAGATTACAAATAAGGAAAGGCAGAAAGCTGGAAACCACCCTGTGGTGTTGGATTAGAACCAGAAGCATCAGTATGAATTCATGATTTTTAATGTACCATAGAATACTAATTAATAGATGTAGAAGAACATGAGAAATAGGAAATCAGCATTATCACACACCACACTAATAATCGTTGTAGGCAACAACCATTGATGGATGCTAACATTAGTGGGTAAAAGTTTGATGTACAGAGGATACTTGCATGGTCTCCAAATATCTCCCCACAAGATATTTACAAACGGAAAAATAACTTTACAGTGGTGAAACCTGGCAGACATAACTTTAGCCGTGCCATCAGAGTTAATATTGCCGATAATAAAACATGCATATCTCTTACTCTGATATAATGCATTGAGAAGGGCATCACTTCTCTGGTACTCTTGCCAAAAATGCATAACCTCATTCTAATGAGAAAACATCAGATAAACCCAAATTTGGAGACATGCTGCAAAATAATTGACCTGGACTATTCGAGAGTATGAGGGTCATGAAAGACAAAGCTGGAGGGTCTGTCACAGATTATAGAAGACTAAGGAGACTTGATAACTAAATTCAGTGGGGATTCTAGGTTGGCTCCTCGACCAGAAAAGAACCTCAGTGGAGAAAATGACAAATAAGATCAGTAGATTACTTAATAGTATTATATCAATGTGAATTTCCTGATTTCAATATTTGTACTATGGTTACATAGCTGAAGGGTATATGAGAACTCTGTATATTTTTGCAACTTTTAGGTGGGTCTAGTGTTATTTCAAAATAAAAAGGTTTTTGTGTGACTTTTTAGAGGAAGGGGACTTGGGATGTCTTCTAAGGTCTCTTCTATCCAGCCTTATTATTCTGTGACATAGTGATGCAAAATGAAGAATGGCAAAGACTTAAGCACTTTTTTAGCTATCTAGAAATATATTGAGACAGCTGAAAATAGGATCAGATTCTAAATTGTCGATTCAGTTCAGTGAGATATGTCCTGAATAGCTACTATTGTGCTCAGTACTATACGGAAGAAGATGGTCCTTGCCTCCAGGATGCTCACAGTCTGTTGGAGCTTGAAGATGATGTGGTCTTTCCTTTCAATCACTTAGATTACTAAGGTCTCTCTTCTTTGATGTTTTAAAATAATGGAGTTGGGGGCTGGCCCCGTGGCCGAGTGGTTAAGTTCGCGCGCTCCGCTGCAGGCGGCCCAGTGTTTCGTTGGTTCGAATCCTGGGCGCGGACATGGCACTGCTCATCAAACCACGCTGAGGCAGCGTCCCACATGCCACAACTAGAAAGGACCCACAACGAAGAAGACACAACTATGTAGCGGGGGGCTTTGGGGAGAAAAAGGAAAAAAAAAATTCCAAAAAATAAAATAAAATAATGGAGTTGGATAGAATGATAGAGAAATTGATAAATCTTGTAAATATATCCAAGAGAGTAAGAGCCCCTAAAGAGAGCCTCAAGATTTTTCAATCTGGGTGCCTGACAAGATAATGGTAAACATTAAATAAGATAAGCAACCTAGGAGGCCTTTGGTATTAAACACTGTGTATGAGTGACCAATAGGATGTTCATATTAAAGTTACCACCAGATAATTGAGTATTTTGTTATAGGGTAGTATGAAGATTCATGTATTTGAGATTAAAGGGTGATGCAATCCTGACATTCCCTTAATGCTAATTTGCTGGATGATTGTACTGGGTTAATCCTATACTCTTATAATCCTATTATGGCAAATTTCTGAATAATGAATTGGCATGTTTCATTTAGCAGATGTTTCGTGTTGAGAAGTAAATATTTCAGAAAATGTAATGCAGTTAAGTCAGGAAGTTATGACTTAAGTTCTAAACTCCATTAATAAAGATGATTTTTGATTCTTGGGTATTTGGGGTCTGTTTCTATTCTTCTATTTTCTGTTTATTTTTTTTTTTTTTAGTCTAAGTGAAGTGTAGCCTTGAATCAAGAAAATTGTGTGAATGAAATGGAAGTCTTAGTGCTACAATATATTTGATGAAAAAATTTAAGAAACTGATTTTCACCATCAAAATTTTTAACAAAAGTCAGCCCAAACCCTTTTGGGGGTGTGATGTCACTGTGGAAGATTAGAAGTAATGCATCTTATTTCTGCAGTAGGAATATACAACATATATGAAGTTTTCAAGTCTTCACCAAGTTGAAAAGTCAATGTGGGTACTATACTTTGAAACATGTATACTGTGGGCCTAAGGTGTTTCTTAATCTTTCATCTCTTTTAAGGGTCAAATATCATTAGAAAAATAAGCCATGGGCATTGCAAACGTGGTCTGGTGAAATTCAATATTCACAATGACAATTCGGAATATGAGGTCCTTAGGGGAAAGTTAAGCCACCACTCTAACTTTGCATCCAAATATCTTAAAGTGTGCCATTGGTTTTATGAAAAGGTTTTGATCTGCACTTCTAGTTTAAGTTCAAAAGAAAACCTACATTTTAAAGTGTATTCCTTTCATGAGTATATTTACTTTGAACTATAGCATATAGTTTTTCTCATAAATCTAAGCTGCCACTATCTGTTTTTAAGACTTTGTAAACTTCAAGTGGTTATGATGTGTGAAGTTTGGATTAAACTAAAATTTTTAGAAAACACATGTTATATATTTTGATTGTTTTGAATTTTAACATGAGCCAGTCAAAAACTTGAGCGTGTAGCAAAGTAATATACTATACTCTCTTACTGTAAGAAATCACAGAAAATTGCCCTTTCCCGTCATGTTAACAATAGACAAATGAAGCAGCTGTTCTTATTCTTAATGTAGTTGTTTGAAAAACTTGCACAATTTAATGAAAATGTCTCTACTCATAAAACTTAAAATGCTCACACATGGAAAGTCATAATGTTTTGGCAAATATTGCTTTGTTAGGAATGTGAATGAGGTATACCTGCTTCATATCTAGAATTCTATAGAAATGGCATAAAACTGTGGGGAAAAGCCAACTGAAAAAGACTCTGACAAAGGGTAAACTAATGCTCTTAAAAAGTATAGATAGTTCTTGTCTAAATATAGTTTTTTGACAAGGAAGAGTTATGTACCTCTCTCCATTTCTTTTTTTTCCTCAGGCATAATTCTTGGGTCATCATTTCTACTCAGCATAAATGATTTTCTCCTTAAAACAAGTCTCAAAGAAAGAAGTCGAATTCTCCTAGGACCATGTTGTGCTACTGCCAATCTGGAAGCTAAATGGTGTAAACACAGTGGCAATCCAGGCCCAGAACAGTCCATACCAAAAATATCCATCGATTTAAGAGGAGGTCTGCTACAGGTCTGTGGGGATTGGCTGCATTTTTCCCATAAGTTTTTAACTCGCCTTTGTTCATTTTTTGAACTGTTTCACTAAATTTTAAATTATGATGTGGTAAGAAAGGATATTGTCAGATTGCTGTCTTATTAAACTGTTTTTAACAGCTTTATTGAAATGCAATTCATATACCATAAAATTCACTTAAAGTATATGATTCAATGATTTTTCAGTTTTTACAGAATTATGTGATCGTCACTACAATCCATTTTAGAACATTTTTCACACACACACCCCCCTACAGAACCCTGTACCCATTAGCATTTGCTCCCCATTATCCTTTAGTCTCCTCTCCGGTCTATTTTCTGTCTCTACGTAGTTGACTGTTCTGGATATTTCATGTAAATGGAATCATACAATAAGTCCTCTTTTGTGACTGGCTTCTTTCACTTAGCATAGTGTTTTCAAGGTTCGTCCATGTTTTAGCAGGTGCCAGTACTTCATTCTTTTTTATGGCTAAATATTCCAATGTATGGATATACCACATTTTATTTATCCATTCATCAATTGATGGACATTTTTGTTCTTTCCACTTTGGGCTATTATGAATAATACTGCCATGAATATTTGTGTACGAGTTTTTTATGTGGACCTGTGTTTTCATTCCTCTTGGATATATGACTAGGAGTGGAATTGCTGGGTCATTAAACCTTTTCTAATGTATAGACTTTTCTAGTTACAAAGCAGTCAGTCTGTCTCAAGCACAGTGTCATCAGTAATGTATAAGAACAATTTCCTAATGGCAGATTCCTTAGATATTGTGATGTTTGAAGACACACTTGACATATGATCACATTGCAACCTTTTATGCATTTGATTTACACCCAAGTATGGAATGTGTGAGAGTATCCAACTTATTTCTTGATAATTTTCTATTTGGATAGATGTGACTGTATTCTTTATATGATTTAATGTCCCCCAAATTTGACATGAACCCAAAAAACTTGAGAAATTCACAGTTGTAGAAAATGGAAACAACTAATTTTTTAATAATGGATACATGTTATATATGAGTTTCTTCTTTTCATCTAAAAGTTGTGTTGCGTCAACTTTTTTACCAATTTTCTTACTGACACAGAGCTAGATGTGGGGGTATCCTAATAATTTATTGCTTTGTATTGCTTTGGAGATTTTTGGCATCTATCAGAAATCTTCATACATTTAACAATAAGCATGTGGTATCGTGTTGTTTTATCAAGAATATTAGTCATATTATCATTTTTCCAATGCAGCAAAGTAATGCTACATTAAAAACAACAGTAAGAGAAAAAACAAAGTATATCATCTCTATATTATTCAGTCACTGACTGTCTCTTGACAATTTAAAGGCTGGAGCAGTGTTCCATTCCCCAGCTTGACTTTTCACCCATCTCTATTTTTTCAGGATCCAATAAAAATAAGATTAATGAGAATAAAAGTAGATTTAGTACCATATCTCTTACCTTCATTTCTGAGATGCCTTAATTCCAGAGAGCAGGATCTAAGCTTAGGGTTTAAAAGTTACCCACAAAGTATAGAGTTATTTTTTTCTGCCTCCATATATTCTTTTTTTTCTTTCTGTTTCTCTTAGACGTAAAGATTGTATTGCCTTTATCCAATATATTCAGAGAAATTTAGCATTACTGAAATTTTGAGTCTTCTGACATTAATCATTAATACCCACCGGTCATACTTCTGTTAGAGGCTAACATTCTTCCCATGCAGAACTTTTTCTCTATTAGAGGAAACACCAAGGCCTTTTAGTGAAACTCTGTTGTAGCTACTGTACAATTGATTCTCAAGGGCTGTGGAAAACTGTGTGCTGGCACATTCTCACTAAACACAGAAGTTGAGAGCCTTCTAAATTCATGTTCATTGAGCATCTTCCCTCTCTTTCTCTCTGAAGAGTAAAAGTGCAAAGAAAGGAACCATGTAATCAAGACATGTTTATTTAATCCCATGACAAAATGTAGGAAGCTATTCCACAAGGTGATTATTATTATTTTATAAATATTTTGGTCTGGAGGATCTTCATTGCCTTCTCTCAGACCATAATAGGTATTCTTTTCCCTCTTACCTAAGTTAATTCATAAACATTACTTCACATCAACATAATTTCATCACTGTTCAGCTTTTAAAATTGACTGTTATTCACACAATCTATGATGTAATTGATTTTTTTATTTTTATATATTTACTCAAGTAATAGAATTTTATCCCACAGGTCGATTACTTCTTAGAAATTATAATTTAGTTATTGTCAGTAATTAAACTGAATGTAATCACAGTCTTGCAGTAATTCAAATATGATTGTACCTAATTATCCTCATGAAATATTTGTATTTAAAAGCCACTAAAATTTTTCATATGATTTTAAAGGTTTTCTGGGGTCAAGAACATTTGAATTGTTTAGTTCTTCTACATGAATTACTCAGTGGATACCTTAATGAAGAGCAAAACTTTGAAGTACAAACTTGTGAAGCAGTGCCACAAATGCCATCTCCTATGGAAAAGAATCTGACGTTTAAAAGTGAGCAAAGCTCAGATGACCTACGGACAGGTCTATTTCAGTATATACAAGATGCTGGTGAGTAGCAACAGCTTCAGTATGAGTGTGTGTGTGCATGTGTGTTTGTTTTAACTGCACAGTCATTAAATGATAACACATTAAGATCACTTGAAAAGTACATTAATACCTGCAGTACAAAAATAGTTCATTGTCAGAGGCTCCAAGGCGCTGGTGTAGGAAGACCCCAAACTCACCTCCTCTCAGAACACACTGGATCTACACCTAGGGATAGAGCACTTCCTCCTGAAGAAGAGCTGAGGGATGGTTAAAATGATTCTGCACATAGAGAGACCACATAGAAATGGGTAGGAGACACAGAGACATGGTATTGAAGGCACCCACCCCCAATGCTGATGACCTGCTGTAGGGAGGAATAACACTGAGGGGCTGTGCACAAGCTTGCCTGCTCTGGGGCACAGTGAAAAACCTGTGATTTAAAGGGCACCTAGACCCTACAGGCAGGAAATCCATTTACTAACCCTAGAATATTAGCTGAATGAGCAGGTAACTACTAGCACTCTCTCTGGAGTGAAGTGCTGGTGGGCGCCATTCTTTGCATCCCGCCTCCACCTTGAGAGCAAGGGTGGGAGCATGGTCCAGATACTGCCAGCCTGCTAAGGCTGCCCCAGCACACCCCCAGGCACAGACCCCACCCATTGCCCAGTCCAGCTCCAGCCCCTGCGCTGGGGTACCCCCAGCCACCCAGGGGCCTGGGAATCTCCTGCCAGTGCCCCACTCCAGCTGCACTGCTGGGACATCCCCAGGCATCAAGCAGCCTGAGACTCCTTGATTGGGGCCCCACTCCAGCTACAGCTGTTCTGCCAAAGCCACCCATAACATGCAGTCTACACAGGGGATCCTCCCACACAAGGCCACTCCTTCAAGAGTGGGAGAGTTAGCTGTTTTGCCTAATTCATAGAAACAAACACAGAAAGTCCAACAAAATGAAAAGATCGAAGAATATGTTCCAAACAAAAGAACAAGATAAAGCTCCAGAAAACAAAAGCCATAGTGAAATGGAGATAAGTAATTTACCTGACAAAGAGTTCAAAGTAATGATCATAAAAATGCTCAGCAAACTCGGGAGAAGAATGGAGGAACACAGTGAGAACTTCAACAAAGAATTAGAAAATATAAGAAAGAACCAATCAGAGCTGAAAAATACAATAACTGAAATGAAAACTATGCTAAAAGGAATTAATAACAGATGTTAGATGATAAGGAAGAATAGACAAAATAGTGGAAATCACCCAGTCAGAACAGCAAAAAGAAAAAAGAATTTTAGAAAATGAGGACGGTTTAAGGGAACTCTGAGACAGCATCAAGCGCACTAACATTAGCACTGTATGAGTCCCAAAAGGAGAAGCGAGAGAGAAAGGGGCGGGAAACTTATTTGAAGGAATAATGCCTGAAAACTTCCCTAACTTGAGGAAGGAAACAAACATCCAGGTCCAGGAAGCACAGAGTGTCCCAAACAAGATGAACTTGAAGAGATTCACACCAAGATATAATTAAAATGGCAAAAGTTAAAAATAAAGACAGAATCTTAAAGGGAGCAAGAGAAAAACAAGTCATATACAAAGGAACCCATAGGCCTACCAGCTGATTTTTCAGTGGAAACTTTGCAGGCTGTAAGATAGTGGCATGATATATTTAAAGTGCTGAAAGGAAAAAATTTACAACCAAGAATACTCTACTCGTCAAGGTTATCATTCAGAATTTAAGGAGAGATTGAGTTTCCCAGACAAGTAAAAACTAAAGGAATTCATCACTAAACCAGCCTTAAAAGAAATGTTAAAGGGTCTTCTTTAAGTGGGAAAGAAAAGGCCATAACTAGGAATAAGAAAATATGTGAAAGAAAAAATATCACTGGTGAAAGCAAATATTAAGTAAAGGCAAAAGATCGCCACTAAAAAGCTAATATGAACGTTGAAAGACAAAGCTAGTAAAATTAACTATAACTACAATAAGTGGTTAAAGGATATACAAAATAAAAAGATGTAAAATATGAATCAAAAACATAAAATGTGGGAGGGAGGAGTAAAAGTGTAGTGGTTTTAGAATGCCTTTGAACTTAAGCAACTATCACCTTAAAATAGACTGCTATATATATATAGGTTGATATATGTGAACCTCATGGTAACCCTAAACCAAAAACCCACAATAGATACACAAAAAATAAAGAGAAAGGAACCCAAATATAACACTAAAGAAAACCACCAAACCACAAGGGAAGAGACCGAGAAAAGAAGAAAGGAATAGAGAAGAACTACAAAAAAAAACAGAAAACAACTGACAAAATGGCAATAAATATATACCCATAAATAATTATTTAAAATGTAAATGGACTAGATGCTTCAAACAAAAGACATGAGGTTGCTGAATGGATTACAAAAACAAGACCCATCTATATGCTGCCTATGAGAGACTCACTTCAAATCTAAAGACACACAGAGACTGAAAGTGAAAGGATGGAAAAATATATTCCATGCAAATGGAAACAAAAAGAAAGCTGGGTAGCGATACTCAAATCAGGCAAAATAGACTTGAAAACAAAGATTGTAACAAAAGACAAAGAAGGACATTACATAATGATAAAGGGATAATCCAAAAAAGGAATATAGCATTCATAAATATGTATGCAGCTAACATAGGAGCACCCAAATATATAAAGCAAATATCAACAGACATAAAAGGAGAAATTGACAGTAATACAATAAGTATACGCAACTTACATCAATGAAGAGATCATCTAGACCGAAAATCCGTTGGGAAACAATGGCCTTATATGACACATTAGAGAAAATGGACTTAATAGAGCTATATACAGAAAATTCCATTCAAAAACTGAAGAATACATATTCTTTTCAAGTACACATGGAACATTCTTCAGGATGGATCACATGAGGTCATGAAACAAGTCTCAATAAATTTAAGAAGATTGAAATCATATTAAGCAGCTTTTTCAACCACAGAGGTACGAAACTAGAATTCAACTATAAGAAGACAGCTGGATAAGTCACAAATATGTGGAGACTAAACAACATGCTACTGAACAACTATTGGGGTTAACGAAGAAATCAAAGGAGAAATCAAAAAAATACCTGGAGATAAATGAAAATATGACATACCAAAATCTATGGGATGCAGCTAAAGTGGTACTATAAGGGAAGTATATAGCAATACAGGCCTACCTTAAGAAATAAGAAAAATCTCAAATAAACAATCTAACGTTGCACAAAAAAGAATAAACAAAGCCCAAAGTCAATAGAAAGAAGGAAATAATAAAAATCAGAGTAGAAATAAATGAAATAGAGACTAAAGAGACAATAGAAACTAAGAGCTTGTTCTTTGAAAAGATGAACAAAATTGACAACCTTTATCTAGATTCACTAAGAAAAAAAGAGTGGAGGCTCAAATAAATAAAATCAGAAACAAAAGAGGAGAAATTACAACAGATACCATAGAAATACAAAAGATTATCAGAGACTACTATGAAAAGCTGTACACCAACAAATTAGATAACCTAGAATAAAATGGATAAATTCTTATAATCATACAACCTTCCAAAACTAGATCAAGAAGAAATAGAGAATCTGAATAGACCAATCACTGTTAAGGAGATTGAAATGGTAATCAAACACCTCCCAAAAAACAAAAGTACAGGACCAGATGACTTCTCTGATGAATTCTGCCAAACATTCAAAGAAGATCTAATACCTATCCTCTCAAACTCTTCCAAAAAATTGAAGAGGAGAGGATGCCTTCTAACTCATAAAGCCAACATTAACTATACGCAAACCAGACAAGGACAACACACAAAAAGAAAATTACAGGCCAATATCACTGATAAAATACAGCAAAAATCTTTAACAAAATATTAGCAAACTGAATACAACAATACATTAAAAGGGTCATGCACCATGATCAAGTGGAATTTATCCCAGTGATGCAGAGATGGTTCAACATCTGCAAACCAATCAATATCATATGCCACATTAACAAAATGAAATACCAAAATTGTATGATCATCTCAATAGATGCAGAGAAAGCATTTGGCAAGATTCAACAGTCATTTATGATCAAAAACTCTGAATAAAATGGGTATAGAAGGAAAGTACCTCAACATAATAAAGGCCACTTATGACAGACCCACAGCCAACGTCGTACTCAATGGTGCAAAACTGAAAGCTAACCCTCTAAGAACAGGAACAAAACAAGGATGCCCACTCTCACCACTCTGATTCAACATAGTATTGGAAGTCCTAGCCAGAGCAGTTAGACAAGAAAAAGAAATAAAAGGCATCCAGAGTGTAAAAGAAAAGGTAAAGCTGTCACCATTTGCAGATGACGTGATTTTATATGTAGAAAACCCTAGAGAATCCACCAAAGAACTATTGGGAATAATGAACGAATACAGTAAAGTTGCAGGGTTCAAAATCAACACACAAAAATCAGTTGCGTTTCTGGGCAGTAACCACAAACTAGCAGAAAGAGAAATTAAGAAAACAATCCCATTTACAGTTGCAACAAAAAGAATAAAAAACCTAGGAATAAATTTAACCAAGGAAGTGAAAGATCTGTACACTGAAAACTATAAGGTATTATTGAAAGAAATCAAGGAAGACTCAAAGAAAAGGGAAGACATTCCATGCTCATGGATTGGAAGAATTAACATAGTTAAAAATGTCCATATTACCTAAAGCAATGTACAGTTTCAATGCAATCCCTATCAAAATCCCAATGACATTTTTCACAGAAATAGAACACAGAGTTCTAAGATTTGTATGGACAAAAGACCCTGAATAGCCAAAGCAGTTCTGAGAAAACAAAACGAAGCTGGGGCTATCACACTCCCTGATTTCAAAATACACTACAAAGTCGTAGTAATCAAAGCAGCATGATATTGGCAGAAAAAACACAGATCAACCAAAAAGAATCAAACACCCAGAAACAAACCCACATATATATATAGACAGCTAATTTTGAAAAAAGGAGGCAAGAACATACGGTGGAGAAAGCAAAGTCTCTTCAATAAATGGTGTTGGGAAAACTGGACAGCCACATGCAAAAGAATGAAATTAGACTACTATGTTACACCATACACAAAAATTAACTCAAAATGGATTAAAGACTTGAATGTAAGACCTGAAACCATAAAACTCTTAGAAGAAAACACAGGCAGTATGCCCTTTCATATCAGTCTTAGCAATATCTTTTTGAGTATGACTCCTCAGGCAAAGGAAACAAAAGCAAAAATAAACAAATCAGACTACATCAAACTAAAAAGCTTCTGCACAGCAAAGGAAACCATCAACAAAACAAAAAGACAAGCTACCAATTATGAGCAGATATTTGCAAATCATACATACAATAAGGGGTTAATATCTAAAATATATAAGAACTCATATAACTTAACAACCAAAAAAATGAGCAGAGGATCTGAATAGACATTCTTCCAAAGAAGATATCCAGATCGCCAACAGGCACATGAAAAGATGTTCAACACACTATTTATTAGGGAAATTCAAGGCAAAACCACAGTGAGATTATCACCTCATTCCTGGCAGAATGGCTGTTAACTACAAATACAAGAAATAACAAGTGTTGGGTCGGATGTGAGAAAAAGGGAACCCTCAGACACTGCTGGTGAGAATGTAAATTGGTGCACCCACTATGGAAAACAGTATGGAGATTCTTCAGAAAATTAAGAATAGAACTACCTTATGATCCAGCTATTCCACTGCTGGGTATTTATCCAAAGAATATGAAAACACTAATTTGAAAAGAGATATGCACTCCTATGTTCAATGTGGCATTATTTCCAATGGCCAACACATGGAAACAACCTAAGTGCCCATTGATGGATGAATGGATAAAGAAGATATGGTTTATGTATATAATGGAATACTACTCAGCCATGAAAAGATGAAACTTTACCATTTGCAACAACATAGACGGACCTTGAGGGTATTATGCTAAGTTAAATAAGTCAGACAGAGAAAGATAAATACCATATGCGTCAACTCATATGTAGACGATAACAACAAACACACACATAGATACAGAGAACAGACTGGTTACCCAAGGGGAATGGGGATAGGAGGATGACAAAATGAGTTAAGAAGGTCATTTGTACAGTGATGGATGGAAACTAGACTTTTGGTGGTGAATTTGATGTATATGTAAGTCAAATTATAATGGTGTACACCTGAAATCTATATAATGTTATAAACCAGTGTTACCTCAATTAAAAAAAATAATACATTACCATTCAGTCTCATAAGGGAGAATTCTTAGTTTGTTCTTGTCTCAAACCATATAAAATGATCAACCAGCTTCTTTGTATTCTTTTCCTTTTTTTCTTCTTTTTCTCCCCAAAGCTCCCGGTACATAGTTGTGTATTCTAGTTGTGAGTGCCTCTGGGTGTGCTCTGTGGGATGCCACCTCAGCATGGCCTGATGAGTGGTGCCATGTCCGCGCCCAGGATCTGAACCAGAGAAACCCTGAGCCGCCAAAGTGGAGCACACGAACTTAACCACTCGGCCTTGGGTCCAGCCTCATGATCTTTTCTTTTATCCTCATAATTTTTTCTTGTTGTAATAAAGCAACATGTTCTCCTTCAAAAGCATACAGTTAACGGTATTTTCATTTAACAGAACCTTTGAAAATGCCTGGTGTCTATGAAGTTTTGTTTTACAATGAAACTGAAGATAGCCCAGGGATGATGTTATGGAGATATCCAGAACCAAGAGTGCTCACCCTTGTACGAATAACTCCAGTGCCCTTCAACACCACAGAAGATCCAGATATTAGCACAGCAGACCTTGGTGATATGCTACAGGTATGTAATGACTATTCATTTAAAATAAAAACATTGTGGGAAAGCGCTGATTATATACTAGGAAAAATATTTGGAGCATACTTATTTTTCCCATCAGTAGTATTAGAGAGAAATACGCACATATGTACATATGCATGCATACATACACACGCACAACAGAAATTTTAAAATATGGAAATAACGTAACTCAGATTCATGGTACATGGCAATTTTGAGAGTTCTCAATTCTACTCTTACTCCTGTTGTAGATAGGTTACATGGGCTCTAACTGTAATGGAACAAACAGGTGTCATTCGGTACCTTTTTTTTTTTTTGAGTACCTACCACACATTTTTTGAGTGCTCACACAGCATTTCTAGAAGTGCTCTATGAAATAAAATATCCACAGAAGGCCAGAATGGCCTGAGTTTTCCTTTGATTTCCAGAGCTGAAAATGGTCTGGGGTCTTGAGGTAGGCTGATAGGAGAACCATCTAACCAGTGATCGTATTCCATATGATTTTGTGAAAGTTTGTTTCTTGTCAGTTCCCTGAGTTTGATGTAAATGTCGTTGGAGGTATTGCTATATTGTCCTTCTACTTGTTAATATTCTATGGATCTGAATTTCTCCTAAAATTTGTTTTGCTCTCAGTCTTCCATCTGTTACTATATCACACAGCTGTCCACTCAAAGCCTAGGAGTCATTCCTGATTGCTGTCTTTCCCTAACTCCCCACATCTAATTCATCAACAAGTCTTGTCAGTTCTACCTCCAAAATATCTCCCTATTCCATCTACTTCTCTCTGTTTTTTCTGGTACAACTTGAGTCCAAGCCACCATCTTCTATTCCCTACCACAGTAGCTTCCTAAGTGGTCTCTATGATTCCCTTCTTGACTCCCTGTAATGCATTTTTCAAATAGCAGCTAAAGCGGTCTTCTAAAAATGGAGATGAGGTCACATCACTTTCCTAACTTAAAACCTGACAATGGCTTCCTCTTATACTTAGAAAGAACGAAATTCAAATATCCTGCTGTGGCCTACAAGGACCTATGACCTTGCCCTGCCCACCTCTCTGACTTGATCTCATGCCAGTCTCCCCATTTCTCACTGTACTCTAGCCACACCATCCTCCTTTTTCTCCTTGTGCATACCAGTTCAAAGTCATTTCTCTTGCTCTGCCCCATATCTTTTTCAGTCAGGTACTAGCTCACACATCATATCCTTGCTCGCTCACTACCACTACTTTATTTTGTATTGCATTACCTTGTTTTACTTTCTTCATAGCTCTTAGCACTATTCAGAATTATGCCATGTGTTTATTTACTACTTGCTTATGGTCTTTGTCTCTCTACTGTTAGAAAATAAGCTTCTTCTATGTCTTGATCACTTATCTCCAGCACCTGGTATGTAGAGATGTTCACCAATTTTTTTTAAATTAGTGCTTTATACTTAATAATTTAGAGTAATAATAGAAATCAGAAGAATCCAAGATGCACATTAACATAGGTATAATTATAGTCTTATTTAATTCTTGTTTAAATTTCTTATCATAATATATTTAATCAGATGTTTACCTTCTGGATTGATAACAATAAAATGTGTCATTTTGTCAAGTGAACTAGAGTGTGCAGAACTATCCAATTTGCCAAATGTCAATAGTCTTTTTTTTTTCTTGTGATGAAAACTTTTAAGATCTACTCTCGTGGCAAATCTACTTTGATTCTTAAATTCTCATTGTTTCCCAGCCTATCAAGATCATGTTCATGATTATCTTCTCTACCAATATTCTTGGATTATTTTTGCTAAGTAAAATAACAGTATCTTTGACTCCTTGTCTTATTAGACTTGCCTAAATGCAGAACATCTGTAGTATTTTCAGTCAACATGAAGATACTCATATATCAGTGTTTGAGCATCATGTAAGGGCTTCTTTCTGATTTTGGGGTTCAGACTTATAGGTACATGTTAATACATTTAACATAAGTCTAATAACTAACTACTAATGGCAGTATTATGCTAGCTGTATTAAATAGGACATTTAAAATGGTAAGTACATTCACTAGTGACATGTTCTTTATCTTCTCACTGCTGTTGGAGAGGCAGAGAATATAGTGGTTGAGAGAATGAACTATAGCCAGAATGCCTGGGTTCAAATTCTGGCTCTGCCTCTTGCAAACTTTGTCACCTTAAAAATGTAACTTAATCCCTCAGTCTCAGGTTTTTTGTTTTGCTTTTTTTAATCAATAAAATGAGGATATTAATAATGTGATGATTATGGGAATTAATATTTGTAAGACACATAGAACAATGCCTGGCACATAGCAAGTACTACATAAGTATGAGTATACTATCACTCCTATGATGACCATTGTCAAAACTCTTTTCATGAAGAGGAAGCACAGGCTGGACCAGAGAGAGCTGGTGTGTGATGACTCTACAGACCTGCTGGAGTAGTCCAAGAGATCTGGGACAGTCCCTGGGGCCTAGACAGTGGACTTGGCACATAAGCAAAGCACTGCATGAAGGAAGCCTGGCAGGTTTCAACAGCAAAGAGTTGGTGTCAGGAGAGGTCCTGCTATATTTCATATCTTGTTGGAGAAATAGGAGCTAGGTGTGGGCAGAGTTCAAAGGCTGGGATACTGGCCTAACAAGAAAGACAGGGTTGTACCTACTGTGAATTGAAAGGGAGAGCTTGATCCCAGTGGTGAGAAGAAACACCTGGAATCGACAACTGGGATGAAAGAACAGAGCAGGACTGGCAGAAGGTTGCCGTGCTGCTGAACTCCTGGTTCAATCCTTGTTTTCCCCTGACTAGGAGCAGAATTTGTCCCAGGGGTTGAGGTGAGCCCCATCTGTGGAAATAACTCTCTGGGTCACAATCTTAGAACCATACAAACTATTTTGTTTCCTTGGAGCTTGTTGAGAACAGAAGATATGTTGCATGAATCACAGGTTTGATTCAATACAACAGCTGGTTTTTTTTGAGCACTTGCAGTGCCAGACCGTGGGCTTGCTCCTGGGGATTCAGATACAGGTGAGACACTGTCCACTGATGAGAAGCTCTCACTCTAGCAGGGAAGTTTCTCTGGTTGGTTGGGGGTAGAAGAGTCCCCCTAATTTCAGCTTTCAAGGAGAACCTCTCTGTTGTCAGAATCGTTCTCCTGCTAGATGTGATTATCTCTAGGTCTATACCAGAGGCAGAGCTAAAATATTGAACTGCTTATCCTGAATAGCAGGGAGCTTATGAAAAGAAGGCCCTTTATCAACATGGTTTAGTGCAGATAATGTAGACTTTGAAGTCTCAGCTGCTGACTTCTCCTCCCCTCCCCTTTTTATTTTACTGACTCAGTGAACTTAGGCAAACTGATCTCTTGAGCCTTAATTTCCTCAACTGAACACTGGAGTTAATGTTGTTTACCTTTCAGAGTTGTTGCAAGAATTAGATGAAGTATTATAGCTAAATCAATTAAATGCCTTACACATAGTGCATTCTTAATAAATGTTAATTTCCTCCTCTGTGCTCCACCTACACAAGCTAGTGCCTGGACTGCTAAAAGAGCCTCCTAAATGGAATTCCATTCTTCAATCTCTTCCTTCCAATCTATCCTAATAAGTTCTTAAAGGAACTAGTAGATTGTATCACTTCCCTGAGAAAAACCTTCAGTGGTTCTATCACCCTACTAGACCAACCTTGAGGGCCCTGCATAACCTTCCCAACCCCTAACCCAGTTTTGCCTTTCACTCCCTTATACATGATCTATGCTTTAGTTAAACTGGCCTATTCAGCATTCCCCAAGCCAGCCTATGACATCCCACTTCCATACCACTCCCTCTTCAGTTGAATCTCTCTCTTCTCTGCTGAAATCCTATCCACACTTCCAAACAGCTCAAATGCCATCTATTTCATGAAGCCTTTCCCAGACACTGTCTCCAAATATGATATTGCCTTCCTCTGAAGTCCTATAACAGCACTTCATAGCACCACTTTTATGCTATTTCTCACTTTATTCCTCACATTTTAACTATGTGTCCATATCTTGTCTCCCCCTTAGACTCTAGATTTCCAAAGGAAATGATCATATGTAGTTTTTCATTATGTCCCTTACAGTATCTACTGAAATGGAAATACTCAATATACTGAATGAATGAATGAATGCATGAATGTCCATGTTCCTATTTTGTATTATTCAAAACTGTTTGTCATTATTTTATGACACTATTGAATGAGTTTTGGTTTTACAAACTGAATTATGTCAGGATGCATTGTGTTATGCTTCAGTAATATTATCTAACATAAATACACCATCTAATGTCATTACGTTACACGGGCTCTTGGTGAGATCATTGAATATTCTGCCAAGCCCACTGCCCCCTAGTCAGAGGGTAGTTCTTAAATACAAAGATAAGTTGATCTCCTTGATTTCAGTCCTAAAAACAGAATTGAGTTTGGATAACTTTTTCCTTCAGGACCATTTGGTTCATAAAAAACTGACCGTATAGAGTTCACTTATACAGAACCCTCAAATTTGTCTGCTTATATATCTTTCCATGATTAGTAATGGGATTTATAAACAGGCTCCCCATATTTTATGGGGTTTATTTTGCAATTGTACTGAAAAATTTGGAAAACGTGTCTATAATATTAAACTAACCATGGCTTCTGAATAAAGACCCTTAAGTTAATGTTCATAGAAATCAAAAGGAGCTTATTTTGTGGTCAGTTTATAATTTTATTATGTTAAATTTTAAGTGTTGGTAGTATATTTAGATGTCAATAAAATTTGGATCTGTAAAGTAGAACAATGCCATTAACCTAGAAGGAATGTTGTGTGCTTTAAATGAGTTTAAATATAAGAAATTTCTGGCACTGTGTTTGGCACATCCCAGATTTTCCCCTCTCCTCATCCTATTGTGTACACTCCCTATGGAGGATTCCATTTTAGAAATAGCTATGTTCCCAGATTATAAAATTTTAATCCATCCTTTGTCGTAGAATTGATAACGGATATTTTAATTCTCACACAGATCTGTCATGGTGCTTGGTCTTGTTCTCTCAATACTATATTATTCTTGTTTTAATTCGTATATTGCACTAAATTTTTAGATATCTTCATTTGGTATGTGATAATAGGCCAAACTAAATATCATCCTTCCCCAAGGATCTGAAGAGTATAAGGCTTGAGCATTACAATTCAAGGCAAACACTGAATAGATTGGGATCACTGAAGCAATATAAACAGATGGGGAGCAAAGTTAAATAACCTACTATATGGACTAAAAGGAAGGATATAAGACTTAAAGTCAGGAATTTCTCTAATGCAAGAAATATCTAGGGTGTACATAAAATTCCTGTTGTTGAAGTCAGGAAAGAAAATGTTTAAGTAATTTAGGGAAAAGTTAACACAGGTTCACAAAACTTTACATTACAAAAAATCAGATCTACACCTTCATAAAATGTAAGTTAACCTATGAAGAGAGAAACATATCTGTTATTTTTATTTCCACCTCATAGCATTTCTCATCAGCAAATAATTATTGAATATTTTCTCAGTATCAATATCCGTGTAGGATACTTCTCAGTGTCATTGTAGGGTACTGCAATGCATAGACAGTGAGGATATAAAGAAATAGATCTGTTCCTACTCTTATAAGGGTTTTTGGGTTTTGTTTTTAAAGTTGGCAGATGATGAAGGTTACAAGGTAGGCTGGATTTTCAGACCCTGGACATACTCATCAGGACTTAAGTTTCATGGAATTAGAGTCTTTTTTTTTTTAAGTATGCTTTTTTTGGTGAGGAAGCTTGGCCCTAAGCTGACATCTGTTGCCAATCTTCCTCTTTTTTGTTTTTTTCTCCCCAAAGCCCCAGTACATCGTTTTATATCCTAGTTGTAGGTCATTCTAGTTCTTCTGTGTGGGATGCTGCCACAGCATGGCTTGATGAGCAGTGTGTAGGTCCACGCCTGGGATCCGAACCAGTGAACCCCAGGCTGCTGAAGCAGAGCACACAAACTTAACCACTCAGCCACAGGGCAGCCCTTGAGAGTTATAATCTGTTTGAAAAGAGAGGGCATAATTGCATATGCAAACTCATAAGATAGAATAGCTGAGTGTATATTAAGATATGAATATATATTTATTTAGGAGGAATCATGTAACTTGGGGAATTCTGACATCTGAAGAGTAAGTTGAATTAATTGGAAAAAAAAGAAATTTGTTACTAAAACTGTATGATTTCATAGCACTCTCTCAGTTACAAAAGCATTTTTAAGCTTCAGAATTTGGTGAAGATTTCTTAATATGAAAAAATCATGACTAGAGTCCTTAAAAAGACATCTTCACAAGGATAACAGGAAGAAAAAAGACAAAAGCAAACTGTGTCATTTGTTTATTTCTGGTGGAGAAGGAGAACAGTAAGCCAAAGAAATCAATGCACTCAAGACTAATTCACTTTTGTTTATCCAGTTCAAAAGTCAAGGAAATTAGTTTTTAAAATAACATTAATATGATTATAAAAATCAAAGTGAAACCACACTGGAAGAAGAATGAACAAAAAATTGCATACTTGGAAACCAAAGAGAATCTAAATGGTTGAGATCTGTTATTTTTGCTCTAATGTGTTGCAGTCGTCTTTGTGTTTTACACCCAGCCCTGTGCTAGGTGCTTTGCATGCATAACCTCATTAAATCTCACTTTATTCTGTGAAGTAGGCATTATCTTCATTTTATAAGGGGGAAACTGAGGCCAAAAGAAATTAACTGATCTTGAGTCATAACACTTAAAAAAGGAGAGCCAGAATTTCATCCTAGGTCTTTCTGACTCCAAATCCTATGTTCTTTACCCTAATTGTAAAACATTGGGATAATATTGTTGATGCTACATTTGGGTGATAGTGAGCTACTATATTGAGAAATATGGAAAGAAGGAAAATAAAATTATCCTTTTACGTCAAACTGTTAAATCATGAAATAATGAATCAGACCAGAGATATGCAAAATAATCTTAAATAAATGAAAGGACTCATCGACACACAAGACAGACTGAATATTAAGATATCTAAAGAAAGAATGTTTCCTTCACAAGGAGAACCGGTCAGCTCTAAAAACCTAGGAGGGTCACGGAAGCATTTATTGGCAGAAGCCCTCCTGGCAGCATCCAAAGAAGTGGTGTCCAAATATCTGGTTCTCCTGGTAGTTAAATCCCTTTTATGAAGATGAATGTAGCAGCTGTCAGATCTCTGTGTCTAACGTTAAAATCATCTAAACAACCAAAAAACCTTCTAATAGTTTGACTGCCAATGCAGTCTGTCAATTGAGAAAGTATCATACACTGCTCAGCCCAGTACCAGTATCCACGCTGCTTGGCGGTTTTATATCTCATGGTAAATTAATAGCTTGGCATCTGGTTTATATATCAATCTCTAGTGAACTTTGTTGCATGACTCAGCATTCCTATGTCTACTCAGTGCTAGGACACCATGGAAATTTTTTGAGACTGTAAGACCAACAGTAAGATCTTGAATCATGGTGAAGCCATCACACTAAGTACCCTCTTGTGGCTACCTGCCTTCCCAGAATGCTGGCCTTTCCCAGATGATATCTCTGTTGTGCAATGCATCAACAAAGTTCTTTCCGAACAAAATTCTCCTCTCACTCTCTTGAAGAGTTGTAAGGAGTAGAGATAATGTATGTAAAGCACCTAGCATAGTGCCTTACATAGTTAAAGTCTTAGTAAATTATTATTAGGACACTTAATAAATGGTAGCTGCTATCATTATCATCATCATCGTAATTCTATCAATTGATCAAAGAACCTGGATCCTACTGTGTATTAGACCAAGAAAGCCCTGTTTTCTGAGAAAGGTGTTTTTTGTGTTTATAGTCTGTTAATGTCATAATAACTGTGAAGAATGCTGGCTCTGGATGTGATTAATGGAATGTTTCCAACGACTGAGAACAGCTGCTATAAGAGACACCACGTTCCCACAGCTACACAGTCAGTGGCCTCTGAGGTGGTATGTCAGTATGTCCTCTAGGTTGCAGGTGGCAGAAACCCCATTGAAGCTGGCTTAGCAAAAGATACAGGGATGTAGTATCAAGATCCAGTGGGGAGTTCTAGAGGCCAAGGGTAAAATGCAGCTGGGCCTCTAGAAGGACGGGGCCAGGAATGGAAGATAGGAACCAAGGAGAGTACTTACTATCTCTTTTCTTTGCTTCTTTCTCCATATTCATTTTACTCTTCCTTTTCAATAGATTAGCTTTGCGCCCAAACCCCCCCACCTCCCATCCCCACCCCCACTTCTCAGGCCACCCGGTAGTCTCTCTACAACTCCCAGAGCTCCCAGAGTCACATTTACAAGTCCAACCTCCAGTTCAGTTCCGCATTCCTGATTGACCTAGCATGGTGTCAGATGCTCTAGGCCCATTCAACCATGGCTATCGGGTGGAGTCACATTCACCAACATGGCTGTGAGTTAGGGGTCACTGTGAGCTTTGCAGATACCCCCAAAGGGATCCATTCTGTATCTTACCTCTCTTACTGCTCTCGTTTTCCACCCTGGCTAGCTTAGCCAAACATGGTCAGTACTGGCCTCACAGTGTCAGCTGCTTCCTTCTGGCCTGACTCTGAAGGTCTGCACAGCGTATTCTGCTCTTCCAAGAGGGAAGCCTTTTGTATACGGTCTGTGCTTTTGGAGAAGAATCAACACAGTCGGAGAGTCTCTAGAAAGACTGGTTCACTAAAAAAATTTGGTCCTTTTTGCTATGGTTCTTCCAGCTTTTCCCTTTGCTAATATCTTGCATAGCTGTTCCTCTCTGAACATCAAAGCCTGTCTGCATCTGGATAAAAGCCTCATATCACTTTTTAAATCTTCTCGTTGTCCTCCCCAAGCATCCTCCCAAAATATAGGTTAGGCAAGCTCCTATGTCTTGCTGACACATATGAGATATTTTCTTGTCCCCAAGATGCTTAAAATCAATACCTTTCTTGGTCAGTGCCTCCTTTTTAATGCAATGACAGTATAGCATATTAGCAACTTCACAGATTCTATAAATACATGAGAGCTTTACACATAAAATAATTTTCTATTTTTGAAATTGTTTACAGTGTGATACTTAATGTCTGTAGCTTAGTGGTGATTTAATTGTGTTTAGTTTTCTAATAAATTTTATCTTCTCATGGGCTAAAGCTTCATTGAACCTTATAGTTGTGCTGATTTTATGCTTTTTCATAATTACTTGGAAAAATGTTCCAAGTCAGATAGTAATACTCGATATTACCCAATAAATTAAAAACTAGACTTTTGCTGTTTTAAACTTGACTTTACAAGCTTCCTATAATTCTAAAGCACATGGACCTGATAGGCAAAGATTATGATATTAGCACATGCTGACACTACAGAAAGAAAATCCTTCTGAGAGTCACTTGCAAACCAATATAATATGCCTCTTCCATGCACAGCTTAAACAGAATAAAAAGTATTCTTGGGTGTTTCTTTTCAGCTGTGTTAGTTGGTTCACTTATAGCTGCAAATATGTTCCCAGAATCCTGAGCCTTTTTATTTTATAAGTACCTCCTGCCCACTGGCAGCTATACTAATGTGTCCCAGAAGGCTTTGCTCCTATCCATCATCTGTAGGAGAAGTGCTCAAAGCCAGATACGAGATTCATTGCTGTTGAAATGCAGAAAAGAAAAAGAAGTCTTGGGAGCTTTGGAGAAGTAAGAGGCAGGGCCAGACTCTTAGGAAATACAGGAAAGGAAGAAGTCCTATGTACCCAATGGACACAGGAATAAATGGTTTTGAATGATGGGTAACAATGCTGGATCAACTACTAAGTGTTTTGTGTCCAGAAGCCATTGCCTCCTTTTTTGGACAATGAAGGGAAGCCTAAAATAGAGTATTCCCTGAATACACTTTTAATCATTCTGTCTTCTTAGTGTTGTAAAAGTATGAAAAAAGGATCTAGGACTATATTGAAAAGAGCTCTGCCTGAGAATTTTGAGGTTAAAGGACCTGGGCTGGGGCCATGGGAGATACAAAGGTGGATAGGGCTCTAGTTCTGCTCTTAAGGCACCTATAGTTTTTACGAGAGATAACCAGTACACAAACTAAGGCAAGGCAGGCTGTGAAGTGCCACAGAAGGCACACAGAGAATGCCTTTTTAAACAAGGAAAGTGTACATCTGACTGGACACATCAGAAAAAGGCTTCATGGAGGAGATGACAATTGAGGGGATTCTTGAATGTTGAGTGGAATTTCAACAGATAAGATGGGGGCAAAGGGTATATGAAGAAAAAATCAGTCTGAGCAAAATTTCAGAACTGAAGAAGAGAAGACAGAACATATGTCTGGGAAGTGGCAAATAATCTTGTTTGACTAGTACAGGTTATACAAGTAAGGGATGAACGGAAGAGTGATAAGCCACCGACACGGCTTTTTTAGTCTGCATCCATTTCATGGAGGGAAAGAAGAAGGTAACACATTTATTGAGCACCTAGTATGTGCCAGGCACCAAACTTACCCTTTTATATGTCATGTCTCTTCTATCCTCACTATAATCCTGTGTAGTGGGTACCATTATCTCTACTTTAGAGCTAAGGTAACTCAAGTTCTAAAAAGGTATATAATTTTCCGAAGATCACAAAGCGAGGAGAGAGGTAAAACGTGACTCAAACCTAGGTTTGTATGAGTCCATAATTTTTTCTTCTGTGTTTTGCTACGTTGACTACTTTTATAGTATGAAGTTTGTATTTCGTTTGATGGACACTGGAGAACCGTTGGCAGGCCAGGACTTCAGGACCTGTTAGGAGTCTCAGAGAGGAGACGACAAAGCCTGTAATCTGGAGGTAGGGGGTGGGGAGGGGTAAAAAGAAATGAATGAAGGAGACTTTGTAGAGGAAAAAATTATGCTCCTGACAGCTAATATGGTAATTTTATGAGAGGGAGTAAGAGAGGTCACAGCTGAGTGCTGGATTTAAGCTCAATGGGAAGTATGATGAGACTAGTTACAAAATTCTGGAAATCAGGAGGAGTGCCTCTTATGCTAGGCACTATTCACTATGCCACGCCTGTATCCAGGTTATACCTACTCCTGAAATCAACTCTGCAGAGATGAGTGTTGTTCTCCCCTATTACAGACAAGCAAGCTGACGATCTGAAAAGTTAAATGAGTTGCCATGGGCCTCTTCTCCCAGAAAAGTGGACGAATGCACACAAGATTAACTTAAAATTGCAAGAAGTTTACAGATTCCTGTAAACTATTTATGGATCTTTGATGAAGAATCCCAACAATGCAAGAAACGCTGCCAGAGCTACTGAGCTCTGTGTCAATTGAGACTAGGTTCAGATATGAGAGACAGAAACTACAAAATAACAGCAGCTTAAACAAAACAGAAGTTTCTTTTCCTGTCACACATGAGAACAGTCTGAAGGTAGACGGTCTAGGACTGTAAGTATGGTCTTCAAAGTCGTGAGGGCCCAGATACCTTCTTGCTTCCTGCTGCTCTGCTGTCCCCAGCATTTGCTTTTCCTTCATGGTCCAAGATGGCAGCACAAGCTTCAAGTATCTTATCCCCATTCTAGCCGTGGAAAGAGGAAGGGACCAAAAAAGAGCATACCCCCACCCTTTAAGGATATTTCTTGGAATCCACACCCTGCACACTGCTGCCAACATCCCAGAGTTGAGAATTGTGTCTCACGGATACGCTTAGTTAAAGGGGAAATTGGGACTCATTTGCTGAGGCAGAAGGGAAGGAGAGCTATTGGGAAACGGCTAGCAGTCTCTGCTGGCCTCACAGCCAGGAGCTCCCAAAGATCTAGTGTCCACACTCTCTGCTAGCCAGCGCTGTGACCCATTTCTGCTCCCTGCCTGCTTGTGAAATTCGTCATTTAGTCTATGATGCAGTAAGAGAACTCACTTTCTAGTCATTAGTGAATGGTATGCTGAAGCAGAATTCGTAGAGAAAACTTAAAAAGCAAATGAGATTTCTGAAATATAAATAAGTAAATAGTTTGAAATGCTAGCATTCTTTGCCCTTCAAAAAAGTAAGAGGTGGGGAAGGAATCTGTCAATAAGACATGCTTTTAAAGTAAATGGAAAACGTTTGCAAACTGGAAGAATACTGAAGTCATTTTTGTCCTGTCACTTTATTTGGTGGTAGAAATTTTATTAGCCTATTTCTCTTTTCCTATTAAACACTCTTGTATTAAAAAGGGGGGGGGGGGACATTTCTTTCTGGAAACAAAGAAACTGTGCTTAGAATTCAATGTGTTTGATGTTTATTGCTCAGTATTAAAAATGTTTGGGGTACAAAAAAAATGAAAGGATGGTAAGTATGAATTAATGGTCCATGATCATCTTTTTGTGAGTTATTCTCCTCCATGAGTGAAGTATTTTCCCCATGAGAGTCACAGTAAAAACCATTATTCATGATGTATAAGTTATTTCTTGAAAGCTACATTGTTGAAGAGAGTAACAAATAGAAGGAGAAACATGAAGTACAGAGAGGCAATATAGCCCAGTTGTTAAAGCAAAGATTCTGGACTAAAGTCTCTGAGTCCAGATCCAGGGTCTGCTGGGTGACCTCAGGCAAGATACTTAACTTCTCTGTGCTTCAGCTTTCTCATCTGTAAATTAGGCATAATAATAGTTCATCTGTGGCCAGCCCAGTGGCATAGTGGTTAAGTTTGTGCACTCTGCTTCAGTGGCCTGGGGTCAAGGGTTTGGATCCCGGGCGTGGACCTACACACTGCTTATCAAGCCATGCTGAGGCACATACAAAAAAAATGAGGAAGATGTTAGCTCAGGGACAATCTGCCTCACCAAAAAAAAATAAATAAATAAAAAATAATAGTTCATACCTCTTTAAATTCTTGGGAAGAAAACATGATTGCTAGGTGTACAGAACCCTTTGAACAGTGACTAGCACATAGTTAGTGCTTTATAAATGTTATCAGTTATTACTTTCCTTGAAGTGCTTATCGTCTCCAGGTGCCAATTTGCCTCTTGTTCTGCTCTAGATTTTGAAGTTGGAGAAAAACTGAGTTTTGATTACAAGAAATTCTTTATCCCTTTACCCATGCTTTTCATAAAGGCATTGATCTGAAAACTTCATTTTGTCATATATTTTCAAGGATACATGCCTCCCAATCTTTGTATTCAACTCCTAGTTAGGAAAAAAATCAAACTTGAGAACCTTAAATGTTTTGTAGCAACATCTTCAAATGCTACATCAAAATTAAGAATCTTTGTTCTCTTATGCTATTAGCACTCCTTTAGCAGCTTTATTGAGATACAATTCACATATCATACGATTCTCCCATTTAAAGGGTACAGTTCAGTGGTTTTTAGTATATTCACAGAGTTGTGCAGTCATCACCACAATCAATTTCAGAACATTTCCATCATCTCAGAAAGAAACCTGGTACCCTTTAGCTATCACCCCCAGTATCCCCCTCCCCCAGAGCTAAGCAACTACGAATTTATTTTCTGTCTGTATACATTTACCTATTCTGGACATTTCATATGAATGGAATCATATAATTTGTGGTCTTTTGTGACTGGCTTCTGTTATTTAGCATGATGTTTTCAAAGTTCACCCATGTTATGTCATGGATCAGTATTTCATTCCTTTTTTTTGTCAAATAATATTTTATTGTATGGATATACCACAGTTTACTTACTTACCATTCATCAGTTGTTGGACATTTGGGTGTTAGCACTTTTTGAATCCTTACCCACTTTACTTAGTTCTGTCCTGCAAACTTGAGGGGAAGGACCAAAAGGTAATGATGATGATTAATACTATTAACAAGGTGTTCTTACAGGCATTATCTCAAAGAGCTTACAATCCAAGCTTCATGAAACAAATACATAGGCAACCATCACCCAGTATTGTACAATAAGTGTTCATGGAAGTTCAGAGAAGCAAGTTAATACAGTCGTGCGTCATTTAACGATGGAGATACATTCTGAGAAATGCGTCATTAGGTGATTTCATTGTTGTGCGAACATCACAAAGTGTAGTTACACAAACCTAGATGGTATAGCTTACTACACACCTGGGCTATCTGGTCCTAATTCTTATGGGATCACCGTCGTATATGAGGTCTGTTGTTGACTGAAATGTCGTTATATGGCACATGACTATATAATAGTTATGAGCTTGAAAAGTAGGCTTAAAGCCAGATAGTGGGGGATTTTAAATGTGACGCTGAGACATTTGGGCTTTATTCCATAAGCACTTTATGCTGTGAGGGTAGTCATTAAAGTTATTGGGCTGAGCAACAACCATGGCTGATTATAGAAGGAAGGATGAATTAGAGGATACTATAGGTCAACTGTATGGAGACCTATTCAGAGCACTATTACTCAGCACAATGAGAATGAAAGTTGCAAAGGGAACAAGGAAATGAATGTAAGAGAGAGACATCTGGAGGTAAAATAAATAGATTTCAATGCTTGAATGGGGATGATAATAAGAAGGGAAAATTAAATGACTCTGTGCCCCTAGCCTAGGTGACTGGATAGATGAACCACCATTAAGGGAAACTGGAAATGTCAGAGAAAACGTGAGGTAATCAGGTTGTGTGGAAGAGATACTAAGTTCTGCACTGAACACTTACAAATTAAGATTTTAGAGGAATAATCATTATGAAATGCCTACCACAAGTTTGGAAATATAGGCTGACAATTCAGAAAAGGGTCAGGTTATTTAAAAAATGGTTTTGGGAATCATCTTCATAGAAGTAAAAATTGAAGCCATGAAAGTAGAATAGAGAGAACTCACTCTCAGAGAGAGTGAAGAGTTCAAAGATAAGAGAACTGAGAATAGAACCATGAGGAATCTCACTATGTTCAGTAATTAAATAGTAGATAAGGAATTCTGGTGAGTTGAATAGTTGTCCCCCCATAATTCATTTCCACTCAGAACATTAGAATGTGACTTTATGTGGAAATAGGGTCTTTGCAACTGTAATTAAGTTACTGTGAGGTCATATTAGATTAGGATGATCCATAATCCAATGGCTTGTATCCTTATAAGAAGAGAGTAATCTGGACAGAGACAAAGACACATAGGGGAAAAGACAGAGGCAGAGAGTGAAAGGATACAGCTACCTGCCAAGGAAAGCCAGGGATTGCCAAGAGCTGCCAGAAGCTCGGAAGAGGCAAGGCAGGATTCCCTAGAGCCTTCAGAGGAGCATGGCCCTGCTGACATCTTGATTTTGGATTTCTATCCTTTAGAACTGTAAGAGAATAAGTTTCATTGTTTTAAAGCCCCACGTTTGTGATAATTTGGTACGGAAGCCGTAGGAAACTCATACAGGAATCAACAAAGGGAGTGGTCAGAGAGAAAGGCTCAGAAGAGTACAGTGTCAGCAAATCCAGGCATAGTGAAAACTTTAGGAAGCTTGAGGAACTCAGCAGCATCATGGCTACAAACAGACAGAGTATATTGTGGACTGGGAAAATAGAGAGCTGTGAATTTGACGACCTTGAGGTCACTGTTGACTTGGAGAGAAATTTTAGTCACCAGGACACCATGGCAAAGCCTTTCTCCTCCAATGACCTGTCCACTTCTTGGATTCCACGTTTGCATCACATTAGGCTTCATTGTTTGACATCCTCACTAGACTGTAAGTCCCGTAAGAACAGGAGCCTCATCCCTTGTTCATCAATGTTTCTCAGTTGTCTAGAGACTGAACACAGTAGGTGCTCAGTAAATATTTGTGGAAGGAATTGAAAGATGGAAAGAAGTTAAGAATTAGAAAAGAAGTTGTTAATTTAGCTTATATGATTCTATGGAGGAAGTTATTGGTAGGAGAGCTTATAAGTAGAGTTAAGTGGTAAGATTCATTCCTTAGAGATAGAAGAAATTAAGGCAAGATGTCAACTTTTTACAAAAGGTCACAAGATGACAATGACAAGGCCTTAATGAAGGTTTGGCCTATATCCATATGCTGTTGTATACTAGCCAACAAACCTTGATAAATGGTAGTCTACCAAGGACAAAAAACAAACTTGGGCAAAGACCCAAGGTTTCAGGATTAGAAGAGGTAATTTTTTACCTTTTTTTTCCCTCATATATTGTTTCCTAACTTAGTGCCAGCCATTGTGCTAAGAGCATCATATGATTAGCTCACTTAATATTCACAATGCTACAAAAACTGTTGTCGTTCACATTTTACAGATGAGGAAACTAAGGCTCAAAGAGCTGAAATAATTTCCCCAAGGGCATACCACTACTAAATAGTAAAGCCAAGAATCTTAGGCATTCTGATTCCAGAACCTACATTCTTAACTATAGGGAAGGATATATACTTGTAAACTGATGAAAAAAAGTCTATGTCATATTGAATCTGAGGTACTTCAGGGCGTCCTATTGAAGATGTTCTTCGTGAAAAATGCTTTCACATATAATCAGTGTTTCTTAAATTTTGCCTTTCTGTGGATATGATCCAAAGCAGCAGCCTCCTTTGAGCACAAACTTTTTTTGAAATCACCTCGTTTTCCATCCAAATTCTATATCTATTCTATAATGCATTTTTATTAGTTTTACTGTTACAAAAGAGTATTCTGTCTATCTCATTACCAATTCTATTAGTTAATGGGAGAAATCCTCTTGCATTTTATAAAATCAATTTAAACCAAAGTATGTGTCAGGCAGTTTTCTCTATCTTGGTGTCATGATGTTTTGAAAGCCTAGACTTATGTAAATAAGTAACTGTAGATGACAACCATTTTTTCACTGCTTAATCAACCACATGGTGGTGAATCACTAAGTAGAAATACTCACAGTGCTGCCAAAGCAGCTAAATAATATGTTGGTTTCAAGCTACTATTAGAAGAAATTTTGATAAGTGTGTTTTCTTGTTAACAGTTCTCTTGTATCATACATTGGACCAGAATGGTTACTTATTCAATGTGTAATACAGGAGACAGCCTCTTTTAACTATTTCAGGGAAATAATATTCATCGAAGGGCATTTTCAGTGAAGAAACATGACTGATGTGGTTGTCCTTTATTTTTGTGAGTCTTGCTATATGTAAGCTGAACCAAGATTCTCAAAGGATTCATTTTCACCACAACCAGTTTTAACACAGCTTTCAAACTTGGTTTTACTCTAGTGATCTTGAAATCTACATAAAGTGCATTCACGGTTTTATCTCACATTTGTTGATTGAAAAATATTTAGCCTTAGAAAAACGTTTGCTACATAAGCCAACTTTGAACAATTCTTTAAAAATAAGCAGTGAGGGACCGGCCCCATGGCCGAGTGGTTAAGTTCACGTGCTGCGCTTCGGCGGCCCAGGGTTCGGATCCTGGGCACGGACATGGCACCACCCATTAGGCCATGTTGAGGCGGCGTCCCACATCCCACAACTAGAAGGACTCACAGCTAAAATATACAACTGTGTACTGGGGGGATTTGGGGAGAAAAAAAAAGAAGATTGGCAACAGTTGTTAGCTCAGGTGCGAATCTTTAGGAAAAAAAATAAATAAGCAGTGATTCCATTAATTTTACCCATATTTTTACCCTTTATCGTGACATCCTTTTGTTCTCCATCAGGAAAAGTCAATTATGAACATTGACCAGTATCTTTTTCTAAGTCATAGCACATCTG
This sequence comes from Equus asinus, assembly GCF_041296235.1. Lineage (NCBI taxonomy): Eukaryota > Metazoa > Chordata > Mammalia > Perissodactyla > Equidae > Equus > Equus asinus. The sequence continues at coordinate 48,066,264 of NC_091801.1, forward strand.
TGTAAAATAGTAAACTTTCAAAGTTGCTTCCTATTTCATTAAAAATTTATCTAAAAAGATGAGTACTCAAATTACTGAATTTTTTATCTTTTTGTATTGAACACAATAAGAAAATTCAGAGGAAATTTAATGTAAGGTACTTTTAATGATTGTTATAGTGTATTTTAGTATATTCAAATTATAAAATGGTCTTGAAGAATCAACTTTGCCACTGTTTATCCTGTTGTAAATAGAGCTCCATTTAGACATGCAACCTTACATTTTTCCCCAAGCAATACCTTGATCTCTTTAACATTCATATTCTGTGTTGAAAATCTTCACTAGTTATTTTGCCATCGAGTATAAAATAGACCTTCAGAAATACCATCATATTAATATAGTCAACATAGACCAATAAAATAACCAAATGACTAGTGTCAGCGCCGTCATCTAATGGGAAGGCAAAGAACCTCAGTCTATCAAGCAATTATTCAAGTATATATTGTGAGTATACTAAAGTATATCATTTTTATCATATCTATTGGTGATGGCATTTTTTATTGAGGTATAATTGACGTATAAATTATATTAGTGTTAAGTATACAATTTAACAGTTTGATATTTGTATGTATTGTGACATGATCAGCACGATAAGTCTAGTTAACATCCATCAGCATACATAGTTACAAGGAAAATTTTTGCTATGCTATACATTACATTCCCATGACTTATTTATTTTATAACTGAAAGTTTGTACCTTTTGACCCCCTTCATCAATTTTGCCCACCCCCACCCACCTCCTCTGGCAGCCACTCATCTGTTTTCTGATCTGTGAAGCTGGTTTTGTTTTGTTTTGTTTTAGTTTCCACATATGAGTGAGATCATGTGGTATTTGTCTTTCTCTGTCTGACTTATTTCACTTAGTATAATGCCCTCATGTTGTCACAAATGGCAAGATTTCATTCTTTTTATGGCTGAATAATATTCCATATATATATATATATATATGCCACATCTTCTTTATCCATTCATCTATCAATGAATACTTAGGTTGTCTTTGTATCTTGGCTATTGTAAATAATGCTACAATGACCATGTCTTTGGTCATGCCTATATCTTTTTGAGTTAGTGTTTTCATTTTCTTCAGATAAATAACCAGAAGTGCAATTGCTAAATCATATGGTAGTTCTATTTTAATTTTTTGAAGAACCTTCATACTGTTTCCCATAGTAGTTGCATCAATTTACATTTCCACCAACAGTGCACAAGGCTTCCCTTTTCTCCACATCCTCACCAACACTTATTTCTTGTCTTTTTTGTAGTAGCCATTCTAACTGGTGTGAGGTAATACCTCATTGTGGTTTTGATTTGCATTTCCCTGATGATTAGTGATGTTGAGCATCATTTCATGTATCTGTTGGCCATCTGTATGTCTTCTTTGGAAAAATGTCTAGTCAGATCTACTGCCTATGTTTTAATCAGGTTGTTTGGTTTTTTGCTATTGAGTTGTATGAGTTCTTTATACATTTTGGATATTAACCCCTTATCAGATATATGCCTTCAAAATATTTTCTCCCTTGATGGTGCTTTTTTAGCTCTCTTTTTTCCCTTTTTCCTTTTTTTTATTCCATACAAATCTGGCCTTTTCTAAGTTATGTGCATGGCTTCATTGCAATTATTTGTTTTATATGAGCTCCACCTTCTAAAATTTCTCAAACTAATTTTGAAGGAAACTTCAAGCAATTTTTAAAAATTTTCTTGATTGATATGCTATTATTTCTAACAAAGACTTCTATCATTTAATCAATTTTATTTGGGGAAAAAAATCTGATGATTCCCCTTGAAAAAAATTCTAAGTTTCTGTCCTGAAAAATTTCAAATATAAAAAAGCAGAGAGACTGGTATAATAAATTTTGTGTGTCTCTCACACGTCTTTAGTAATTATCAGTATCCTGATGTCATTGTTACATCTGTTCCCCTCACCACTTTCTGTTGATGCTGTTATTGTTTCTCTGGAGTATTTTAAAGGAAGTCCCAGATACATATTATCTCACTCGTAATACTTCAGTCAGCATTGCTAACAGGTAAATATTTTTAAACATATTTTTAGTATCTATCATAGCCAACAATTAATAATAATTCTTTAATATCATATAATAGTCTATATTTTATTCTCCCCATCGTCTCAAAAATATTTTTTTAGAGTTGATTTATTTGAATCAAGATCCCACTAAGGTTCACACATTACATTTGATAAATATGGTTCTTAAGTCTCTTTTACTCTATAACACTTCCTTCTCTTTTTTCCTCACCTATGTCATTTATTTATTGAAGAAATTAGATCATTTGAACTGTAGAATTTCCTGCATTCTGAATTTTGGCTCACTTTATCCTTATAATAGTGTTTAACATTTTCCTCTATCCCTCATATTTTCTGTAATCTAGTAGTTGATATGAAGGCTTGATTAGATTTGAATTGTGCTTTTTAAAAAACAAAAATACTCCCCAAATAACACAATATTTTTCCTGTTGCATCACAACAGGAGGCACATGCTGTCTTCTTATTTTACTTTTAGCAATATTAAAATTGATCAGGTGGTGTCAGTCTGATCTATCATGAAAAGTCCTCCATTAACCTTTGACACATTGGTTTTAGCATCCATTGATGTGTACCATGGTTTGTCAGCAATTTCCCCAACGTACATCCTAAAACTAAAGACCAAATTGAGATGTAACTCAAAACTAATGAGAGTAACAACATTTGTAGCTTTTGTATTACTATAATAAAGTGATGTTAATGTCATATAGCTAAGTACTTGCCTTCTCTCAATTCTGGAGCATTGGAGCCCAGCAAATAATTTACTTAAGTCTTAAATATCCCTTTAATGGACCAAAAATATAAGCTATATGGTCGTTCATTTATAGAAAGTCATATCTGCCAAATGACATTTTTATAAAATGAAAACTATATCATAAAGCATTTTCTAATAGTGAGGCATGCTAAGCACTACCATGTTGATAAGAGAAATCTTGAGATCTTCTCTACAAGTCTTTGAATATAATTTGTCTTCATTGTTTGGAGTTAGTCTTATCCAGAGAAACAAGTTGATGTCTATATGACCTCCCAAAGTCCTTTCCAGTCCTGTGATTCTCACGCTAATGATTTCAAACTGAAAAGGATTATTGGGCCAAAACTCAGAGTGTCTTCAGAGCCAGAATGTAGGAAAAGTTACAAAATACAGATGTCTGTCAGGGATGAGGTCCAAAGGGAGAAGCAGGCCAGAAGTTAGAAATAGATATGTTGTACCAAAAAAAAAGTTTTGAATTTGGCTTTTAGCCAGAAGAATTTTTTTTGAATACTTAGGTCAAACTATTAATCCACAGATTCAGTTGAGGTACAATAAAGTCCTGTGGTTGAGGACATATATTTGAAAAGAAAATCATAGTTCATTACATTCAAGGAAACACAAACCAGCTCTCAGCTCCTCAGACCTGTGCCAGATTGTACCTTTTAGAGAATCTATAATCCTATATTTTTCATTCAGGAATAAAATCATTCTGATGCTCTTTGGAATTGTCAGTTTTTGCATATCAAGAATTATAAATGAAAGTCAAAATCTTTAAAATATTGAATAATTATATAAGATATAGCAGAAATGTTTATAATTTTTAGCCCTAAAATATATTTTATGTTATTTTTGGTGGAAAAGTCTCTAAAATTAATGCTATTTATTTTCATTGCTTACTAAATTTTTAAGAATTGCGTATATTGGGGAATATAAAAGAATTTGTTCCTTGTGTTTTTTTACTTTTTGAAGCATGACATGTTCCAAGAATACTACTTTCCCTTGGGTAACAGGGTCAGGGGAAGAGGATCAGAGTAGGGAACACCCAAGAAGGTTCCTGATCATTCTGTGTGAATATAAAAACTGATCTATGGGCAAAACTGGTTGTTGGGTATTTTTTAACCCCTGCTCGTACTATTTCTTAGTTTTCTATTTTACATTTTTATTTTTTTCTTTCTATGAATCCCAAGAGAAAAATTTGCCACATAAAGTCTGTAATGTACCCCTAAACAACAAATTAGGTGTCTGTGGCTTTTATTCTAATCTATGATATGTTATGAATTTAACTAAATTGTCTAAAAAGCACTCCCAAAACTCATCTTTTCCACATTACATTCTTTCTACATGATGATTCGCTTAACAGGACATAGGTCACCACCAAATAATGGTAGTCAGTAAAGCCAGAAATTCTATCTGCAAATTCATGAAGAAAGAGCCAGTCATTCCAGCCCAGGAAATTTGCTTCTCTGTAGATCTTCTAAGAGATGATTTTGCAAGACTTAGAAAATTATAGATATCTGTGAGAGCCTTCTTTGTTTCCTTAGCCACCTGAAACCTGAAAACAAACCACATGAACAGAGCTGTGGTTTGATATGTTCAGTTAGTAGGTAAATAGACATGTTTTCTAACACCCTGTGGCAGTTCTTAATGGTAAATCAGGGAAGTATAAGGTTAAAAGTGATTGGCATTAAACTACTGTGCGTCATTATTTCAGGCAAATTTGACATGACAGATAATAGGAAAAGAGTTATAATCAATGTCAAAGACATTCATGTTTCCTTGTAAGGATATGTATCATAGATGTGCCTGACTACTTTTCTTTTGCATTCCTCTTTGAGGCTACAGTGTTGAGGTGGTCATTTGAGAATATGATTATCTTCGGAAACTATACACTTTATTCATGTTTGCTTTATCAGATTTGAACATATATTTTGAAATTCCAAATAGTTTTATGTTTTGTGAACACTTAATTATATACATAATGACAAAAATAATGTTTCCTGATTTTCAAGTTTATATTCAAATACATCTTATATATTTTTTAAAATGGATACTCCACAATGGTGTGTGCCAATTACGTGCTTATTCTTATCAGTTGGATTTATGTATATTTGGAAATATGACAGTTAACATTTAGTTTAATGGTATGTATTTTGTATTCATTCATAATTTAATATTTCCAATGTAGGGAGGGCCTTAAGTTGAATCCTGAAAAGATAAAACACATCTTGTACCTGTATGAATTTGTTATTTTTATATGTTCATTTCTTGACCCTTCCTCCAGGAAGCCTTCCCTGATATCGTCTGTTTCCACCCAGGCTGGAAAAGTTACCCCTCTTTAGGACCCCCATATTACCCTGGGCCTGTTATATTACTGATTCACTCCTTCACTTTGGGCATCTTGAAGGCAGAGTTTGTATAATATTTATCTTTGATTTCCAGTGCCTAACATATTACTTAGTGGATGTTGACTGTGACTGTGTGAAAGCTTAAAATGAAATAGAATAAGATTAGCTTAATGCATTTTGACTCTCCTAAAGGTAATTGCCAAAGTAAGGCCCTGCCTGCATATTCGTTGTAGTCTGGGCTTTACATAGTGCTGTCATGATCTGCTTTGTAGACCTGTAAAGCCTACTGAATGAGCAGGCTGAAGACAAGGAGACTCTTTCAATATTTCTGTTAAGAGGTTTAAAGAAAGAGAGTAGCAGCTGGGATTAATGCTTATTCTGCATAGGGTTCCATTGAGGAGAGGTAGAGAGTTACAAAGCTGGAGTTTCATAGACACAGATACGCACAGATAATGACAACAGAAGATAATGTTACTAAGCGCCATAAGAACAGTTTGAGCCGTGTGTGTTTGGGGAGTTCAGAAGAGAAATCACTTCTAATTTGGATGATTAGAGAGAGTCTTTTTGTTAGATTTGTTTTGTTTGTTTTTCTGGGAGGAGGTGAAAAGAATAGTTTTGAAAGATGGATGAGATTTCAAGAAGCACTGGTGGAGACAAACTGATGGCAGCTAAAGGCCTCTGTATATAAAAATAGAAGGTTAGTCTGGGGAGGTGGGGAGGGGCCAGAATTAGGAGCTAATTCCTTAGGAATATTAATAGAATTTGCATACAATTTCATTTTTACCACACTGAAATTTATTCTCCTGGGACGCTTATCCAGAATACCAGAGCTCAACCAAGGTTACTGTTTTGAAAACTACACTATACAGTCTGCCCCTTACTCAGAGCCTGATTAGGCAGGCTTAATTTTTCATACTTTTTCTTCTTTTTTCCTCCTGTTATCTGCCTGCAAATAATTGTCCTTCCATCATACCTCAATCACAGTCACAATCACATGAGTCACTCTTGCCTATGTATTAGCAGCTCTATAGAAGATTTGGTGAAAAGATAGTATGAAATTATGGACTTATGCTTTGAGAAGATGAACTCTTCTCCTGGTAAGTTGTTAAGCCACATTAATTTGAACTATAAAGATAGATTCAAATTTACAGAAAAGTATGGAGTAATTCGTGAAAAATATATGTGTACTTTTTTAAAAAACTTTAAATAGTTTCTGGCAATGCCAGGTACATAACTATTTATGTATTATTTGTAAGTTCCATGAAGTCAGGAACCATCTCTGTCTATCTTGCTGACCATTGTATCCCTAGCTTGCCCTTACCATAGAAACAATAAATATTTGGTGTATAAATTAAGTATAATCAATAAGCTAAATAATCTCATTCTTATACATACATTTATATATGTGTGTGATATACATGTTACATTTAAAATATGTATTAAATAAAGTATGCATATTGTCAAAAGTTGTGAAGAACGTGAATTTTACCCCATTTGCAAGTTAACAACTTAACCTGCCACAATCTTGTGGATGCTGATAGATAATATGAGAGTTCTTGATCATAGATGAAGGATAGTTTATTACCTCCAACAGAGTGTCTACATGTGTGCCAGTTCCCCAATTCTCAGTTCCCTTAGGGTGACAAGAAGAGAGCCCGGTGAGACTTGCACACACAGTGAGTTACATTACAGGGAAGGAACCCTGAACTTGAGGAACCTGAATCTTTTATAATGGACAATAAGCATGCCTGCTCTTTTCTTTGTAGGAAGACACTCTCTCTGTCTTCCGTAGTTGTTTCCTGTACATATATTTTTGAAAAGATAGTCTGAAACAAAGACAATGCCCTTTAACCTAAGATGTGTGAAAATGTGATAGACCCGTGGAGAATTATCTCCCAATAGACATAGTCTGTAAAGGGCCTCTAAAGGGGTAACACTTTTCATCTAGTTAAGGGATCAGCAAACTACATCCTGCAGGCCAAATCCAGCCCACCACCTGTTTTTCTAAGTAAAATTTTATTGGAACACAGGCATACATTTAGGTATTATCTACATGCAATGATAGGCAAAGTCAAGTGGTTAGAACACAGAGCACATAGCACACAAAGCCCCAAGTGTTTGGTGTCTAGCCCTTTACAGAAAAAGTTTATTGACCCCGATCTAGTCTAAACATTTAACTTTATGACAGCCTTTATAAAATATGATAAACTTGCTTTTTGTTCTAAAATATTTTCAGATTTTTAAGTTATTCTGTAATTTCTATTGACTTCTTCTCAACTATTAAGTGTTACCCTATCTGTACTATAGTTCTCTTTCTTATTATAAAGAGTTGTTAAGAGCTGTTGTCAGTTATTTCTGTATTTTAAACTTTTTTAGTTTTAAAACAATCATATAGCAAATTATCGCATTATAAGTATTTGGTTTATGAACATTGCTTGTCAGGTTGCGTACTTTTGAAACCCTGCCACAATCAGCTTACTAAAATATGAAAGTCAGTATAATGAAGTGGATGAGCTCCCTGGATTCTAGAATCCAACAGTCCAGGCTCTATAACCTGTTGTCATTGAGACCCTTAGAAAGTTGTTTAATGCTGCTGACTGAGCTTTATTGTCCTCATCTGTAAAATGGATATATTCTTACTAATTACAGAATTACCATTAAGATTAAATAAAATAATATAAATCTTGGTGTGTAGTATGCACTTTAAAATATAAACTCTCTTCCTAAAATATGGACTTTAAAAAAAGCATAATGTATATTTGTATAACACTTTAGAGTTGGAAAGAGCTGGAGTAATCTTATCCCATCTCCTAATTTTTTGTGGATAAGAAAATTGAGGCTCAGATTGGTTCAGTGACTTCACCTCAAAGTGACAAAATTAGTTGGTAACTAAATTTAGACTATAGTTAAGCTCTCCCTGATTCCCAGTTAGTGTTCTTTGCAGTATACCATATACATTTGACTCTTTCATACAAATGAGTAAATACCTGAATAGTTAGAAATGAGACTAGAACACAATGTTTAGTTTAGGGTTTGTAGTCTCATTAAAAGAAACCATAAAGTAGTAAAGTTGTCCCTACTCTAAGTTAGTTTTGACTCAGAACTTCTTAAGGTATTTTTATTATTTCTCTTTAAGGGAAAATATTATCTTGAAAGATGTCATATTACACACCTGCATTTACTTGAAACTTGGTAGCTTGATTAATTGATAAGATAACTGGGTCAGATGTTGTTTTTTGAGAAACCAACCCAAACATAGATCCTAATAAAAGAATGTTACGTATTTCCTTTTAAAGCCTAAAAAGTATTTCTCAGGGCTCTTAAATTACCATATTCTGATACCAAGGGAAAATAAAATCTGGACTTAGAGTCTTGTTTGTACTTAGAGGGTTTTCCGGACAGGAAGGCAGTCTTGATGCAATGCAGTAAGCCACAATACCAGTGGGGCATTACAGGTGAAAAATCTGCAGCTGTACCCCTTCACCACAATGTATTACAACTGTATGCTGGAATATTTCCTGTACAGAAATAGGCTTTGGTTAACTGTGTTTCCCAAGAGTAGATCACATTAAAATGTTATAAAATCATGATTTCCTGCATTTGAATGCTTGTGGTTTCTCAACTGGTTCCAATATTTTCAGTTTGGGGGTTTTTTTGGTATGACTTCTATTAGTTGAAGATGTATAGAAGCTTTTATTTTCCATCCTCAAAATCAACTCAAAATATATATATAAAAAGAAGTAATAATATAAGCTAAAACACTTGAGACTGTAAACACATTTGTATTTCATGTCCTTATTAAATGGTAGATTTATACTTTGAAGTAGAAACACACAAAAAAGCAACAAATGCCATTATCAGAATACATTTTATTTTTAATTATTAACTACTGAAACGTCTTAATTGAATTTGTTCTGTGTGTTGAATATGTTTCTCCTGTTGTAATTATAAATAACTGATTGTAAGAAATGTTCTTCATGTTTAAAAGGACAGTTAAGGCCAATCACAATTGTAAATAGAAATCTCTTCTGTATTGTAGAGAGGCAAAGCTATTTATTTCACTTATTAGGTTTTAATGTTTCTATTGCTCTTCATGTATCCTAATTTCTACGTGTACATTGTCTCCTTCAGTCACCCGTCAATCCACTATTTCATGCTCACACTTCACTTTTTATGTTTTAACTATCCACTCACCTACTTTCTTCCAGTCATTATTAAAAACTCTTCAAACTGTTTACTTCTAATCTTGCCAGTGCATTCCCTACTGGGGAATATATTTGGTCTTATTACCACCTTGACATTGTTATAAATGCAGTGTATACTTTTACTTGGTTAATGAGGTAAAGTAATTTTCTCTTAACAAAATAAGAGTTTCACAATTACTCTTTCAGAAGTTAACAACTAGGAATGTTCCAGTGTGAAAAGCCATCCCCTCAGGGGTGTATGTCAGAAAGAATTCAAGGACATTGATTAATTTTAAGGCTGCCTGAGGCAGTGGATAATGGATAAACTTTTAAGCTAAATGAAAAGCTTAAAAGGAAAAGCTGGAGAATGAGATGTCCACAGAGGCTTTGAAAAGCTCCACCAGATTCCTGGGAAACTAGAAGGACATGCACATGCATAGGGCTATTCACTTGCCCTGGACTTTGCACGTGCTCAAGATTGACCTAAGGAGGCTCTATGCTCTCTGGCTGACTTAAGGCTCTGCGCAAGCATGAAGGGGAAGGCGAAGGCAGAGTTGAAGGCATGCCTCAACAGGCACAGAGAACCCTCAGCAAAGACTGGGGGGGCTTATTGCTTTCAGACTTTTAAGGAAATCTCTGTCTAATCGTTAATTGACCACTGAGCTCACAGAGTAGAGACTTCAGTTGCCACACAACAAAGAATACATACTTTTTAGAATTAGTTCATAAAAGTTACTAAACAAACAAACAACGACTACAACAGACAGCAACAAGAAGAAGCCCTGGGGAAGGGAAAGAATCTGATTTCCACATTTGCCATTATTTATTAATAATACAATAATACTAATATAGTTAATATTCATTAATAGAATAAAATGTATCTTTTTTATTGAGTTAATGATAGGTTACCAGCTTGTGAAATTTCAGTTGTATATTATTGTCTGTCAGTCGTGTTCTCGGTGCACCCCTTCAGCCTTTGTGCCCACCCCCACCCCACCTTTCCCCTGGTAGCCACTAATCTGTTCTCTTTGTCTACATTTTTAAATTCCTCATATGAGTGGAGTCATACAGAGATTGTCCTTCTCTATCTGGCTTATTTCACTTAACATAATTCCCTCAAGGTCCATCCATGTTGTTGCAAATGGGACGATTTTGTTCTTTTTTGTGGCTGAGTAGTATTCCATTGTATATATGTGCCACATCTTCTTTATCCATTCATCTGTTGATGGGCACTTAGGTTGCTTCCACATCTTGGCTATTGTAAATAATGCTGCAATGAACATTGGGGTGCATGGGACTTTTGGAATTGCTGACTTCAAGCTCTTTGGATAGATACCCAGTAGTGGGATAGCTGGGTCGCATGGTAGTTCTATTTTTAATTTTTTGAGGAATCTCCGTACTGCTTTCCATAGGGGCTGCACCAGTTTGCATTCCCACCAGCAGTGTATGAGGGTTTCTTTTTCTCCACAACCTCTCCAACATTTGTTACTATTAGTTTTAGTTATTTTTGTCATTCTAATGGGTGTAAGGTGATATCTTAGTGTAGTTTTGATTTGCATTTCCCTCATGATGAGTGATAATGAACATCTTTCCATGGGCCTATTGGCCATCCATATGTCTTCTTTGGAGAAATGTCTGTTCATGTCTCCAGCCCATTTTTTGATCGGGTTGTTTGATTTTTTGTTGTTGAGTTGTGAGAGTTCTTTATATATTATGGATATTAAGCCTTTGTCTGATGTGTGACTTGAAAATATTTTTTCCCAGTTAGTGGGTTGTTTTTTTGTTTCAATCCTGTTTTCCTTTGCCTTGAAGAAGCTCTTTAGTCTGATGAAGTCCCATTTGTTTATTCTTTCTATTGTTTTCCTTATCTGAGAAGACATGGTGTCTGAAAAGATCCTTTTAATACTGATGCCAAAGAGTGTACTGCCTACATTTTCTTCTAGAAGGCTTATGGTTTCAGGTCTCAGCTTTAGGTCTTTGACCCATTTTGAATTTATTCTGGTGAATGGTGAAAAAGAATGGTCAATTTTCATTCTTTTACATGTGGCTTTCCAGTTTTCTCAGCACCATTTGTTGAAAAGACTTTCTTTTCTCCATTGTACGCCCTCAGCTCCTTTGTCGAAGATTAGCTGTCCATAAATGTGTGGTTTTATTTCTGGGCTTTCAATTCCATTTCATTGATCTGTGCACCTGTTTTTGTACCAGTACCATGCTGTTTTGATTACTGTAGCTTTGTAGTATGTTTTGAAATCAGGGATTGTGATGCCTCCAGCTTTGTTCTTCTTTCTCAGGATTGCTTTAGCAATTCGGGGTCTTTTGTTGCCCCATATGAATTTTAGGATTCTTTATTTCTATAAAGAATATCAGTAGGATTCTGATTGGGATGGCATTGAATCTGTAGGTTGCTTTAGGTAGAATGGACATTTTAACTATGTTTATTCTTCCAATCCATGTACATGGAATGTATTTCCATCTCTTTATGTCATCATCCATTTCTTTCAGAAAAGCCTTGTAATTTTCGTTCTATAGGTCTTTCACTTCCTTAGTTAAATTCATTCCAAGGTATTTTATTCTTTTTGTTGCAATTGTGAATGGTGTTGTGTTCTTGAGTTCTTTTTCTGTTAGTTCGTTATTACAGTATAGAAATGCTACTGATTTATGTAAATTGATTTTATACCCTGCAACTTTGCTGTAGTGGTTGATTACTTCTAAAAGTTTTCCAATGGATTCTTCGGGGTTTTCTATATATAAGATCATGTCGTCTGCAAACAGTGAGAGTTTCACTTCTTCCCTCCCTATTTGGATTCCTTTTATTCCGTTTTCTTGCCTGATTGCTCTGGCCAGGACCTCCAGTACTATGTTAAAAAAGAGTGGTGATAGAGGGCATCCTTGTCTAGTTCCTGTTTTCAGGGGGATGGCGCTCGGTTTTTGCCCATTGAGTATGATGTTGGCTGTGGGTTTGTCATATATGGCCTTTATTATGTTGAGGTAGTTCCCTTCTATCCTCATTTTGTTCAGAGTTTTATCATAAATGGCTGTTGGATCTTGTCAAATGCTTTCTCTGCATCTACTCAGATGATCATGTGGTTTTTATTCCTCAGTTTGTTGATGTGGTGTATCACATTGCTTGATTTGCGGACGTTAAACCATCCCTGTGCCCATGGTATGAATCCCACTTGATCATGATGTATGATCCTTTTGATGAATTGATGAATTCAGGTTGCCAAAATTTTGTTGAGAATTTTTGCATCTATGTTCATCAGTGATATTGGCCTGTAGTTCTCATTTTTTGTGCTGTCCTTCTCAGGCTTTGGTATCAGCATGATGTTGACCTCATAGAATGTGTTAGGAAGTGTTCCATCCTCCCTAATTTTTTGGAATAGCTTGAAAAGGATAGGTATTAAATCGTCTCTGAAAGATTGGTAGAATTCCCCAGGAAAGCCATCTGGTCCTGGGGTTTTATTCTTTGGGATGCTTTTGATTGCTGTTTCAATCTCTGTCCTTGTGATTGTTCTGTTCAAATTGTCTGCTTCTTCTTGACTAAGCTTTGGGAGATTGTAGGAGTCCAAGAATTTATCCATTTCCTCTAGGCTATCCATTTTGCTTGCATATAGTTTTCATAGTGTTCTCTTATAATCTGTTGTATTTCTGCAGAGTCTGTTGTTATTTCTCCTCTTCCATTTCTGATTTTGTTTATTTGAGCTTTCTCTCTTTTTTTCTTTGTAAGTCTGGCTAGGGGTTTGTCAATTTTATTTATCTTCTCAAAGAACAAGCTCTTTGTTTCATTGACCCTTTCTACTGCCTTTTTTCTTTCCATAGCATTTATTTCTGCTCTGATTTATATTATTTCTCTCCTTCTGCTGACTTTGGGCTTTGTTTGTTCTTCTTTCTCTAGTTCAGTTAGTTGTAGTTTAAGATTGTTTATTTGGGACTTTTCTTGTTTGTTAAGATGTGCCTGTATTGCGATGAATTTTCCTCTTAATACAGCTTTTACTGTATCCCATATGAGTTGGTATGGCTTGTTATCATTTTCATTTGTCTCCAGGTATTTTTTGATTTCTTCTTTAATTTCTTCAATGATCCATTGCTTGTTCCATAGCATATTGTTTAGTCTCCACATCCTTTTGCCTTTCTCAGCTTTTTTCTTGTAATTAATTTCTAGCTTTATAGCATTATGATCAGAGAAGATGCTTGTTATTATTTCAATTTTTTTAAATTTGTAGAGGCTTGCCTTATTTCCCAACATATGGTCTACCCTTGAGAATGTTCCATGGGCGCTTGAGAAGAATGTGTATTCTGCTGTTTTGGCATGGAGTGTTCTATATATGTCTATTAAGTCCAACTGTTTTAGCTTTTCATTTAGCTCCACTGTTTCTTTGTTGATTTTCTGTCTGAATGATCTGTCCATTGATGTGAGTGGGGTGTTGATGTCTCCTACTATTATTGTGTTATTTTTGATATCTCCTTTTAGGTTTGTTAATAGTTGCTTTATGAACTTTGGTGCTCCTGTGTTGGGTGCTGCATAGATATTTATAAGCATTATTTCTTCTTGATCAAGTGTCCCTTTGTTCATTATATATTGGCCCTCTATCTCTCTTTACCTGCCTTATCTTAAAGTCTGCCCTGCCTGATATAAGTATTGCGACACCTGCTTTCTTTTGTTTGCTATCAGCTTGGAGTATTGTCTTCCACCCTTTCACTCTGAGCCTGTCTTTGTCCTTGGAGCTGACGTGTGTTTCCTGAAGGCAAGAAATTGTTGAATCTTGTTCTTTAATCCATTTTGCCACTCTGTGTCTTTTTATTGGAGAGTTCAAGCCTTTTACATTGAGGGTGATTATTGATGCATGAGGGCTTAATGCTATCATTCTGTTGCTCATTTTGTGGTTTTCCTGAGTTTCCTTTGTTTCTTGTCCTGTGTGTTTTAGCCTACCCATTGACTTCTGCAATTTCTTATGCTGGGTTTCTTACATTTTTCCTTATTTATGTTTTGTGTCTCTGTTCTGTTTTTTAGTTTAGTGGCTACCCTGAAGTTTTTATTCAGAATCTCGTGTATAACGTAGTCCATTTCTGGTGGTCTCTTACTTCCTTAGCCTAGACTGATCAGTCCCTTTCCTCCTTACCTCCTAAATTATTATTTTCATCTCTTATTCCAACTTGTGTTGTGAGTTTGTGGTTAGAGTGATAAGAGTGTCTTTGCTTTGCTGATTTCCTTCCCTTTATCCTAATGCTATAGTTAAATATTTGCTATCCTATTCTGATTCTACCTATCTGTCTCCCTAGTCTGTGTTTTGTGACCCCTTTCTCCCTTTTTTTCTTTTTTCAGGTATGAGAGCCTTCTTGAGGATTTCTTGTAGTGGAGGTCTTGTGGCTACGAAGTCCCTTAGCTTTTGTTTGTCTGGAAAAGATTAATTTCTCCCTCATATCTGAAGGGTATTTTTGCTGGATAGAGTATTCTTAGCTGAAGATTTTTATCCTTTAAAGTTTTGAATATGTCATTCCAATCTCTCCTAGCTTGTAAGGCTTCTGTAGAAAAATCCACTGAAAGTCTGATGGGGTTCCTTTGTAGGTTATTTTCTTCTGCCTGGCTGCTCTGAGTATTCTTTCTTTGTCCTTCATTTTTCCATTTTTACTACTATGTGCCTTGCAGTAGGTCTTTTTACGTTGACAAATCTAGGAAATCTGAAAGCTTCCTCCACAGACATTTCTCTCTCAATCCCTAGGTTTGGGAAGTTCTCTTCTATAATTTGTTGAGCACACTTTCTGCTCCATTTTCCTTTTCCACGCCCTCAGGAATTCTGATTATTCTTAAGTTGCATTTTCTCATTGAGTCAGCTATTTCTCAGAGATTTTCTTCAGTGTTTTTAATTCTTAGTTCTCTTTCTTCCTCTGTCTGGAGCCATTCAGCCTGTCTATCTTTAATTATGCTAATTTTCTCCTCTATGGTGTCTACACGGGCATTCAGGGACTCCCTATTCTTTTTTATCTGGTCCATTGTATTTTTCATCTCTAGTATTTCTGATTGATTCTTCTTTATAGTTTCAATCTCTTTTGCAAAGTAACTCCAGAACTCGTTGACTTGTTTCTCTGTATTTCCCTTTACCTCATTGAGTTTTTCGATGATAGCTTTTCTGAACTCATTTTCACTTAGTTTACCTATTTCCAAGTCCTCAGGACATACTTCTGTGTTTTTATTGTTTTCCTTGAGGATTCGAGCTTTTATAAATTGCTGGATGGTAGAGGAGCGGTTTTTGCACATGATACTGTTATTCAGTTGCAGTTACAGATTGCCGCCACTAGATGGGGATCGAGAACCATGCGTTCTAAGCCCTCCACCTTCTGCTGCGATGGCGGCACACCGTGTGGGTTGAGGGAGAAGGGATACTTTCTCTCAAGCGCGGACCTGGATTCTGATCAGCTCTCACTCTCTGGTTTCCTGGGGCCCTGGCTTGATGGGGTCCTGCCACGCAAAAGCTTTCCTCCGTTAGAGGGTTTCCACTGCATGGGCAGTGGGAGTCCTGGATGATCCCGAGGACACCTGGTCCCTCCCCAACTCCTTGCCTCACCTGCGGCAGCAATCCCAGTCTCTAGGGGAGGGAGCGAAGTTCTCTCTTATCCCGTCCCAGCTCTGCAAGGGCTTGAGCCTCTCCGCCCTCCATCGTTTGGCTGCTGTGGGTCTCTGACAATTTCTGTTCTTAGGATTTTGTTTTTGGTTGGAAAGCGGTTGCTGTTTTTGATTGTAACTTGGAGGGGAGAGAGTCCTGGGTGAGCTCAATCTGCCATGTCACTGACATCACTCCTAAAACATGTCTTTTTAAAATGTCCAGTTTTCAACAAAAAAAGTATGAGATATGCAAAGAAACAAGAATGTATGGCCCATAGAAAGGAAAAAAGCAATCTCTAGAAACTATTCCTGAGAAGCCCAGATGTTAACTTTACTGGAAAAAGACTTTAACCACCTGTTTGAAATTTGTCCAAAGAATCTAAGGAAGGCCATGTCTAAAGAACTAAAGAGAAATAAGAGAATGACGTCTCACCAAATAGAGAATATCAATAGATAGAAATTATAAAGAAAAAATAATTAAATAGAAGTCCCAGAGTTGAAAAATCTAATAACCACAATAAAAAATTCACTAGAGAGGCTCAACAGCAGATTTGAACAGGTAGAGGAAAGAATCAGTAAGCTTAAAGATAGGTCAATTGAGAATACTGAGTCTGAAGAACAGAAAGAAAAAGAATGAACACAAATAAACAGAGGCTCAGAGACCTGTGGAATACCATCAAGTATATCAATATATGCATGACAGGAGTCCTAGAAGGAGAGGAGAAAGAGAAAGAGGAAGAAAGAATATTTGAAGAAATAATGGCTGAACACTTTCCAAATTTGATGAAAAACGTTAATCTACACATCCAAGAAGCTCAGTGAGCTCCAAGTAGAATAAACTCAAAGATTTCCACGCCAAACACAATCAAACTGTCAAAAGACAATTTTGAATGCAACTAGAGAGAACTGACTCATCATATGTAAGAAATATGCAATAAGATTAACAGCCGATTTCTCATCAGCAATGATGCAGGCCAGAGGGAGAGAGATAACATTTTCAAAGTGCTAAAAGAAAAAGGCTGCTAAACCAAAAATTTCCCAAATTAACTAACTGTACATGGCTGGGATAAATGGTAAAGATCAAACTGTATTCTGCATTCAGATTTCTTCCTGAGAATTCACTTTAAAGAAACTGGAACTGGAAATTGTAAATGACACATTATGGGCTATGTTTATATTTTTAAATCTAAAGGTAATTAGCTTAAAGAGCATAGGGTTTATAGCCAAAAGGTTACACTTACTGAATGTATAATCTTGGAAACATTACCTAACTTCTCTGAAGCACAGTTAATGTATCTGTAAAATGGAAATAATATTCTCCTCACTAAGGTAATATATAAGAAAAATCTTTATAAATTGTAAAGGCCTATTCACAAGATAGTTTCTTCTACCACACCTACCATCAGTGCTGTTATTACTGCTGATCCAAAAAACATGGGTGATTGTGGGAAAGCAGCTGTTCTTCCCCCACTACTATACTTACCTGTTGATTTGGCATCCTGGGAAATCTGGAAGTGTGATGGGAGGAGTGATAAAGATGGTATCCTCTGCTGTAACCAGACTTTAATAACTTAGTCCTGAATGGAAGCTGTAGCTTTGTACTCACTAACTAGCCCTACAGTAAGCTACCCTGCCTCTATTTTGTCATATAGGAAAGGACAATTGAAGCTGACTGATAGAATATATCTCTTGCTAGATCTCTCCTCTCCCTACCTACCGGCTCTTTATTATGCTCATAGTACAGGGAAAACACTTCCTCAGTGTTCCTTTTTTTGCATTGTTTACAGGACTGACAGGACAAAGAGGCAATGGCCCAGCTTCAGCAGCCCCTGCACAGAGAAATCAGAGCTATTTATCTATGAGGACAGATGGGCACTTGCAACTCTGCTAATAGTCTTGGCAGTACTGTTAAGTAATAAAAACAAATTAAGTGCCAGAATAATCTTTGTACCAAAAATATTTTTAAATGGCCAACACACATGCAAATCTTCCCAAATTAGCCATCAAATGGAAACAAATTGTGAAATAACATTTTAAATGCAAAAATACATATGCTCTTACCAACTGGCAGATATACAACCTAAAATACATTCATATACAAAGACCACATATGCCTAGAGTACAGTTTATTATGTATGGCTGGCTAATTTTTTTAAGTCCTGTCAAATAATGGATAGGAAAACAAAATGTAATAAAAATATATATAATCTTGACAGTCGTTTGAAATGTACCATGTGTTACATGTGGAATGTTTTCCAATGAAACCAATTTACTTGTTCCCACTTCCCATGACTCAGTACTAGATATTCAGGCTTTATAAACTATTTTTTGCTAACCAGACTTTCTTGGAATAGTTATCTTTCCTTCAAGTTATTCAGTGCAGGCATTAATAATAAATCCTCAGTTATAGATATGTAACTAAAGATCATTCACATCATCTCTTTCAAACATAAGAGCATGTAATAAAGTTATTTTAAATAGATCACACAAAATAGAGTTCAGAGTTATTCCTTGAGAATAACTAATTGCTACCATATGAAGCACAATATGACTGCATTAGATTTTTAGTTTAATGATGTTACTGCTAAGCTAGAGATTAGCTGGGCAATGTCAACTTCTAACTGAAAGTGAAGCTAATGCAAAGTTTGTTAAAAGTGGAAGTGAATGTAAAATAATTTGAAGGAAGGACTTAGTATATAAAACAAGATATTTTTTTAATAGAAGACTGTTAAAGAAGGTAAGATCGTTGTCTTTTCAGCACTTATCTTCATTAATTTTAAAACTTTATTAAGCATATGCCACATACAGGACTCTGTGCTATGAGTTTATTGGAGATATAGCTGGAGTTCTTTAAGGATACTTGTCAGAAAACACACAGAATGTAAATCAGGCCTCAGGAAGGAGCAGTAGGCTACTTAAGTTAGAACCACAACCATTGTCCCTACCCCTCCTAAACTAGGACTAAATTCCAACACATCCTTCGCTTCCCTCTTTCCTAGTCACTACCCAAACTATAAGATTTATCCTCTCTTGTCTAGATACTGATTTGTATCCCTTTTTCCTCCTCTTACAAACCTTCCTCCTCTACCTCCCGAACCCTTCCACTGAGCCCTCTGGAACACCTGCTCTGTGATTAGTGAACTCCCCTAAACCTCAACCTCATCTTCAAGCATTTCCTTTACCCCTTTAACCTTAAATGAAATCCTGCTGTCTCCTGGAACTCTACACCATTTTAACCCTCTGAGATGGAGGCTGTTTATTCTCTTACATCCCTTTTACCTCAAGGACAGGAGATGAGATGTTCTTCTTGCTCACCAATGCCATTTACCATCTACCCTCCTGTAAAACCCTCCTGCTTCTTTGAGACTCACTCCATCTAATTATATCATCCTCACCTCTCTTTGTTGTGGCCATCTACTAACTTTTTGGCCACTTTCCCTCATTTCAGAAGCCTTTGGCTCATGGCTTCCAGCGTTTTTCTTCACTGCCATCAACATCCACGTAAATGACCCAGCCAAAACCCCAGCTTGATCTCTTTACACTACTGATCTTCACCTCCACTGCATCTAACTACTCATGTCTCCACACAAGCCCTGGACCTTGTCGTCATCCAAAACTGCTCTGCCTCTTAAATCATTCATTCCAGCATCCTAATCTCCCTCACACTCTCTCAGTCTCTCTAGCCTGCTTACTCAACAAGCCCCACTATAGTCATTTATTAACTATATGTAGACCTATAGTTCTCTTTTTTCTCCATATCCATCAGCTTACTCTGTTTTCACATCCCCTTTTAGCCAGTTTATATTATTAATTCATCATTTAAAACACCCTTTTGCAAATAATTACCCTAAACTTCATTGCTCTCTGTCCTTCCATTACACTCTCCTGACAAAAACTAGACAAACCTATAGCTATGTATCAACACGGTTAACTTCCTCTCCCACTCTCCAGAATAGCCAACTCCTTACTCAGGATTTTCAGTTGGATGGCTCATTGGTGCCTCCAACTCATCTTGTCTAAAAATGAACTCATGATCTACCCTCCTCTACCCCACACATACCACAAACCTACTCCCCAGCAAGACAAATCATTCTTACCCATCCCAGTAAATGACATCAGCATCCAAACAGTTGCTCAGGCTAGAAACCTGGGAGTCATCCTTGACACCTCCCTCTCGTTTCTGATCAGTTAACAAGTTTTTATGTCCCAAGAATCTCCTACATACCTCTCTACTGACACCAGCCATACTCTAAGCCATTTACACTTCTAGCTTAAACCACTGCACTAGGCTCCTAATTGGTCTTTTAACATCCATGCTTGCCCCTTTTAGTCCTTTCTCTACAGTATCTGAAAGCTTTTAAAAAGATAAATTTGACTGTATTATTTTTTTTGCTTAAAACACTTCAAAGATATCCCACTGACATTAAGATAAAGTCCAAAATCCTTAACGCAGCCTAAAAACAATATAGTTTTAATTACCCGCATTTCACAAATGAGAGACTTGAGGCTCAGTCATTAAATAAGTTGCTCAAGGTTGTAGAGCAGTGATTTAAGTGTCAGAATCAAGATTTTATCCTGAGTGCAATACCAACAATATTTTTTTATGATGGAGAAATAAGAATATATAAAGATTATATCAGGGCCGGCCCCATGACCGAATGGTTAAGTTCGCGCACTTCGCTTTGGCGGCCCAGGGTTTCACAGGTTTGGATCCTGGATGTGGACATGGCACCGCTCATCAGGCCATGCTGAGGTGGCGTCCCCCATACCACAACTAGAAGGACCCACAACTAAAATATACAACTATGTACTGGGGGGACTTGGGGAGAAAAAGCAGGGAAAAAAAGAAGATTGGCAACAGTTGTTAGGTATCAATCTAAAAAAAAACAGATCATATCTATATTTTTTATAAATTGATGGCTCAATGTATATTTGAATGGACAATTGACTAAATACTAATTGCACTCAGTGTTATTATTAGCTTTTCTTTTGAAGTTTTTAAGTCAAATATATTCTTATAATGGGGAAAGGATTAATATGTAACATTTGCAAACACACTTACAGTCTTACAATTTAAAATTTTTTCAAGAGAAGTTTTATTTGGAGTGAATTTATTAATACTCCTTTATTAACCAAGGAAAAGAAGGTGTATAAAGGAAAATCCTGACAAACATATAACTGACTATGTTTTGGGATGTACTTCTATACTAGTTTTCTATTGCTTTCTGAATTTTCAGAGTAGCCTGGAATGTTCCATTTGAAGTATATAACCACAGAACCCACCTCACACAACGTTGTGAACCAAATAAAGTTTTGATTTGGCTTTTTTCCAAATCTGTCCTTTTGAACTCCTTCAGTTCCTCCTTCCCTAAGCCCCAGTGTTGGTACAGTCCACTTTCGTTGCCCTTAAACTGTGTAATGGCTTCCCACAATGGTTCCCAGCTTGGATTGCCTTATATTATGGACCTATTCCAACCCTCGCCTTGTACATCAAAATTTACTAGTACTTTTTCCTCAAGAGCCCCACTCTGCTTTCCAGTGTGACGGATAATTTTCATAAGCTATTTCATATTAATTTTAATGGAGAACTTCTGGAGACAATACCAGAAACAAGCATTTTTTTCGCTCTATTTTCTGTGTAACCTCTCGACCAAGAAGATAATTTTGAATTTACATTCTGTTATTTGTATTACAAAAAAAAAATAGGTATTTAAATACACTTTTTCTAAACTCATTTGCCCTCTTCCACTGAGATTTTTATATTCTTATATGTCTTATCCCACTTCCCATATCTTATCTACCTCTGGTTATGAGTGTCCTCATCCAAAGGACTGAACTCACTGGCAGTCAAGAGAGGAGTTAAACAATGAGATACTCTTTTCTCTCTCAAGTCATAGCCAACATGGGAGCAGGCCACATTTTAATAGGTATGCAGCACAAAACCATATTAAACTATATTACAATGTTCCTGAACGTCCAGGTTCAAGGTTTATTATTTTCGTCCCACAAGTCCAACCCGTTGTTAAGAAATCTAACAAGCAGAACTCTATCACAACCTTCCTGATTCTGGTAACAACTTCCAGCTTCAGAAGTGTTCTTTGAGCATGAGAAGGATAAATAATTAGTAGCTAACATTTCTTAAGCTTTTGCTATGTGATTTTAAATGAAACAAAACGTCTCATTTAATCCTTACAACAGTTCATGAGAGTAGTTCTGTTATCATCCCCTTTTTAGAGATAATGGGAACTGATGTTAGAGAAATTAATTTGCCCAAGAACTCATAGCTAATGGAACTAGGATTTGAAACCCATTAGGTCTAACTGCAAAGTTCATGCTTTCATCTTGTATATTTCTTTGTGGAGAATTTTTAATGTGCCATAAATGGGCTGAATCACCCAGTATGTGTATATTTGTTCATTCATTCATGAATTATTCATTCATTCATTCAGCGACTTTTTTTGAACACTCTCTGTATACACTTTGCCAGGTGCTTTGAAAATCCAAAGCTTAGCCAAATGGAAATCATTCCCTCAAGGAATGTGTCTACTAAGAAAGATGTCATGTATAGAAATAACTGTAACGTGAGGTATACAGTGATAAGAGCTATGAAACAGATTCCCATTTCAAAAAACTATTGGAGTTCAGAAAAGGGAGAGAATTTTCCCATCTGGGGAGTTGAAAAGGCTCAGAGAAAGGTGGTATTTCATTTGGACCTTGATAAATGGGAAAGATTTAAACATGAGACAATGAGAAACTAGAGAATGTATGGGTATTTCAGGCTGAAAGAGAATATAGGAACAAAGACCCAGAGAAAGGAAAGTTAGAAAAAAGTATATCATAGAAAGCAAGAAGAGAGAGAATTTCAAGAAATGTGGCCAAAAGTGGAATATTATGTGTTACTTGTCCTTATCACTAACCAGAACATATGCTTTTATTTCATCACACTGTTAGCCTCTTATGCATGTCCATTTTGTTCCCCTTTCTTCTATCTAGCATCTCTCTACATATGGATGTTCAAGTCCCTGTTTAAAGAAAAGAAACTTTGTTATAGGTGGAGGTAAAATTTATTCCCATTGAAAGATTAAGAATCACTTTTTTAGGAAAGAAGAGTTAAGGAGAAATCTATTCATTCAGGGAGTTTTTATCAAGATCTTATTATGTCCCTAAAACTGTGTACGATGCTAAGAATAATGTGCCATTTTTGCCTCAGGGACCTCTGGGTCAGCTAAAGGAGGCAAACATGTAAATAAGCAATTGCAAAGTGTAATTAGTTCTACGATAGAGGAATTTATTAGATATGGAAGTGACACAAGAGAGGCAGGGGTAAGCTTTAAGGATGGTAATTGGGGAATGCTTCCCAAAAAAGCAGACGCCTCTGAGCCCAGTCTTTTTTTTTTTTTCTTTTTAAGACAAATGGGATCAGCTCACATGTTCTATTTTAAAGCTTACTTTTTTAAATTTAGTAATAAATTTTGGTTGTCTTTTGTGTTAGTATATATAGCTATTCCTTATTCATTTTAATGGTTGTACAATAGTCCATTCTATAGATCTGCATGCTGTATTTAACTGATCCCCTGTTGATGGATATTTGAGTTGTTACCAATTTCTTGCTGAAGTAAATATACACAAACACACACACACTGGCATTGGAATCTCTGTAAAACATTCTTAGATGTATACTTCCAAGCATTCAATAGATAGTGCCAAATTACCCTCCAAAAATATTGGGTAAACGTGCTTTTTCCCACACCTATACAGAAATTGGAATTGTCAGTCTTTTAAAACTGCTAGATTAATAAACAAAAATACTACATTATTGCTTTAATTTGAATTTCTTTGTTTTAGTGAAGTTGAGGATCTTTTCATGTTTACTGTCTGGTTATATTTCTTTTCTGAACTAATTGTTGTCGGAGTCTGGGATTTTACCTTTTGGAAACTAATAAATTAGCCTGTTAGCATTTCATGGGCACTGGCAGAAGACATAAGACTCTTGGTTCAGAAACAAAAAACGTTATTGCTCATGGCAAGGCAAGCAGCATAAGCATCATGTTTGCATTGGTTCCTCTTGCTCCCTGGTCCCATGAGGTGATGCAGAAGGGCCTCCAGGGGAAATGACACAGCTGAGGAACATAGAGCTTGTCAAATCCACCTCTTTTAGAGCAAGTCTGCTCTTTGTCCTGGAGAAAGACTACCTCATCCCTCAAGGCTGCTGTCTGCAAACACAACCTGAGAAATGGCCCCAGTTAACAGCTTTCAGAGCCCTGCATCCTTTGCTTACCTAGCAGGAACATGCAGGGACATGCAGGGTCCATGGCTAATTGCCTCTTCCAACAACTGTTTTTGCTTATTTTTCTATATGCTTACCTTTTTCTCATTGATTTGTTAAGAGCTCTCTGCTATCACAACAATTATTCCTAGATCTATCATTTAATGTTACCTGTCTTATCCTAATTTTCCTTCTGTGTGTATGTGTGTGTGCTGAGGAAGATTGGCCCTGAGCTAACGTCTGTGCCAGTCTTCCTCTATTTTGTATGTGGGTTGCCACCGCAGCATGACAGCTGACAAGTGGTGTAGGTCTGTGCCTGGGAACTGAACCTGGGCCACCAAAGCAGAGCGTGCCAAACTTAATCACTAGGCCAAAGGGCTGGCCCTCCTTTTTTTTTTAAATATGATTTTGTCAGTTGTGGGATTTTTTTTCCCATACGTGGGTTTCATGCCACACAAAGAAAGGGCTGCCCTATTATGATAAAAATGTTAACTGATTTTTTTCTTTTATGCTTTCAGTTTTTAGCCTTTAACGTTTTGATCCTTTTGGAATTTACTTTCATGTAGGAATGATGTAAGGACTCACTTTGATTTTACCAAATGGTTATCCAGTTCCTGCAACCTCATTTCCCACCTTTTCCCTACTTGTTTGAAATACCACCTTCATAACATACTAAAATTTAGGTGTACTTAGATCTTATACTTTTTTTTTTTTAAGGACGATTAGCCCTGAGCTAACATGTGCTGCCAATCCTCTTTTTTTGCTGAGGAAGACTGACCCTGAGCTAACATCTGTGCCCATCTTCCTCTACTTTATATATGGGATGCCCACCACAGCATGGCATGACAAGCAGTACATAGGTTTGCACCCAGGATCTGAACCGGCAAACCCTGGGCCACCAAAGTGGAATGCGCGAACTTAACCGCTGTGCCCCCAGGCTGGCCCCTTATACTATTTTTTTATTCTAGTCTTACTAATCTATTTGTGTGTTACTACTCCAACCTTATCGTTTAATTGCAGTAGCTTTATAATACACTTAACACCTGGTAGAATTTGTTCCCCATTGTTTCTCTTTTATTTACAAACTTTCCTGACTGTTTTTACATATTATTCTTGAATCGGTCTTTTATGTTTTTATTTATTTTTTTGAATGGATCTTTTAAAATAAAGTAGGTAAACAGGATGAGTATAACTGTGGAAAGAAATTCTAAACTACTGTTTTTTGTAACCTTATTCCATTTTAAAAGTCTAATTAATGTTATAACTTTTATGAAGATTTAATTTGCATTTCAACAAATATAGGAACATAGTTTCTGTTTGCAATTTCTAAAATCTTCTTTATTTTAATATAGATTCCTTGTAGTTTGGAATACTGGGATGAACTCCAGAAGATTTTTGTTGCATTTCAAGAATTTAGTCTGTCTGAAAGTAAAGTTTGTGAACTGCAATTGCCAGATGTCAATCTTGTGAATGACCAGAAGAAACTGGTATCCTCGGATCTTTGGAGAATTGTCTTGAACAGCAGTCAAAATGGAGCTGATGACCAAAGGTAACTTAGTGAAAAATGAAATAGTGACACTGTTCTAGGAAACAGTCATCAAGTCATCTCATCTAGTGACCCTCACTTAGCTCTCTCTCCGCTGCCGAGTAGCTGCATCTGTCTGAACAGATAATAACCAGGAAACAAGACAGAAGCTCATGTTTCAAAGTCTGTATACTAAAAATCCTGTGTTTTACTCATAATACAGCCCTGTGAGCCCCCACTACGAACTTGCTCCTTAAATATAAAAAGAGGGGCACCGGCCTGGTGGCGCAGTGGTTAAGTTCACACATTCCCCTTCTCGGCGGCCCGGGGTTCGCTGGTTCGGATCCTGGGTGCGGACATGGCACCACTTGGCACGCCATGCTGTGGTAGGCGTCCCACGTATAAAGTATAGGAAGATGGGCACGGATGTTAGCTCAGGGCCAGGCTTCCTCAGCAAAAGGAGGAGGACTGGCAGTAGTTAGCTCAGGGCTAATCTTCCTCAAAAAATAAATAAATAAATAAATATAAAAAGAAAAAAGTGCAAAATACAAACCACAAAAAAAGTTCAGTCATCCTGAACCAAAAACTATAGAAGAAAAGAGCCATACACACCTCAATAGACTCTTAATGACACAGTAATCAATACATGTAATGATAGCCCTGGGGCATTTAAAGAAAGGTTAATAAATTGAATTATCTCATTCTAAATTTTGGAGATATTTCCTTCTTACATGGTTTAAAGAAAACTTTAAAAGACAAACATCCAGATATTAGAAGATACTAAATCACAATCAATAGAACAATATTCTCTTGTCATATATTATGCATACTGTGGGCCTGTGCCCATCTTGCTATCCATCACTTTCAGTGTCTTACCTTCAGATTCTCCTGATGAGTTGGCTTTAGCATTATCTTATTCTTTTTATATAATCTCTCCTTTTTTTTCCCCAAACAACATTCTCAGACTAACAAGAGAAAAAACACATCCACCATTCCAATACCCTGTAAATCAACTATTTCTTTTCTATGTTACCTACAAATAACATAATTTGCCCATTATTATATGCCTTTTCAAGGTTATAATCATAGCACACCATTTTGTGTTCTGATTCCAACTGTATGTTATAAATAGCTGTGAATGCTTTTTTTTATTTATCAATAATATGTGTTCATTGGAGAACATTTGGGAAATAAAGAAAATAACACCACCCATAATCATACCATACTGAGATAACGTCTGTCAACATTTTAGCCTGTAGCCTCACAGTCTTTTTCGTTGATTACTTTGTATGCTTAATAATATGTTTTATACTTTATATATTCTATTTCTAGATCATTTGGACTCTTTAAAAATAATTACCTTCCTAGTATGTTATCTAGTAGTATACAATTAATATATTAGAGGAGTGGGATCTTGATTTTATCTATAGGTAATGCAGCAATGAAAAGAACACCCATCCTGTGATGAGTTAGCAGATAGATAGAAAGATTGCCTATTCTTGATATAGATTACCTAATCAGAAACCAGGAAATCTCAGAAAATAGAGCTATGGCTAATGAAATTTATTTTTTAAAATCTGAATTTCATTAATAGTATCGAGTTAGAAATCATTTCTCAATTCTAATTATGAAAGAATACATTTTCATCATTGAAAGAAGCATTTTAGACAAAGTTAATTCTTCTGAATCTGAAACATTCATAAAAATTACTTTTGTGGTAAGCTTAGCACTACAGAAATGTGGAACCTTTAGGAAATGGAAATTTATGCCAACAATCAAATTCAGGCAATTTTTCACCAAGCTTTTGACATTGTAATCACAGATCTTTTGTCTTCACCTGGGATTTTTCCATTTACCTAATATTTCACAATTGATCTTGCTTTAAATTGTTTGACATTAGTCATTTTTCATGTAGAAATTGATATTAATGGAATTAAATTTAAAGAGTTGGTTTAAAAGTCAACATAAATAAATACTATTAAGACATTTTTCAAAAGGGACAGTAAATAAATTTCATCCAATTTCTTGAAAGAAAACATCAGTGATTTGATAATAAGTCAACATTTCATGCAGAAAGAAAACTGCTACAGTTAGCTTTAGCATATTCTGTCATGAGAAATCTAGAACTGGACAAAAACCTGACACTTTTATGATTAGAGATTGTCTTATCATAACTAGTAGTCTCGTTAGTTTGAGAAGGATATGCATCAGACTGTTATATATTACTGGAAGAAAGCTCATAAAATTAAGTCCCATGAAGTTTAATCTTAAAAAAAACAAACGGAACATATTGCCCATAATTGGCATGAAGTTGCAACAGTGTGGGGAGCTCAGTAGTAATAGCATCACTGTGTGTGAGTAAATAGAAGCACTGTGTAAGAGAGAACTTCAAGTTAGGAGACCTAGGTTTAAGTCCTAGCTTTATCGCCGAGTAACTATTTGGCCTTGAGAAATTGATTTCTAATCTGAGGTCTTGCTTAAGAATAGGATGCTAACTAGTCCAAGGGGTGGCAGGTAGCCTTCAATAGAAAAGACTGGAGACAAAAGATTCAGTCTTCTCTTAAACCCTGGCCTGTTTATCCCATACAGGTGTGTTATCTTTAATTCAGTCCCTGTGTATTTGTAATAATTACTTTCTACCATCTTTAACTAATGGTTTGCTTGATCATATGAAAATGAATGATTGGTAATGATTATGTTTTTTTGAAGGTAGCATTTGAAGTTGAGTAACTTCAAGCTTAATTTCTACAACAGTATTGACCTATAGGAGACTTCTGTTTGCTGTGCAGTAGACTGGAGGCAAGAGATACAACATATAAGTCCTGATCAGGATATCCATTTCAGCTATTTATCTTTAGTCTCACCATATGTATATTTGCCTACACCCGTTGCTTATTGCCAAAGCCTAAATAAACCCCGTTTATCAGTTAGGTCCTGACAAGAAACAGCACACTCAAACTGGGTAGTTGAGAAGAATTTAATGAAAGAACTATTTAGAAAAGTGTGGGCAGGGTTAAGGGATGGTTCAGTACCCTGGGGCTAGGAAGCCTGGGGAACCATCCCATTCTTAGGCCTGAAGGAGCCAGGTGATAGAGCCATTACCAAAAGTAACTCAGAGTGGGTAATTGTAGCTGCTTTTGCTGAAGGGACACAGCAATGTACAGAGATATGGCCAAGAAGGAGCCAGGGGAATACATATCCTTACCCCACTCTCCTCCCACCTTCTAATCTCTGGTGAGTACTTCCCACTGGCTGAACCAAAGGACAAGTCAGAGGACAAATCAGCTTGTTGACACTGTCCAGTGGCAGAGAAGAAAATGGGGAAGGGTAGAAAGTAGATCTAGAGAGCAGGCAGAAGATAGCCAGCAAGCACTCACTGTATTTGGAATTTATAGTTTCTTGCCCAGTGACTAGCCCTAAGAGGAAAAAAAGGGAAACAGAGTATTGGGCCCAACCCTCAGTCTTGGGGCCACCCTGCTAGGTTCCCTGGGTCTGGTATCAATCAGATGTCTTGTGAAATACCAGAACAACTTTCTACTTTGTTTCCCCCTCTTAACCTCACCCCAAATGGCTAACTTCAGAAGTAGGTGACTATGTAAAGTCACCCAAATTACAGGCAAATTATCATGTAGCACAATAGTAACTGTGCAGATCTTGATATATATATGTCCAGTTAATCTTTATTACAAGGGGTTTGATGACAATGCTAAGCTCTATTCGCCTGTGCCAAGTCTTTAGTGGTTTGTTGTCCATATTGCATTATCATTTTCTCACAACATTAAACATCTGAGAGCAGATTGCTTGTAGGGACTTTTTATCCCCTCCCCCAAAATGCTGGTTCGTGGAAGAAGGCATCCTGGAAAGAGAAGTGGCTTAAGAGTGTATGGCTTTTTCTTCATACAATGAAATTTGAAACCCTGGTGAGTTTTTTGGAGTAGTTTCATCTTTGTATGTACCAAAAAAAAAAAATTTCTCCTACTCCCTAAAGATCCTATAAAAGGAGTCATTGCTCATATTTGGTTGTCTTTGAGACAGTGGTCCACAGCTTTTTTTTGAAGAGCAGACACTTTTCATTTCCCAAAGCCTTGATTCTTGCGTCTAGAGACAGTGGAGGGATCAGATAAAGGGTGTTGTGATGGTCAAGTCCCTGGACCATCTTTCTTTTCTCTCACTGGTTGAACCTTCTCTTACCAGAAGGTGATTCTGGCCTCCAGATATTGTTCCCCTCCATTTGAATACTGGGATCTGCACTTTTAGATGTACCCAAATTTGTTGGGTACCATTTTTTAAAATCTTTTGACTTTCATAAACCATTCAGATAGAAATCTTGACATTTGGAACCACTTTGTCACCTATCTTTCTAGTCATACAATGATATAATCCAGGATTTATCCAGAAAATTCTTTCCTAGGGCTAAATGTGAGTTTTTGCCTTCTCCCCCTAGGGTAGAAGGGATTCTTGTGTTTTTCCCCAAGTGTCTTTTTGAAGCC
The DNA here is from genome assembly GCF_041296235.1 of Equus asinus. Lineage (NCBI taxonomy): Eukaryota > Metazoa > Chordata > Mammalia > Perissodactyla > Equidae > Equus > Equus asinus. Next base: position 48,096,503 of record NC_091801.1, read on the forward strand.
TCTTACTGTTTCCTTTTAGTTGGTGATTGAACTCTATAGAACAACCCCTCCAGAGAGTTAGTCTTTTGCCAGGTGGTCCTTCTCCCCATACACATTCCCCAAAGTACTGAGCCTTCCTCAAGTCTCACCTAAAGTTCTAGGCTGATGGTATTAAGGAAGTCTCTTTGTTATGGCACTTATTCTCTGAACCATGGGAGATTTCTCCTTCTCTGTCTCTGTTTTTTAAAGTCATATATAAAGGAGTCTTTTACCTGAGGGCCCACTTAAGCCTGTTTTTTAAACCTCAGATTGCAACCCATTAGTGGGTCATGATATCAATGTAGCAAGTTGCAGCTAGAATTTTTTTTAAAAAAATAGAAATTATCAGTGTGAAAAGGACAAATATTGTGTAACTCCACTTACATGAGATACCAAGAGTAGCCAAATTTATAGAGGCAAAGCAGAATGGTGGTTGCCAGGGGCCGAGGGAGAGGGGAACGGGGAGTTATTGTTTAATGGGTATGGAGTTTCAGTTTGGAAAGATAAAAAAATTCCGGAGATCAATTGTGTTGATAGTTGCACAACACTGTTAAGTGTACTTAATGCCACTGAACTCTACACTTGTAATGGGTTAAAATAGCAAATTTTATTTTATGTATATTTTACCACAATTTTTAAAATATCAGAGTGTGTCATATTTACAGTAACCCCTGCCCCGTTTAGTGTGTGTACTAGATTACGATAAAAGTGTATTTCTTATTTGGGGTTAGAGTTAAAACATTTACAAAATGATGATTCTAAAAAGTTAAGACAGAGGCCGGCCCGTGGCCAAGTGATTAAGTTCATGCGTTCTGCTGCGGTGGCCCAGGGTTTTGCCAGTTCGGATCCTGGGTGTGGGCATGGCACCACTCATCAAGCCACGCTGAGGCAGCATCCCACGTGCCACAACTAGAAGGACCCACAACTAAAAATATGCAACTATGTACTGGGGGCTTTGGGGAGAAAAAGGAAAAATAAAATCTTTAAAATAATTAATTAATTAATTAAAAAGTTGAGAGAACTTGGTGCAGCAGGCGCACCATCTTGCCAGTCTGTTCACCCGCACGGCACTCTCCCAGGGTGGACAAAGCAGCGTTGTTTACTAGGCAGGAGAGAGTTTAGGTGAACCAGTGCCGAGAGACAATGCCACCCTGAGGTGAGAGTCAGTGCGATATTGTGAAGTCCCTCTTGGGTGCTAAAGGTAATCACCAACAATTAACGTAAATTATGTAACCAGTATGGTGTATTCTGTTTGCCAGCCAGAAAAAGAGGGATGGGATTTTATTATGGAGTGCTAGACATTGTGCTAAGCAGATCGTTTGCAGTATCTCATTTAATACTCAAAAAATAGGTCCAATTACTATACTCATTTTACAGATGAGAAAACTAATATTTAGCCAGATGAAATAACCTGCCCACGATTGCAATATAAGTGAGAGCAGTGCAAGTGTTTTCTTCTGGTTCTCTCACCCTAGTCATCCTCTGCTTAATCTCTATGGTATGTTATACTATATTATAAAACTCTTATTACCACAGAAGAGTCCAGAGAAAAACTCAAGCCTTCATCAACAAGTCAGATCCTTGTTGAATACCTGCAGTGCTTTAGGAGTTCACCACAGAATGACATCCGGGGGTGAATCTTTAAGCATTATGCCTGGGTCCCTGTAAAGTCTGTGGGTCAATCAAGATCTAGACTAACTAAAACACTCCTTGTTTTAAGAATTGATACCTCTCTGCAGTTGACTCAGGACATTTGATAAGTATGCTTTGGGTAAAATGAAAGTATGGATATGTAAAACTCCTGCCATACTTTCCACTTTTCAGGATATTTCCACTATTCTAAAAATTTGAATTTCTATTAGGAACTTATTGATATGTGACCTAACTACTGAATCTTGAGTTCTGTGTACTACTATTTGACAGGTGTTGCTCCTAGGAGCCATTTTTACTTTCCTCTTTCTGCTTAATGCACATCTCATAAATTATGTTTTTCCTTTTGATATCTCGATCAAAGCAAACTCCATTGTACTTAAGTGAGGAAATTACACACATGTAGCTTCCATAAGTGTCCCTAGCAGAGTCATCACTCTCATATTTATGACTGTTTAGCTCTAATCCAATTAGATCTTTTTAATCCTTATGTAAAAGGTAAACATATGTATACTACTTTTGTAGTATCTAATGATGATCAAATTAAGTTAAGTATCAAAAAACTATAATTTGGGGGCCAGCCCGGTGGCATAGTGGTTAAGTTCATGTGCTCTGCTTAGGCAGCCAGGGTTCATAGGTTCAGATCCCAGGCACGGACCTAGCACCGCTCATCAAGCCATGCTGTGGCGGCATCCCACATAAATAGAGGAAGATTGGCACAGATGTTAGCTGAGTGACAATCTTCCTCAGGCAAAAATAGGAAGTTTGGCAACAGATATTAGCTCAGGGCTAAGCTTCCCGTAAAAAAATATTATAAAAAATTTTTTAAACTCTATAATTTTAGTGATTCAAAAGATAGTTTAAGGATAGTCAGATTATATATACCATATTACTTTTGTATTTAAGGAATTTTTATTTCGATATAACTCCAGTTTTTATATAAAAGTCTAAATTTTTAAATATGGATTAACCTACTAACCATTGTAGTCAGGATTTCAAGATTGAAAGAGTATTGCTGACCACTTGAGTATGTTGGGAGTTACTATATATACCTAAAAATACTCTTTTTAACCTTTTATTTGTGCATTTAATTTAGGAAAAATGAAGAATTAATCTATTTGTTACAAATAAAGTTGGCAGCACAAACTCATGATGTTTTAGCAACCTTTTTTAATATGATATGGTATCTGCTACTCTCAAGAGAGAGAAAAATAAATTTTGGAAACTCTCAAGAGTGTCAAAAATCGTAGTTGGCAAGAAAAATGCTTCAGATAAATACCTCAAATTTTGTACTCGCTGTTTTAGAACTGATCTCGTAGAACCCTTACCTGGCTTTTTAATAACATCTTGACTAACACTGTACCATATTTCTAACAACTTCGTAAAGTAGTATAAGAAAAAGAATTCATATGTGTAAAACACATGTGCAACTAATACATTTTGCTCTTTCTGAATAAATGCAAGTTTTAACTTTTACCTTGCCAATGAAATCTTTTATTTGTAACTCCACAGAAATTCCTAGAAAGCTATTTGGATTAGTATGTCCATTTATAGAAAGTTTTAAGACTATGCTTAGCTGCAGTTTTGCACATAGCGTTTAGTCAATAACATACCGCACCAGAGTTTGTGTTTTCTTTGTATGTGATGGAGATTTACTAACATTGCAGTAAATACTACCACAAAACTAAACTCTTTCAAGTTAAACACTCAGTAAACATGTTGGAATGCTCCTAGCTTTCATTTTCACCAGCCTTTTCACAACTTCTTTCTAAACTCAGCTGAAGATTCGCACTGTGAGAATCTCCCATGATTCACCCCACACCATTCTGAGTACCTCTTAATGTTTCCCCTCTGGCAGCCCTTCCAATTTTCCTATTCCTGCGTGGTTGTTCTGTTTTATAATGTTTCTAAATGTCTACATATTTTATATCACCAGTTAGACTGTGAGTTCTGTGAAAACCTAGGATTTATTTCTTTAGTTTTTCCTGTCATAGTTCTCCCTATGGTACTGTAAATTACAGTGTTTCTTCTCTAGGCTCCTCAAGGATTTGGGAGTCAGAGCAAATTTCAGATTTGGAAAGAAGAGGGTGAAGGATGCTGAGGGGAAATAGGGCAGCATTTGTTCAGTGATCCATAGTCACCAGGATATATACCTTGCCCCCTCCCAATCCCCAGCTCTCATGCTTCTACTAGCCCTGAAGCGAGGAAACTAGGTAGCATGTTTCTCATGCACACCAGTAGCCACCAGGTACAAACTTCCCCCCTCCTGTGAATTCCTTCATTATTCCATTTAATCAGATATTGTATAAAATGGTGTTAAGAGGGTGGGCAAGTGAAAAGAGGACCTATGCAGTGTAATTGCCCATGGGACCTTGGTTCTTCTGGACATGGTCATAACTTTTATGGCACCTCGTACAGTATTCGCTGGGTGTTCATAAAGAGTATTGACTAATGCATATGGAAATATGGATATGGACAATCTGGAGAAGTAAAACAAAAGTGAAACATTTACGGTGACGCTGAAAGTATTGAGTTTTTTGACCAGCAGAATCATGCTCTGAATTGTGTTGGTCTTAAACTGATATGAGAACAAGTTGTCTGTACGTGAGATGTGGGTGGAAGAAAATTGGGTTGGAGGTAGGTCAACATGGCTTGGGGTTTGAGGAATCTTTCAAAATTTTTCTGCTAATAACTTATAGAAAACAATCAACATGAACCTAATTTTTAAAAACAACTAGTTTATGTGAGTAAATATAGAAGATTTGATGATAACATATTGACTATAGGATTGTGGGTGCCAGCTTTAAAAACTCTTATAGAAAGACATTTCACTTATATATTGGGAAATTCAGGTTATTGAACTTCTTTTATTATTTATTTCCCATAGTTCTGCAAGTGAATCTGGTTCTCAAAGCGCTTGTGACCAACTTGTAACTCCCACAGCCCTGGCTGCCTGTACCAGAGTCGACTCCTGTTTTACCCCATGGTTTGTCCCATCTCTTTGCATTTCCTTCCAGTTTGCTCACCTGGAGTTTCATCTTTGTCATCACCTTGACCAACTAGGCACAGGTACTCTTTATTTTAGTATCAAAATAACGTCCACTTAATACTTAGTGTTTTGTCTTGAGTGTTCTCAGACACAATTCATCAATTTTTACCCAGATAATTTAATTTCAGGAAGTAAAAAGGCTTGGAGGGGTTTCTATTCTGTGTTTTACAATATTAGTGATGTCTCAAAGTTCCATGGTTGCTAATCACTTTCCCCACCCAAAGCTCCTTCACTACTAATCACCACTCACACCCGTATGGCCGTGGAAATTTTTAGAAGCAGCATTCATTTCCTTAACAACGAGCACTGGCAAAGTTATTCACAAGTTGATTTCGTATAACAGATGCACCCCTTATTTTTGAACCATGCTGTGGACCTATTATATGGGTAACCAGTTGTATTGAACTGACATGATTTTACATGCTTCCCAATGAGAATTTTCAAGGAAGTTACAAAATTGCAGGTTTTACTGTTGTTCCAATTATGATCTTTTTGAAAGAAATGTGTCTGTTTTTGTTCTGTATTCTGAGCCATCATATTAATGGCAATAGATTCCAAAAGTATTTGATATTACCTGATTTCAAAAGTACGAATACCTTCTACTAAAGATAGGCAAATTTGCGAATAATTTAAAGGACTAGCATTTTTACAAGTTTGTAAGGTAGAAGATTAAATTGTTCCACACACCAAGAGTAGCCTTTTATAAATTTACTAATGTTACATGAAAAATCATTCCTAAAAGTCTGTGCTGAGCCTTTTCTAGTTAATACGTTTTGATTCAGGTATTAGGTTTTCAACCTACACGTAATGGAAAAAGGGAAAAAAATCAGATTAAAACTAAACACAGCTGCTGTTAAGCATCTTGCCTTTTCAGCAAAAATGGAGTTTAACCTGCTTTTTTCTAACTCTATTTGAGTCATGTTTTTGTTTTTGTGATTTGGTTGGTAGATACAGAGCACTTCTATAAAACTCTCCTTAGATATTTACCTCCTCGTCATTTTATATGTTGTCTCCTGTGATCAAATTTTTGTCTGTGAAAGTGAATGTAACCTTTGGACAATATATGTTTAAGAGACCTGCTGACTGAACAAAACAGTTTTGTTTGCAAATGTAAAATGGTGATTCAGATATTGTAATATCTTAAAGAGAATGTTTGAATTTATTAAACAGAAAATATCAAATTCAATAACCAAAAAGTTTAATGATTTAAATGTCATCTCTTTATTTACATAAAGTATTGGCTCATCTCAATTGCTGTTTTCCTTTTGTTTTCTCAACAGCTCCACCGCAACACCTACAGCCATTTATTTCTGATAAAAATATGCCATCTGAACTGGAATACATGATTATTTCCTTCAGAGAACCACACATGTATCTTCGACAGTGGAATAATAGTTCTGTCTGTCAGGAGATCCGATTCTCAGCTCAAGCAGACTGTAAACTTCTGGAATGCAGAAATCTTACAATGCAAAGCATGGTGAAACCCTTCAGCATCTTTGGACAGATTGCTGTTTCCAGCGATGCAGTAGAAAAGCTGCTTGACTGCACCATCATGGTTGAGTCTGTATTTGTAAACTTTGGGCAACACGTAGTTCATTCTCTAAACACTGCAATACAAGCTTGGCAACAGGTATGAACATTCTAGAATGGTTTACAGTTTGTCTGCGTGTGATCTTTTACTAGGCACTCTATGTTATCACTTCTAGTAATAAGTTAAGCACAAACAAAAAGGTGAGGGAATGAAGAATTTGATGGGCACCATAATATTTGGGACCTTCTCTGTTTTGGCGAAGTGATGCATGTTATTTTTAAAAACTTTGGAGAATATGGGTTCTCTACACAGGCATTGGAGATCATGCCCACATTTTTGTGACTAATGTACCACATCTGTGTGGAAAGTAACATATTCCCAGAAATTTTTTCCAAGTATTATGGCTTTAGTTTGCCAAAGCTTGAACTTAGCTATGGATCAGATTGTCTAAGCATCCACTGCAGAAACGAAGAACCTATATGAGCCTTTCTGAAAATAAGCATTTCGTCTTTTCAAAGAGAAAAAGCAGTGAGAGGAAATATGTGAGCACATATCGTCTTAGTCTTTCCCCTTACTACCATTCTGCCATTGTGATTCACTAAAAAGCACTTGATAATGAATTTTTTTAATCAGTTAAAGACTCTTGATTAATAATTTTTTACTTTTATCTCTTGTCAGAAATTAACCATATCAAAAAAGAGATGAAATATAAGTCTATGCTGAACAGCATATTTAAAATGAGGAACCTGTCCATGTACACTGTCATGAAAATAATTTCACAGAATGTTTGGATAATAATATGCTCAGAGATTTAACAACAAATCACTTCTGCTTCCCTTAATGATTTTCAGTAGAATAGTGTATTTCCATAGTATTGTGTTGCTATTTAAGCCAAGACATTTCCTCACATGTTGTGTGTGTTACATGCATTTGTGTGAAGCTGGCTGGCTCACCAAGAGAAATGGTCCTTCATCCCACACTGACCTCATGTGGGGACAGTGGCAGTGGAGTGGAGGAGGGGCTTGGATTCTCTAACTGAGGAATTTTTATGGGAATAAACTCTTTTCTTTATATGCGTGAAGACCTATACTAGACTAAGGAATTAATTACCTAACATGGCACTACAATAGCAAAGGGAAAAAAGATAACACATCTGTTTTATATTTTAAAATTCTTTTTTAAGGGCATTCCATGGTTTTCTTGTTGCAAAGGACATGCGTAAAATAAGAGCTAGTGTGATCTAAATCTTTGCAGCTGGTTTGAATAGCAATGTGAAAAAAACCTCCATGGCTCCAATTTCTGTTTTTTGTCATATTTTGGACAATGCATTTAATAAAAAACAAACCTAGAAAATATAAAAGAGTCATTGATAGAGCACTTAAGCCCAGGATATTTTTGTCCTGGTATCAGGGCCATTATAAGAGGACTCATGTGTAGCAACTACTGCAAAATGGCCTTCAGAAATACCAGTTTCCTCCCAGGGTAAAAGTATTCTCTTAGACACAGCTATACATATAAATAAAATACTGTGCATAAATATTTAAATGTTTTAACCACATCAGAGTGTGAATGACTGACTGGCTAACACAGTGCCTTGAAGGAATATTCTAAGTTTTTTTAAAAATGGAATTGTATATTTGATTAAGTAGAGCCATATGTCACGTAGCATATTGCTGACAGGTACATTCTATGAATAGTTGGTTCTGATTTATACAGGGATTTGGCAATGTTAACATGAGCCACAAGAGGATATACTTCTGTAATTGTTGCTGTAATTTTCTTGTTTCCTCCCATGTCAAGGGTACTTGCCACCAAGTTTTAATGTAGTAGGCATCTAACCCTATGTATTCTAAAGTAAATACAAAAATGCACTACTTTGAAATTATAGGACATTTAACATTACAATGGGCTTACAGAATGTTATTAAGTTCTTGTTTCTAAGATGTTCTGAATGTGGTTTATCCCCTTTAGAGGAGAAGCTTAGTTTTCCAAGCTTGGATTTTATTGTGTGTATAATGCTCATATACAGTAAAATTGTTCCCAATGAGAAATATGAATTTAATAAGCAGGATAAGTTATTTGAGTTCTCCACATACTTTTTATTGGGTTCACATCTGAGACAAGTCATTTGTATTCAGTGTGAATGGAGCAGACAGTTGAAGCATAAAACAGTTTGGCCTTTCACCTTTAGGTCACAAGTTCAAGATTGACAGAGCCTTCATCATTGTCTGATTTTTCTGGCTATAGACTTTTTTCTCTCTTTTGTAAATGATTAATGTTTTGTGAAACCAGATTAAGGACCCAAGATGGCTCTTACAGTTTGCTTTATATTTCTATGTCACATTCCCACATTTGGACAAAATAGCATTTAATGGAAATTTTTACTTAAAAATCAAGGTTATGCTCATGTGTTTTATCTTACACCAAAATGATATATGTGTTTAATTGCAACACTCAGCATGAATCTTAAATTTAAATAAGCCGTCCTTTAATTACAAATCTGAGTGAGCTTTCTGAGGTTTAGCCTACATGATGTCATATAATATGTGTATGAATTTTTTTATAGTATACCAACATTTAGACATTCCAAGAAATGCTTAAACTTACAACAGTTCTAATGAACTCCACAGATGAAGGAGCAGTAGGGAAACAGTTCCCTGAGGACTTTGAGTATTCTTCAGAAAAATGTAAACAACCCCCTTGTGTTCTTTCATTTACATTTTTTCCTAAAACCCTCATCATTTATTAAAGGTCAGTTTTTAGAGTTGAAGAAAGTAATACGATTTTTTTTTCTACTCAAGCCCCATCTGGTAACTTAACCTCTGTTTTACCAGCAGATTGATCCCAATTCATTATGAAAACTGAATTTTAATCTCAGGATGTCTATCTAAGTGGGAGTTTGGAATCATATCCCCTTCTTCACGTTTGTATTCTTGGACCTATAGGAGAGAAAAATGTTTATAAGAAGAGCAGTCTATGTTGATTATATAATACTAATGGAAAAATTTCATCAAAACTAATTATATGCTGTGACTCCAATTTGATTAAAGGTTTACAAACCTTTAAATATATAAGATATATAAGATAGAATTCAATAGGATAGACTACGATAAGAACAGGCAGGATATTCACAAGAGAAAAATTGTTGGAAGAAAATTCACCAAAATGTGTTAATAGCAGTTATCTCACAGTGTAAAATTAGAGACTTTTAAAAAATAAAGTCCATGCTTTCAGTACTTTCTAATTTTTCTACTGTGAACATATATTGCAGTTATAATTTTAAAAATTAAATTTACTCATGTATTTATTTCCTAAGTGTTTATTGAGTAGTTACACATCAGGCATTATGCTGATTACTGGAGATTCAAGTTGTAAATAACACATACCTGGTTCCTGCCTTTATGCAGCACAGAGTCTAATGATGGAGACAATACTGAACCCATAATCATATAAATGATTACTTAGTCCCAGTAGGGATAGTGCTGTGAAGGTGAAATATAAAGTGTTATGTGAGCATAAAATAGGGGCACCTAACCTTGTCTGGGGAGGATCTCAGAAGGCTACTCTGAGGAAGTGACCTGAAAACAGAGTAGAAAGAAATTAGTCAAGCATGGAGGAAAAGAGGTCCAATCAGAGGAAAGGCACTGAGGCAGGAAAGAGTTTGATGTATTGGATGAGTTGAAAGGGGCCAATGTAGTATTGGAGGAGCTGAAAAAGGCTGGCAGAGCCGGAGTGTGGTGAGCAGGTGGAGAGTGGCTCAAGATGTGGCAGGGGCCAGATCAGGCAGAACTTCTAAAACCTGCCGGCAGTCAAGTTTTGAATTCAGCTCATGATTAAAAGCCACAACAGAGACGATTATGTTAGACAACAGGTAATTGTTGGCTATAATTGCTTTGGTCTCACTTGGCCAGAGACTCTTGTGATTAGCGTGCAAGGTTCCGCTCTGTGAGAATAGAGAGGTTTGACGAGAATAGATGGATGATAGAGAGAGGGTTTAGAAGTCCTCATGGGATGCTGGAAAAATGAAGTCTTTCAAGGTCTCTATCCCAACTTCAACCACGGAGCACTTCCCACCCACTTTGGAGGCCTTCTGATAAACTAGAAGCAAATTCTGCCTCCCGAGATAACTGTTCTAGATGAGGTTCTAAGTCTGGTGTTGGTCTAGGTATGTTCATCCATAGACTTCTTGGCTTCAGGCCTCATAATCACTTAAATTACCATTCTCATAAGTGATAGTTCCTTTTATTCTCCCTCCCCTCAGTAAAATGGCTAACAATGGAGTGAGGCATTGCATTATTTAGATCCACAGCCAAGTGGAAGCCAACTGGAGAAGCATCACTTGCATATTACCTCCCATTGTCTGCCAATTGATTGGCTAATTAAGATTTTTTTTCTTGCATTCTCAAGTTAATCGTTTATTTAGCTATTCATTTAGTTTACCACAAATATGTTTATCGATTTTTAAGTCATAACCTAACCAGAGTGATAAAAGAGTAAGCACAGAAATGCTCTGTCACTTGCCAGTGTTTTGATATAACAGCAGCCGATGGAGACACCATTAAGTAGAGAAGGAGATATCAACACAAGAATGTATTACTAATTTGTTGAGCTTTAGCAGATTAACGGAAGACATTAGCTGCTTGATGACTATTAGCTGAAATAGACACCAACAACTGTTTTTCAACTAACATTATTTCTCTTGAAAACTGCAACTTGGCTTACACTGACTCTGCAGTTGATCTGTTTTCTGTGTTCAGCTTCTTAACAATAGAGGGAAAGTTATGGTTTTATTTACATCTCTCCCTGAGCAGATTTACACACACACCCCCTCCCCCTTAAGGGATCTGGGGATGTATTACCTAAGTGATCCTTACTTTCTGTAGGGTACAAACTGTGGCTTTGGTAATTGGTCCTGATTGTTGAGTTTAGAAGACCGGGAACATGGTAATTCTAGCCTCCAGTACTCTGCTCAAAAACATGCACTACCCAGTACAGCATTCTTTGTAGCATGTTAATTCATTTTAAAATGTTAAAAGTTTGAGGGATCTCATTGTTCTTTTACTCTTCCATGTGTGTGATTTATTTTGCAGGAGTATAAATCAAAACATATTCTTGGAACATTTCAGATCTCTTTAAGGTATTTTCTGTGCTTATCCTGGAAGTATAGAATAGTTTGTATACCAGAGCTAATGACAACAGATCTTTTAGTGTGTTTCTCTGTTGTAACAATCGCCACTGGGCAGACAGCTGCCAAACATCTTGCAATTAATCTGATGCACGTTGGCTTTCATATTCTTTTTCTTTCAGAACAAATGCCCTGAGGTAGAGGAGTTGGTCTTCAGCCATTTTGTGATCTGTAATGACACACAGGAGACACTGCGGTTTGGCCAGGTGGATACTGATGAAAATATTCTGCTGGCGAGTCTCCACAGTCACCAGTACAGCTGGCGCTCTCACAAATCCCCACAGGTATAAAAGAAACAGCCTTACAAACACAGCAATTGTTAAGATTGGGGATTCAGTTATTCTGCATTTGTGTGCCTGTGTCCAGTTATTTCTCTTTTTAAGTCTCCCAAGGAACCACACAGTGTAGCTACATCTGACAGAAACCCAGAAATGTTTAGAGATAGAAACACAGTGCACCCATGCCTTTCTTGAAAGGGAACATTCTCCTGTGTAGCATGGGTGCTGTTGAGGCTACATGGTGTGCTGGTTATGAGGTTGGACTCTAAAGTCCAAGTACATAGGCTTGGATTCTGGCTCTGTGTAAGTTTGCTTTGCTTTCTGTGCTTCAGTTTCTCTTCAAAATGGGGATGATAATAGTACCTGTTTCTTAGGGTTGTGACAACTAAATGAGTTAATACATATAAGGCACTAGAATAGTGCTTGATGTACTGTAAGCATTATGTGTTGGGTATTATTCATTCATTTTTTCAGATTTTTTCTGTGTACATACTCTGTGCCAGGCAGGTACTACTAGGTGCTGGAAATTCAAAGTCAGGGACAGCTCAAGATCAGTGATGATGTGATTACAATGACAAGATATACCCAAAGGAGCACTGGGAAAAGATATACCAAAGGATGTGTGTTTTCCAAGTAATATAATTCCATTTTCCTGTCACTTTAGATGGGAATGATTAGAGGGATGTGCCCGGCAGGAATAATACAAATTAAATACAAAGTTGTGGTCTCAAATGAGTGAAAGAAATCCTAGGAAGTATTCTCAAGAATAATGTATTTCTAAAACTCTGGGTAATAAGGAAACTACTGTCTGCTTGTGATTATAAGAAAGTCATTAGATTAGAGAACAAGTTTTCCCATCCGCTCTATTGACCAGCTTCAGAATATGTTATACCCTCAGACTCCCTCTTGTCTTTTTTTTTTTTCCATAGCTAGATTCTGATTTTTTACTTGCTTTTTCCATCGTATTGCCACATGATTAGTAAAAAATTTGGAAAGTAGATACAGTGCAATTCTTCTTATTTAGGTATATTTATTTAATTCTAGTTAATCTGACAGGACATTAAAACTACATAAATCCTTTTTTAATAAAAGTTCTTACAAAAATTTCTCTTTTATATAATATTGCAGTCATATTTCTGGAGTAAATGACTTGCCCTTATTTTCTAATTTTCCTCTTGAGAAATTTCCATGTTAGAGAGTTGTTAAGTCGTTTGGTTGTATGCCCCTTCTAACATAGTTAAAGGGCTGTTTGTTTCAAAATTAAGTTTTTCTTTGTTACTTTTTCTTTTTAATTGCAAAAGTGAGAACCTACAAATATACAGACCAAAAAAAAAAAAAAAAAGACCACCTATAATTCCAACCACCCAGAGACAACCTGTATTAATACTGGTATAGCCTTTCAGATCTTTGAAATGTTTCCATGGTAATTGCATTCCCAGCAATGAACTGTTAGTGACAGGAAAGAAACCTCTGAGAAGCTGCTCTAAGGTGTAATCATACACTGTGCCTGTAGCCACCTCACCCATTCACACATAAGACCTTAGCAAAAGTAAGCAAAGCTGAGGAAGCTTAACTCCCCTCACAGTCATTTTAAGATGCATAGACTACATGGCCCTCAATGACCCTCAAGATTCCCTGGACACTGGAGCCAAGGTGGGAAGAGTGATCATAAGCACAGCTGGCTTAGGGGTGTGGAGGAACAGTAGTCTTCATGTTGTAGACATACAGTTTCTGAGTGGGAAGGAGATCAACAGGAAAGAATGGATGAGCACTGCCACCACAACACCCTTCATATTTATACTCTTTTTCACTTTTTCAAGGTCTTTTTGTATTACTACTAGTTTTGTTTTCACAATATCCCTGTGTGATTTGTATTATTTGTTGTGCATATTTTATAGATAAGGAGACAAATAGAAATGTTAAGCTAAGATACTGGTAGAGTTGAGACTGAATTCTGTATCTTCTGATTCTCAATATAGTGTTATTTCCACAACATTGTCAAACTCTCCTAGGTTTTGGCAGCTTGATTTGTCTGTAAGAATAGCCAACCCATGAGGTTTTGAGAGAAGGGCTGAGAAATCACTAATATAATACTCCACATTTAAACCTAGACTGATATGGGATTCTGAGTCCAAGTATGAACCTTTGCAAAGCCTTAACTATATTACCAAAAACAATAAGAACATTTTAATGACAAACTAGAAACATAAGAAAGGTATCTGTTAAACTTTATTTTTTTCTTTTTAGTCTGTAATTGCATCCTCTGGATATAAGTTTTAAGATGAACTGTAGTCATTATATTCTTTAGGCTAAAACTTAGGTCAAATTTGTAAAAAACAGTGTCTCTTTACTATAGCTACATATGCTGAAGGAAGTGTGCTTCAGAACCTTCTGAAGCCAGAGTCTTAATGGGCCCAGAGGGTCTTTGTGGAATTCCTTGTATCCACAATTGCAAATTCTGCTGTGTTCTAATGAGAGGTTACATCTAAGGATCAGAAAACTAGCCACTTAGCTTCAAACTGCACCTGGAGGTAGTCGTAGACTCACAAGTGAGCAAACTGTTCTTTTTTCCAGACTCCAAGTCATATCCTGCACTGCCCAGCAGGCTGGGCTTTAGGAACATTCGTGTTTATGCTACCTTGGGTGTTAGTCAATTCATAGTCTCAGGGAGGATTTCTAAAGTTCATAGAACTTAACTCCACTAAACAATGTAGCTTATATTGCAGAGATCAAGAAAGTGGCAATGACACCTGGAAAGGTTTCAAAGAGGTCAACATATCTTAGAACCACACAGGAGGTTGCTAACAACAGTAAGTCCCAACAGGATGGGAAAAAACATGGACACAACCAATTCCAGAAATCCAAAGCTGAAAAATCTTTTAGAATTGAAAAGTTATAAACTCTCCTTATAGTTTCTAACACATGCTCTGAGGTAGAATCACTTAAAATGCTGGATATCCCACAACAGTTGCTTGCCTAAACAAACAAAGGGAGAACAAAACTATTTCCTAGGCAATAATTGGACATATTCAGCTACACAGTCATATATGCCACGACAAAGAGTTCTTAAATATTCCAATTCAGTAGACTTAAGATCAGGTTGGATGAGAACAATAACCAGCAAGGGACTGGTCTTCAAAGAAGTGCTTCACATTATCTGAAGTTGAATCTAAAGACTGGAAATGTGAGTTTATGGAATCTTTCCCCAGAATATGGGCAGTATGTGCAGCTCAGAGTCAGGGAAGTTTTAGTTAATTTAGCCAAACCAAACATAGTGACACTTCCATCAACTAGTAGGATTTGTTTACAGGCTGTTCAAGTTAACTTTCTGGTTAATAGAGAGCACTGTTGGCTAATTAAACTGCTTGAAATAGGAATGCCTCTAACTTGTATGTAAGGAATTACATTTGCTTTTACCCTCAAAGCATGCACAATTCGTAGATTATGCATTTTTTTTAGAGTTGCAGAATTCTACCTACCAGTGACTTAATTTTTGTAATCAAATCATCAAGCAAGGTGAAAATGGGCTCTAGGCAGAGCCCATATAGAAAACAATAAAATAGTTCTCCAAAATGGATATAATAGGAAGTTCCATAAGCTCGTGAAAAATGGCAGATATTTAAAAGTGCAAAATGTAACAGGGTAAGAATTAATTTTGTAGAGCAGCTGAGTATCTGGGAAATAGTCATTAAAGAAATCAGATTTAGTGAAGAAAAATATGTCATACATTCCTTTAACGCAGAGGTTGGCATCCTTTTTCTGTGTAGGGCCAGAGAGCAGATATTTGAGGCTTTTAGGGACTTACAGTCTCTCTCACAGCTGTTCCACTCTGCACACAAGCAGCCATCATGAATGAGTGCGACTGTGTCCCAGTAGAACTTCATAGACAGGGGCCGGCCCCGTGGCCGAGTGGGTAAGTTTGGACTCTGCATCGATGGCCCAGGGTTTCGCCAGTTCAGATCCTGGGTGCAGACATGGCTCTGCTCATCAGGCCGTGTTGAGACAGCATCCCACATAGCACAACCAGAAGGATCTACAGCTAGAATATACAACTATGTACTGGTGGGCTTTGGGAAGAAGGAAAAAAAAAGACAAGACTGGCAACAGATGTTAGCTCAGGTGCCAATCTTTAAAAAAATTTTTTTAAAAAAAGACTTCCCACTGTATTTTAAAAATAATAAAAATAAAAAAACTTTATAGACAATGAAATTGGAATTTCAGTAATTTTCACATGTCATGAAATAGTAATCTTCTTTTGATTTCTTTTAGCCATTTAAGCATATAAAAGCCGTTCTTAGCTCACAGGCTATACAAAAATAAGCAGTGCACCAAATTTGGCCCACAAGCAATTGTTTGCTAACCCCTGCTTTAAGATCTCTCAATTAACAAAATTCAAGAGACTAAAGGTTTGATATTAAAATTTTTTCCCTCTGATCTAAGTGGTATTCCTATCACTTGAAACTTGGTAAAATGTTTCACAAGTTAAGAAATGACAGGTAATAGTTTAAACCTAACACTAATATAATCAACCCGTACTCACCACATAACAGTAAAATATTTTTTTTGTACTCATTGTGGGCCTATGTAAACAGAAAGTTCTCCAGTTCTCTTTTTAATGTAAAAATGTTTTAAGTGAGATCTGATCATTTTTCCTCTTGTCTAAAGGGAAAGTAACGGGTTTTGAGTATCTACCTATCTTATGATAATTCCAGCCAGTTGTCAGTTTCATTAACTAGAATGTAATTCTTACTCAGTTACCACTCTTTCCATCTCCATTTAGATAATGCATGTGTGCACATGTCTCTGGAGAAACAGCACATTCCTTTTGCCACAGTCACAATTTTAAAAATTTAAAAGCAGACTTATGGAGGCAAGGAAATATTCTGTGTTGGCAAAACTGTTCAAACTGATAAATTTGTCAAGCATTTGCCTCTGCTGTTATATGGCACATGGCATACACGTTACAGTTTATTTAGAAAGGGCAAGTGAAACAACACTCTTACGCACTGAAGGTGCAGTGGGATTGATCCTTCATTTCTAGAAAGCAATTTGATATGAAGCATCAAAGCTATTAAAATGGTCATAGCCTTTGAACCAGTAAATCTCCTACTAGTAATCCACTCTCAGGAAACAATCCAAATTAAAACAAAGGTTTATGCACAAAAATATTTATCACAATTGTATTTATACTATCAAAGAGTTAAAAACCAATATACTCACTTTTAAGGAAATAGTTAAGTAAAATCTGGCATATATGTAAGATGAATTATTATGGGACCTTTAAATTTTGACATAGAAAAGGGAAGTGCCACCACATATCAATTAGAAAAGCATTTTATATATATATATATATATATACATATATATATAATGATTTTAACAATAAGAACAAATGCATAGAAAAATATGAGAAGGAGATATGTCAGAATGTTACCAGTGGTTGCCTCTTAGTGGTGGGTTAAGGTGATATTTTTCTACTTGATTACATGTTTATATACTTCTCAACTTTTTAAAATAAGGGATATGGATTATTAAATTGGAAAGAAGTTAAGTAAAAACCCTGAAACAATTTATATACAGACTGAAAGACAGGAATTTGAAATGCTAAGTAGAATAGTGGCAAGTGTAATGATATAGCAAGAATGGTTATCTTTTTTACTTATCATATGAACTATTACAATAGTTTTTCTCAATTATTCTCTTAATTACAGCTTTGCCCCTCTCTATCTTGCATACTATATCTCGAGTAATTTTCCTAAATAGTGTTTTAATTATTACACTTTCCTGTCCAAAAATCTTCACAGCCTCCTCCATTATCTATTAAATATATCCAAATTATCTGGCATTCAAAGCCTGACTCAGTCCACAAGCCCTCCTGTCTGCCATTATTTCTCTCTAGCTGCTTATTTACTCTCCTTCCCTCCCATTCATTTTTTTTTTTAAAGATTTTATTTTTTCCTTTTTCTCCCCAAAGCCCCCTGGTACATAGTTGTACATTCTTCGTTGTGGGTCCTTCTAGTTGTAGCATGTGGGACGCTGCCTCAGCATCGTTTGATGAGCAGTGCCATGTCCGCACCCAGGATTCGAACCAACGAAACACTGGGCCTGCTGCAGCGGAGCGTACAAACTTAACCACTCGGCCACGGGGCCAGCCCCCCCATTCATTTTTAATCAATAAATGTTCATTCATTGTGACCTACTATGTGTAATTAAATATGTACATTCTTCTAAGGAACTTATATCTAATGGGAGAGTCAGAAAAGTAACAGATTATCATAGACATGATCAGTATCCATCAGGATATTATTGCAGTAGTTCAAAACAGGGAGAAATGATGGGTAACTGAATTAAAACGCTGGCCATAGGGAAGAAAAGCAAGAGAGTCAGGAAGTAAAATCAGTTCCATCTGGATATGGACAAAGTCTTAATGGAACTCAAAGAAAATGTTTCTAAATCTAACATGAGGTTGGGAATCTGGCAAGGCTTCCCGGTGGAAGAGATGTTTGTTTTGAATTTTAATGTTTAAATAAGAGTTAGGCCAATGAAGTGAGAGTAGGTGTGGTGTTCCAGAGAAGGGAACCAACATATGTGAAAGCCACAGAGGCATGAAACAACATGGCATGGTAGGACAACTTGACCACTTTGGCTACAATGTAGAGTACATCTATGGACCTGCAACAAGGGAAAGTACACAAGGCCTTGAGGGCTCTTGTGGTGTGGTAAGCAGTTTTAATGCTGTCTTGAGGTAATGGTAACACAAAGGCAGGTTAAACTACATACCTAGAGAGGTCAAAGTTGGCTTTCCACAGAGACTGGGTTTGAAGGATGAGTAGAAGTTGGGCTAGAGGACAATAGCGGAAGAAGCACACAAGGCAGAACCAGGGGGAGAGAGAGAAAGATACATATGTAGATAGATACATAGACCGATAAACAGCTTGTCACGTTTAAGGGAATTCAGGTTTTGTTCAGAATAACTCAGGCATAAAAATCGCATGCCATGCTGAAGTGGTGTGTGCTAGTAAACTGGCTCTTTGGTGGTGGTGGGGAAGCCTTGATTTGTAGGGTTAGCCAATTATCCTGGTGTAAATACTCCTACCATAGCTGATTTCAAGCTACCAATGATTTAACAACCAGCTTGCAAAAGTTCTGAATATTTAGCAATTCTTTTTCATAAACAAGTCCAAGCCCGCTACGGCCCACCAGTGTTTGGAGGAGGTATGTTCTGAATAACCTGGCAATCCATTTTGAGGAGACATTCCTATATGTGATAGGGCAGCTTTTGGCTACTGAAGGGTTTTAAGTAGAGGAGTCACAGGATCACAGTTGCATTTTGGAAAGGTTTCTTTGATGTAGTTGAAAAGACAGTCTAGAGGAGATTGAGAATACAAGCAGAGAGTAGCACAGGCACTGCTGCATAGTCCAGGAGTGAGAGAGGTGATAGTAACTGACCCAAGACAGAGTAGAAGTCATAGTGTGGTGTAAATGCCTGACAAACTGATCTTTCTGTGAATAACAGCTATAAATTCTGAGTAAAACACAAAAACAACTACCTCTGGAGACTGAACAAAGGCAGGCAGATTTTGTTGGAGAATTGAAACTTTGAGTAAGTGATCTGCACCAAGTGAATTCCCCACTTTTTGTGGCTTTGCCTTGAGGGCAACTGTAGTTGTAGCAGTGCAGCAGTGGCCCATCATCTTTCTGGCCCGAGGCACCAGGGGAAAGAGCTCAAGCAACCAAGGCTGCTAGAGAGTAGAAGAAAACTTTGGAAAAGGGAAAGCCAGACAGTGGAAAGATAATATGTTTAAATTTGGCCCAACTGTCTTCTGATTACTGAACCACATATACGTGAGACAAAATGAAAGCAGCTTGTACCCAAGGCTTAAAGAACTGAACTAATCTGAGCTGCCACTCACGCAGGTGTGAGAGTTTTCGGTTTGAATCTAAACAAGTTAATTACCTGTTAAGTCAGAAACGTTAACACTATGGAGCAATTATAAGAGAATCTACAGTCTCCACAACTTAACATTTACAGTGTCCACAATATAACCCGAAATTACTTGACAGATCTCAAGAGTCTATAAAAAAAATTACTGAATTTCAAGGGAAAGATAATTAACATATGAATTATTAGACATATACTTTAAAGTAACTATGGTAAATGTAAAGAGATTTTACAGATGTAATTAGGATCCCAATCTAGTTGATTATGAGTTAATCAAAAGAGAGAAATTCCTGAGTGGGCCTAAGTTAATCAGGTAAAAGCCCTAAAAGAGAGACTGGACCCTTTTGTGAGGAGAGACAGATACACTCCTGCTGTCCTTGAACAAGCAAATAACCATCTTGTGACCTCCTGTGAAGAGGGCCATAGGACAGGGAGCTGTAGGAAATCCCAGGGCGTGTAGGTGGCTGCCAGCACCAGTCATTAAGAAGTCAGAGCCCTCATCATATAGCCACAGGGCAATAAATTCTGCCAACAACGTGAGTGAGCTTGGAAGTAGATTCTTCCCAAGTCGAGCCTCCAGATAAGGCTGCAGCCCAGCTGACAGCTCAATTGCAGTCTTTTGGGACCCTGAGCAGATGACCCAGCTAAGCTGTGCTTGGACTCCTGACCCACAGGCACTGTGAGATAGTAAACATGTGTTGTTTTAAGCTGCTAAATTTGTGGTAATTTGTTACTCAGCAGTAAAAATGTAATACAACATGACAGAAGAAAAAAAGCAAACTTGAAGATAAATCAATAGAAATCACCCAATCTGAAGAAGAAAGAGAAAAAAAGGTTCAAACACAATGAATAGAACTGCAGGGACAAAATACATAGAACACAAGGACCTGTGGGATAATTTCAAATAGTTTATAATATATAAGTAATTGCAAACCAAGAATGAGAGGGGAGAGAGAGAATAGAGCCAAAAAAAAGTAAATAATCCCAGAAAACTTCCCAAATTTTGTGAAAGGGAGGAATTTTCAGACCCAAGAAGCTCAGAAGATTCCAAACAGGTGTTTCAAGGAAACTCATACCCAGACACATCATAATGAAACCATTAAAAACCAAAGATAAAGAGAAAATCTTGAAAGCAGCCGGAGGAAAACTATAGGAGAAACAATGATTTAAATGACTACTAACTGATCTTTAGATATAATGGAGACTAGAAGACAGTGGAACAAAATCTTAAAAGTGCTGAGAGGTTTAGATTGGGAGAGATCTGTTTGGAAGATTTTTAGAAGGTTGTAATCACCAGGATTTGGTTATTGATCATGGAAGAGAAGGGCCTAGTTTGACTCTGAGGTTTCAGACTTAGGGGACAAGTTGATAGTGTTGCTATTAGCCAAGACAGGGAAGTGAATGGAAGGGCAATGTTTTTGAGACAAAAGGGAGGATGTGCGAGCACACCACAGTGATCCTAAATTCCATTTGGACACATTGAATTTTAGGTAACTTTGGAGGGCAGGAAGGATGATGTATTAGAAAAAAGCACAAATTTGAAGCCATAAATACCTGGGTTTCACTCTTAAGGTTTGTTATCTGTGTAAGACTGCACAGTTTCTTAATCACTTGGAGCTTCAGCTTCCTCTTCCACAAAATTAAGAGATTATTGTGAATATTCCATGAAATAACATGTATAAAGTGCCTAGTAAAGAACTTGGCTCTCCATAACCAAAGATTCCTTTCCCTCCTTTTTCCCTTTCTAATCAGACATCCAAGTGGTTATGTAGAATAGGTAAATTGAATGTAAGTGTCTAGAGCTCAAAAGAATAGTCTGGCCTGGAGGTAAAAATATGACCTATCATCAGTGCCTAGGTAGCAGTAGGAATAGATAAGAATGCCTAAGGAGAGAATGCTAAGAGAAGAAGATTTTATTAGTTATCTCTCACTGCAGAACAATGTACAATGGTGGTACAGGCATAGGATAACTCCTGTGAACACTCATTCACATAAGGAGAAAATGAGAGACGTGTAGAAGTTACTGGTCCATAGAAATTCTGAAATCTAATCAGATAAATGTTGGAAGTTTATTGATTAGTAATCATTCATACTCCTGCTTGGGAATAATTCTCTGTGGCTCATGGCTTTGGACTCTTGGTTCAAGCCTCTGAATCATCTATCCTTTTCCATAAAAAGTATTCTTTGTTTGCACTTTATAGTTTTCTCAGCTTGCTTTCTACCAGTAGAATTTTGAAGGTCCAAAGGCCTCTACATTTTGTGCTATCTTTGTCTCTTTCAGTATAAGTTGGCAGTGTTTCTGCCAATGTAACTCTTTAAACAACTTTGTGGATCTCTTGTTAGTCTTATTGAGGTTCACTACAGTAGACAAAATCACACCCATGTACATCTTCAAGATAATTCCTTCTCTTCTTTGGGATTCTGCTGACACTGCTGAGGGACATCACCCTTAAATGTCTTAGCAGCCCTGTTGTTTGAATAGTTTACTGAGACACCAACTTAGATCTTTCTGAGATCTTTACAAAAGATTTTACAGCCACATCCCTAGGTTCATCCCTAAACCCAGCTTTCCTGGCTATCTCTTGGATTTGATCTTTGCCTGAAATCCATTTCTTGGAATTTTCAAAACTAGCAAGTCCTGGCTCCTTTTTGTCTAAAAATCCTTCCTTAATCTTATAGCGCGCATCTTGGACTTTAATATAAGCAGCAGATAGAAGCCAGGAAGCACATCAACACTGCCTGGAAATCTCCTTAGCTAAATCACATAGTTTATTAGGCACATTTTCTACTTTCCACGTTACTATAACAGAGGTTATAGTGTTGCTAAACTCTCTGCTACTACTTAACAAGGATCCCCTTTCTTCCAGTTTCCAGTAACATTTTCCTCACTTCTCACTGGCAGCCTCATCTAAGGCCATCTAAGTTTCTATTATTATCTTTTGAAGCACCTTAGGCATTCACTAACACTCTCCTCAAGTCTCCTGCCCACTTGTCTGCTCAAAAGCCCCTCCCACATTTTAGGCTTTTGTTACAGTAGCATCCCACTTGCAGATAGCAAAATCTCTATTAGTTACATATTGCTGATTAACAAATTACCCCAAAACTTGAGTAGATAAAACAAACATTTATTATCTCAGTTTCATTAGCCAGGAATTTCGGGAGTGGTTTAACTGGGTGGTTGTAGCTCAGAGTCTTTGATAAGGCTGTGGTAAAGACATCAGCTGGAGCTGTAAAGGCCTGACTGAGCTGGAAGATCCATTTACAAAATGGTTCACTCACGTGGCTCTTGGCAGGAGGCCTCAGCTCCTTGCTACAAAGATCTCTTCATAGAGTTGTTTGAGTATTCTCGTGACATAGCAGCTGGCTTCCCCCAGATCAAGTGACCCAAGATAGCATAAGACAGAAGCCACAGTGTCTTTCATTACCTAGGCTTAGAAGTCATTCACTGTCATGTCTGTAATATCCTAGTGGTTACACAGATAAGCCCTATTCAGTGTGGGAGGGAACTACACAAAGGCACAGAGAACAGGAGGCAAAGATCATTGGGGCTACCTTGAAGGCAGGCTACCATAAGGACTAATAGTTAGAATTTAGGAGTTAGGCTGAGGAATGGGATCTGTTGAAGAGGAATAAGAGTTATGAGGAAAACTAACACACAGCAGGAAAACTAGGACATAATAGTGTTCTAAAAGCCAAGAAAGGAGTATATCTAGAGGGACAGAATGATCAGTGATGTCAGATGCCGTAAGAAGATTGAGTGAGACAAGAACTGAAGAGAACATTGTATTTGGCAATTGGGAGTTCACTGATACCTCAAGGAAAGCATTTTGGGGGGCAAGATAGGGATAGAAGCCAGATTGAAGTGAGTTGAAAAATGAATGGTAGGTGAGGAAATGGAGAAAATGAACATGAATTTTACTTTTTGAATCTTGATTGGATGTTAGCTAGAGAAAGCTGCAGGGTCTAGCAAGGGTTTTAAATGGAAGAAACGTAGACATGTTTATATATGAGAAGAAATAAGTAGCAGAGATAATGATGCAGAGGGGAGGAATAATGATTAATGGCATAGGATCTTAGAAGGGGAGAAGAGAAAGGAATCCAGATTGCAGGTAGAAGCATTGACCCTGAATGAGAAGAGGTTTATACCAGATATCTATTGCTGCTTAACAAACCACCCCAAAAGTTGATGACTTAAAAAAAAAAATTATTAGCTCATGAGTCTGTTGGTCAGAAATGCGGGTGCTCTCCGTTAGGAGGTTCTTCTGGCGGACCCAGCTGGGCTCACTCTTGAGGCTGGGGCTGAGTGGTCCAAGATGACCTCACCTACATATTTGGTAGCTGCCAGGCTGTTGGCCAGGGTACTCTTGGTTCTCCTCCATGCAACTTCTCCCGCAGGCTAGCCCAGAAAGGACAAGAAACTAGATTTTACCTCTTGGTGAGAATTGCTGAGATAATTTGTGGCCATTTGCAACCTCGTTCTTTGATATAGGAGAGAAAGAAAGAGGATGAGTGTGAATGTAGATGAGGCTGTAGTGGGTATTTGCTGAAAGTAAAAGGAAGAAAAAAGAGTAGGGGAAGAAAAAAAGTAGTTTTCTACCATGTCTAGTCCTGTATCTTTTTTTTTTTTTTTTTGAGGAAGATTAGCCCTGAGCTAACTACTGCCAGTCCTCCTCTTTTTTGCTGAGGAAGCCTGGCCCTGAGCTAACATCCGTGCCCATCTTCCTCTACTTTCTATGTGGGACGCCTACCAAAGCATGGCATGCCAAGCAGTGCCATGTCCACACCCAGGATCCAAACCAGTGAACCCCAGGCCGCCGAGAAGCGGAACGTGCGCACTTAACCGCTGCGCCACCGGGCCAGCCCCTAATCCTGCGTCTTATTCATAATAGGCATTTGATAAATGTTCACTGAGTAAATGTTGAGATTTCTCGTAACGTTTCTGGCATTTCTCAAGAAGATAAATTTAAAAACTTAATTATTTTAACAATATGGAAATTATAAACAGTATTCTCTGCATGATGTTGGATGTTATTGTGTATACTATATAGACACAGAAAAAGGTCCTCTGATCTCAAAATGTATTTTTCAGTATACTGTCAATACAGTTGGCATCTTAATTAAGAGTAGCTTCTGGCCTCCATCTCTCCACGCCTTTGGCCGCCTGATGGCCTCTAATGAAAACTGTTATAAAATAGGAGAATGCTACAAGATGGGATTAGCAGTATACTTCACATGAGACCAACTTTCAGATCCAGATGTGTGTCCAACTCTTCACACTTGTTTAACTGTGAAAAATTCTTACTATCATAAACTGAAAGTACATCATACAATTACCAAATATTATTGATTTAAAGTAGACATCAGGGCCGGCCCAGTGGTGCAGCAGTTAAATGCACGCGTTCCACTTCCGCAGCCTGGGGTTCACCAGTTCGGATCCCGGGTGCAGACATGGCACCACTTGACAAGCCATGCTGTGGTAGGCATCCCACATAGAAAGTAGAGTAAGATGGGCACGGATGTTAGCTCAGGGCCAGTCTTCCTCAGCAGAAAGAGGAGAATTGGCAACAGTTAGCTTAGGGTTAATCTTCCTCAAAAAAAAAAAAAGTAGACATCATTGAAGTTAAGTTTGCCATATATTGTCTCTTTCTTTAATCATGAAAATACATTCCCAGAAACCAACAATATCACCCTTAGTATTGTGTAGATCACAGCTGTCTGCAACTAGCAATTCCATTTGGGGAGGAAGGATTGTATGTCTTTGCTCCCCAGTGGCAATAACAAGCTTCTTTTATTGTTGCTGACATTAAGATAGCTAAAGTCAACAGTGAGGTAAACAGTTCTTGGGACCATCTGGCAAGGATTTTTAATCCAAAATATTCTGTAAACACTGACTCCATTTGAATCCCCAGGACCTACTGTCCAGTCTCTATTAACTGCATTGTTATTTCAGTTTTAAGCAGTAATTGAAACAGCAAAATAGTAGACTGTAGACTTGGTCCCTTTACCTTTCTCTTTTAAAATATTGTTAGTTTCGTGAGAGATTCCAAGAAACTTAGCATTCTCTGAGGAAGCTTATAGTGCCTTATAAAGTCACCAGTAGAAGTAAATGGGGCCCTAACAGTTTCGATCATTAAGTATCTAGTGGATAGAGCATATTTGGAATTTCTTCATTTTCTGTTGGGAAATACGTTTTCTCTAT
Source organism: Equus asinus (assembly GCF_041296235.1). Classification (NCBI taxonomy): domain Eukaryota; kingdom Metazoa; phylum Chordata; class Mammalia; order Perissodactyla; family Equidae; genus Equus; species Equus asinus. Next base: position 48,122,355 of record NC_091801.1, read on the forward strand.
TTAAATGCGAGGCAGAAGTTTGGAATTGAGTTTTCTTTTTCCTGTATATTGCAAAATTTCTTTTTAAAAACAGTTTGCAATGTGACCTGGTTAAGACTTTTTAAGTCTTTCACAAGAAATGGCAAAGGAAGGATTGTGATAGAGCACTTTACCCAGTCCCAGGGCTGATTTCTGGAGTTTTCTACAAACCTGAATGAAAGGGAGTGACTGGGGATTATTTCAGCTATGAAGCACCCAGAGGAATGCTGCTGGTGCTGCTAATGGTCTCTCTGTCCCTCTTCTGGCAATAAATTTTAGATATTGGAATATAGCTTTGGAGGAAAATATACTGAAGATTCCTTAAGCTTTTTACAAGACACTCAAAGGCTTTTCACAAGCCAGTGCTTTGCAAATGTGAATTCTTGATGTCTAAACATAAAGGTCCTTTACTGAACTAATTTTAAATGTGATTTTTAATACGGAGTACTTGGAGAAAGAGAATGCAGCTGGACCATTAAAGCATGGTATTTTGCCATTTTTAAGTAATGGGAAATACTGATTAAGAATGTTAGAAAGATTTCAGTGTACATAATGTGATTATCTTTAATCATAACCTATTACCGCAAGTCTGTGAAACAAAAGCATTAGCTCTATTAAAGACAATGGCATACCTATTATACTGTGGCACTTTTTAAATTATTTCCATGCTGAACAGGATATTGAAGAACTTATTATCTAAAGGTCAGAATAATGCCCAAGACATGGCCAAGCCCAATGAGTGTCAGATGCATGGAATGTTGGATGACTTCATAGTTATGAAATTATTTCATTTCTCATGATAATTCCTCACTTGCCAAGTTAGTGAATTTTAAGAACTCTGAGAGCAGATTTTAAGATAAATGTGAAATAATCCATACTTTTGGAGTCAGGGACTTCCCTTCAGGCATTAGTTCATATTTGACTTGCTTGACTTACACTTGGGGATAAAATGAGTTAGGACAAGGTCTTAGATACCACATTCCCTTACTGGGAAAGAAAACCAACTTGCACAACTTTGGCTGGGTCATGTTTCTTGTTATACAGGCCCTAAGAAGCAGCGGTTGCCATGAAATACTTTATTTAACCTTTACAAAAATGTTTTCTTAGTATGGCAAGGCAGTTTAGTTAAATGAAAATAAATAACTGTAAAAATTGTGGATTTCTTTTATATCTATCTGTTGACTTCTTTTTTTCTAATTAAAAATTAGGGATAACAATTATAATTGTCTAAATTGCCATAATGACTAAAAATAAATTAAAGATTGCATAAAACTATTTGATTTCTTCTTAGGATACGTGTTGGCGTGTCTTCTGTTTTACATTCAACTAAATTTTGCTCAATGATGAATGTTACATGTGAGAACAATTTAAAAAAAATTTTATTCAAACTTTGGTTAGGTTTCTCTATTATTTATATTTGTGTTTAGTCAAAATTGTTTTTCAAACAAACAAAACCTGACAATTTGGCTTACAAACTCAGAATATTTTTCCAAATCTGAATGACTATCAAAGAATGTCTCCAGTTGCTTATCTTACTAGCTTCCATTTCTCAGCTCATTAAATTATTCTTTATTATTTCCATCCAACATACTTTTATCTCTTCCATTGAAGAGTTGGCTCCAACCAAAAACATGATGACCATGGACTATCATGCTGTCAGGAGAGTGTGTCTACACAGCACCAAAGTCTCCTGGCTGTTAGTGGAACTCAATTAAGCAGTTAAAGTTTTTATTTATCTTACTTAATTATTTAAAAAGAAATATGAATTATTTCATATTTTATAGACAGACCATCCTTTTCTATACACACACACACACATACATATCAAATCTCTCTGAATTTTCACTTTTCAACTCTTGGTGATAGTATCAAAGGTGAACAGTCCCAAAGACTGTTACACAATTCTAGACGTAAGGCAGCTGTTAATATCACAGCTCATGTTTTTTCAGCCACGTGTCATTTAAATATAGGTAAGCCCACACCCTTTAGAAGCATGAAAATAATAGATATGTGTAGTAGTGAAATGATCTCTTTAAAACAAGCCTATATATCATTTCATACTTTTTTTGCTGTATGCATTTATATCTGATTTCGTGATTGATATGTTCCAAAAAAGTTATGCATAAAATTATATGTTTTAATATATGAGAGAATTTGCTCATTAAATCTTTCTGCAAAAACTTTTGTGAAGTAAATTATTTTTCCCTAATTTAGATAATTTAGATTTAGATAATTTTTTAACAAAGAATACCTATTAAGCATCCCATTGTTTTGTAGATAATGTGTAAGTCAAAAGTGCCATACTCTTCATACTACTCTTGCTTGTTTTTAACTTATTTTTCTCTAAGTATGTAAATTTCAGCCAGAGATTGAACAGAGACTAATGCCTGAACAGTGAAAAACCATAAATTAATTCTTGACTTTAGATGTCTGTTCATAGTTATTTATGAAAAATCTTTTTTAATTTTAAAATTATTCTATGACTTGATTATAGATATATTGAAACATTTTAAGCCTTAATCTTTGCTAGAAATGTGTAAGATTCAACATCCAGTTTGCCCATAGAAATTCAAATGATGTATCATAAACTATACGGTGAAATGACACAATGCACTGTTTTAAAACTATGAACACTTATAAGATATGAATGACATTGTTTCTTTTTTATATTGATTATATGTATGTTGTTTTTCTTTCATACCTATGACATTTTCTCCCATGTTTCTTCATCCAGTTGTCTTTTTGTTCTGCATAATTGTAAAGGTTTTCAAGTTTTTCTCCTGTAACAGTTATTCATACTTGCTCTATTTCCATCAGTGTAGATTGCTATTCTGCCAATGCATTTTCAGTTTCTTTGCATTTATTTCTTACCTAAATCCCTTTTTCTATCATCTAGTTTTTTTTAACCTCAGGCTGTTTTCTGTTTATAGCAGACTGTTCTTTCCTCTCTATATTTTTCTACAGTTTTATAGAAATCATGTATTTTTAGAGAAAATGAAAAACTTTCCTGAGACTTTTTTCCTGAATTCTGCAACAGTGTGCTTACATTAACTAGTCTCTTCTTCCCCTTTTTTTTTTTTAAAGATTTTATTTTTTTCCTTTTTCTCCCCAAAGCCCCCCAGTACATAGTTGTATATTCTTAGTTGTGGGTCCTTCTAGTTGTGGCATATGGGACGCTGCCTCAGCATGGTTTGATGAGCAGTGCCATGTCTGCGCCCAGGATTCGAACCAACGAAACACTGGGCCACCTGCAGCGGAGCACGCAAGCTTAACCACTCGGCCACAGGGCCAGCGCTTCTTTCCCTCTTTTTTTAACATGATATTCTCTTTCCTTTTCTTTGCAGTGTTTTTTCATAGGTCTCATGGCTCATTTTCATATCATTTTTGCTGTTTATTAATGATTATATTACAAGGATTGCCCTTGGTTAGACTCTATTATCACTTGAGGAATGGTGAGATTTTTATTCTCGTATCCCCAGCTACCGGGCAGGATGATAAAGTCAGTTCCTATTTCACTTCCCGTTTTTTAGCTGGCATTTCCTAATATTTCTCAATGATACAGAGGTGAAAGTTTCTCCTGCATCCTTTCATGCTTCTCGGCTATCCCAAACTGTCAAAATCCATGAAAACTAGTTTCTTTTGTTCACAACTACTGTTTTTGTTGTTTGTTTTTCCTGAAGAAAGTTCATCTATGATGTTTGTCTTGTGATGACCACTCATAAAAAAACAGTGGCTGCTGCTGGAATCTTTTGTTTCCTACAAGCTATTATCTCTGAATAGATGTAGAAAGACCAGAGAGGTAGTGAATAGCATTATTTCAAACAGCCCAACAATTGTCAGATACTTTGTTTTGATGTCTTTAACCCTTCAGTCCCTGCTGTTTATTGATGATTCACGCTCCGAAGGGAAGTGGCAGGTACTAACCTAAGAGTTCACTGCCTCTTCAACCTCCCTTTCTGTACCACTCTGTCTAGGGCAGGTCCCCTCCCTAACTCTCACCTCTCCTCATCCCTAAGAATCTATACATATGGCTCTTGGCTCCCCAAGACCAAGATCTGACATCCGAAACAGTGGTTTTATTGCAGTATGACTCTTTCCTTGCCAGGATCAAAATTCAATAAGTTCCATTTGGGTTATGATCAAAGCTATTAGAATCATGTAAGCTAATGCGTTCATAATATAAAGTTAATCTTCCAAATTACATTGATGAGAAGCTATTTGCACAAATGATTTGAAGCCAGAGCTTGCTGCTACAACTTGTCTTTGTAATGGAATCAATGTGCTTTGTAGACATTAATTTTGTACGGAAAGAATGACTCCAAGTTAGGCTGTCACCTGCTTTTATCAGAAATCACAGTCCCCTATGTCTTTTACTCTATTTCAATGTGCCTTTTTTCATGTTATTTTTTGGGAGCAAGTAAAATATGTCCTCTGGTCAATCTTTTAACTTCCCTAAGCAGAATACATCTGGAGTCCTACAACAGTTTTTTTCTTCCTCTCATAAAATTTTGCAGTATAACTTTCTTGTTAAATATCTGTTTCTTCCACTATGTTGTGAGAATTTTCAGTGCAAGTAATGTGTCCCAGTTGTCTCTATATCCACTATGTGTAGTATCGTTAGTTGGCTTATGGTAAACATTTAATAGATGTAGACCCTAAAAATATTTGCTAAATTGAAAAAAAAATTATTGCCCTAGGAAAAAGTCTCAAATAATTACATTAAACTGCTCCAAGAATCATGTGAATAAGTAATATAGCAAGCCAGACCCTGTGCAAGGAGCGGTGAGGCTACAGAGACGAACTGAGGATCTGTCCCCCTTTTAGGAATGTGCCAGCAATGCACATGGGAAAGCTGTGCCACTGCCTGGGACATATGGGGAGATTTCATGCAGCAGACTGAATTTGAGGTTTTAAAACAGAAATATATTTCTTTTTATTTGAAAAGCAAGTGCTGTACGTCTTCTATTAGATACTTCTCATTTTAGTAATATTAATTTTTACCTGATTGCAAAGTAATACATATTTATAGTATGAAATTTGGAAATTACATAAAAGCACACAAAACTTACACACAAAAAGGAAACAAAACACATAATCTGTAACCCGAAGATAACCGCTGTTAGCATTCTGGCATATTTCTAGCCATTTTCTCCCTTAAGAATAGGCATATATACTTTTTGTTCATTGTACAAAAGTTGGGATATATACCTACGTATCTTTTTGTAGTCTGCTTTTTTTTTTAGTTAATCTATTGCTAACTAATGCTGTTAACGCTTTTTTGTCCCAGGATTTTTTTTCAGTGGCTTGAGAGGATTTTACAGTATAAGTGTGGTTAAGAATAGAGGGTCTGAGTAAACAGACCTCAGTTCAAAACTTATACCTTGCCCTCCCCAGCACCATAGCCCTGAACAGGTCACTCAACCTCTCTGTAACTCAGTTTTTTCATCTATAAAATGACACAAAAGTATCTAGCTTGTAAGATTGTTGTAAGGAATAAACAAGGAAATATATAAAAAGCACTTAGCCCAGTGCTTGGCACAGAGTGTGTGTATAATAACTGATAGCTCTTATTGTTTTACTGTATTTTATTTGACCAATATCCTGGTAATGCCAAATTTTCACTACTAAATCAGTGCTGGAATAAGCATACATCTAGGTAAATCTTTTCACATATCTATAATTATTACCTTGGAATAAATTCCTATGTAGAATTGATGAGTTAATGAATATCTGAAACTAAGATTTTTGATACAAGGATTACTCTCCAGCTACAATTTTCCTTCTAACTAACACTTTGTAAGTGCGCCAGGTTTCCTTCTTTTCTAAGAGGTTGTTTTATGCTGACTGTGCAGTATTTGTGGCCTTCATTGAATTCACACAGTCTTGAGGGGAAACCTACAAGCATGCATATTTTGTGGATGAATAAACTGCCCGACACTTGTGTGATGACAGTAAAGCCTCCATTCTATCACCTCCTGAAAGATTGATTTGGAAAGCTTTCTTTCTCTTTCTCCTTTTTTCTTTCAAAATACGCTGCATCAAAGAGTCCAAGTTATCCACTAGAAAATAATTGTTTGATTTTTTCCACTTTACCATTCTTTTAGGTGCAAGATTGTATTCTATAAATGTGAAAGGATATGTAGGGTCCTAAGAGATCCAGAAGTGAATCAAGGTGACACCAAGCATTGGCCGTTATCTAGAGATTTTTCTACTTGCTTTTTACATTATTTCAGATACTCTGAACATCCTGAAATTCAACTGCTTTGAAAAAACAATCATGATGACATATTTCATTTTATTTTTATGTTAATTTATTGGTATAAAATGTACTATCAGTTCCAATTATGCATTCCAAAATAGCAGTTTAACTTTGATCTGTTTAATTTGGTCTATAGCTTTCCAGATAGACAAGAATTTTTTTTTTAATATTTTAACTGAATTTGCACTCATGATGGTTACCTAGTATATCATTTGAGGTCTGCTTTATGCCTTAATATCAATATTGCAATGTCTGAATTATGGCTCTAAGGGATTACATTAATTTGTAGTTTAATTTAGTATCATTATCTGCATAAATAAAGCAAATCTCCTGTGTTGAAAGATCATTCAAAATAGGAATTGTTCCTAAATATTTGGATTTGATACTCATTTTATGCTATTTTCTGCAGAAATACAACCACTGAAATTTTTGAATATCAACTTTGGGTTAATTTTTAATAATCCTAATTCATTTATTCAACGAGTATTGAATGCCTACTATGCACTGGGCTCTTGGGATATAGTGATAATTTTAGAAGTTTAAAAAATAAATATGGTGCCTAAGCTTTAATATGTATGGTAATGCATAACAGATAAATATTAATGTATATTAATATATACATATATTCAGTAGTTATTTCACTTGGATTGCATGTTAATTTTTTAGAACTCCTAAAATTTCTACAAAGAATACAATGGAATGGGAAATTTTTTGAAGTTATTTAGATTTTCAGTTTCTTTTTTAGAACATTACATATTATTGCACAGTAAATTATTATGAAATGCAAAAAAATGCATGTGAATCTGAAGACAAATTTTTAATTTATGGTTGTTTAGGTAGAAATAATCTTGATAACAGTTTTAAAATGAATAGTGAAATAAAGTTAACAGAAAAGGATCTGGTACCTTCATTTATATTTAAGATACAATTTTTTTTAATTTCTTAACCATCACTTTCTCTTCCTTATTGTACCCTGTTTTCCTAGATTTCATCTTGTTTTTCTTTCCTTTGTAATATATCAAATCAGGAATTCTCTCTTTGGATCTGTCTGTGGGTGGTCCTGAGAGCTGATCCCAAATCCCCTGATGAGTAATTTAGTTTTATTTTGTATTGAAAAAAAATGAATGGAAAGCTGTATATGCTCCCATTTGAGATCTTCAGTGGAAAAACTACAAATTTAGTCTGGCTGCCACTGCAGCACTGGGGGGGTCTGCTGGAGAAAAAGAAAATGTAGCCCCTTGGGATCTTCCAACAAGTGTGGCCACTGTACAACCTGCCTTATTACTTAGGTTCAGTTCCCATTGAAAAGTTCGAACAAGAGCGGTTCGTATTTGACTTTTTTCCCCCAGTGGAAGATATTAGGCACCAGTTAAGTAGGCTAAGGAGAATGAAAAGCCTTAATGGAAAAGATGGTAAAGGAAGTGAGTCAGTAAGAGAAACTTAATAGAAAAGAGGGAAAGAAAATTTCCAAATTGATAAGGAATGTAAAAATACCTTGGGCTCCAGGCGAAGGGATAGTGATTTTGGGCTAAGCCCATTGCTTCCTCCCCCCCATTTTTCTGGCCCACTTTACCTCTCAGCCTGACTATTGCAGTTGTCCTCCCACCTCCAAACTCCACTCTTAAGACCATCCTTTCAACACATCGCTTGCCTAGACAGAAGGCTTCAGTGGCTACCCACTAATTCCTGAATGAAGCACAATGACTTAGCTTAGTAAAGCAGGGCTGGCCACAATCTAGATCTATCATCTGACCTTATCCCTCACTTCTTTTTTCCTATTCCCTTTTCTCCAACCAGTCGAGACTATTAACTTTGCCCCAAGCATACCTTCAAACTTTCACATCTCAGATTGCCACTTTGGCCCGGAAATAAGGGGTCATCTCTTTGCCAGTTGAACTCCTGCCCAAACTCTGAACTCAACTGCTTCATAAATCTTTCCTCATCACAGCAGCCTAGAACAAGCCCTCCCTTCTCTAGACTCCAGTATCACTTTTGTACCTCTCCTAATGCCTTGTTAGCTATTTGCACATCTTAGTTTCCTTATAAAATATTAAACTCCTTGTGGGGCAAAGAACAACTCTTCTTCCTTGTTTCCGCCTAGCATAGTGCCTTCCTTGTAGTACCTGAGTAATAAAAATATATTGGATGAATGATAGAAAGAAATCTCATTATGATCAGGTAGTCCAACACAAATTTCACACTTTCATGCCTTTGACATAGAAATGAAAATAGATATGAGTGTTTGTTATTAAATAAAAACTTTTCAGAAGCTGTGGCAGTGAAATTTAGTCAGTGGGTCCAGTAAGAACAAAACTTCCCAGCCTCACTTGATGTCCATGGTGCCTGAGCACGGCTGTCTAGTGCCTGAATCAGTTACACCATGAGAAAGACCAAGTACTGCTGCGCCTCCTGAATTCCTTTTGGTAGATTTCCTCTCTTAGGAATATGATGCCTTTCCTAATAAATTATATACATCTAATTGCCAATGATATTTAGATGCTTTTTAACAGTAGACCAAAGAATGAAAATACTCAACTGATGATGCATGTGGGGAGAAGTTATGTTTTTCTCCCACTTAACTTTTCTATGTGAACAAGTTATCTGAATTTTCATAATTCAAAGAAAATATCTGCACCAACATTCTGAGAACAAATAGCTGCCAACTGAAACCTGACAGCATATTCCTTGGTGGCATTCAGTCATTAAAAGCTATCTACACAGTGTGAGCAGCTACTTAAAACTGAGCTCATATGCAAATGTGAACACTCCTCAATTAAAATTACATTGTGTATATTTAAACTTTCTTTAGAGGCTATGGAATTTTCAGGAAAAATATAGCTGAGCTTGACCTTAAATACCTTGCCTCATTATTTTTTTGTCACTCCCAGCTACTAGTCTCTCTAAAGAAAACAACTTTCTTGTTTCTTTTAGTTTTGTCTGTGCCCTGAGCTTTATTCCCAATGGCTGCTACAAAAAAACTGAAATGATTCCAAACACTGCTAGTGTTTTTTTTTTTCCTATAACTGATATTTAAACATCAAAGATATACTGATGCTTTTATCTTGTAGAGTGCATATAAGACCAAATTTTCCCTAAAGGTATTTGCTGTCCAGTATGCTTTTTGTATTTGTTTTGTTTTTTAGTCATTAGCTTTCCTTTTGGAAGTCATCTGAATGGTAGCCTTTTGATTTCATAGGATCACTGGCAATTATGTGGAGGGGGCTATACTGGAATGGGGCTATATTAAAAACACAGAGATGAGTTAGGAGGTTTTTAAAAAATATTTTATTAAGATATTTAAAAATTGAAAAAAGCCCTCCCTTAATTATCCATGAAAAATCATATTGTGATAACCAATGACCTTGGGAAATTTTTAAATTTAAACACTTTATAAGTGCTCCTCCTAATGCTAAAACTAAAAAATAATCTTTCCATCAAAAGACTTTTATTATTATGGCAATTCCCATGTAAATTCTTAATGTATTTATTTTAAGGACCTATTATGATAGCCCTTACAGAACATTTTCAGTTTTATTGATTCTCTTAATTGGTAAAATGTTTCATGCAATTAGCCTTTAGTTAGCTCTTCTACAAAATTATATATGATATGAAGGAAAGTATGTTTTGTATCATATAAATATTTTTCCTAAAATATCAGTTTTATTTCCTTATACTTAGTAATTGTATAAACACTGTTTATTTTTATTTAAACATGTGTCCTAAAGAAGCAGTAATTATTATGTTGTTTTGGAATACTTGTTCAGTTAAACTGATTTTCTTAGTTGCAGTTAGTTGGGAGAAGTGGAAAGAGGAAATATTTGATGACCGTGAAAGAAATCCAAATATTACCAACAGTGGCAATTCTATATGGTTAAATATGAATATGAAACACGTTACTCAACTGGTAAAAGTTACAATAAGTGGGGGAAAAAACTACAAAGAACAAAGACATTTTCTTGTACATTCAACATGTTGAAGGTATTTCTAATTGGATGTATGAGCTCTTAAGGAGAATATATTAAATGAACTACATTCTCAAATTGCTATTTTGTTCTTTATTGAAACAAAACATGAAGAATGGCAATTTAGGGTCAAAAATAATGCCACAAACCAAATTTAACTTTAATTACTGTCTTCTCATAAGAAGGAATAAACTAACAGCCAAGACCAAGGTTTTTTCATACTTTTCAACTTTCTTGTCCTCCAGATGAATGAAATGATCTTTTCTCAAATGTTTAACAGGCCTTTTACCATTTGATAGGACACTTATTTTTAAGAAGGTTTAAAAATACAATCTGGAAAATCACATTGACTCTATGTGGCATATTTGCTATTCTTAGCGTGGTTGAATAGGCTGGAAGTGGATGAATAATGCAGGTTAGAAAGAAAACAGATGCTAAATATTACAAATCGGAAGGTTTTCCAGCAATGAGACTTTCATTTTAGGACTAAATTTTTGTTGGCACTTTTGGCATTATGACGATTATTGTTTCTCTCTCCAGCTGTTACACATCTGTATTGAAGGTTGGGGCAACTGGCGTTGGTCAGAGCCCTTCAGTGTGGACCATGCTGGGACTTTTATTAGAACTATTCAATACAAGGGTCGAACTGCTTCACTCATCATCAAGGTTCAGCAACTCAGTGGAGTGCAAAAACAGGTACGTTCCTTTGTGTTCACAACTTGGACAACACTTAATTATTTGATGTAGTTAACAGAAGGGACACTTAAAGAAATGAAAATAATTAATAATAAAAATCACAGTGGTATGACTAGATATGCCTACTACTACCGTGCACATGAGCACTTAGTAGAGCTTATTGATGATCCTGATGATCACGATGGCTTCAAATCCCTTGTCCCACATCTTTTACAAGAGCTGCTAACGAGCAGTAAAATTTACTGATTTTAGTTTCACCTCTTCTCCCTGTCACCACCTACCTTCTGGTGGAGGTGCTAACGAGCTGTGAAATGGCCAAAAGGCCTTTATTGAAAAGGAAAAGAAGCAAAGGATGGTGGGGACTCTGGATAATCCAACAGCGGATAACCAGGAGGAAGTTCTCATGCATGTGAGAATAATCCGTGAGAAAGTGTTATACTCACCCATGACGGAGTGGGCCTGGGTCTCCAGCAAGCTTTTCTTTTCCTAGGAGTTAATATTAACTGCAGTAAAAATTCACTGCAGTCTAACTCTTGGCATATAAAACCTCAGCTCTCAGCACATATTTTTACGTATTTTATAAAACTTCCTTTTGGCTGTTTTTGAAGTTCTAAGACTGCAAAGGGGAAAAAAAGTATCTGACGCTTTTTTTGTGTTCTTAAGATGTGAAAATGTGGTTTTTAAAAGATGTTTTTCAAGCGTGGAGCATATGACAAAAGTAGGAAAAAAAAAGGAAGTATTAAAATCTGAAAACTGGCTTCCCTGCACACATAATAGCTGGATTTGTCATAAGAGTTTTAACATACACATCTGCATCTGGATTGCAACAGTCTATTCAGAGTTTATGTGAACTGAGGACATGATAGAAACAGCACTTGGTCCCTGGAAAAGGAAAAGGAGAGCTTTCTGTATGGAGCAGCAGGGGCTACTCCATTGCTGTATGCCAGAACAAACAGGAAGCAACTGGTGAGGTGAACAGTAGGACCCGTACCATGTGCATTCTTGGTCTGCACCTAATCAGGGAGCTGGACTTCATGTTCTCATTATTGTGGGCAACGCAAGTGAAAAGAGAACTACAGCAGAGGAGTCTCAGAAAAGAAGCTTATGAGTCTTCCTAATCAACTGACCATTCCTCTAAGTATTTGGTTTTTGCCTGCAATGGAACAGGGTAAAATGAAAGACACTAAGTATGTGACACAGTCTTTGCTCTTAAATTGTAAATTTATATAAACCCAAGATTATACAATTGACAGTAAATGTGAAGGGAATTTAGAGGTTTCACTAAGAAAATATGACTTGAGCTGAGCTTAGGAAAAAGTAGAATTTGGATTAAGAGAGGGCATTCCAAGTAGCAGTATAGCATAAACAAAGATATAAATGTGGGACAAATGGGTCGTACTCAAGGACTCATGAGGGGACCAGCCTAGCTAGTGTGAGCTTTGAGCTGGAAAGTCATAAGAACAAGAAGTATCACTGACTGCCATCTGCCCTCAGAACTCTCTTACATGGATATGCTCTAAATAGATATCTGCCAGTTAATACATGCTGTTTTTCTGATTCTGTCACTCATGGTCTTTCAAGAATGTCTTATCTACCTTCCCATTCAACAGCATGCCTGAGAAATGGTCACTCAGCATCTGTTTCAATACTCCAGATGAGAGGCTCATTCCCTCACATGGCAGCCCCTTCCGTTGTTGATTACTTCCAGCTCTTAATAAAGTTCTCTCCTAATTTTGAGCTAAAATCTATCACCATTCACCCAGTTTTTACCATTCCTCAGAACTTGTGAAATGTACACAACAAGCACACAACCACTTATTGTGAGGCCTCTACTCCTCTATGTTACAGCCCTTCAAAAACATGAGGGAAGCTAGGATGTTTCCCTTTAGTTTTCTTCTCTCTAGGCCAGTGGTTTTTCTCAAACTCGAACATATATCAGAATCCTCTTGAGGGCTTGTTAAAACACAGATTTCTGGGTCCCACCCCCAGAATTCCAGATCCAGTAGGTCTTGGGTGTTACGTGATAATTTGTATTTCTAACGAGTTCTCAAGGGATGGTGATGCTGCTGTTCCAGGGGCCGCACTTTGACTGCCATAGCTCTGGTCTAAACTTTGCCAATTTATTCCACTCTTTTGCATGTGGTTGCTAGAACATTTACCAATTAGTAGAATGGCGGAGTCCTTCCATGGAGAAATGGTTTTCATGGTAAGTCATATGGTAAAGATCATGGGCAACTGGCTCTATCCCCTTGCTAGCTGTGTAATCTTCAGCAAGTTATTTAACCTTTGTGAATCACTTTCCTCATAGGTAAAATCAGGATAGTAATAATGCCTTTCTCACCAAGTTAGTGTGAGGGTTAAATGAGTTTGAATGTGTAAAGTGCTTGCAGTCTGCCTGGCCCACTATCATAACCCAATAAACTTTAGTTACAAGTACAATAATGAAATATTCCCGGACATGACTAACACTTGTTGGACTTCTTTGTGTAACAACAATGGGGCCTCATTTTTGCACAGATATTATCTATTTTCAAGGAATGATATTAAGTTTCAGGAATAAATTAATATATATTGTGTTCCTGATCAGATATTATACATTGCAACAGTATACCATAAATGGAAAGAGTTAGTGGTGGGCAAAAATTTTTTTTTAATTATCACAAAATGTTACCTTTTTTTTTCTGATTGTAAAATATTTCCCAGCCCTAGTACTTATTACCTATATGATCTTAAATAAATTTCTTAACCTTTCCATGCTTCATATTCCTTTTGTAAAAGAAAACACCCAATAAATATTAGTTTACTATTATTTTTGTTAATTGTTATAAAATATTTCTGAAAACACAGAGAAGTCTAATGAAGAAAATAAAAATTACCCTTAATTCTGCCACCCAAAAATAAATACTATTGTTAGTTTTGTGTGCTTTTTCTACTCTTTTTTTCTATGCAGATATTTTTTTAACCTACTTGAAATGTTTTTCAACTTGTTGTGTTCACTGAACACTGTATAACGCTTATCTTCTCATGGTATCTAAACTTCCTGAAATTACCCTTTTAATGGTTACATAATAATCTACCATATGGTATATTGAAACACATTCAGACGTTCCCTTGTTGGGCTTTTAGATAATTTCTAATCTGTTGCTATAGTAAATCCTTAAATAAACATTGTTGTGTATAAATATATGTCCCAATTTCTGAATCTGTCCTTAAAATAACTTGCTATGAAATTTAATTATTGAGCAAAGGATATGAGTGTTTTTGCAGTGCTTGATGCATATTCCCCAACTAAAAAGATGTATTTTATTCTTTAACCAAAATTCATAGTTTTTTCTCACCAAATTCTTGTTAGGGCTACACTAATCTTTCAAATAACTAAATATGTATTTGTCCCAAAACTTCTGCTGAATTTCTGAGTTTTTCAAACCATTAGCATTTTTTTTTAAATCTTGATTTTGTAAAGAGGGGATCAGATCAGGACCAAAACAAAAAATTTCCATACATTGCAAGTTTAAGGAATCCTTTTAATCTTCCTCTCTGTTATTGTCAAATACACAGATTTTAAGGCATCTGGTGCCAAATCACTTTCAGGATTCTTCCAAATGTTATTTGTACTGTTGAATGTTAATAATCCTTTTCTATAGGGACTGCCTCTCACATTTTTCACTGCTTCTACCCTATTTATAATAAATACTCTTAAAAAAAAGTAATAGGTAGAATCTAGCCAAAGAGGAAAGGACTATTTGAAGAGCAATAATAGCAGCATAAGTGGCCCTCACATTGTATTTACCTTTCTAAAAGGAAGTGTCCTCTTCTCCCACAAGAGCTGGGAAAGTCCATTTTTCATTCCCACTATCATGGAAGGCACATACACAATTCATATTGTGAGTTTTAGCATTTCTTGTCCTAGTCAAATGAGATTGAGCTCTATATTAGGGCCATTTGAAACCTTAGCAGAGTACTGAAAAGTGGAACAGAGAAACAGCAATTCAGTTAAACTAGAATGAAGCAAACGGAAAGTGCTGTATACTGAATGCAGGTAATAGTGAAAGGTTCAGCAGGCCGCCATGCCAGCTTCAAGACAACTGCCACATGTATCCAAGCTGTGAAAAACCTTTGTAGTCAGTGATATTTAGTCTCTCATCTCTCTCTCTTTCCCCTTCCTGTGTCTGTCTTTCTCTCTCTGTCGCTCTCTCTCTCTCACACACACACACAAGCAAAAATTTATAATGTCTTTTGAATTGGGTTTAATTTTTTATTGTCAGGGTAGATTAACTAATATTCAGATTAGCTCCAGTTAGAGTACATCAGAGACATAGGATCTCCTCAACAAGTCAGGATAGGAAGGAAGACAGGAACCAAGCTTCCAGAAGAGCTTCATGGATTTCTGCCTCCCTCATATCTTGGCTTCTTTCCTTCTACCCCACCTGGGCCTGGAAATTTGCAATAAACCACAGCTGCCTAATTAATTACCAAGCCCCGTTTGGGGAAGTGAATGTGTGCAGCTCCCTGATGTACTTTAACCACAGTAATATGCCCCTGGATAGTGGAGAATTGGCTAAAGCTCATGTGAACAATGACGTTTGGTTATCTGTACCCTGCCTTTCCTATACCTCTCTCATTTCTCCAATTGAATGAAAATTGATCACATATAAAATTTCTCAGGAATTTTGTACATTATACAGCTACTCATGTACAGGTATTTGCTTCCATGTTTCCCATCTCTTCACTGAAGAAAGCTGTACCACTCTAAAAACTTAAATGTATATATGTATGTATATATATATATTTTTTTGTATCTTTATACATACACTTTTAATCATGGTTAAGGTATCATTTTCCAGTGCATCTGGTGCTCTGGAGTTATTCTTTAATATCACTACTACTCTTGGCACTGATCTAATAAGAGTTCTGAAACCTGCTAAGTAAAATCATATGTGGAAATCTTCAATACACGTCTTTGTGGCTTTGGGGAAAGAGAGGAATTAGTGTGAAACCTGGAAATATGTATTAAAGAGAAACCCTACATTAGAAAATATTAAGTAGCTGTCTTCAACTGATAAATTAATCTTGAAATTCTAACCATAATTTTCAAAATAAAGGTATTGTGAGTGTTGCCACTTTGAAGAAAAGCAGACATGGTTCTCACTGAACCCTACATGGGAGCAGCCATGAAGAGCACCACTCTGAGGAAGTAGCCATTTTGGATTTTCCTTCATCTAAGTAGTCTTCCCCCCCGGCCACTTTTAAGGGTTTTCTTTTTATCAAATTTGAAAACCTATTTAACAGGATTTTTAGTTGAAAATGAAACTATAAAAACCCACCAAGAGGATCTTTGTCTTTAAACAAAGTGAGTCCCAGATGGTTGCACAGATTCTGTGGTTTCTGTGAGAGACAGCAAAATTCTCTTCTAAATCTCATGGGGCCCAAAGGTTTTGAAGCAAGAGGAGTGGGCATATCCAGAGTCAGAACAGAGTGAAGTACTGCCTCAGAGCTTCCAAATGTTTATTTAAATTTAGGCGATGCTCTGGCATGGTAAGACTTATCTTGAGTGTCTAGTAACCCTTAGCATATACTAAAGAAAAGCTTGCTGCTAATTTAGGACTCATAGTTTGGTTGACTTTTGTTATTGTGAAAACGTTGTTTTTAAAGATGATAATGGCCAGAGTATCTAGGGGAAATATAACAGTTAAGCACAGCTTGATTTTTATACATGTGTTCCTTCTAAAGAAAATTCAAAAGAATAGATCATTGGAAAATAAATCTTTGATAAAATGGTAAACCTCACTATTCAAATAATGCAAGTTGAAACAACAATGACAATTTTTGATCTATCAATGTAGCAGGTTTGTTTTGGGTAAATCATAGTTCATTCATAAATAGTTATTAATATTTATTTGTGTAAAGATGTGTTAAAAATGAGGATTACAAAGTATTCTTAATGATATAGGAAAATATTTCATTTAGGATGCTTTCAGCTTCAAGTTACAAATTGGGCTTTTTAATCTTCATAGCAAGTTAATGAGGCAGATGCTATTATTATTCCTATTTTACATTTATTATCTCCTAACAAGAAGGAAGAAGGCAGGTTTGGTGTTGGTTAGTCATGCAACTCAGTGCTATATCTGCTTCTCTGCCATCCTCTTAGATTTGCCTTCCTGGTTTCAAGACGGCTGCAAAAGGATATATATATCCTTTCATAACATCTGCCATGAGAGAAAGGAAGGAGGGCTTTTTATTCTCAAATTGTCTCCCTTATTATCAAGGAGTAAAATCTATCCCAGAGCCTTTTAACAGTCTTCCCTTTTCATATTATTAGCCAAAACAGAGTTCCATGTTCACCCCTAAACTAATCATTGGCAAAAGGGAAATGGAATTACCAAAATTAGCTTGTACCAGTTATAGTACAGCCTCTGGGAGCCAGGGGCAGTGTCCACCTTCCCAGGGTACTTTGCTGCTTTTTGAGACCTAAACCAAATCAGAGTTTTTAATAGCAAGGGAAAAGAAAGGACCAGCTATTTGGAATGGAACCAGTGGTGTCTGCCACATTTATCTTATGATGGGCAGACTTTATTCTCTTTTTTATGATTTCTAAGTTTTCTTAATTAGTAGGTATTAATTTAATGAGAGACAGACTGTCAGGGTGATATCAACACAGACTCTGGGCCAGACAGTCTGGGTATCATTGGGCAAGTTATTCAATATTTTTGTGCCTATTTTCCCCTTGTTAAGACAAGGAATCATAGTAGCACCAGTTTTATAACATTGCCGTGAGATTAAAAGAGTTAATTTGTGAAAATGCTCTGTATTAGTCAGAGTTCTCCAAAGAAACACAACCAGTGGGATGTGTGGGGGTGTGTATACCATATATATATATATACACACACACACACACATATGTGTACATAGAGAAGGAGAGGGAGAGATTTATTATAAATTGGCTCAAACAATTATAGAGGCTGAGAAGTCCCAAGATCTGCCATCTGCAAGTTGGAGACCCAGAAGAGCTGATGTGTAGTTCCAGTTCAAAAGCCAGTAAGCTAGAGATCCAGTAAGACCTGATGTTTCAGTCTGAGTCCAAAGGCTGGGAAAGACCAATGTCCCAGCTCAAGCAATTAGGCAGGAGTTCTCTCTTACTCAGTCTCTTTGTTCTATTCAGGTCTTCAGTTGATAGGATGAGTGCCACTCACATTAGGGAGGGCAGTCAGCTTTACTCAGTCTACCAATTCAAATGTTAATCTCATCCAGAAACACCCTCACAGACACACCCAGAATAATGTTTGACCAAGTATCTGTGCATCCCGTGGCCCCTTCAAGTTGACACAGAAAATTAACCATCACATGCTTAGACCTGTAAATATATTATATATATATATTAGTTATTTTTATTTTATCATCAGAAAAATATTACAAATAAGGAAATCCAGATGTGAACGTCCTATTTTCCCCAATCATGGTGAATATTCATATTACAGAAGGATTTGCTTTCTAAAAGTATTTATTGCATGAGAATAAATTTTGTATTATCTTTTCAATTTCAACCAATTTAAGAGATACTTCTTAATGCCTCTATGAACTATACTCTTAGCTGGATAAAAAATTGGATAATTCCTGGGTTTAATGGATAATTCTGTGTGTTTTATAAAGATACATGCTTCCATACTGTAAGAAAAAGCTGAATAAAATAAAATATAGTTAGATATCCAAGTTAAAATTTGTTTGTATTATCAGTTTATGTAGAGACCTCTTATTGCGTAAGTGTGCGATAAACCCTTGGAAATCAGCTTCAGGAAATAAATTGATCACTATTGTCCTCTTGGCTTTGAGAGATGAAGTCTCGTTTTCCATCCCCATCCTTTTTGACTGCTACATTATTTGATACTGGTAGTTCACCCCTCCTGGTCAGTCTTTTCTCTTATGGCTTCAGCAACACCTTCTCCTGATTCACCTCCAGACTCCTTCACCCCTTCTTCTCTGGCTTCTCACCCTTCCTCTGCCCTTGAAGTGTTACTCAGTTGCTGGGTTTGAACCTCCACCCTCTCTTCCAGGTAAACTATCTTCTGTCTGTGCACATTTGCAAGGCTTTTATTTCTAGCCGCACCTTCACTCTCAAACACATGACCAGTAATTTCTAGGTGGGCACGGACTCTGCCTGTGTGTCTGTCCTTTGAATACTGCAAATTCAACATGACCAGAGCAAAATCCCTCCTCTCCTTCCAAGCCTCTTTTTCTTCTTGCACTCTCTAAATAAGCTAATGACTTCATTTTCTTTCCATTGAAATCAACATAGTTTACTTTGTTTGCACAATTCCCAATTTGTGAATTCTGAATTGATGAAACCTTATTTATTTTATTATCTATTAGATTATCATTTGTGGAAGACAGATCATCTGTAGTTACTTGTCTCAAAGCATAGAACTAAAAGTCGTTCAGCATTACTTTGGTCAAGATGGACAAGCTGTGGTTCGAGAACATTTTGACTGCCTCACAGCCAAACAGAAATTGCCTTCATACATACTAGAAAACAGTGAACTGACAGAGTTGTGTGTGAAGGCCAAAGGAGATGAAGATTGGTCAAGAGACGTGTGCCTGGAATCCAAAGCCCCTGAGTATAGCATTGTCATTCAGGTATGAGAAGTAGTACAGTCTAGAATAGAGCAGCTTTAAAATTAAAAATTTCTGATTATGTTCTTTATTCAGTACAGCACTTAATTTATTAAAATGTGATATATACAAAAGAGAGGAGACCTGAAATGGTATGAAAAGGCTTTGAACATTATTTCTGAAACTGTTACCTCCCTATCCCATGACAACACGATTGTATCAGTTCCAGTAGTTCTTATAGCCAAGATACTGTCCTTCCCAGAAGGAGGCAAGCTATATCTTGAAAAAGATTCTGATGCACCAGGGCTTGGGGGGGTGAGGGCAGTGGTGAAGGAAGTCATCCTCACTTGTGAATTTTTGTGATGGTCTGTTACTTTTTTATCTCTTCCTTAATCTCCACTATCATCACTTTTGTTCCCTTAATGATCAGATCCTCTCTGTCATTCTCCCACTCAGTCTTGTATCAGTTTTTCCTCATACAAATCCTTTTGTCTTTATGGAAAGAACTGGCCCCATTGACTCATTATACATTCACTTTATGCCATAATGAAGTCTGTTTTTGCTTAGTTATTCTTTTTTTAATGGCTTTTTTCTATAACTTCAAACTTTTTAATCCTCTAAACTGATACTGTATCTGTGCCTTATTTTGATTAATTAGTAAACTGTTTAGTATTTAATAGGACCCTTTTCTTTATCATGTGCAGGTGCCAACTTCAAACAGTTCCATTATTTATGTCTGGTGCACAGTTTTGACTTTAGAACCCAACTCTCAAGTGCAACAACGAATGGTGAGTGCTTTCCAATCCTAAAATATGGTATATGACCCTGACCCTTCCTGTTCTGAAATAAATTAAGGTCAGAGTGACCCAGGGAAGAGATTTATTACAAGTTTGTTTCAGCTTCAAGCAGCTGGAATACTGCAACAGAGCAAATATGAAAGTTGTTCTGTCTTTTTATTTTTATAGATTGTGTTCAGCCCTCTTTTTATCATGAGGAGTCATCTTCCAGACCCCATTATCATACATTTGGAGAAAAGGAGTCTGGGATTGAGTGAAACACAAATTATTCCAGGAAAAGGGCAGGAAAAACCACTGCAAAACATAGAACCTGACCTTGTACATCACCTGACATTTCAAGCAAGGTACTGGAACAGTCCTTACATTTTCCTAAGAGAAATTCAGTAGAAAAGTAACCTTGTACTATTGAGGGGGAGGGAGAGGATAGAGTTTTTTTTGTATGACTTATCTTATGAGAATGTTATTTTTTAATTGCCCTGCCTAGTATTCGCTTCTATAGTTTTAGATAAAATTCAGCCTCTTTCATTAAGCTTAGAAATAAACAAGAGAGATCATCAGAAAATGTAATTCGCACAATTTCTTTTGTGGAAGAAGAGATGAACAGAAATCTCACCCAAGCTTGGTGGGGAGAAATGGGGAAAAAGAGGAAAAGCCAGGGCCCAGATCCAAAAACTGTGTTATCAATCCCTAAGTCACCAAAAGTGGACTCAATCTCAAAAAAGTATCGGTCTATAATACATTTGTAGTCAGATTTTTTCAATAAATTGTAGACCACTTTAGAAGTCTAATATTTATTCTTTTTTTTTTCTTTCCATTTCCTAGAGAAGAAGAAGATCCTTCACATTGTGCCGTTCCCATCTCAACATCCCTCATTAAGCAAATAGCCACTAAGATACATCCTAGGGGCACAGTTAATCAGATCCTGGATGAATTCTATGGGCCGGAAAAGTCCCTTCAACCCATATGGCCCTATAATAAAAAGGATTATGACAGGTAATGTTCTCCAGCATTATTTTTCTACAAACATTTCTCAATATTAAGAAATAAATGACGATTCACAAAAATGTTAGCTACCATAAAAAGTGGTTAAAAAAAGAAGATATTTGTATGTTATATCAGATTCTGACCTTTTACCATCTAGTAGATGTTGGATTGCTTTACTCATAATCTAGAACATAATTGCATGAAAATTTCTTTCCCCTGGATGCACATTCAGCATTAGATGACTCTGGTGTGAAGAGGTGTCAGATAGGAGCGTGATATGTGTGGAATCCTTAAACATATTTCATGAATACTGAAGTTATCATATTTTATTGAGTCTCTTGGATGTGCTATTTGAACAGGAATGAACAGCTGAGTCAGTGGGATAGCCCAATGCGAGTGAAGCTGTCAGTCTGGAAGCCATATGTTAGAACCTTGTTGATAGAACTTCTACCCTGGGCCCTGCTTATCAATCTGTCCAAGTGGGACCTCTGGCTATTTGAAGGAGAGAAGATTGTTCTGCAGGTTCCTGCTGGCAAAATTATTATCCCTCCTAATTTTCAGGTATTATAATTTTTTTAACTAATATGAATTCTTTTCTTTCAACAACGAGCTTTTATGCTGAGGTTGCATTTATGTTCTTGACAGAATGAATCAGTTGTGGAAAACTGTCCTCTTAGATGCATATGTAAGGGGTATGGAATGTTCTTTGATATTCAAAGACATTTCAGATGTCTTTTTTTCCTTTTGCCCATCAGAAGTATTCACGTTTGAGTTATTGTTAAATTCAGTAACTTGTACTAGTTACATTCTCATTTCCATTGTATACAGGATATTTGACGTGCATTAGGACCGGTCTACTCAGGATATAGTAAGGTTGTAGAGCCATCCATATTTTGTGCTTACCCATCTCCTAGATATTTTTGTGGTTCTTATAGAAATTCTCTGAGATCTGCAAGATGGGTAAGAATTGAGGATTTCTGAGCAACCATTTTTGTCAGGGCCTTCTTTCCTTTATATGTGAACTTGGATGGATGTCCATAATCATGATGTCTACCCAGTTGTTAATAATAACGACATGGAATCATTACTGACTCAAGGGGGAAACCTAATTGCAAAGCAAAATTTCACAGGAAGATTTTATATTCCATCATAAGAGAATTTTCTTGATAAGCCTGGCTCATTTTAAGAAGACACATAAATCTATAAGAAAATAGAGTACAAGGAACTCCTACACAAAATGTTTTCCTGATATAGAATAATTTGAGAGTCTTTTTTTGAGCTCCAGTTCATAAACATCTTTATTCAATTGTATTTTTCCTTTTTTTAAAAAAATAATCAGATGATGTTACCTTATGGAACTGGAATGTTGACCTACATGGACCTAATGTTGCATATTATTCTTTTGTCAAATGAAATGAAACTTAGTTTTTAAATCTTTGGTATTTACAGAGTAGTCACAGTTGGGGTTTGTTTTTGTTCCCCCTTCCATAAATATGAGTTCTATTGTGAATCAAAGGAAACTTTTGGGTCTAAAATAAAATATATATTGCCATTACAAAAAATAATAATAATAGATTTGGTTGCCTAAGTAGACCTATTATAGAATATTTTAAAAATTTCCTGTGAATTGAGGTAAAAATATCAAAGTTAAGAAAAATATTTCATAATTGAAACATTATTTTTCCAGGAAGCTTTTCAAATTGGAATATACTGGGCAAATACCAACACTGTGCACAAGTCAGTAGCAATTAAACTGGTCCATAACCTGACATCTCCAAAGTGGAAAGATGGAGGTAATGGTGAAGTTGTGTCATTGGACGAAGAAGGGTTTGTTGATGCCGAAATAAGACTTGGTGCTTTCCCAGGACATCAGAAGGTAGGCTCAAAGTCTCTGTGGCTCGGAAGAAATAGCATGCCATCCCCTCAACCTATATAAAATGAATCTACCCTTTTCTTTTTTAATCCCTTTTTGGTATTACTTGTTCTAGACAATTTATAACAGTGAAACACATGATTTCTGAGACCTCTCTGTTTTACAGGGGTTTTTTTTCCCTTTAACAGTGACAAAAGCTGTGTCACATAATTTATCCAATAACGGCTCTATTTCAAAACACTCAGCAGTCACTTGATATATCATAGGTGAGGGGAAAAATGAACTTATTCCAAAATATCCACAAATTATACTTGGCCTCCTTTTTTAAGAGCAGGAAGTAGAGTTGCTAACATTCTGAACACTGGGTAAAAAGACAAAGACTCCTGCAGCAAAGTTTATGTTCCTGGAAAGGGCATCCTGAGCAAAATGATGTGGATCAATTCTGATTTTCCCATAGAACCAGTGTTATAAAGAGGGAGTTGTATGTTTGAACAGGGGACTGGTACCCATGTTTTTAAAGATAGGAATACAAAAAACATAATCAGTTATTTAACTAATATGAATGGTGTGTGCTTTTCAGCATAAATCTTTTCTGAAGTCTATGAAAACCAATTAAGCTGAATAATATAGTAACAAATCACATTAAACTGTATGTATGAAAGTACAATATCATAGTGTACCATGTAGAGGTCTCATGCTGTGCTTAGTAATATCTTCATTATTTTAACTGTCCCAAATCAGAAAAAGAAGGGATATGACATCAGAGTAGTATAATTCAGAATGGCCTTTCTCTGGGGAGAAGTTAGATTTTGACAGGCATCTTTGAAGAACCTCTTGAGAAAAGTTAGGGTCATTTGGTGACTTTTTAAAAATAAATTTCTCTGATACAAAGAAGTTGGTTTTTCTTTAGTATTCAAGGCTGGTATCCATTTCCTCAAGTTGTCTGGGCAACACATGTTTATGCTCTGCTGGCCAAAATACTGTAACATGGGTATAAATGGCAAAGAGCTGTAAGCTCTTTGTGAATCACCCAAAGTTGAATAGTTGTAAGTTGAGAACTACCATCAAAACCTGGAAAGAATGTTATGATGTACAAACAGCCAATACCTCCAACACCTCACAAAGTGGCCACAGCAAGTGCTGAATAAATGTTTGTGAATGAATGAATGAACTGTTGGAAAATGTATATATTATTATATATTTATATCTCATTATTCTTTAGTAGTGAGTCTTAGACTTTTTAGTCTCAGAGTCCCTTTATACTCTTAAAAATTATTGAGGACCTCCGAAAACCTTTTTTTTTTTTAATGTGGGTTGTATCTATTGATATTTATCAAATTAGAAATTAAAACAAAAAACTTTTAAAATACAAGAATAGATAAACATACATTCCATTAGCTGTGAGAACGATGACATCATATATCATTTAACCTCTGGAAAACTCCACTGTACACTCATGAGAGAATTAGAGTGAAAAAGACAAATAGCATCTTATTATTATTATAAAAATAGTTTTTGACCTTTGGACCCCATGAAAGGATCTCAAAGACCCCTCACCCAAGAGTCCCCAGACCACACTTTGAGAACTGCTGACCTGACGTTACCACTTACTAGATGGGTATCTTTAGGGGAGTAATATCTTCTCTAAGCATCAGTTCCTCCTGTAACGTGGTAAGGTAATGAGATAATACATATTAGTGATAAAGAGCAGCACCATAGAACCAGACTGCGTGACTTCCAACCCCAACTATACTTTGCTTTATCTTTATGACCTTGGGCAAGTTACTTAACCTTTTTGTGCCTCATTTTCACCTTCTGTAAAATGAGGGTCATTGTAGCTACCCCATTTGGGTGTTGTGAGGATTCTGTGAGTTAATATGCATGAGACACTTAACACATGTGGAGCATGAGAAAGCAATATATGAGGGTCCATCATTGTTGTTTTCTTCATCGTCATCAGCATTGTTGAAGTTCTCAGAACTCGCCTCAGTCTATATTAGACATTCAGTGAGATAGCTGCCATGATGAGCATGAGAAAGAGGAGGAGGAATGCTTAACAGAATTCTTTATGTTGAAAAAAAAAGATTGGCATCTGTTTACATTATAAGTGCTTTATAGATAAGTATTTTGTGAGAGAATTGGTTAAATAACTTGAAAACAAGTCTCTGTTACTCTAGAGTAACAGTGAAAGTAACTTCTTTGTAAAGTACCCTGTTGTAGAGTAAATAGTGGCCCCGTTTAGGGGTTAGGACATTTTTGAGACTGAAAGGGGACTTTGAGTACTCTGAAACAAGAAGTAAAATTGGTACTGTCCTGAGCAAACTAATAGATAAAATGACCTTTTAAAAATAATCAAGAGGTTTTTTTTTTTCTATGGGCTGGCCAGGTGGCGCAGCAGTTCAGTTCACACATTCCCTTTTGGCAGCCTGGGGTTTGCTGGTTTGGATCCCGGATGCAGACCTACACAGTGCTTATCAAGCCATGCTGTGGCATGCATCCCACTTATAAAATAGAGGAAGATGGGCACGGATGTTAGCTCAGTGTCAGTCTTCCTCAGCAAAAAGAGGAGGATTGGCAGTGGATACTAGCTCAGGGCTAATCTCCCTCAAAAACAAAATATATATATATATATGTGTGTGTGTGTGTGTGTGTGTGTGTGTGTGTGTGTGTGTGTGTAATAAAAATAATAAATACATTAAAAAATAAAGAAAAATAAAGAGGTTTTTTTTTTTTAAAGATTGGCACCTGAGCTAACAACTGTTGCCAATCTTCTTTTTTTTTTTTTGGCTTTTTCTCCCCAAATCCCCCCAGTGCATAGTTGTATATTTTTAGTTGTGTAATCAAGAGGTTTTTATATGCCTTATAATATTTTAAAAATTACTCTGTCATCAATTGTCTTGCAGTTGTGTCAATTCTGCATTTCCTCCATGGTACAGCAAGGTATACAAATTATTCAGATTGAAGACAAGACTACAATAGTCAATAATACGCCATATCAAATATTTTATAAACCACAGTTATCTGTCTCCAAACCCCATTCTGGAAAGGAGGTAAGCAATTCATAACATGACTGATTTTTCTTAAGTTTTGATACATTAACAATAAATAGCATAAGCTTTTTCTAACCTAGAACAAATAAAAAGCTAACACTGAATATAGGTAAAGAGAAATTCATTTATTTTTGGTTTAATTAAAACCATGGATGTCATCATCAGCACTTCCAAGGTAACTAATGAGCAGAAATTCTACAAAGCAGCAGATCCTGACACACTGCTGGGTTAGTGCTGCCTGCACTCCATCTGCTCAGAGGCTGCAGCATGCTCACTAAACCAAAGGGAAGTGGTCCTGAGGACTGGCTCTTGAGTCTCAAGTCTCGTGGAAAAGAACATCTGCCTCACAGGCAGAGGTGCCTGAAGGAGCCACGTGGACAGAAAGCTCAGCCCCAACTGAGCCACAGATCTGGGAGCATTGAGCTCTGTGTCCACAAGGAGAGTAATATGAAAATGTACCAGCTGATTTATATTAACATTTCAATGGCAGAATACATGGAAAATGAATCCAAGAAGGATTTTTGGTTCAGTTCTTTATACAATTAAAGTGAACCGTTAAATTTTGAGAGAGTAAGGAGATATTTTAAAAGGACTTCAAAACAGAATATGCTAAGTGATGCTATTGTTTTATGCTATTGAAACTCTCATATAGGAAAGTATTATCTTTCTTTCACTTTGTCTGTGTTTATTGTTATCCCTTACTCTCACCCCCCCAAAATTACATTAGAACAATAAAATAGGATAAAAATCTCATTCTTCTGAACTTAGAGTGCATTGTAGTATTTACAAAAATGTCAGAACAGTAGAATTTCATCTTGGTTCATTGAAGTATTAATAAAATAAATAGGTGACCAGCAGTACGCAGTTGGGAAGCGCAGGTCAACAGTGTTTGCCTCGTGGTGAGGACCTAACAGAGAATCAGCATGTGTCCTGATAGTCCTGCTTCTCCCCACCGGAGGGCTTCCTGGGACACTGGGTCAGGGCTTTCCACACTGACATTTCCTCATCTGAAAATGGGTATAATTTTGTATTCTTGCAGGTTTTTGGTGAAGATTAAATGAGAAAATATGAGTTAAAAGGCTAGGCTTTCAGGAAATGATAGTCGCCAGCAGCCACCACAACACCAGCATCACAATGAACTCCTCATTTCCTCGGCTTCCTGGAGAGAAGGGGAAGGCCCATGTTCTTCCCTGCAGCCGAGGAGTGTCCACTTTTTCAGCCCTGACCTGCTTCAGGCAGGTGGGGGAATTTTTTAAAGACAGGAGAATCCCTAGCCTCTTAGGAAGACTGTGTGAGGCAGTGGGAAACACACTAAACAGGAGGCAGGAGGCCTGGCTTCTGCCTGGGCTTTGCCACTCACTGGCTTTCTGATTTTGGACAAGTCATCAGCTCTCTGCAAATCAGCTTCCTTAGCTGTGAAAGAGGAGGTTCAAGTAAACTGTCTCTAAAGGTCCTTTTTAAGTCTCAAATTCTGACACTCCCTAAGGTGTTAGAAACCAGGTGGAATTCCAGCTGAAAGTTGGGATCAGAGTTTCCTCCTCCCTCAGGATGGGCCTTCAACAAATTTAGTCTTCTGAGTTCCATATCCCAATCAGATCTCTTCTTCCCAAGGTTCCCCAGGGTGCTACAACCTTTCAGTTCAGCCATACCTGCCCAAGAGGACTCCCTCTCCAACACATGGCATTTCTACCCCTTCAGCATCTAGGGTTTTGTGATGCCTGAGGGATATTGAGAACTTTGCATCACCTTTTAAACCACCTCAGCACTATCATGTTTCATTATGCCTAAAAAAGCAGACCCTGCTCTCACTGCTTATAATTGTCTCATTAGGGCTTTCTCATGGGAACAGGATTTCTAATATTCTCATGTCCCCCACCTGGCCACCTCCTGAGAATACATAGTTATGGCTTGATAGAAGTTGTACTTTAAAAAGCTTGACTTCTCTGTATTACTGCAGTGAATGTTCTCTCTCTATATTGTCTTTTCTTTTTTCAGTGTTTTCATGTTCCAGACAGTGCTACTTTCAGCATTTGCCCCGGTGGTGAGCAGCCTGCTGTGAAATCCAGCTCCCTTCCTTGCTGGGACTTAATGCCTGACATCAGTCAGTCACCACTGGATGCATCTCTGCTTCAGAAACAGATCCTGCTGGCGTTTTCTCCTACTGCAGGTGCCGACAGCTCGCAGTGCTGGAGCCTGCCAGCTATAGTTAGACAAGAGTTTCCCAGACAGAGTGTGGCAGTGCCCTTCAGGAATTGTAGGGGAAATGGATTCTGTACCAGGTACATTTTTAATGGCTTAGGACATTGTATACAATTGGGCAAATGTTATGATCACATATGGGTTGCCCCAGTGTACTACTGATGAGATTTTCTCTTGTGCAGCATATATTGGGGGAAAAAGATGATGTTTGTACCGTAGAATAGCAGCAATATATAGTAATAAAAAGGTTACCTTTCTTTTACGATTTCTTAGCCGTTGTCAGATGATAAGAAGTAAGGGTTAAAATATGACAGAGTTAAGTTGGAAAACCTTTTTCCCCCCATATTTTACTTTTACTTCAAAATGGAGTTTTTCTCAAAAAGTCATTAGGAGAGATAACTTAGATAAACACAAGTCACAGAAGACTCTATTCTGTGGCTGTTCCTTCATGCAACTTACTCCAATTACCAATTACCAGTTATGCAAGTAACAACCACAGAATCAAGCCAGAGACATGTAATGGTTTGTTCATACTGGACTTTGAATTTTGTGGTTGTTTTGCATGCAGTATATCCTTTCTGTAGCTGTCAGGAATACCTTATTTATGGTATATGTAAAAAGTGCAATAGAAAACATATTGTGATGTTATGAGAGGTACCTTATTCTCGTGATTATGAATTTATAGGTTTCATTTGAGATTTTAGCCATCCTGACGTGCTGATGTATACAGAGATTTCTAATAGTAATGTTTTAAAAGATAACATTATCGTAAGGGTTTGTTTGCTACACGCATCTCTCTTCTTTCACAACATTCACAAACATCCCTGATTTTATACACTTTTTATCCCTAACTCTGGAGAGAAGTGGTTATCCCTATATTCTGATTGGAGAGTTTAAGTGTGGTGAGTTTAAGGAAGTATTTTTCAAAGTGATGTGAACCTATGTCTAAAAAACAAAACTTATTTTTAAAACTGAAAGACAAAATTTAAAATAAAATTTCATTTGGAAATTATGTTTAAAATTCTAAGAATTATAGGACAGGATTTCATTAATATAATTTAATCTTATCTATAAACATTAAGCTAGTTATTAGATTGAAAGCACCATACGTTAGTCCTGGCCCCCAGCTTTCTTGGCTATCGAAAAGAAATTCTCTAAGGGTGGCTTGCCCAGCTCTTTCAAAATTAGGCTGGGGAAAGAACTTTGGTGTTAATCCAAGGACTGCATTCTGAAAGTGAATTCACTTCCTACTGTCCCATCTCCTCCTCTCTTCTCCCCTCAGCCCAATAGTGTACATTGATGATATGATGAATGTGATTTCTCCAAATGCTAATGGACAGTTCACTTTGACATTTCAGACAGATACAGTCTTTGGGAAGGACTCACCCTGGTGAACAGGATAAATGGTGAATGAGAAATTCTTTAGTGCTTCATTGACCCTTTTTAATCAGCATTTTAAACTGAGGGCCACGTTTGGCAAATACCTAATCTGCTTGATTAATTGGAACAATCAGTCCATGTAATTGAAACTTCAGAGAGAATTTGTTTTTCCGGCTTTGATATGGAATATTATTTGGCAGTCTATTGGTCTGAATTGGAAAATTTCTCTCTCTCCATTGTAAAGGGCAGCCTGTGCCTAGATAGCAGTTTTTCTAATGCCAAACAATACAGGTTTGTTCTTGGTAGTCAAAATGGAGATCCTGTAAAGAATGATGATCTTGCGAAAATTAACAACAAACATTATAAGCCTTTAGAATAAAAAAAGAGCAAGTACCCAAATTCTCTAGTAGTCCTTCTAAAAGCACATCAGCTCCTCCTTTGCCAAAATTTATCAAGCACTTTTGAGGAAGAAGGCACCCTATCTGAAGAGTTTAAGGCACATATGCATAGAGGGAAAAAGAGCAGGAGGAAAAGTTAGCACAGGTTAGCTGTAACTCTCTCTGAGTAGTAGAAATTATGTTTTATTTTCTTTTAAATAATTTCCCCACTTTTTGAATATTTTTTGATAAATATATGTTATATTGTTGGAAAAAAATCAGTAAACCATATAATTAGTGTATAGCAGTTAGTAGATGAGAGGATGGTCTCCTTTCTCTGGAAAACGTTTCTTCTGATCTGTGAAAGAGAATCTGTCATAGGGTTCTGAATGTTGCAAACCTAAATAAGCATGTACCATGAGAGAAAGCATTCATTTTTTTCTAAACCATTTCTGTCATTTAATCTGATTCTCTTCTAGGGCCATTGCACTGACATATCAAGAACATTTTGGAGTGATTTATTTAACCCTCTCAGAAGACCCTAGTCCTCGAATAATTTTCCACAACAGATGTCCAGTAACAATACTTATAAGGGAAAATATTAGAGGTATATTTTATAGCATTTAATTTAAATAATACAAAACCTATGTTTTTTCCAGAGATTTTTGATTCAGTAGTTACCTGTGATCCTATGAAGAATGTTTAAATAAAAGTATTATTCATCCCTCTTTGAGAAGTTTCTCTTGCCACATTATGTTTAATATTCCTAAGTCTTTGTCTTCAGGGCCTAAGTTTGTATATGCCTTTTTTTTTAATTTTAGATATTCCAAAGTTTGAGGTTTATTGCAGAAAGATCCCTTCTGAGTGCTCAATTCATCATGAACTGTATCATCAGATTTCCAGTTATCCAGACTGCAAGACCAGAGACTTACTTCCTAGCCTCCTTTTGAGAGTAGAATTGCTGGATGAAATAACAACTGAGTGGAGTGATGCCATCGACATCAATAATCAGGGAACACAGGTCAGTGAGCCATGTGTGTCCTGCCAAGGCCCACGGAAAAACTCCCTTTTCTAAAATTTTGCTGATTGTCTGTTTTTAAGCATAGTTCTCTAAATGCTGAACTTTTTGTCTCTTTGCAAGGGTTCGTGTGTATCCATTTTTATATTATCCATTATGTCCTCATTATGTTAGAAATTCTCAAACACAAGTATGTATCTCCAAAGTATACTATACAACTGTTTACTAGAGAGGAGCACTTGGTAAAAGCAAGCTCATCTTGGGTCTAATCCAAGGTCAAAAACAAAATAAAATTGTTAGACTTCTCTGTATAGAAGGTAGTCTGTCCAGATTTTAGGACAATCATAATACCAACCTTAGAGTAATGCTATCTTTTGAAAGTTTACTAATTTTAAAATATATATACTTGTACTAGTAGTACATAAAACTCTAGAAATATAAGTACAATTTTAAAAACTTGAACAGATTAAATGTTCTGATTTGTCTCTGTCTTACTCTGGATGTTAATGGTATTATTTTTGTTGAACCTAGCACTTCATTTCTGTGTAGGTAAAATTTACCATTTTTAAGTGTATAATTCTGTGGTATTGAGTACATTCACAGTGTCGTACAGCCGTCACCACGATCTATTTCGTCATCCCAAACAGAAACTCTGTACCCGTTAAGCAATAACTCCCCATTCTCCCCTCCACTCAACCTCTGGTAACTTCTATTGTACTTTCTGCCTCTGAATTTGCCTATTCTAAGCACCTCATATACGTGGAATCAAACAATAGTTGTCCTTTTGTGTCTGGCTTATTTCACTTAGCGTAATATTTTCAGGGTTCATCCATGTCGTAGCGTGTATCAGAACTTCATTCCATTTTATGGCTGAATAATGTTGTTCTGTACTTTTTCAATGTTCTTTCACATCTATTAGTTCATTTGATCTTCACAACAAGCCTGTGAAATAGGTCCCATTGTATTGGCTACAACACACATATTAAATTTATAAATATATTTATAGTAATAATAACGACTGTCATTTAATGATCACTTACTATATGCCAGGCATTGTGCTGAGCACTTTACAGTCATTCTTCTCTAACCTTGACAACAGCCATACAAGATAAGTCTATCATCTCTATGTTATAGAAGTGAAAACTGAGACCTCCAGATGTAACATGGCCTAATATATTCCCATATATTATAAGAGAAGGAGCTAGGGTTTTATCCAGACCTACCCAATTCCAAAGCCTGTGCTCTGAATGCTACTGCCTTACCTGGGATTCCTCCCTTCTTCCCCAGTAATGCTGGCACATTCTTTCTCATCTCTCACGAGAGTCTCTCTTTTCACTCCTGTGAAGTCTCCTCCCCACCCCTGGGACCCTCTACATACTCATAGAATATTAGTGATATTTAATTGCACTTATTTCTTTAAATCATTTCCTACCAAGTCAAGATTCCTGGCACTCAGATACCAGCCTTATTCATCCTCAGCCTACAGCAGAGTGCCCGTCAACACAGTAAGATCTTAATAGGTATCAAATGAATAAATAAATGACTGAATGAATGAATGAGAAGGTAGGTTACTAAGAGAGATCATGTAAAAGAAGAAAGAAGGGTCCCAGGCCTAACCTTGGGAAACTCCAACATGTAAGTAAATATTGCAGTAAGAGAGACTGAGAAGGAACGAGCAGAGTGGGAGGGAAAGGACCTGGGCAGGGTCAAAATGCGGAAGCCCCTGAAAGAGAAAGTTTACAGGGTGTCAGATGGTGGAAAGACGGAAGCAAGGTAACAATTAAATTGCAAGTTCAGAGTGAATGGAAGTGAGGAAGTGGAGGAACAAGTGAGAATTGTTCTTTCAAGGAGTGTGGCCATGAAGCAAGTGAGATCAGTGGGGAGGAAGTTACTTATATACTGTAGGAAAGGAGTCAGTCAGGGAGTTGCCCAGAGAGACAAATCCAAGGCACAAGGAGTGTAATTCTGCTTGAACAGAAGGGCCACGTCCTCTTGTCTGACAGTAGAAAAGAGGTGGAGATGGGCACAGGTGTAGGTAGAGATGTTTGGAGGGATAGGGCTGGAAAATTGAGTGAATTGATACTCAGTGGCTTTAAGTTTATTGTGAAGCATGGAATGAATCATCTATAAGAGAGGGAGGGAAAGGGGTGGGGGCCTGGGGAGAACAGTAGCTCTGGAAACAGGCGAAGGACATGGCCAGGCACAGGTACAAGAATGGCCCAGCAGCCTGGGGGCCATGCTCACCTTGGAGACCTGCATTTGTAGTGGTCCCAAACTATCCAGGGGTATGATTTCCATCCGCAGTGCTCATTTAATGAACAATGAAAATCTCCTGGATCTGTGTAGCCTCAGGAGATGTTCCTGGTCTCCAATACTAATTTACAAATAAATATTGCAAGCTTCTCAAGCGTCCCTGAACTCTCCTGCATCGGTGTGAAGATTTTTGAAACCGTGCTTATATATGTCTAGGGAATTCTTTACCACAGGCATTCTGCCTGCCAAACCTTATGTGGGGGATTCCCATTCACTCTAAATTTCTTCAAATCTTTGTAGTCAGGAATACTTCAAAGCTAAGGGGAGTTACTCTTTCCAACACCTTCATCATCCCTCATCTGAGGACCCAGCAAAATCTCATGTTCCCATTAATCTTGGAGGAGCTGTGTGCCATATGTCCTGCAGACCATGGTGTACTTCCTATTCTGGAGGAAGATTTGTTTCAGACCCTCATCGACATCTTCTCAGTAATACACCAGGACATATAAATCACTGGGGAGTGAAGGGAGCTGTGTCCTCTGATGAAAGGAAGCACCTCCTGTAGGAGTGAGTTTGTCTGCCAGGAGCCTTTCCTCAGCCCTGGGTCTGAGGCACGAGATGTGAATTTCAAAGCTCACCTAAAAAAGTAGAGTTAAAACATCGTAAAATCCCTATTATGCCACAAGGAAGAAAACTCCTTTAGCTTTTGTCAGCCATAGATATACCCCTTGCCTCGATTTTATAAATAGGACAGGTGTCATGTTATATAATTTTGAAATGGAATATGAGAGGGAATATGCATAAAATAACCTTATAATCACACAAAGAAGTTTTCTTTGGATCAAGAGTTATTGGGAAGACCTGATAGCATGTAAGAATCGCAAAATTCTGATTGTAAAGTTGGTATGGATTTTCTGGGGTTGTGTCCCTGGCCTGCATCTGGTTAGAAGACATCTCAGCCAGAGGCCCTGAAGTGGTAGCTGGTACTCTTATCCATGATTTGACAGTGGGTGGTAGCCTGACTGTAGGGAGGAAAAAATCTTTAGATTGTCAATAAATAAGTGAGGCATAAAAAATAAGCTTACATTGTTCATTTTAAGTCATAATTTTGATCCTATCAGGGAAATAGTTTAGAATCCTGTCATAGTGTATGGGATTTCAATTTCTGGTAGTCAGAAGCCTTATTTTTATCAAAGTTAGGCAACATTCTTATGAAAAATTCAAAACAAAAAGATAAAAACATAGTAGTTACTATTTAACTAATATAAACATTGTGAAGCACACTTTAGTCATTCAATCAACAAATACTTACTGAGTTTATAATCTGTGCCAGACATTATAACTTAGTGCTGGGACTCCATAAAATATAGTGAACAATGTGAAACACTGCTCTTGCCCTCAAGGAGATTATGTGAGGAGGAGATAGCGAAAGTAATCATATAGGTCATTGTATTATTGTGAACTCTGATAAGAGCTATGAAGGAAAGACACACTTGTGTTGTTAGAGTGTACAGCAGACTAGTTTGAGAGGCCAAAGGTTGTGTTTCTTGGTATGAGACCTGGCATCTACGCCTTCAAGGAGGAACAGGCATTAAGTAGACAAGAGAGTGGGAGATTTTTCTTGGCAGAAAGAGCAACATATTTGAAACTTTGGTGCTCAGAGAGGGATCATGGTCCTTTTGAGGATCTAAAGGCCAGTGTGGCCATAGTGCCAGATGAAGGAAAAGAGGGTAGGAGAGGACACTAGTGAGGTAATTCAAGGCCAAACCTGGCAAGATCCTGTATCTCCAATCAAGGATTTTGTTTTTATCTTAAGAGCCATGGGAAGTCATTGAATTGTTTATGGAAAGCAATTTCTGAGCCATTGAAATAGCAATAAGAATGAGCTGTTTGAACCCCAAAAAGCAAATTAAAATTATCCCTTTGCAGGTGAATTCTCTTCTAAAAAGATCCAGTAAATTCTCATGATCTTTGACTCTTAGCAGAAGTGTTCAGTGGGGTGATTGTCATTGAAGTTTTCATCTCAAATAATGTAGGGGGTGTGGCGGGGGTGGGGAATGACAGTCCATGTTTGTATTAGCTTTGTACCACTTACAAAGTGCTTTCACAGCCACAGTCTCCATTCTTGCATTCATTTATTCAACAAACTTTTATTGAGGGCCTATCAAGGGCCAAACCCTTTGCCCTGAATAAGGCCTAATTCCTGCCTTCAAGGACCTGAGTGACTAAATAAATGCACTCAAGTGTAGTAAGTCATAAGATAGAGCCCCTGATCACCTCAAAAATTCTAAGATAGCGCAATAATTTTCGTGTTTCTTTTACGGATGAGGGGATTGAGGCATACAGAGTGATCAGCTGGGTCTTTTATAACTAAGTAAGATCAAGCTGGCACCTGGATCTGCTCACACATGGCCCAGTCTTGTTTTTCCTACACCAAGCTGGGTCACTGTCTGGCCTTTGCAGTCCCGCCCTAGCTACAAATATTGCTACCTGGAAGTTCATGAAAGCACAGGTTAGAAGAGGTTTTCTAATTTCCCCTTTTACCTTGTGCAAGAGTCCCATGACATCTCACCTCAGAAGACTCCCAGTGTCATAGTCATGGCTTATTCCAGCAGTGACTATCAGAAAGTTTCTGCTCATATCTCCCTCTGTAGCATCCACTCATTCATCCTTGTTTTGCCCTCTGAGGCATCATAGATTATTTACTTCCCCTTTAATACAGCAATATTACAATTACATGAAGGCAGCTTCAACATCTTCTCCAAGTGTTCCCTTATCTGGGCCAAACATTTCTAGTTCCTTGAATCATTCCTTCAGTAAATGTGATTTCCAGACCCATCACCAAGTTACCCTTGTCTGAGCACTCTAGTGTGTTATGTTCCCTTTTAAAAATCTGGCAGCCGGAATTACACATAGTATTCTAAATGTGGTCTAACCAGCTATTACTTCCCTATGCTTGCATTAATAAAGTAGAAGATTGAGTTAGCATTTTATTAACGAGTTGAGACTTTGTTATTATAGAACTGTGGTCAACAACATCCCCCACATCTTTATCATATGATTTGCCGTACAGTTGACTTTTTGAACCCTATGACAGGACTTTACATTTATCCCCAATAAATTAAATCTTGTTGCTATTGGCCTAGTCCAGCTAGTTGGAATCACTTTTTAAAAAAAATTTGTGATGCTGTCATCCAACATATTAAGTATCCCTCCCTGGTAGCTTTACGTCATCTGTAGATGTGGTAAGCATGCATTCTACATATTCATCCGAGTCGATAATAACATGTTGAACAGGACAAGTCCAAGGTCTACGTGCTGTAGTGAATCACTAAACACTTCCCTAATGCGTGGGTTCAGGCAGCCACTAACACACCAAACTCTACATTTCTTAAATAAGAAAACGCATCTAAAAGCACTTTTTAAACTATACTGGATAAGATATTTCTTATCTTGCTTACAAGAATGTCATGAGACACTTTGGTAAGTGCCTTGATGAACCAGGACTTAAATATGTAATCAGTCCATTTGGTGCATATCAGACAGAAGTAACACTGAGCGTTAATGCTTAAAGAGAACGTGCTGTGTTTAGGGATTCCCCTAAAATATTTTTCAGTAAATGTACAGAGGGAAGAATTACATCCAGAATATCTGCTATTTTCTTTTCATCCTTATCCAACCTTTTCTAACTTGGTCATCTTAGAAATTCATCTCCTTTCTCTTCCTCTCTGGGAGATCTAATTCATCTAATAGCTTTAGCTACCAGCTATCGCCCATTCACCCCCAGAGATGTATCTCTGGTCCCCACATCCCTCCCAAGCTCCAAATTTGTGTTTCCAGCTTCCCACCAGACATCTCCACCCGAAAGATCTATGATCATCTCAAACTCAACACACTGAAATCAAAGTGATCCTTTTCTATTCCCTGAGCCAGCTTCTCCTAGAGTCTCTACTTCAGTTAATGTCATCACCATTTTCCCAGTGTAAAAGCTTTACATAATATTGATATAAATTCATATTGAATGCCTGCTTTATGTCCAGTCCTCTACAAATATTGTCATTAGTCCTATCGTATCCCTTAAAGGCAGATGCTATCTGAAGCTCAAAGAGGTGAACTTACACAGAGCAAGTGGACCTGGGATTCAAACCCAACGGTCTTGCTTCGAAGCCTTTCTTTTCTGACTGCATCCCACTGCCTTCCTTTCTCTCTCTTCACCCTCACATCCAGTAAGTCACCAAGTTCTGGGAGAGATTCCTCAGAAATGTCTCTGTATCTACCCCTTCTCTCTGACCAGGGTCTACTTCAGGCCTTTTATTTGTCATCCCTCTCCTAGATTTTAGTGGTAGCCCCTTAAAGGGTGTCTCTGTTGTCAGCCTCTCCACCCTCAAGTCTATCTCCACCACTATCACCAAAGTGATTACTAAAACACAGAGTCCAGCCCAGAAAAGGTTCTCTAGTCCAGTAGACTGCTTAAAACAGACCACTCCCTGAGACCAAGCAGGCTACATATTACTCCCTCTACAGGTTAGGGTTCAATCCCATAGCACACATGGAAATCTCTTTTTCCCTTCAAAGTCTAAGTCTTGAATTCTTCCATATCATGGTTTTTCTTCTTAAGATATTATTTTACAAACTGCTGAGTCTGCAGATATAAGTAGTAAATTTCAAATTTATTCCTT
Source organism: Equus asinus (assembly GCF_041296235.1). Taxonomy (NCBI): domain Eukaryota; kingdom Metazoa; phylum Chordata; class Mammalia; order Perissodactyla; family Equidae; genus Equus; species Equus asinus. Next base: position 48,160,504 of record NC_091801.1, read on the forward strand.
CCCAAAATAGGAACTGAAATGTTTTTTGATTTTTAGCCAAAAGTCAGCAGAACAAATACGATGCTTAATTAGCATATCTTCAGATCAATTGATGGAGGCTGAGACGTCCCATGATATGCTGTAGACAAGCTGGAGACCCAGGAAAGCCATAGTGCAAGTCAGTCCCAGTCCAAAGGCCTGAGAACCAGAGGAGCTGATAGTATAAATTCCGTTCCAAGGGCAGGAGAAGACAAGATGAAATGTCCCAGCTCAAACAGTGATACAGGAAAAAAAGGGGCAAATTCTTCCTTCTTCCCCGCTTTGTTCTATTCAGGCCCTCAACGGATCGGATAATGCCCACTCACATTGGGGAGAGCAGTCTACTGAGTCCACCAATTCAAATGCTAATCTCATCTGGAAATACCCTCACAGACACATCCAGAAAGAGTGTTTGAATCTGGGCACCCCGTGGCCAGTCAAGTTGACACAGAATTAACCATCAAGAAAGGAAGTGAAAATTTAAGGTGGGGGCAAAATGAGTCAGGTAGAAGAAAGAGAGTTGGAGAGAGAAGCCCAGCAAGAGGTACCATAATGGGAATTGGAGCCCATTTGAAGAGGGAATCAGTTAAAATTGGAGGAGGGGACAGCTTAAAGACTTTTAATAACAGGGATACCTATGATTTGAGTTTAACTCAGCTGCAATGCTGGGCTGCATTATAACTCCTTCTTTATTATCCCTGGATTGTCACATGTATCCTATTTGGCAGGGGGGAGGGGGGCGGGGGGGAGCAGAAAGAGGGAAAGAAAGCAAGAGAGACAGACTTTCAGGAGTACTTTCAATTATTTCCTATGTCACCTTGTAACTTATTTACACAGTAAAATTAAACTGGTGTAATTTTTAAAATATTATTTGTTGAACATAAATATGATAACTAATCATTTTATTTTTATTTATAATTTTTTTGTGTGACAAAGATTGGCACTGAGCTAACATCTGTGCCAGTCTTCCTCTGTTTTGTATGTGGCATGCCACCACAGCATGGCTTAAGCACTGTGTAGGTCTGCACCTGGGATCTGAACCAATGAATCCTGGGCCACTGAAGCAGAGTGTGTAAACTTCACCCCTACACCACTGGGCTGGCCCCGATAACTAATCATTTTAATAAAGATAACTGAATATATAGAAGAGCACATGTTATATTAAGGTGTTTTTTACTTGTAATTGTAGTAAAAGACAGTGTGGAAGGGGAAGGCAGGACTTCGGCCTCAAATGGTATTCTTATACCCACATATGTAAGGGGAAGTCTTACTGATCAAAGTGCTCTAACACAGACACAAATGGCAAAATGGAGTATCCCCCAAATGTTTTCTGGTTAAAGCAGCAAGTGTCTGACTATATGTTGCCTATAGCCTTCCACACACACCCCCACACTGCCAGTGTGAAGTGAAGAAAGTAAAAAATAACTAAGTGACCGCATTGATCAGGACTGGCTAGCTCCTCCTGCAATAACAAACAACTCAAAAAAGGAAAAATCCCCATAGCCATCAGTCATTTCATTCATTCTTTTTCGAACTATACACAGAACAAACAAATCTCCTTCCCAGGGTCCTAACCAGTCACCACATCGCACTGGAAATCCAGTACTTCTGAGTGTTGGTCTCTTCGTCTGGACCTGACTTCTTTCCATCTGGAAACCTATGAACTCATCTGCTCCCTATCTCCTCGCCATGTTAATGGATGGGATAACAGTAATAGCCCCTCCAAATTGGAAAGAGGAAGAATGAGACACATAGAGCAGCCTCTCTTCCATAAAAATTCTGCAGTTTTTTCTGGGTACATCCTGCGGGGTCTATACTCTGGAAGCAATGAAGTCTCCGACCCCTGTTCTGCTCTTGGAAGAGCTCTCTTACCATTATTCTTCTAGTCCCTGGATCTCCCTCAGAGATCTTCCTTGGCTGCAATTGAAGCTTATGTTGAGTCTCAAATAATGACAGTCTCTTTTAGTCTAGGTTCATGAGTTTATTGGGCAGTAGTAATTTCTCAGAAACTCAGTAGACTTCTTATTTATTTGATTCCAGAGAATTCCAGGTACTAATAACCACATCCATGGTCCTTTTTTGAGACATATTTCTGTGCTATCTTGCTTCCTTACCTCTTTCTGGATTTAAGAGAGCTTCTGTAGGAAAGTTATACTCTTAATCTAAATATTTTCCTGAGTCACTTTAACAATTAAGAAGTTTTATCAGAGAGTGTAATGCCTATATATATCCCTAAGGCTGAGTATTAATCTGTCTTCATGTTTGAAGACTAAATTTTATCTCTTGCTGTTTGGGGTTTAAAAGCATTTCTAAGTTTGCAAGGCCCTGAATTTCTGGAATCTCTCTATTCTCTTTCATTTTTATTGCACACTGGCCCAACTTTTCCCTGAGCTCACTTCTTCTTCATAATACATTGCCAGACACAGCCAACAGCAACCAAAACACACTACTAATATTTTGTTTCCAAACCTCATCTTCCAGACCTACAAATTTATTTGGTTTATGATCTACCTCCCAAGTAATCCCAGACAACGGTTTTACTAAATGTCTTGCTACTTCATAACATGAATTTTCTTTTTTTTAGTTTTCAGTATCAGTTTCTACTGCCTGATTGTTAAGCCAAGGGCTCATATTTTAGGTTTTTGCTAGAACCCTACTCCTATTACCAATATCTGTATTGGCTAGTACAGGCTAGATTATTCTGCCTGTCATAATTCTAGAATTTACTTCTTGTTCATGCTGTGTGCCCAGTCTTTGTCATTTGGGGGCTCTGTTCTACATGGTCATTCAAGGACCCAGATTGATGGAAGCTCCATCATGTTCTATTTGCCCCATTGTAACAAACCATCCCAAAACCTAGAGGCTTGAAACAACAATAATTAACTTCTCGTGATTCTGAGGGTTTGGTTGGGTGATTTTTCTGCAGGATGAGTCTGGGATCACTTATGCAGCTGCTTTCAGCTGGAAAGTAGGCTGAGGGATGAAGTCTGGGCAATTCTCTTACCATGTGATCTTTCCTCCTTAAGAAGGCTAGACCAGGCTTCCTCACATGGTAGCAAGAGGGCAAACCCAAGAAGCTTTATCAAGCTTCTGCTTGCCTTATGTTTGCTAATACCCCATTATCTGAAGAAAGTCACATAGCCAAGCTCTTGTGTCAGTATAGGAAGGGCCTAAACAAGGGAATGGATACTGGGATGAGCAGTTCCCTGATTGCGTAACAATCTGTCATGACCATCTAGAGCAGGAGTTGGCAAACTTTTTCTTTAGTATCTAGATAGTAAATATTTTAAGCTTTGCAGGCCATACAGTCTCTGTCACAACTTCTCAACTCTGCTATTAGACAGAGACAATATATAAAGAAATGTGTAGCTACGTTCTAATAAAACTTTATTTACAGTAACGAGCAGCAGATCATATTTAGTCCACCATTGATCTGGATCATAAAACCTTTATTCAGTCTCTGCAGCAAGGAAAGAAAGCTGGCTCTTTTATGCTTTGGCTCAGAAGTAGCACATGTCAGTTCTGCCTTTAGCCCATTGACCAAAACTAGTCATGTGGCCATACCTAACTGCAATGGGATGAGGAGTATAATCCTGCCCTGTGCTTGGAAGGAGAGGGCAGCTAGACATGAGTGGACACTAGAAGTCTTTACCACAGGACCCACATTGAGATGATGTCCATTTAGATCTTTACTGAGTACCAGGCACTGGTTATAAGTACTGAAGAAAATGGACACAAAACTATCGCCCTCATGAGCTTATTCAGAGACCGTGATGGTTGGTACACTAAGAGGGAGGAGCATTTTATATATCTCTGCCCTGGAACTGTTAGTTATTTACTATTATTTGCACACTTGGCTTTTTCACCAGCTGAGCTGTGAGCAACTTGAGGGTATGGTTATATCTTCTTGGTGCCTAATACAGTGACTGACTCTTTGTAAGTACTCTTTGAGTATTGAGTAATTGAATGATTGAATGTTCAAACCATCAGACCAAAACAAGGATTTACTTTAAACTTCTGGGAGACCTGGGTATTGGTGCCTAATTTCTCTGGCACGTAGGTTCCTAACTCCCTAATCCCTAGAGCCACTGTACACAAGGCTTGGTGTTGTGAGTTGTTGCTCTATATGTGAAGAGACAATGATAGGCTCCAAGACTTAAAATCTGTGTTTCTTCCATTCTAGTGGTGAGTGAAAGGGACCCAGCAAAACTTTCTCTCCAGAGTCTAGGTTTTTGGGCAGAAGAAGTACCTTAAAGATTTAGATTAATTTGCTTTCTTTCAAAATCCCTTGAGCAGTCAACAGAAACCATCAACTTGGCTTATTTTTACTATCTTAGAAAGTACAAGTATCCTCCTTTCGTAATGTCTGAAGATTACTTTGAGAATGAGCAGAAAATAAATATTTCCCTCTTCTGATCCCCTCCTTCCCTCCTTTGAGGGGTGGTAGTTCTGGTTTTTAACACTCTGCTAAAATCCTGGGGTACACACTGAAGTATGGACAGTCATTGAGAGAAGGGAATATAGATGGGAGCATAGGGCCTTTAAAAGGTTTGTGCCGAGTGAATAATCCCGTGTCTGTAAGCCTAGTAAAAGACCAATTGACTTACTTTACATATCATACAAAAAAATGGCTTTCATAAATGTGAATGTTCCTCAAAGAATACCAGTTTGTTTTAGATTCATGAGCTAAGCCATTTTTCACGTTGGCTGCATTCCGAATTTTATCATAGTCAAGTTCACTTCTTACCTTGGAACAAATAGGGCAAATTCAGGATACAGAGTTTTTTGAAACAGATATTTTTGCAAATCAGTCCATTTAGGAAATATGTCCATAGAGAGTACAAATTGACTCCACTCCTGCCCTCAAGAAGTTGACAATCTAGTGATTGAGTCAGATATGTAAATAGGTGACTATAAGATGAACAGTACAATTTGTGATCAAGTAGAAATATGGTTAAAGTACTTTGGAATGTAGGTGTAGGTATCAAGCCAAGGAAAGGAATAGAAAAATTATACAATACCTTCATGGAATAAGGTGTGCTTAAGCCGTATATGCAAAGAAACATCGGATTTTGAAAGGACTTTATGGAGAAAAGTGTATTTGAGGCACAGGGAGTACTGAGTGGCAGACAGGGGCCTACGCTAGAGCAGTGGCTGTGGAAAGAAAAAGAAGCCACTAGTGGAAGAGCCGGCAGAGCTGGAGGATCTAATGGTTGCTGGACTGCAGAGGGTGAGGAGAGGGAGGAGGCAGAGATAACATCCAGGTGCCCCGGATGCTGAAGTTGGTCAGGATTTCTGAAGGAAGAGCTATTGTTTAAGAAAACAGCCCAGTGACTTCAAAGTCTCATCCAAATTTGAGTCTGTAACTCTCTCCTGTGGTTCTGTGTACACTCCTTCTGGTACCTCTTAGTATGCTCAGAATGCAAATACATTCACTACCTGTCAAGCAGGCACCTAGCTTTGTTCCTTCATGCAGGAATTTCAGTCTTTCTTCTTTTATTTGCTGTCCTAATAATAATAAAGCACCCAGACTTGGACTGAATTGATATTGCAAATGCTCAGAGTCAACGTTCCCAAATCTAAGGAGGTTACTGCCCCTACCCTCAGGTAATGTTGGCTGTGAACACGATGTTCTTGGAGCTGTTTTTCAAATAGTTCTGTTCTGTTTTCAAATATTTCTCCATTTAAGCAACATGGGTATTTAATGGTGAAAGGACATCTGTTCTGCTGGCCTGGCACTTGGCTTCTGAGATAGAAGTGCTTTTAGGTCTTAGTCTACCTTCTCATGGTAGAAAAATTAATTTTGACTCCAAGCAAATGAAGCTATCTGATGTTCCTGTTACAAGTGATGTGAGTGCCCTGGATTATAATACATCTTGTTGGTAGGTTTTTGGGTGTGTTTTTGTGTCCCCAGCACAGAAGGGCATCCTCATGGTAGTAAGTCAACACTCAAGAGCCTGAAAGTTTTTTGCACATTGCATTTCAAGTCCTGAGTTTTAGAGTTTTTTCCCACAGAGATTCATATGCAGACATAAAGCTGGCCCATGGCTGGGCTCCAGCCCATGCAGAGTTACTTGCCAATTCCAGAGAAGCAGAGAATGAAGACATTCATGCCCCGTCATCCATCATTTTTTTTTTCCTATGAACCTTACAGCTGGATATTGAGAAATCTGGATTTGATCTTTCTTTCTTTCTTTTTTTTTCATTTCAAGTCAGCTGAATAGCCTGTACACATGGATATAAAGAAATATAACCAGGAAGTGTTTGTGGTATTGAATCAGAACTTGAGACATTTGAAGTTAACCATTTCAGTAGTGTTTTTTACTTCTTTTCAATTTTCAAAATCGGATTTTGAATGTTGTTTTGCAGGTTGTGTTCCTGACTGGCTTTGGCTATGTATATGTGGACATTGGCCATCACTGTGGCACAGTCTTCATCACTGTGGCCCCAGAAGGAAAAGCAGGACCCCTTTTAACCAATACCAACAGGTGGGTTTAATTATTATCCCAGTAGCAGTATAGTAAGCTTTCTCATTATAAAGTTGTAAACCTACTATTTACCATTCTTTGTCATCCCTACGTATCCATTAAAGCTTTGGGTTAACTATCGTGTAATCTATCAGGATATGGTTATTCACATTAAATCATACCTATAATATTTAGCAATATATCATCTTCCGTGGGTACCTCTTCCAGTTCTTCTGTGGTAAGTTTAACAAACTGATTTACGAACTAAGACATGCGTCTTAGAATTATACATTATCATTAGCATGAAATGCAAATTAATACTTCTGTATCCACATGACAACCTAGTAATTAGTAATTAGACTTAAAAATTAGAGCTACATCAACAATAAATTCACTTATTAGAGCCACATTTTTCCCCCTTCAACCTGACTGTTGCCATCAGGTTTTACAAACATGAACCAAAGAGTTAATATCCTTAATTCAAAAGAACTCGTATAATTCAGTAGGAATAATATGAAGATAACCCTTCCTTCCAAAAATAAACTAAGGGCAAAAGACATCAACAGAAAATTCTAGGAAGAGGAAATACAAGTAATCAAGAAAATGCAAATTTAAATAAGATATTGCTTATCAAATTAACAGTAATGTTCCATCATATACATCATATACAGCAAAAATGCATATGATAAATCTAAAATAAAGCAAATATAAAGTGGAATATGTAAATATGATCCTAGTTATGTGTCATATATACATACACACCCACATAAATACATACATGCATGCACATTCTCACACACATACACAGAAAACTTTCCTAGAAATAAGACTAAAAAGAAAAGAAAGAAACAAAATTGTTAATAGATGTGGGTAGAGAGCTAAAAAAAGGGCTATCTAAGCCCTTTTTTAAAAAAAGTTCCTTGCTTCTCATATATGGTTAGGAACTCATTAATCTGGACCATGCCAAATTATTATTAATTTGAATTTATAACATTTCAAACAAGGTTGAGTAGAATGTTTTCTTTGCCCAGAAGTGTTTGTAAAACACTAATAGTATAACAAAATTGGAGACTAAATTTAAATTGCATAAGACAAAATTTCAAGCCTACACAACCATTTTAGAAACATTTTATTGAGGGCATTAGTAGGGTATCATTGATGACAACAGCAACAGACTGCACACTGAGCAGTAGAAGTGGAGAAGGCTCATTAGTTCCTTGTACTTCCTCAATTCGTTTATTCAACACACGCTTTTCAAGTGTTTCCTGGATGCCAGGTACTGTTCTGGGGATAATACATCAGTGAATAAAAAGACCAAAATCCATGCTCACATTCTCATAAGTGTGGAATGGGAGGACAGAGAACAAAAATAATAAAAAAAGGAAATTTTATGGTGCATCATAAATCTAAATGTATTTTATCATAATAAAATATAAAAGAGGTTGGTATTCTGCAGATAGAAAAATAGATCCCAGTAAGAAGGATCAGGAGTGCCAGGGCATAGGGACAGAGAGAGCACAGTTTTAAAAAGACAGGTATAGGTAAGCCTCACCAAGAAATTGACATTTGAGCACAGACTTGAAAGCAGCAGAGGGTTAATAATCTGGAGGAAGAGCTTTGCAGACAGAGGGCACAGCCACTTCAAAGGTATGAAGCAGTGTGCCTGGCATATTGGAGGAGCAGGGAAAAGGCAGCTGTGGGCAAAATGAGGTAAGTGAAAGTGGAAGCAGTAGTACCTGAGGTCAAAAGGGAAGGCTGGAAGGAGGGGACACATTGTGTAGAGCTTAGTTTTCATTCTGAGTGAAATGAGGAAGTCATTGGAGCATTTTAAGTGGAGAAGTTACATGACCTGACCTGAATTTTGAGAAGATTGTTGGCTGCTTTGCTGAAGTAGATTGTAAAGAAGCAAGGTAGAAGTAAGGAGACTAGTTAGGAGATTATTACAGTTATTCTCACTAGAGATGCTGATGGCTTAGATTATAGTGATATCAGTGGAAGTGGTAAGAAATGGTCAGATCCTGGATAGCCTTTTCAGGAAAAGCCAATGGGACTTCCCTGACACATTGGATAAGGGGTGAAAATAGAGGCATCTAGGAAGGCTCCAAAATTTTTGGTCTAAGCAACTGGTAGGATGTGGTTGCCCTTAACAGAGATGGGAAAGGCCATATGTAGGTTTAGGGGTAAGATCAAGAGTTTGATTACAGACCTGGCAAGTTGAAATGTCTTTTAGACATACAAGCGACCATGTGGATTGGCAGTTAGAGGTGTAAGATTGGAGTTCAGGGGGAGTTCCAGGTTAATTATGTGACTGTGGAAGGTATATTTATGGTACATTAGGGTACTATGTCATATGCCGTCAGCATATAGATGGTATGTCAAGCCATGAGACTGGATGAGATCTCCAAGGAGAGTGAGTGGAGATGGGAAGAGAAGAGGACCAAGGGCACCTTAACTTTAAGAGATCTGGGAGAAGAGGGGGGAGACTCCTGAGTGACTGAGGATGAGTGACCAGAGGTAGAAGAGCTGAGAGAGTGTGCAAAGAAAGTGTTTCCAGGAGGAGGGAGTTATCGACAGTGTCAAAATGCCATTGTAGATCAGGTGAGCCACAAACTGAAAATCCACCATTGGATTTAGCCACATGGAAGTCACTGGTGGCTTTGACAAGAGTTGCTTTGGTAAACTGGTGGGGGGCAGAAGCCTGCTTGGAGCAAGGTTAAGAGAGAATGAAAGGAGAGGAATAGGAGGCAAAGTGTATAGAAAATGCTTTGGAGTTTTTATGTAAAGGGGATCAGAAAAATGAATGGTAGCAAGAGGACAAAGTAGAGTTACAAGGGTTTTTTTTTTAAGTAGGAGCAATAACAGCATGTGTATAAGCTGCTAGTAATGACTAAAACAATGATGATGTAGAAGAGAGGTGAATTGCTGGAGTGATGACCTTGAGGAGGTGAGAGCAGAGTGATGCAGCGCACAATAGAGGGGTTCACAGAAATGGGAGCACAGGCAGCTGAGCCCTAGAAATGTTGGGAGAGCAGAGCACAGGGGCGGAGATGCTGGTAAGTGGGCCATTGTGGTGGGAGTTCCTGCTGATTTTCTTCTGCTAGCTTTACTTTTTCCATTTAAGGAGGCTTGGTTATTTTATTATGTCTTTCTGCTCTGTGATGATCATGATAGAGAATTAGTGCACAAAAAACTTGGGGGATTTTGCAGTAAAAATCTAGTGTTGGTAAGGGAAACACATAAACGTGGCAAGAACTTGTAACGGTCCCAGTGGGAACATTTCCCAATACTGTTGGAGTGTGACTGGCTCTGTCCATACACGATGTACTGAAAGTTGAGTTCTTATTTGTTTCCTTGAGAATCTGAAGGGACATCAGGAGTTGCTTAGTAAGGCACTGTCATCAAAAAAAAAAGGAAAGAAAGAAAAGCAGGGGGAGACTAATGGTCTTTTCTCTTTCTCCTCTAGAACTCTGGAGAAGACTGTGACGTTTAAAATGTTCATCACTCAGTTGAGCCTGGCAGTGTTTGATGACCTCACCCACCACAAAGCATCATCTGAACTTCTGAGACTCACACTGGATAATGTTTTTCTCCAAATGGCCCCAGTGGCTGGTCACCTCCTTGGGGAAGAGACAGCTGCAGCCCTCTTTCAGCTTTACTGTGTGGAGGTCTACTGTGGGGACCTGCAGTTGGATAACCAGCTATATAACAGGTCCAATTTCCACTTTGCTGTCTTGGTCTGCCAGGGAGAAAAAACAGAACCTACCCAGTGTTCCAAAATGCAGAGTCTCCTTATATCTAGCAAAGATTTGGAAGAATACAAGGAAAACTGTTTTCTCAAACTTCGCCTCACCTTAACTGAGAGCAGGAGCTTATTTGATATTAACGAGTTCAGTTTTGAATTGAAACCTGCCCGGTTATACGTGGAAGATACGTTTGTGTACTACATCAAAACTTTGTTTGAGACCTACCTTCCTAACAGCAACCCGGCTGGTCACCCCACAGTGCTCTCAGGTGGCAAACAGGTGTTGCCCATGCAGGTCAGACAGCACGCGATGGCCTTGGTGAATCCTGTGAAGTTACGGAAGCTGGTCATACAGCCGGTGAATCTCCTCGTGAGCATCCATGCTTCCCTCAAGCTGTACATAGCCTCCGACCACACTCCGCTATCCTTCTCGGTGTTTGAAAGAGGCCCCATCTTCACCACGGCCAGGCAGCTCGTCCATGCCCTGGCGATGCACTATGCTGCTGGGGCTCTTTTCAGAGCAGGTGAGGACACAAGCTAAGGGTCTGTGATGAGCTAGGGCCTGGGCAAAAAGGAAATACTTCGGGGTAGTACCTTATTGACTTCAATTCATAGGGAAGTAATATGGTGAGAGGTGAAGAACATGGGCTTTGTCATTAGACAGCAATGGATTTAAATCTAGGCTCTGCCGCTGCTGACTATAAGGCTGACAGCATTACCGAACCTCCCCACGTCTCAGTGTCCTTATCTATAAAATGGGTTTTAAGATTTTGGAGAAGGCGAAATGAAAGTATGTAAAGTACCCTGCATTCTACTTGGCACTTAATAAATAACCAAGCAATAGTAGCTGTTATATTCACTGTTAGGTAACTTAGAATTTTAATTCCATTTAGCAAACACTTCTTTAGCTCCTTCCAGGTACAAGGCTTTATGTTAGCTCTCTGGTGCAGCCAGGAAAACCAGCCCAGGCCCTGAGCCCCTGAGCCTAAAAGAAATCCAGTCCTAGGTTGTTAGCTTTCTTCATTACAGGCCATGAATAGCTATAGGTGAGAAATTCAGAGGATTTGTGTGCTCATAAGATGCATAAAGAGCCTTCTACCTACCCAGTGCGGCCCTGCCTGTCTAGACAGATTGCTGAGAGAAGGCTGTCGGTGTCTCAGCCTCTCCACAGACCTGAGCTGGAAAAGTCTGCAGGGGGTGGTTTGAATATGTGTGCAAAATGTATGAGAAGTCCTGTGCACTAAAGATTGAGTGTTGACGACCAAGTTGTCTCAGAATACTCTAAGGTAAGGCTTCAAAAAACGCATTCCTGACCTGAATTCACTCTAAAGCAGTTTCAATTTGATAAAGCGGCTCCTCATGTTCCCATGAATTCAAGTAAGGAACAGCAGCCAGAGTTGGTCTTGTGGGCCCTTTCTGGTAAAAAACAAGTCTTACTTTCTGAAAGTAAAAGGAGAGAGCCTTTGTAACATTGTATTTGGTGAATGAATTCCCATATATGATTAACATTGTAGCAGCAAATGACCCATGTTGTTGCCATATGGGTAAGATTACATTTTCTCTGTAATGTAATTCATAGAGTTAATAGGGCTACCCGAACTCTTAACTGAATATGACAAGATTCGGAGAGCACCCTGCCGGAACTGTTTTGATAGCTTGCACAACAATAAAGAAAATATTTCCCTCTTGCTAAGAAATCATTTAAAAATAAGCAGTTAACATTTCACATTTAATAGATGGGTATATTTATAAACAACTCCAGAAACTTGCCCTTTCAGGCAGTTTTTGCTTTTAACACGAGAAGCAGGCATGCAGGTTACTGAGCTCTGATCTGGGGCCTGGGGGGAAGAGGCCCCACCCAGCACCACACAGCGCTGAGGTGTGGGAGCACCCACTGTGTAATGAGCTGGCAGAGAAGCTCCAACTGTGGCACCAGCGAACCACGTCCCTGCAGCCTGTGTGCTAAAAACGATCTTTCTTTGTTTTGTTTTATGTTTTTAATGAGCTTTCACAAGAACATTCTGTTTGGATTTTTTGTAATCCACCTAAAAATCCTCTAAGCTGTTGTCCCAACCTTATTATATGCTGAGACAAGAAATTCTAATTTAGAGGGCCAAGTTTTTAGAGCCTGTTGGGAATTCTGTCGCTAAATATCTGTGGACAGTCTGAAGGTTATCTGGAGGAAAGTGGTGATTGAAAGAGTTGGAAATGGGAAGATGGTGGGAGGTTACCGGCCCATGGTGTACTAGTACTCTTGTGGAGAAAGAGAGAGGTCTGGCCTGGGGGTGATCAAGTTGCATCTGTATCTCCTGTGGGTCAGGATGAACCCACTGGACTTGGTTATAAGGTTCCTGACTGGGAGGCTCAAAATACCCTGACCTCATTTCTAGGGAAGTTTGTGGAGTCACCTTGAAGAGTTTTTAAAAACAAAGAAATAGTAAAGTAATTAGAAATGAGGAACTAACCCTATTTGAACAGAGGAATGTGGGCTTTATAATTTCCTGGGGTCTCTCTCTATCCACAAGTCTCAGTTTGATGGGAAGTCAGACAAACACCCCTTTTCAACAAAATTTCCAAAGAAGCAAGCAAAAGATATATTTGCTTTTGGAGGAAAATAATTTAAAAAGGAGTGCCCTCAGTTACTTTGGGCCCTTTTCTGGCCAGCTCAGATGCCACTGAGAAGTTGCTCTAGTCCACGCATAGGCCTCCCATCAGCCAGTGGCCCCAAGCTGAGAGATCCTGAGCCCACCCTCACGTGGCAGGAGCGAGCTGCATCACCGGGCGGGGTGGTTTCTGCTTGTTCTGCCTGAATGGGCGCATTGTAGAGTGGTCTTTGCCTGGCAGTAGCTCCTCTCCTCTCTTTATCTCTATGTGGAATCTTTGGAATGAAGGGGAATTAAGATGTTTCTGGACCAAACTTCTACCTCCAAGCAAACCTGACAACTATTTCAAGCTAAATAGAATCTGCTATTTCTTTACCTCCAGAGTGGGTCCTCCAAGGAAGAATATTCCACAACCTTCCAGGGTACATTGCCTACTTGCTGCAGCCTGGACTCACAGAAAACATGATGGGGGTAGGGGGGTGGCTTTGGAATCAAGTCAGCTGGGTTGGAAACCCAGCCCACATGTCTTGACCAGCAGGGAGATGATCTCCTTCCTGCCTGCCTGCGAGACGGTGGAGACAGCGTTAACACCATGTCAGGAGCATGCCCGGTACAGTCGCTGACCCCAGGGAGGGGCTCACTCATTAGCTAACCTGAAATTATTTGAAGGGAGGTAATAGTACTTCCCTTGCACAGTTCTTGTGACAATTAAATAAGTTAAATGCCAGGCACCCATAGGCCCTCCCATTTATAATCTTCACCTTCTGGAAGTTATTCCCTCTTTTATTCTAAACCCTAGTGTTATCATCCTGATGATGATATCATCCTATCAGAGAAGGGAGGTGAGCTCAAAATTTAAGAATGTCACTCTTTACAAGGGCTGGGCCTGCGAACCTTCAGGGTGCTGGCATAGCTCTTGCACCCAGGCCTTCCCAGTCCCCTGGGATCAGTGACTTGACTGGGGATCTCTGTCACAGGCCTGTACTCCAAGAACCTGCTGGTGAAGGAGAGTTGGCTCCCACATGGGTCCTGTCCCCACGGCCTCGCCATTAGAGTGCTCTCAGCCCCAGGCTGGAGAGGTCAGTGGGTTCCGGGAGGAAGTCGCCTGTTGGCAGTCCTCCTCTCCTTAGCCTTTGGCCCTGGCCTGCACCTCCAGGCATCTGGGCCAAGAGCCCCAAGCCCCACCCTGGGGAGGAAGGCGAAGGGAAGCCACTGCTGGAATCCACACCACAGCCACGTTCCCACGAGGCAGTACACATGGCAACCAGGCCACTGAGCAGGCCAGCTCCTGGCAAACTCCAGCTACAATAGGAAACCAGATCCAAGCTCCCCTCCTGGGACCTTCTCAGGGAACACTGTCCTCTCACCAGCCTAATCAGTGTGTCCATGTCCCGATGTTTACACAACTGAAACTGGGGTTGAGGGGGAGATGTTTGTCTGGCTCCAGCTTTGCTCCAAAGAGAAGCACTCAGCTTGGTAGGATTGGGAAAGATTAAAAATAACTCCTGCATCCTTGTCAGAACTTTGCATCCTCTTTGCAACACCCCATTTAGCATCTGGCCTCCTCCCCTGACCAGGCATCTCCTCCTCATCCTGGTGCCCCCACTGCCCCAAGGAAGTTTTGAGGGTAACTTCCCAGCCTAGAAACACCTGCAGCCTAAGGGACCACCTTTCCTTGGGCAGATGGGAATGTGCATCCCCCCGTACACGGGTCCCTTTTAGCAGGAATATGGGAAGCAGGCAGGAAAATCATATTAAAGCTATTTGTGAAGCTGCCAAAAGGATCACTTTGATTTATAAAGTATGAAAGTTTGCCGTTTATGAATTCACAGTGAATGAGTTATTTCCCATATTTTGCTCCAAAGAAGCTTATTACGTTCTCAATTCTAGTGTGAAAAATGAATTGCAGGGAAAATGGGCCACTTTTCCCAAATGTTGAAAGTGCTGTATTCAAGGGATGAGGAAGCTTTTCCCTTTGGTCCGTTACAGGCTGGGTGGTTGGATCTCTGGAAATCCTTGGCAGCCCGGCAAGTTTGGTGCGAAGCATCGGGAATGGGATCGCTGACTTCTTCAGGCTTCCGTATGAGGGGCTGACCCGAGGCCCGGGAGCCTTTGTGAGTGGCGTTTCCAGAGGGACAACATCATTTGTAAAGCACATTTCCAAAGGTAGCTATTTTGTTTCCTTGTAATGATGCCTTATTTTCGTTTCTTCCCTGTCTTATTTTTTACTTTTAAAGAATGTGTTAAAGTTTTAAATGCATTAAGTTTGCCTTGAGCTTTGTTTGGCTAAATTGCAGTGAAATGTTGGATTTATAACAAAGCTCATATATAATGTCTTATGTTTTAAACAGATCACTCCAGGCTGTAGTGTGTGAAAATGTTTCAGAAACTTCAGAACTTTAAACCTCCCACGGGGAAAACAAGGATTGGCTCAACTGTTAGTCCATGTGATAAATACAGAAATATTAAAGGTGTTCAGGACTTCTGCTAAACATCAGAAACCCTACACTGTGTTGCCTCATCATATATTTTTTTAATGTAGATACAGTTGTCATAACTTTTGTAAGGATATGGATACATTTTGACATGGAAGCCGAGTTGGAGGTGAAACAGCCAACTTTTCTGTTGCACGCCACGTAAACAGTGCCATCTTGTGGCCCAGCTAGGTCATCAGGCACAGAAGCTAAACTGCTGCCCACAAGAAGGAGAATGTTTTCATTTTTATCCGTGTGTTTGCTTGACGATATTTTGGTCAGGTTGGCAGTGACTCGAGAACTAACAAGGGCCATCTGAGTCCCTTTTTCTTCTCAGCAGGAGGCAGGGAAAACAGGGCAAAGGGCTTCTCCCCCATAAAAAGCTTTTTACTGTCAACAGTGCTGCAACTCTGTGATGAGTGGGAAGGTTATAGAAGTCTCTAGAAGGCTCAAAAGAAGACTTGAGCTTGAAATATGAGACCATGATCCAGAGATGGGGCCTGGCAAGAGAACAGCAAGAGCAATAAACCAAATTCTATGGACAGTGACAGGACCTCTCCCCTGAGCCCCCGTCGTCCAGGAGGCCTGTGAGCTGAGCTGCAGGAACTCAGATGAGTCACTGGTGGATTTCTCACTCTTGACACTTGAATCTTTGTGGTTCTGTTGTTTTTATTTTAAAATAATACACCCAACACCTGCTAACTTGAACTCCAGTGGTAATTTTAGCATACTGACTGACTGAATGTTTTTTACACTTGTTCTCTCCTTCTCTTAACAAAATCTCTTTGGTTGGTGTGTGTGTGTGTGTGCATGATTTTTTTTTTCTTTTTAGATTACTGATAAAGATACAGCTGCAAAAATGACATCTTCTGTTTCTTCTTGGAGCTAGACCTCCAGCAACAGAGGAGCTAGTTCCTTAGCTTCAGGATGTGTGCATCGCCGCCGTCCAGTTTGGCTTCATGGAGACCAATGCAGACTTGCTAGAGGAGATTAGGACTGTCTTGAGCAAGATGCTGAAATAGCCTTTCTTAGGAAACCCAGACAGACTCATGGCTTTCTCATGATTTATTCCCTTTATCATCCTCACTTTTTTCAGTTAACATCCTGAACATTGAAATTGCACGTGATCGCTGTGGCACAATAATTATTTTCTCGGAATGTCAAATGATAAAGTTTAGTGTCTCCCTTTACTATGACTGGAGTGATAAGGAGGGAGTAAACTTTATTCCTAAAGTGGAAACATTTCTTTACAATCTGTCAAAAATTCAGCAACATAACCTTAACCTTTAAAATCAGAGCAGGAAAATTTTAACCTTCAAAACTGGGCCTTAATGAGGATTTCAAAACTAACTGTTTTAGCCAAGCCTTGACAATCAAATGGTAGTGAATGACAGTTTCCTGTGAAACTCTAAGCATTTTTCTGGTGACAGAGATTCTTATCCTACCCTTTTTGAGGAGTGCCATCACCCTCATGAGCAAATGCTAATCTTCACCTCATTTTCTTAAGGCTGTTGCTTCAAACTTTCCAAGAGGAAGCCACCATCACTCACCACCTAGGCATGTCCAGAAGGCACAGATGGGCTTCCACTACCCTTTTCCCCTCCCCCACCGCCCCCCAGGGTTCACTCCCCTGGGGTCCACCATGTATGTGACCAGGAGGCCAACCCACCCACATGTTCTTGTGCCCTCAGGTACCCTCACCTCCATCACCAACTTGGCCACAAGCCTGGCCCGGAACATGGACCGGCTCTCCCTGGATGAGGAGCACTACAACCGGCAGGAGGAGTGGCGGCGGCAGCTCCCGGAGAGCCTGGGCGAGGGGCTCCGACAGGGCCTGTCCCGGCTGGGCATCAGCCTGCTTGGTAAGGGGCTGCCGGGGACCTGTGCACTCACATCTGTCTGCACTCTGGCTCTGCAGGCAGGCCCAGGTGTGCAGGCTCCCGGGACTGGGGGTGGTTGTGAAGTTTACATCCTTTCTGCAGACAAAGGTGAGGCTCAGAGAGGATAAGGCACTCGCTCTAGTTCCTGAATCCATAAGGCCCTGGAACAGGAGCCCCCTTCTAGAGCCACTGTGCAGCTATGACAGGGGCCATCCCAGGACCAGCCTGGTAGGAGGCTCCCCTGCACAAATGCCTGTGTTCTGCCTTTCCATTGCTTCTAGTACAAACGTATCTCTGGCCTCAGCATGGCTCTCTAAAAAAGCATCATTCCATAGGCAGACCCCTGAGTGTGGGGGTGTCAACATGAGGCAGCGGCATACAGCTGTTTGCTCATGAAAGTGAGTAACAGGCAAACCTGCAGCACTTGCCCTTCACTCACAGACGCTGCGGCCGCTTGCTTTTGTTTGAGAAGCACTTGAGCAATGTGCAAATGTCACGTAAACTTCAGTGAGGAGCCCACTTTTTCCTTTTATTTTTTTAAGAGTGCTGGATCAGCATGACTCAGAGTAATTATCGTTTGTCGTGCAGCCAGGTAGTATAGTTAGAGATGAAGATTGCTGTGGATATTTCCAAATATTACAAATGTTTAAAAAATAGATTGCTCTGGAAAAGTCTATAAAAAGGAAGCTTCAGAGCTGAAATTTTGCAGAGCAGGATTTTCAAGGGTATCTTTTGTTTATTTGTTTGCAAAGGAATTTAAAACTGTATTGCTTGGCAGCACTCCTGCCGAGCATCTGAAGGAGTATGCATCTCTTAGAGATCAAAGTGCCCCAAAGCAGGGAGAGTAGAGGTCAGAAAAGATGAGCTTGAAAGGATTTGTCCTCTTTCGAGTCTGCAGTTCTATACATAACCCTCAACTCGCAGAGCAGGCAGCTGAGGCTCAGAGAGGAAGTAGTAAGATGTTACAAGTTCACGTTAAGTTACTAGAAATTGTTTGTCATAACATTCGGTGGTGTGGGGCACTGTCATTTGATAATGCATGGAAACTGGGAACCTAATGACCTGGGATGGAACTGCTGGATAAAGGAACAACCCCCAAAGCAATGGTCACTGCTCTGGGGAAGGTCATGTAGGGGGGCCGCATTCCTCAGGAGCCAGCAGACCCCAGGCTAGGGTGTCCAGGTCCTTTCTTTGTGACATCAGGGTTTCTGTTTTGTAAATTAGAGCTGGTGATACCATTATTGGAAGTAATGATGGTCGGTAGTGTGCTGCACATAGCGTCCATGTTTAGTAAACAGCACCTCTCATTATTATATTATGATAGCAAAGGAACTATAAGAGTTGCCTGATTTCAGAGTGTCCCAGCAAAGAGAGACATGTGAGCAATGGCAGGAGCATTTTTCCTTTAGTTTTAGTCCAATGGGTTAAGTTGCTCTAACCACCGGAAGTGACAATGAGGTTATCGTGGAGGCCTCAGGTCATTGTTTAGGGACTGTGGAACCTCTTTTTGCTACGAATTATGGGCTTACATGCCCTCCACTCTGGGCAGGAGAGCTTCCTTCCCTCCATGTAAGTTCTTCTTGGAGCTTACAGTTGCTCAGCAGAGGAGACCTGAGCTGGCTGGCATGTGGCTGTTTCCATCCTGACTAACCCATTCTCTTCCCACCCAGAAAAGCCCACACCCACTACCCAGTTTCCACTGTATCAAATTGTGCCTGATGGTAGAAATCAGTTGTGTGAGGAGCCATGATTCTGCCTTTCTGATGTTGCCGTTTTGAGCATGACTCCTGTTGTTAGCCAGGGTAAAAAGTCATAAAGCTTCGATCTTTGCTATAGTCATTGTGTCTTGTACATCCTCATCTATGCAAGGGAATCATTTAGTCTGTCTACTGCAGTGGGCTCAGCGAGTCTTTCTGCATCTCTGGTAATTTCCAAAAACCTGGGAGTTCTGGGGGTAATGTAAATCCCTCCTCAGTGTGTCCTGACTGCACCTGCAAACGCTGGCCTGACTCTGGGCCCCCAGGAACTCCATCCCAGCAGCACACCTGAGCCGCATGTCCACTTCTGTGATCCTTAGACTCAGGTTGGCCTAAACCAGCTTCCTTTTCTCTGAGAGTTCGAGAACTGTCTCTATCCCACGTAATCTCTGGGTCATCTCAAATGTCTGGTCCTAGAACTACCTGATCTGTGTCAGGAAGAAGAGAAGGAAGAGTAGGACCAACCCAGTCCTCTCATCTGGGAAAGTGTAGATTCATCATCATTCGATCCATCCCCCAGAAATGGTGTTTAAAAGGCTAAATGCACTTAAGTGCCTAATTGAAGTTAGAGCTATTATCATACAACAGTTTGAAACCCACGCTTAGTGAAATCAAAATGCTAGCTCCTCAGTTTCTTCCTTTACAAGAAAGAAACATTAACAACTCAGTTAGTAAAAATATATTTAAAGAACATTTCAGGTTGACAAAGCATTTTCACATATGTCATCTTATTTGGCCTTCAAACCCTAGGCATGGATGAGGTTAAGTGACGCCCTGGTCAGACCTCCAGCCAGGACAAGTGCTGGGCCTCTCCACACTCCAAGCCTGGAAACAATCAGGATGTAGGGAGACAGAACAATTGAAAGTTCCAGAGTAGGAAAAATACATTTCCCACAATGTTTATGGGTTTGGGGGCCTTCTTGCCTCTCATGGGGACGTTGTGGAGCGTTATGAGGCACTCAAAAATCAAAGGAAGTCTTGAGCTGCCATGCCCAGCCACATTGGCCCAGGTCAGCAAGGAGAAGTGCCGGCTGGCAGACGGATGCCGCAGAGGCTCTTGGATGAGCTCCACAACAGTTTTTGGAAAGCAGTAGATTTTGGAAAAATTCTGCTTAGCCTGCAGAATTGGCATCAGCCTTGCCCACATTTACCAGATCCATTCCCCAAACACCCCCACTTTCTACTACACCCTGGGTCTGCTGAGAGAGGATATGAGCTCCATGTCATGGCTATAGTCCACATTCCCTCCCAGAAGTGACTTCTCTCTCGTGAATACCAAAGGCAGGACGTCAGAACTTGCTTCTCTGACCCACGCTTCTTTTGGGCTGCTGCCTGATTTATGAAGCATTGCTAGATTTCCCAGCAGCCACACCCTGTCTTCACGGCCACTCTTGATATGCCATTGGGAATCCTAACAAAATAGGCCTTGACCAGGTGAATCAGGACAGTTGCCCTCAAGTGAGTAAGTGCAGAGCTATTAGTCCCCCGATACCACTTTCAGCCATTAGCAGAATGGTTTGCAGTTAGTAGGGAATTCAGGAATAACAGAAGTGCTTCCTAATAATTTTTGCTAATCTGTTCTGATCAAAAAAAGCTAGGCTTGAGCTGGAATACCTAATACATTCTGTGGGTCTCATTTGTCTCTGGAATGGTGAGCTGTGAGTGGTGTCCCAGCTTAGGCCTGTGCCTCTGCTACTGTGATAAAAAAAAGGTGCCCAAAATAAAAAATCACACCATGTGGTAAGGGCAGCACCAAAAGAGCCACCCAGGCAGGAGCTTTCACAGATCAGTGTCCCAGTGTTTTTGCCTGAGGCTGGGGAGCAAGTGAGGGAAGAAGTGAGGAAAGGCCCTTTTAGGTCCCTTGCTTCACAAAGAAAGACTTCCTCCTCAACTGAAGGGCACGAAGGGAAACGCCTCCCCGACTTCTCCCTCACCCGGCACACGGAGAGTCCATGGAGACTCCCCGCTGAGGCATGCTCTTCCTTCCTGCCTCACTTCATCACATCACAGCCGTCTACATGTGGCCGCCCACCCTATGGGCCTGACGCCAACATACAAGTTTTGGGATCGGTTTCCACTACTTAAAGCCTTAGAGCAGAGTTTGAGTATATGACAGTAAATAATTTACCAGTTGAGGGATTTAGCTGGATTATACTGAAGAAGAGAGCCTTCTGAGCCCTAAAGAAGCTGCCTCTCTCGGCACGGCTGCAGACACCATGAAATGGCTGTTAGTCTCTCACAGCCTCTGTTCCCCAGCGCACACCTGGTGACCAGTGAGGTGCCGGTGTGTGTGATGGGCCAGCTTTCCCCCCTCCAGGGTCTGGTGTGGGCGAGGGTGTGTGATCTGACAGCTCCTTCTCTCCCTCTTAGAACCTGACACCTTGTCATGGGCTTCAGGCTTTCCACTTTTCAGGCTGCCCCAATAGTTTATCTATCAAAGCCACAGTAACTGAGCCTTCACTGTGGCCGGTGGCTGGAGAAAGTGGAAGATCAAAGGGGAGCTTCACCGCGATACCTGTTTGCAGTTAGGCAGCCGGAAGTCAGAGTCCTGTGTGGACAGTCACAGCCGTGAAGGCTCCATGTTCCTTGTTCAGGTTAGGCCTGGCCTATTAAAGGGAAATGGTAGACTCTCAAAGACCTAACCACTGCCCCCCCAACTCAATTTTAATAGATTTAATAGAAATCTGTACTTGAGAAAGACATTTCTGCCAGAAATACAGGCAATAACTTAATTTATTGGTGAATTTGTAATTATTTACCCCTGTTTTTCTACTCTTAAGCATGGAGACCTTTCGAAGAAATCAGATAATGAAACCACAAAAGCTTTATTCTTTGGTTTGATGCTATTCACTTTGAATGTCTGCTGTGAAATGATTTGCTGAGAAGACACCAGGGTTCTTGCCTCTCTCAAGCACTGATGGCAGCCACCACCCCAGTGTGGCTGGTTCCCTGTACACTTCTCAGCTCTCTGACTCCCGACCTTATAGATGGGGAGAGCAGAGCTCAGATTCCTCAGACTGAAAACGCAAGGTGAGCTCCCCAGCCTGAGTGCCAAGACTAGGTGTCCTGGAGGCACTGAAGCAGCACTCCCCAGCCCTTGAGAGCAGGGCGCCAGGGCCGGCTGTGAGCAGCTTCCTCCATCTCGCACATCATTTCTTAGGTTTGGGAAGCGTTGGTCTAGGCTGGGAAACAGACCTGTTGCCTCAGATCATTCTTAATCTGTCAATCCATAAACTTAAATGGCTCTGTCAATCTTAGAGGAATGGAATCCATGAAGAACATTCCCTTTACAATTGACCTCAAGGAACTGGCCTTTTGTTTTACTGGATTTTGTTCAATGGAATATTGCTTGAAATTAGCAGGTCATTAACTGAGGCCTGGAAATCTCCGTTTACCCCAGAGACTTTGAGTTAGTGGCATTTGGAATAATGAGATTTGACATATACTAAAATTTCTACCAGGGGGACTGTGCATTTTCATTAATTCCAGCAGGTCTGAGTTGAAAACAAAGAATTCTATCAAGAATTGTAATGAAATTTTTACCTCTTACTGAGTTAGAGTTACTCCATCATGGGAAAAAAATAGGACTGGTGGGGCCTTTACTAGATCTCATCATTGGCCCCTCAGAGTGAGAGGAGCAAGGAGGATGGACCCACAAAAGAGGCTGAGGGATTCACCCTACACTCAGTATATGACCTGGCTGCCCCTCCAGAACGCCGTTAGAGCAGAGAGTGGTGAGGCAGGGTTTTGTAGCTGTTCTCAAGTGAAGAGTAAGTGGCCAAACTTTAGTTGAAGTGAAAGAGAAGGAAGTTTTTCCAAGACTTGCAAAGGGAAGAGCCTATTTTATAAACAGAATCAGTGAATAGCTTGGTGGTTAAGAGCTAGGCTGTGACTCTGACTCCCAAGACTGAAATCCTGGCTCAAGCATAGGACAGCTGCGTGACCTTGGGAAAAACTCCTTAACTTCTCTGTGCCTCAGTGGCCTTATCTGGGAACTGAGGATAAAAATCATGCCTGACTTTTAGGATTATGAGGATTAATGATCTCATACAAGTAAAGCTCTTAGCACGGTCACCAGTACATAGTAAGCACTCAAAATAAATTAGCTATAATAGAAATAATGACTATATCACTTTTTATTAAATAATTATTAATATTAAACTGTTCTTAAATAATTGATCTTATTATTATTAAAAGAGAGAACCCAGAAAGGGGCTACTCCCTTCCAGTATTTTCATCCTCCTGATTCAGTGAAAATTTATTAGGCTGAGCAGGCTCTCTCTCCTCCTAAGGAATTGTTACTCTCTTTCCTAAACTGTGTTGCCTGGTTTGGGGAGAAAGGTGTGTGGATGTCACTTTGGAGTAGTCTGACATGTTTATTACATTCTGAGCTGAACTTTACAGATCCTGACTGTGATGGACCAAACCCAGCCCGAACATTGTGCTTTGATGAAGAAAATAAATGACTGCCTTAAAGAGCCCTCAGTGTACTTAGATAATTGGTAAATACATGTATAGTAAAGAACTTTACAATGAGGCTGGAGTTTCATTTTCAATCCAAATAAAACTGTGTTCCAGATTGAAGATTTTCACTTTCTCAGAATTTTAAGCCTCAGTCCTTACTGGGGTTTTTTGTTTTTCAGGTGCAATTGCTGGTATAGTCGATCAACCAATGCAGAACTTCCAGAAAACATCTGAGGCTCATGCTTCAGCACGACACAAGGCCAAGGGTGTTATCTCAGGCGTGGGGAAAGGAATCATGGGGGTGTTCACAAAGCCCATCGGAGGAGCTGCTGAGTTTGTGTCACAGACTGGCTACGGTGAGTCAGTGAAAATCCTGTCAGGCCAACTCAGACATCACCAGTTAATTTGCATTATTATACCAACGATTCCCAAAGATAGAGTAGCCCTTCACATGGCAAAGGAGTGAAAAATAAAATGGATAAATCTATAAATAGATAAATAACTATCTTTCTCACCTCCTCCTGCTTATTTACACAAAGAGTAGAATTGTGTTAATAATAAATTATAATAATAAAATTATAGAACCAGGAAATCAATTAGTAATTTCAGTATACGTATGTCACAGAATCTTTTTACAGTACATTTAATAACAGACTTTAATGAAAGATAACCCATTAGAGGTTGAGGGCAATATGTAGAATATATTGAAGCAGAGAATAGAATTACTACTTTTTCTGGTGAGCAATTTGAAAGGAAAACTAGGTTATAAGGCAGGAAGCTATCTTTAAATGACAGCGTGTATGTATTTGGACAAAATGAGAGAAAGAGAGGAGCATGCATGTGTGTGTGTATGTGGGTGTGCACACACTTGCCCACATAGCTTTGTGTTTGGCGTGGCTTTCTCACCTGCAGACTCCATGCTGCGGATACAGCCAGGCCGAGTCTCCTGGCCAGTGGCAGCAAAGGTGCATGATCTGCAACCGAAAACCCTTTCCCCAAATAGACAGAGTGCCAGGATCTCTCCCCAAGCATGGGTGTGCACAGGAGTAATGGGTGGGTGTGAAAGGAAGCACCTCTTCCCATGCTTATTTTCTGCATTCTTGGCTGAGCACATTAAGGTGATTTTAAATAAACAGGTAACTGGAATTGTTACCTTATTACCTAAAATCAGTGTCATCATTTTGGTCACAAAGCAGGCTGTCTAGCTAGTATTGCAAACTACAGGAGAGCCCTCCCGTTTGTCAGACATGTGAGCGCTCTGCATCTGCATCTGGCCATAAAGTCTGTGGGGTACATTTCACTGCAGGCATCCAACACCTCAGCAGATCTGACAAGAGGCAGCCAGATCAGGGCATAAAAATAGTGTCTGAAAGGAAGAGAGCGGGAGATGAATGCCCACACTCAGGCAACCATCCGGAGAGGTTATGAGAGACCACACAGACATGAACATGTGTTCCTCTTCGCTTTTCCCCTCACCTCCTCCCTCCCCATTTCTCTCTCTCTCTCCTTCTGTGAATGACATTTTCACTCAGAGGGAAACTGACTAAAAGAACTGCTATAACTTGTAAGTGGACGAAGTTAAATGCTCCTTTATCAAATGCTTACACATCAATAAAAACAGTATTCCTTTTGCTATTGACTCCAGTGAAGTCAACTCATACTTCATAAATTCCTTTAGTTTTGAAAATGCCGTTGTCCCTCACAGTGTGTTTCCCAGGGCTGGGGCACTCTCCCTTATGTAAGAGCATCTCAGAACAGAGCTTCACATGGCCTTGTTGGTTTCCATCATTCTTGTAAAACTTTTACTACTACACTGAAGGTTTTACAAACCACTAACTCTTAGTCTAATGACTGTGCTTCATTTATAAACATTTACAAGCCCTCAGAAAGCACACATGCTGTACCATCTTTGGTTCTGGAGAGTCTCTTTGGAGGCCTGCATGGCTGCTGCTTGGTGCCCTCATTTGGTGCTGGCACCAGGGAGAGCATGTAATAAACCAGAGGCCCCAAGAGTGCTCATAAATGTATTTGGATTCATTTTTAACAGCTGGATTAAGTCACTTAAATAATGTATCTAGGCAAAACTTGTGCCTTTGTGTGTTTCTGTGTGTGTTGTATTTTTCATTATTTGACCAGCCACAGCACAGATACAGAAGTATTGTAATATTAAGCAAGGAAGTTAACTAACAATCTTGACTTTTTTGTCACATAAATTATCAATGATGTGTAAACTGTTGCTCAGGACCAATTACTCCCAGGAGCATTATGCTTTCTCTAATTGCCAGTCTATGCTTGAACTGTAGCTCATTCATATTTCAGTTTGTAGCTAAAGTAAGATCACCAGGGTTAAGAGCATTGCAATGTTTAATAATTATCTATATACTTGCTTCCAAAGACATGACATCATTTTGGATCTGTAACAGTTTATGGATGGCTCTAAGCAGATGACATCACTATAGCATGGAACTGTTTTCCAGAAAGCAACTAGTAAAACTCCCTTACTTCTTTTACCACAGGTATTTTACATGGAGCTGGACTTTCTCAGCTTCCTAAACAGCGCTATCAGCCAAGTGATCTACCTGCTGACCAGGCTCTGAATGGCCATGTCAAATATGTCTGGTAAAATTTATCTAGATGCTTGTCAACCGCACATGCACACTGTATGTTAACAGGGCCTGGCTTGCTCTCAAGCTAAGAGGTCATGCTTCCAGGGAAGCCCAAGAGGAGCAGCCATTTTCAGCATCTCAGGCAGCACAAGGGCATCCTAGAGCCAAGGAAAGGCTGCCTGCCATCCCCAGATCTGGGACTGGCAGCAGAACTCCCTTGCCCCATGTGTACCACTCAGGGAAGAATGCACATTGGCAGACGTTCCCTTGGAATGAGCATTTGATAATTAAAGCGACAATTACATTTCAAGCTAAAATTAATAATCAGATTGGTGAGGGCCCTTTTGCCCTTGGGGAGCTTTGTGTAGGATTGCCCCAACCCCTGGTACAAACAGTGAGCACTGATATGTGACTATCTTTTCCAAGCTGGCTCCTGGTCTTACTTTTCTCCTTTGAAACAGGAAAATGCTACAGTCTCTGGGCAGACCAGAAGTCCACATGGCCCTGGATGTGGTTCTGGTGAGGGGCTCAGGCCAGGAGCACGAAGGGTGCTTGCTGCTGACATCGGAAGTGCTCTTCGTGGTGAGTGTCAGCGAGGATACACAGCAGCAGGCCTTTCCCATCACGGAGATCGACTGTGCCCAGGACAGCAAGCAAAACGACCTGCTCATCGTACAGCTCAAGCAGCCAAGAGTGGCATGTGATGTGGAGGTACATTTCAGAAAATGGGGTGACCAAGGCTAGCTGCTGGTAAGGTCAAGATGCAGGCCAACCACTGGTACCAGGCATTTATGAGCCTGCAGCCTCTGGAGTGGCTGCCAGAGACCAGGAGGGCTACCAGAGAAAAGAGTATGGGAGGTGAGAGGGCCATTGCAGAAAGGGGTTGTGAAGTCCTTACATAGCTGTTCATGTGAACCTTCCACAGGAGAGCCCAGCAGTAAGCTAGATGGACCCACAGCCTGAGGCTAAGCAACCGTATGAATTGAACAAGGCTTGGTTATCATGGGCTGCAGTGCTAGAGTGGACAGGACAGGACAGTAGAGCTCCAAAACAAGTAGGTCTGTACAAGAGCCAGGACAAAGGCAGCAATTCCATGCAACTACTCACAAAGCAGGGCCATGGCTACACGAGGCCTGAGAGTGCCCGCAGCAGTCTGGGAGTACAGGAGAGGACCACCATAGAAGTGAGGGGTGTCAAGTGAAACAAGGCACAGGCAATAGGCTGGACCTTTGAAAGTTCACAAATCAGGAGGTCTAACACACTGCTTCTGCCATTCCCAGCCCCTGAGACTTCAGGGGTCCAAGTTTTGTGAACAGATCTCTCTCCTACCCACTGCCCTGTATTCTGTGTGGCTCTATGTTCCCTTTCCCATGGACAGGTTCCCATCCCCTAAGTACCAGAGGGTACCTCCTGGGGATGCTGCTTAGGCTCTTGAGACAGCTCCCTGGCCACATGGCTTCTGAGATGTGCCGACTGCTGGCTCCTGGCCACACACAAGTTGATGTAGAACGGATGCTCAGATGGGGCATGCTGTCAGGGGTCAAAGGTGAGCCCTGAAAAAAGTGGCACCGCTTCCTGCAATCTATCCCACGGTAAGCAGGTGTGCCCACTGGAAAATTGCTCTTTGTCCCTGCCTCCCCAGTAACTGCCTCATCAACGGGCAGTTGATCTTCTGAACGGGCAGTGTTGACTTCAGAAACAAACGTCATTTCCCACAAGGCAAGATGGATCCCTGGCAAGCTGGAGCCTGCTGGTGCTAACCTCGGGACTGAGTGGCCCCAAGAAAGGACAGCAAACTTGCCTCCAGCAGGTCCTGCCCATTTCTCCTTTATTTCCTTCCTGGTTATGGGAGCCTGCATCTCCCTCACACCACTGTTTGGGTAAAATTATCTGAGAAGATGGAAGGCAGCCAACCACAACAACTCCGAGATTTCCCTAGTTTCTTGGATCATAATCAGTCAGGCTTTAAGCTGGGGCTTGGCACTAGGACTACACTGCCTCTTCAAGTTGATGACTTTCTGGGAATAAACGGAGGTCAGATGTCCAGGCTGCCTTTATTAGATCTGCCAAAATCTTCTGATCCAGTTAACAATAAAGCAGCAGTGATCTGGCTACAAGATTTGGCAAGGGATAGTATCATTATCTTCAAGTCCTTGGTCCTTAGAGAAACTTCCAATGCCCTGAGGAATATCTGTGACCATTATTCCTTAGCTGCTTGGAAAATACTTGAGATCTTAGTTGAGACTAGAGATTCATCTTTTGCTGTTAAACTGTCTCCCCTGTCTTCAATTGCAATCCTTCTCTCTTTGGCTTCTCTGTTTGAGGAGGGTACTGTGGAGAATTATCATAGCTGGAGGGGAAGAGACTTCAGTTTCTCTAGGGGTTAAGATGATAGCTGGAGTCACTACCCCTAGAAGTTGGCAAGGCTAACTGAGACCATAGGATCCCTGAGTTAGAGGCAGAAGCACTGATACTCTGGACATCATGCTCAACACTGGTTTTCCGTTGTTTCAGGGATAACAAAGGGTTGGAATTAAGGGATGGTTAAAACAGAGAGGAAAAGATGACTGAGAGCAGGGTAGCTATTAGAGACAGATATTGAACGTTCACAGGAGCACCTGGCACTGGACAGAAAGGGTGGATATCAGTATGCCTTCAGCCTCCAAATTCTTTCTCTACATCTATTCCACTATTCCTCTCCCCTCGACTCCTCATAAGAAACAGCTGCCCCCTCAGTCCTGTGTCCAAACCCTAACCTCTGCCACTCACCCCAAAGGATACCTAAGCTGCAGAACAAAATGCATATTTCTTTTGTTTGAGACAGTAAACCATTCCTTAAAAGGGCTGTAATCCAATGTATTTTCAAAATGGGGGGGGGGGGGTGTCATGCAAGGACCCTGCTTGACAGTGAATTCCCCTCAATTGCATGCTCATGTCAGTGCATACCGACCTAATCCTCAGACATAAAGCTGGGTTAAGAAGCCTACCTGCTGTCTTTCAGGGAAAACTAAGAACAGTATTTTAAGATTTTTATATAAAATGGCTTTTCTTGTTTTTTGCTTTAGATGCTAGGAAACACGGCTCCTTTGAATTTTGGAAGGAACTAATTTGTAGATGACATCATTCAGTATATTCAAATATGGCAGGATTCAGATATTTTTAAATTAGCGTTTGCTTTTCTTGGTTAAATGTAGCCATTTTTAGGGTAATAATTGCTTAATATGCCTGGCACATTATTGAAATCCCTTATGAGAGGCTCAAAATGAGTCAGAAGGTCAATTTATTCCTTGGCCAGCTTCCTTTCACAACACAGGCTTTCCTGTGCTGCTGTTCAGGAGGAGCAATTAAGATTTTCTGTGTATTCAAAGCTTTCCAGCTGAATCCTGACCCCATCAAATGATATCATCAGAGCTCTGGCTTTTGCCTGGTGGTGCACAGCTTTCATCTGTCAGTGAATACTTTGGGGGCCTTTATTTTCTTTCCCAAGCTTAAAAATATGAGACCCGAACTCAAACAGATGCCCTCATTCCTCTGGCAGGCCCCTTTTCTGTGTCTTTACCATCCCTCTGGCTTTCTGCAGCTTTTAAGGTGCTTTTGGCTGCATTGTTTCTGTGCCCTACAGAAATACATAGAAATTCCTTATATTACTACTCGTTGAAATGTTTATAATTCTTCCGGAGTGGTCTTGCCAACATTTGGTAGGTAAAGACCACTGAAAGGTCAGTGGCTACCTGATTCCCACAGATCCAGTGGCTTACATTAGAAACTTCCCACTCCACTTGATCTACACACTAGATAGCTACAGAATTTCAGGGTGGGAAGAATTTATAGCTCTAACTGCCTTTGATGGGTGCTTTCTCACAAAATCTCACTTAAGAAGTTAGGTAGTATATCTCAGTTCTCCTGTTTGAGTTCCACTGAAGATGAGCCAGACTTTTATGAACCATAAATGTACTTTGCATCCTCCCTTTTTTTCCATAAAAATTTCCCCTTCCTCTGCCCAGTTTTTTTAATTTATTTCTTCTGGCTTTAAATCCTAGTATTTATAAAAACAGAAAATGTTACAGTTCAAAGGTTTTTTTTTAATGCTCTGTCCAAAGCCACTAGTTTGAAGGAGCTGCTCTTCTCCACTTTTTTCCTATCCAACTGAAGAGGTTCTGTCTGAAGAGGTCTGAGGAAGCAGGAAAGAGAGCTTTTATTTCAGGGTGCTGAGTTTAATGTTGATTAGATTTAGGCAAGGGAAAGACGCTTTTCTCCTTTGTTCCTGGGCTGGTTAGTAAAGAGCAGTGACAGATGTTTTAATAGTTGAGTAAAGTGTTATCAAATCATCAACTTCAAACATGGGAATTTTACACAACAGCAAAAGCTTATTCAGAGGAGGCTGTCCTAACATTCTCATGCAGAGCTTTTGTTATACTGCTGAAGTTGCAGTTATCACTGCCACAGTTCAGAAGAAAATAAAAGCACTGTTTTAGATAAAATGGCTTTATTAGATACCTAAAAGGCATAATGTACAAATGTATCAAGGCAAAAGATAAAGAATAAGTTAGTTTGTTACAGACGTCTCCTTCTCAGGGTTTGGCAACTAAACAATCTTTATTTTTGGATACCAGGTGGATGGAGCCCGAGAGAGACTGTCAGAACAACAGTACAACAGACTTGTAGACTACGTCACAAAGACATCATGTCACCTGGCCCCCAGCTGTTCCTCCATGCAGACACCATGTCCTGTGGTGGCTGTGGAACCTCTCCCCTCCACCATGAAAACATACCATTACATGGTTGATCCACATTTTGCTCAAGTCTTCATCAGTAAATTTACCATGGTGAAAAATAAAGCCCTGAGGAAAGGGTTCCCTTGAGTCCCCTCTAAGGTATTGATTCCTGCTTGTGCAATTTATTTTTGAAAGAGAAACCTAACTAGTTCTAACACGTAATATGGACGCAAGGCCAACACTTATCTACAGCTGTAGGTAGAGTAATTTTCTAGCCTCTTCTAAAATTCAGATTCTTCCTTCTCCCTGAAACTAAGAAGATGATAATTTATAACGGAGTGATTAAAAACTTGTTCCTTTCCCATTTGGGGACAATGGTTAATAGAATCCTATATGTTGTAGTCTTCTCACACATAGAAAATGCATTCCTTTTGGCTCTATATTTGCTAACATTTCAACTACAATTAGGATCCGTTAACTCTCTGCTCTAACGCAAAATGTGGTCAAGACCTTAGAATAGAGAGACAGATTAAAACTTCATTCCCAGATATATCTGTTTTCAGGCTAAGACATCATCTTTCCAGTAATACCCTTGTCTGCAAAGGTTCAGATTCTTTAAATGAAATTAAATGTTTACGATTTTGTTGTTTTTAACCTATTGAATTTGTTACTTTAATGTGATGCTGTTCTTTAAGTGAAAGCTGTTATGTATATTCATAGTTTAAAGTCTGCGTTTTACTGAAAATTTACAGGACATTCTGATGACTGTTCATGTACACGCTGGAAAAATGTTTTTCCAGTTTAGGCTTTATTAGGCAAGCTTGGAGTAAATCTTTTGTGTCTGCTGATGAAAACAAACCCAAAGAGCTCAGGTGAGTTTCTTTAGTTTCATAAACAAAACAAACACTACTAAGAACTCACTTTGACACTCCCTCGTGGAAGGGGTAGAGCAGAATTCATACTGCCCTGGTGCACTGGAGGGGAGTCAAGAACCCCAGTATTGATCTTAAGAGTGAACCCGTCCGAATACTTTTTTTGGCTGAATTGACTTGATAAAGTACAAACATACTCCCAGTGTCTGATATAATTTTGCATTTAAGGATGGGTTTGGCTTAACACCCCAGGTCACCAGATATCATCCTTAATATTCAGTAAATATCTCATACTCCTATTAAAACACATTTTTACTGATTACATCCAAACTTGGGCCTGCAACCTATAACTAACCTACAATTGTGAGATGCTAAGAAAATTCATTTCACATGCCCACTGATCTTTATGCCTCACATGTCATTGGGTATAAGAAGTCTCTGCGTAATTGTTTCTGGAAAGCAAGACTTAATGGACAACTCAGGTTGAATATGAAGAAATGGTTCCTCCATTAGTTTGTTGTGTCATACTCATTTAGGAAAGTGACAGTTTTGTCAACTAACCTCAAGAGTAACTACTTTTAAGAATGTAAATATGTACTAATTCTTCTTTTATGGCAATTTTGCATACTACTTCTAAGAATTATTATATAAAACTGCTTAAAATAAAAGAAATTCTTAAATTATCACACATAAATGTGTATTGTCACCAAGGGTTTTTAAATGCAGTTTTTCAGTGATACCTGAGTGTAATACAGCTCACATTATTTATTGGGACTCAAGAATTTTGCACGAGTTAAAAAGGGTAAGAAACAGCTTTTGTTATCCTAATAATAAAGTGACAATCAGTGATTAAATTATTAGCTGTGCCTAAAATAATTTTTTTTAAAGGAAGATTAGCCCTGAGCTAACATCTGCCACCAATCCCCCTCTTTTTGCTGAGGAAGACTGGCCCTGAGCTAACATCCATGCCCATCTTTCTCCACTTCATACGTGGGATGCCTGCCACAGCATGGCTCAATAAGCAGTGCATACATCTGCACCTAGGGTCCAACAGCCAACCCCAGGCCACCTAAGCAGAGCGTGCGAACCTAACTCCTGCACCACAGGGCCAGCCCCTAAAATAAACCATTTTTAAAGCTCTCAGTGTATCACTTTGATCTCAACAAAAAAAAAAAGCATAATTAATAAAGGTCCTAAGACCTCCTCTAAAAAAAGTTAGTTAGTTACTATACTCTGTTGGTCATTAGTAGACATTACTTAATTCCAGTTAAGTAACAGTTTTTTCTGGACTAGATAGATACATATTCCGAAATGCAAATGCATATACATACTCTTTAGTAAAGCAATACTGAGTAAAGATCCTTAAATTTCAATTATCTATTATATCTGTCTGGTGGTTGATCGAGCAGAACTACCAAACGGTGATGGTGACGCCCAAGGATTATGTCCTATGTTGATTATGCTAGTTGAATCTGCAGATGGGGAATGTGTCAATATGGAGGTTTAAGGGACTTGAGCATCCTTGGATTCTTGTATGGGGGGGGATGTCCTGGAACCAATCCCCTGTGGATACCAAGGGATGACTGCAGTCATGTAGGCTCATGCAGGCCTTAAATCCATGGCCTAGGACTAAGAAACTGCACCTGGTGGTATCTCAGTGAAATGGACAAAACGGCAGAGCAATCAAAAATGTCCCAAAATGATGAAATTTATAATAGTAAAATCAAATTATCTTCATAAGGTTCATGAACACAGTTAAAATCTCTAATCAGTTCTGATGCAAGTGCCTTGAATTATATCAGTAAGAATAACTGAGCAAAGACTTACTGTCCATGTATTTCTTATTTATTTATCAAGAGAAACTATTCCTTAGCCCAAATATTGATGTTTCATAGTTCAGGAACACAGGTCAACGAGTGACAAACTTCCGTGGAACTCAACCCAAAGAAATTCTGTGGAGAAAAACATAGTGGCTAAGTTAATGACAAGCATTAAGTATCTCTTTTAATACCTCACCACCCCTGAGATCATCTGAGGTCTACTCCTACTAGTGGAGCCCACACTTTGCTCACTCACCATTAGCCCAGGAGAAGCCCAGTTGAGGCTGCCTGGGCTTTGGGTCCATTCTCCACCAAGCTTCCTGACCACTCTCTTTTCCATTTTGGGCATACCACATCTTACTCTGGTTTCTTGCTTTCATTTACCAACTTATGCTTTTTTCTTCTCTCTCAGGTCCACCCCCCTCCATTTCCTTCTCATACTCACATACTGTTCCTAGAAGCAGCAGCCAATCTATTCTAAATGATACTTCTATTCCTACCTCCAAGTCTGATTTTCCTTACTGATTTTTAAACACAACTTCTTATAAATAAAGAAGATAAAAGTCTAACAAATATTAAAAATTAGCCTGTTAACATCTGATTATGAAATGTATACCCACTGTGGGAAATTTGAAAATTTCAAAGTTATGAGAAAACAGCAACGTCAAGATTCCACACAGAACTACTATTTTCTTGATCTTTAACCTCCACTTGTTTTTTCTGTCCAATTTTTATTTAACATAGATCATCCTTTATATAAAACATTCTTAATTTTCTATTACATAATTTCTTCATGTTACTTTGTGAATATAATTCCTAATGGACCCAATAGTCCATAGTATGAAAAAAGCATAACTCCTTATCAATTTTCCAACCACTGGAAATAAAGTTCTATTTTTTCTACTATTACTAGTAATACTGTGGCTACTTAGTGTATGGATCTATGTGCATTTCAGATATTTTCTTAAGATAAACAACTATAGAAATGGAATATTATAGAATGAGTCTTATATTAGGCAAAATTACTTATATTCAAAATTATCCTTGAGTCTTTTAGAAAACTGATCTTAAGTCCAATGCAGCAGGTCTCCCCCACCCCCTGTAATGTGGGAAGGCAGGCACACACACACACACCCCCCCCCCCCCCCCCCACCAGCTGGAATTCTCATTCAGGATCAGCCTGCCTGGAAAAAACAGCAGATTCACATTTCCCTTGTCACATCAAACTCAGACTGAGATGGTCAACAGAATCTTTAATTCTACTTATGTTGTTCTATCTTGCTTTTTTGTTGACCTTGAATAAATTTAAATACATGAATGATAAGATTCCAGAGTATGAATACTTTCATCGGGTATGGGACACATGCTTTCAAGTCAATTTAGTGGATGACCTTTCATCAGCATGCAAGTCAGTCCCTTTCTAGACACAGAACCTTAATTTACACCATCCATAAGGCACAAGGACTTTGTGGATAAGACAGACCAAACCAGAATCCAGGGAAAGCCAACAAAATCACTAATAATGGGCACTCAACTAAACTATAAAAGGTGTCAAATCCTTTTGTTTTTTTAAAGTACTTCTTAAAGTGTGATTTTCCTAATGCCAATCTAGCAATTAATAACAGCATAAAACGTGAAATAACCTGGAACATAAAAAAATAACTTCATACATCAACAAGATGGTGGACTACAAAGCTCCAGACTCCTGTTCCCCCACAGAAAACGCAACAACATATGGACCAAAGTGTCTTTGTAAGAAATCTAGAAACCAGTTAAGAAGGTGTAGCAACCAAGCAAACATCTCAACAAGAAAAAGCTGCACTCAAGGCAGAAAATTTCATCGAATTTTTCCTCACCCTTGCTTCACACCCTCCTCAGTGCAGCACAGTGTGGTCAGGAGGAAACTGACCAATTCCTGGCTCCTCCCTCAGGACAGAAGGAAAAGAGTGGAATCTGCTTGCAACATTCCAACTTGTATGAGGGCTTCCCAAGGGACTGTTTTCTAGCTTGCCTTTCTCAGAGCACTGATGGGAACAGTGACATAGTTTAGATATGCTAAAAGCAGTGGTGGGTCCCATGACAGGAGAGATCTGCAGAGGGACTGCAGACTCATGGGCACCTATGGACAAGAGATTATGGGCAGAGGAATACAACAGACAGCTGATAAGGCTCCTAGAGGAAGCAGGGGTGAGACTCTTAGGGAAATTAACACTTAAAAGCAGCCAAGTATACATGGGATCTAGAAGCAAAGCACATGCAAGGGCTCAGGGAAGATGGATCCCCAGAAAACCTGAGCTTTTATGCCAGGCTGTTTGGTGAAGATCTTCCCATGCACAGAGCCAGCGTGCAAAGAATGGGAGAGGTGGCTGTTTATTTAAATGCCCAAATTTCAACAAAAGATCACAAGGTATAGAAAGAAAGAGGGAAACATGGCCCATTCAAAAGAATAAAATAAATCCCCAGAAACCAATACTAAAGAAACACATGCCTCCAACTTACTTGACAAAGATTTTAAAACTGTCTTAAATATGTTCAACAAGCTAAGGAGAACTCACACAGACAGCTAAACAAAATCAGGAAAACAATACATGAACAAACTGATAATATCAACAAAGAGAAATTATTAAAAAATTGAAATTCCAGAGCATAAAAATACAATAACTGAATTGAAAGCATCAGCAAACTTGAAAACAGTTCATTTGAACTACTGAGTCTCAGAAGCAAAAAGAAAATGAAGTGAATGACACAGCTTAAGGGACTTAGGGGACACCATCAAAAAGACCAATATACGCATCATGGAAGTCGCAGAAGTAAGGAAGGGGCAGAGAACTTATTTGAAGAAACAATGGCCAAAAACTTCCCAAATTTGAGAAAAAGAAATGGATAAACAAATACAAGATATTACTTCGAAGTAGGATAAAGCCAAAGAGATCCACACCAAGACACATTATAATCAAACTGTAAAGAACCAAAGTCAATAGATCGTGAAAGCAATGAGAGAAAATTGATTCATCACCTACAAGGGAGCCTCTGTAAGGTTACCAGTGGATTTCTCAGCATAAACCTTGCAGGTCAGAAGGCTGTTGGATGATATATTTAAACTGCTCACAAAAAAACCCTGTCAACCAAGATACTATATCCAGCAAAACTGTCCTTCAAAAATAGGAAGAAATTAAGACATTCCCAGATAAACAAAAGCTAATGGATAAGGAGTTCATTATCACTAGATGTTCAGTGGGAGTTCTTCAAGTGGAAACTAGACAATAACTTGAAGCCATGTGCAAATAAAAAGTTCTCCAGTAAAGGCAAATATATGGACAAATATAAAAGCCAGTATTATTATAACTGTTTCATAACTCCACTTTTAATTTTGTAGGATTTAAAAGCATAAAATAAATCTGTTAATAGGTAAACAACATATAAATACGTAATTTGTGGCATTAATAACAAAGTGGGGGTAACAAAGTTGTAAAAGAGTAGAATTTGTATATGTGATTAAAGTAAGTTATTATCAGTCTGAAGTAGACTGTTATAATTTTAGCATGTTTTATGTAATTCCCATGGTAACCACAAAGAAAATATCCATAGAATATACACAAAAGGAAATGAGAAGGGATTCAAAACACATCACTACAAAAAAAAATTAAACACAAAGGAAGGTATTAAGGGAAGAAATGAAGGACAAAAAAGCTCTAAGATATATAGAAACAATTAACAAAATAGCAATAGTATGTCTTTCTCTATAAGTAGTTACCTTAAATGTAAACTGATTAAACTCTCCAATCAAAAGACACAGACTGGCAGAATGGATACAAAACAGGATCCAACTATATGCTGTCTACAAGAGATTCACTTTAGATTTAAGGACATACACAGTTTGAAAGTGAAAGGATGGAAAAAGATATTCCACACAGTAAGAGAGCAAGGGTGGCTATACTACTATCAGACAAAATAGACTTTAATTCAGACAATGTCAGAAGAGACAAAGAACAATACTGTATAAAGATAAAGCAGTTAAGTGACCAATAAGATAGAACAGTTATAAATATATATGCACCAAACATCAGAGCTTCCAAATATATGAAGCAAACACTAACAGAATTGAAGCAAGAAAGAGACAGCCCTACAGTAATAGTAGGCAACTTCAATACCCAACTTTTTCTGGCTAGAACCACAAAGATCATTAAGAAAATAGAGGACTTGAACAACACTACAGACCAAATGGACTTAACAGATACGGAACGTTCTACCAAACAACAAAATAGACATTTTTCTCAAGTGCATATGGAACATTCTCCAGGACAGGCCATATATTAGGCCACAAAACAAGACTTAATAGATTTAAAACATACAAGCATCTTCTTTGATCACAATAGAATGAAACCAGAAATCAATACCAGCAGGAAAACAGAAAAATCCATAAATGTTAAAATTAAACAACATACTCTTTAACAACCAATGAGTCAAAGAGGCTATCACAAGGAAAATTTAAAAAGAAATAATCTGAAATCCACAACTGAAGTTAACACCTAAAAGCTAGAAAAGGAAAAGCAAATTAAACCTGAAACTAGCAGAAGGAAGGAAACAAAGATTAGAGATAAACAAAACAAAGAATAGGAAAATAGAGATAAATCAACAAAATCAAGAGGTGCTTATCTGTAAAAATCAATACAGACATGCACTGCATAACAACATTTCAGTCAAGGACAGACTGCATATCCAACACTGGTGCCATAAGATTAGTACCATATAGTCTAGGTGTGTAGTCGGCTATATATCATCTAGCTTTGCGTTAAGTACATTCTATAATGCCTGCACAACAATGAAATCACCTAATGACACATTCTCAGATCATACCCCTATCATTGAGTAACGCCTGACTGTATTGGCAAACCTTAGCCAGACCAACTAAGAAAGGGAGAAGATTCAAATAACTAAAAACAGAAATCAAGAGAGGATATTATAACTGATTTTACAGAAATAAAAAGAATTATAAAAATACTATAAACAACTGTACATCAAGTTAGATAACATACATGAAATGGATTAATTCCTAGAAACACACAACCTACCAAGAAATGAATCAGGAAGAAACAGATAACATAAACAGACCTATAATTAGTAGGGAGATTGAATCAGCAATCAAAAACCTCACAACTTGCAGCCCGGTGGCGTAGTAGTTAAGTTTGAACATTCTGCTTTGGCAGCCTGGGGTTCACCAGTTCAGATCCTGGGCACAGACACAGGTACCACTAATCAAGCTATGCTATGGCAAGCATCCCACGTATAAAATAGAGGAAAAAGGGCACAGGGCTAATGTTCCTTAAAAAAAAAGAACCTCACAACAAAGAAAAGCCTAGGATTAGATGGCTTCACAAGTAAATTCCACTAAACTTCTAAAGAATTAACAGCAATCCTCCTCAAGCTCTTCCAAAAGAACTGTAGAGGAAGAACACTTCCAAATTCACTGTATGTATTGTGTGTGTGTATATTTTTTTTTCTGTGTTTTAACATGTTTTGACATCTTGAAGAACATTTCTGGGGTGGGGAGAGATGGCCCCTACCATGTTTCCTAAGCCTCTGTCTACTCTTGTGGCCACACCTGATTGACCATCTCATTAAGGAACGCAAAACACTCTACAAGGCCAGCATTACTCTGATACCCAAGCCAGACAAAGAAAACTATAAAACAATATCCCTGATAAATATACATGCAAAAACTCTTAAAAAACAGAATTCAACAGCTCTTGAAGAAGGTTATACACCAGGACCAAGTCGGAACTATTCCTGGAATACAAGGATGATTAAACACACGAAAATCGATGAAATACACCACAGAAGAAAGGCAAAAACCACAAGATCATCACAATTGATAAAAGCGTTTGAAAAGTTCAATACCTCTTCATGATAACAATTATCATGAAACAAATTAGGGAGAGAAGGAAACTACCTTAACATAATAAAGGCCATATATGAAATGCCCACAACTAATATCATACCCAATGATGAAAGACTGAAAGCTTTTCCTCTAAGATCAGGAAAAAGACAAGGATGCCCACTCTTACCACTTCTATTCAACATGGTACTTGAAGTCCTAGCCATAGCAATTACGTAAGAAAAATAAATAAAAGACATCCAAATTGGAAAGGAAGAAGAAAAACTATCTCTGTTTGCAGAAGACCAGATCTTATAAGTAAAGAACCCTAAAGATTCCACAGAAAAAAACTGTTAGAATAAACTCAAACAAAATTATAGGATACAAAATCAACACATGAAAATTAGTTGCATTTCTACACACTAAAAATGAAGAATCAGAAAAGAAAACAATTCCAATTACAATAGCATTAAAAAGAATACTAAGAATAAACTTAACCAAAGAGGCAAAAGACTGGTATACTGAAAACTATAAAACATTGCTGAAAGAAATTAAAGACACAAATAAATGGAAAGACATTGCATGTTCATGGACTGGAATACTTATAATTATTAGGATGTCCATACTAAAAGTGATCTACATCTATAATGCAATCTCTATCAAAATCCCAACAGTATTTCTGCAGAAATAGAAACATTCATGCTAAAATTCTTATAGACTATCAAGGGATCCTGACAAAACCATCTTGAAAAAGAAGACGAAGTTGGAAGACTAACACTTCCTGATTTCAAAACTTACTATAAAGCTCAACAGATCAGAGACCTAAAAGTGAAAGATAAAACTCATAAAAGAAAACAAAAAAAGCTTTATAACATTGGATTTGGCAATGATTTCTTGGATATGACATTAAAAGCACAAGCAATAAAAGAATTACATAAATTAGACTCCATCAAAGTTTAAAATTTCTGTGCAAAGCATACAATCAACAGAGTGAAAAGGCAATCTCACAGAATGGGAAAAAATATTCGCAAATCATATATCTGACAAGGCGTTTAAAGAACTCCTACAACTCAACAACAACAAAAAACCAATCAGTTTAAAGATGGGGAAAGGACTTAACAGATATTTCCCCAAAGAGGATATACAAACAGTCAAAAAGAACAAGAAAACACAATCAACATCATTAACCACTAGGGAAATGCAAATGAAAACCAAAATGATACACCATCTCATACCCATTAGGACAGCTCCTATTTAAAAAAAAAAAAAAAGAGAGAGAACAAGTGTTAACAGGGATGTGGAGAAACTGGAACCCTTGTGCACTGCTGGTAGAATGTAAAATGGTGCTGCTGCTATGTAAAATAGGATGGCGGTTCCTTAAAAAACTAAAATAGAACTACTATATGATCCAACAATTCCACTTCTCGGTATATACTCAAAGTACTGAAAGTAGGGTCTCAAAGAGCTATTTGCACACATCATAGCAGCATTATTCACAAAATTCAAAAGGTGAAAGCAATCCAAGTGTCCACTAACAGATGAATACAGTCATGCACGGCATAATGCCATCACGGTCAGCAACACACCACATATACAACAGTGGTCCCATAAGATTACTACCATATAACCTAGGTGTGTAGTAAGCTATACCATCTAGGTTTATTTAAGTACACTCTGATGTTCACACAACAAAGAAATCACCTAATGATGCATTTTTCAGACTGTATCCCCAACATTAAGCAATGCATGGCTGTAAACAAAATATGGTATATACATAAAGTGAAGTATTATTTACCCTTAAAAAGGAAATTCTGACAGATGCTGTAATGGATGAACCTTGAGGACATTACATTAAGTGAAATAAGCCAGTCACAAAAAGACAAATACTGATGATTCCACTTACATGAGGTAACTAGTCAAATTCATAAAGAAAGGACAATGGTGGCTGGCATGCAATAGAAGGAAATGGGAGGGTTGTTTAATGAGTACAGTTTGTTTTGCAAGATGATAAGAGTTCTGAAGATTGGCTTACAACAATGTGAATGTACTCGACAATAACGAACTGTACATTTAAAAATAGTTAAGACAGGGGGCCAGCCCTGTGGCCTAGTGGTTAAATTCTGCACACTCCACTTCGGGGGCCCAGGTTCAGTTCCTGGGCATGGACCTACACCACTTGTTGGCGGCCATGCAACATACCAACATATAAAATAGAGGAAGATTGGCACCGTTGTTAGCTCAAGGCGAATATTCCTCAGCAAAGGGAAAAAGACAGTTAAGACAGTAAATTTTATGTTATGTGTATTTTACCACAATTTAAAAAAATTCTAAACAGTAACTTCAAATAGCCATATTACCTTTATATTCCAAAATCACTTTGCACTCTGAAAGATACCAGCCTTCCTCATCTCCTCAAAATCTTTCATGGAATCATAATTTCTGTAGAAATCTGCATATGCTTTCTTTCTCGGTTCAGCCACAGCAAACTAAAAAGTAACATATTCCATTAGAACTTATTTTTTAGATTATTAGAAACAATACTAAAGACAACATAAATCACAATACATTATGTGTGTGTGTTCACCTTTAACTTGAACCCTCTATTTCCTAAGACAAACGGTGGAGGCACTGAGACAGATGCAAGGAAAGAAAAAGCAGCCTTAGGGAAACTACTTAGCAAGAGGAACCCTCCTTGCCTAGGGATGGATTTTGTTGCGTGGGTGGGTGGGTGTTGGGGGGGTGTGTACAGACTGGTAAGAGTCAAAGGGAGACACCCAGAAAGCTAAAAGATTTAGGGAGAAGGTAGACTGCAGCCTTCCCTCTGGCCAAAGCTAAATATTTCCACAGCTGAGACCAGCTAAAATATTCTGATTCAATTTAAGTTATACTATTAATTTCAAAGGAGTCTGAGATTGATTCTGTAACCATGTGCCTCTGAAAGGCACAGAAGCTTTCTATCTGGCAAGAGCCCTGGGTGATTTAGACTTCAACGTTAAGCCCTTAGAATAGACACTGACCTGTTTTACACATGAGGAAAAGGACTCAGAGTTTAAGTGACTTGATTAAGGGCTAGGGAGAAGCACTAGTTGGTAGGTGGCTCAACCAGGATTCACACCCAGGTCTGTCATCTGGCAAAGGTTTTATTCTCCACAAAACACTGCCTAAAAGATTTCAATGTTTGTATTATAATCTAAATTCAAATCCCATCCTGCATATAAAAACCAGTAAAAAATTCTTCTGGGGCCGGCCAGGTGGCACAGTGGTTAAATTCACACGTTCCGCTTCTCAGTGGCCTGGGGTTCATCAGTTTGGATCCCGGGTGTGGACATGGCACTGCTTGGCAAGCCATGCTGTGGTAGGTGTCCCACATATAAAGTAGAGGAAGATGGGCATGGATGTTAGCTCAGGGCCAGCCTTCCTCAGCAAAAAGAGGTGGACTGGCAGTAGTTGGTTCAGGGCTAATCTTCCTCAAAAGAAAAAAAAAATTCTTCCTAGTGCCAATCCACATCAGTTAAGGTGCTGCAGAAACATGGAATCATGATACTTCATCTTAACACAGCAAGAGCCTTCCATCTGGCCAGTTTTACCGCTCCACCTATTTGAATTCCCAACTTCTTCCAGTAAAACCAAGAGGCATAAGCCCCACTGCAACCCTCTGAACAAGGTCTGCTTGGACCCATTACCTACCTACAAAGCAACTGTGAGCATTCTGTCATGACAAGAAAAATATTTTTTGTTTTAAAAACACTGAACACTAAGGCAGAGAGAAATAACATAAAAGGCTCAGTCAACAAACCCAAGAAATAAAAGCAAATGAATTTTTTATTTTTTTAATTTATACGAGATACCTAGAGTAGTTAAAATCAAAGACAGAAAGCAAAACTGTGGTTCCGCGGGGTGGGGATGGGGAGTGGGGAATGGAAGGTTATTGTTTAACGGATACAGAGTTTCAGTTTTACAAGACGAAAAGTCACGGAGATGGTGACGGTTGCACAATATTATGAATGTATTTAATACCACTGAACTGCACACTTTAATATTTGTTAAATTTTATGTGTATTTTACAATTTAAAAAAACTTATTAAAAAAACCAAAAGGCACAACACTAAAATCCATAGAAAGCACAGAGTTAAAATGCAACTCTGTGGCAACAATTCTTCAAGGTGCCAAACAGAACTACTGCCTTCCCCATCCCTCTGCTTAAATAAAACAATTATAGCCTGTGCTATGAGCTGAACTTTCTCTCCCAAAATTCGTGTGAAGTCTTAATCCCCCAGCACCTCAGAATGTAACAGTATTTAGAGATAAAGTCTTTAAAGAGGTAATAAAGTTAAAACGAGGTCTTTGGCGTGGGTCTTAATCCAGTACGACTAGCATCCTGATAAAAGAAAATCCAGACAGACACAGGCTAAGACACAGAGGACCATCTGAAGACACAAGGAGAAGACAGCCATCTACAAGCCAAGCCAGAGGCCTTAGAAGAAATCCACCCTGCAGCCACCTTGATCTTAGATCTCCAGCCTCTCAAACAAACAATGAATTTCTGCTGTTTAAGCCACCCAGTTTGTGCTACTTTGTCATGGCAGCCCTAGCTTCATTTACCGAAGGACAAGCTATCCCAGGAATATGAAGTACTTTCCTGTCACACTGAGGTGAGTGGAGGAAAGGTAAGTGGAAGGAGGCATATTAAAGAGGGAGTTCCTTTAAAAGACTCTAAACTATTTATGAAAATAAAATACATTTTTAAATTTAAAAGACATATTTGGGCCATACGCAGAGTAAAAATCAAACATACATACCTTATAGAAAGTTGCAACACTCAAGGATACAATGAATGCTCCAACGATGTGAAATCGCAGACGCTTGGCCAGAAGGCCACGCATCTGGGGTTTCGTCAAAGCACTGGAAGCCATGGTAGTTATTCCCCCTGGTAGGTAAAATAGTAAGAAAAGAGAAGTCTTAGAAAACAGAAGTCTTAGAACATAGTAAGATATCTAAAGAATTCTGCCGCATAATGTATTTATTACCTAGAAAGGCAGAGGGAGGATAGGCGACGGCCTCCTCCCACAAAGCCTAACGTGTTTAAAGCTCAGCCT
The DNA here is from genome assembly GCF_041296235.1 of Equus asinus. Taxonomy (NCBI): domain Eukaryota; kingdom Metazoa; phylum Chordata; class Mammalia; order Perissodactyla; family Equidae; genus Equus; species Equus asinus. Next base: position 48,204,893 of record NC_091801.1, read on the forward strand.
GCTTCCTCGTTTTCCCCTCTCACAGACGGAACGACCACCCTAAATAAGCGAGAGAACTGCGGCCGCGACGGTAACCGCGGAGCAGAAACTACCAACAAGACTCCCCCAGCCCCAGGAAGCTGGCAGCGGCTCTAGACCGACAAGCGCCAATGCACTTACAGCTTTTAATCTTCCAGACACCCCTGAGACAGTCATCATTCCCATTTTACTGATGACAAAACTGGGGCACACGAAAGTTATGTCACTTGTCCAAGGCCACGCGGTAAAGGATTACAAGCGGGCCAGGAGGCCCAGTGAGCGGCGGCGCGGGCCGAGCCTGCAGACCCCGCTAACGCGGCGGCGGGCAGGGCCGGAAAGGAGGCCGCGGCGGGACGGCCCTTCCCTCCCGCCACAGGCACGGCTGCCCTTCTCCAGCTTCCCTCGTGGAGTCACAAACGCTGGGCACAGCTAACGCCGCCGAGCGCCGGCCCCTACGCCTCGAGGCACGCTGAGGAGGAAACCGCTACTCCTTTTCCGCGGGTGAAAACACGGGCCAGACGGGCCAAATGACCTAAGCAAGGTCACAGTGACTGGGGGGAAACGCAGCGGGAACTGGGCCGAGGCCGGCCGCCTCCGCAGCCCGGTAGGTTCCTCGAGGCCCCCGCAGCCCATTTGGCTCCGGGGGGCCCCGCCGCCAGCTCGCCGCCCTCCTGAGGTCGCGGCGGGGGCGTACAGGGGTCGACGCAGCCGAGAGGTCCGAGGTTCCTCGACCACAGAGATGCAGTCACGACTCAGCTCCACGGCAGACTGAGAGCAGGGAGCGGGAGGTGGCGGTTATGGTTCGGGCGTCCCCGAACGAAGGACGCGACACAGCTCACCTTAACACCGGCGTCCTTCCTGACTGACGGAGAAATGGACGACTCTGCGGCAGCGCGCAGGCGCAGAAGGAGAGCGAACGGAGAGGACCCAGCGACGGTAGCCGAAAGAGCTCAAGAGACCTGCAGCGCGCTTCACACCAGTCAGCTGAAGCTCACCACTAATTAGCTTGCCTGGGTGACCTTCAATTTAGGTTACCTTCTGAATGGGTTTCCTTAGTATGTTGGAGAAATTAATCTTACTCATATACAGAATTAATATGAATTTATTAGAGAATTCGAAGGTATTTAATATGTGAATTAAAAAAAAATAATTCTCTACAAATAGAATACAAATCATCCTGGGCTCATAGATTGCCGGAACCATGTGCACAAGCTGACATTTTCATTATAACTACCCTTATGAGAATAACCGCTTGGTTTGGGTAAAGGGTGAATAAGACAGCAGAGTTCTAGGAGCTCAGAGCCCAGCAGATGAGACGGACGTAAACAGATGACTACAAATCCCAAGCGGTGGGTGCCACCCCAGAGACCTGACCCAGCTACTGCAGAAGCAATTACCTACCTGGCAGAGTTGAGCAAGTGTTGATGGAAGTATTTGATGAGATTTTTAGTAAAAGACAAGTGTTTTAAAGGAAGACAACCGGAAGTTTATGGAAAGTGGTATGTAAGGTGACAAGACATTTTCACATATTGAGGTATATGGGGTAGCTATTTGGGTTCAAAACTGGTTTAGATTGAACTAAAGGAGCCTAATTTATGACCTATCAAACATACGTTGTACATCTGCTTTAACCATTTAAGAATGCACTCTCTCAAAATAAGAATGCATACTTCCCCTCCTCTGCCCTATAGGTAACGCCCATATTAGTCCTTTTCCCAGCCTCAGGGTCCTGTTGATCTGCTAATTTGCAACTGAATACCTCTTAGAAACTTTGATGAATATGCCTCTTGGGTGTATTTAATATATATTCTTTGTTCTAAAAAGGTATAAGACTACTGAAAACGGTGCTTCTCTGGAACACTTTCTTCCTTTGTGGAAACTGTCTTCCTGGATTATAATCCACACCCTGGCTCAAGGAAAACTCACTCTTTCCCTCTTATCTATAGAATGGTTATTGGTTATTTTGTGTCAATAGGGGCTTGGTTATCATTGAAATAACCTGGATTTATATGATGTTGAGTCAACTCAGCAAGCACTGTGGAAGGTACACTGGGACACAAAAGATAGTGATATTGATTCAACTTATATTGATTAAGCATTTACTATGTACGAGGCTCTGCTATATAGTAGGACAGATCTTCAAGGAAGTGTGTTCTTGTCAGGAAGTCTTTATCCTCAACTTGTCAACACTCTGGGAAGTGAAAACTTTCAGCCACACAGAAAAGGTGCTAATTGAGGGCCAAAGTGGGTTTGTACCTCGACAACGCTTTTTTCAGCCCTCTTAACAAGGGCCTACCCAGCTAAAAATCTTTACATGGGATTTGCTCCCATTTCCTTTCCATCCCCTCTCCCATGATTGACCCAGAGAACAAGCAGTAAATTTCAGAGTTCACAGGGATTGATTGCTATGTGTTAAATCATCAGGGAAAGCTTCAAGGAACTCATGGAAGAGATGGAAGCAGAACTGAGTCTCAGTCTAATTGAGAGGCCTAGAGAAGTGGAGAAATCTAAGAAACAACATTGGTCATGAGAATGTGGCAATGATAGACACGCTCAGGGAAGAAAGCCTGGCCTGGATAGAGTGCTGAGTGGGTTGTTTGGGAACACCGGATGGGTAGACAAGCACAGGGCCAATCACAATAACCCGTGGTGAATGACCTGAATAGAACCTGAATGATAAGGGTAAACAGAGGGGAGGGCATATGTGGGTTCTGTTCTAGAGCCTAACAGACCTGGATTTAAGTGCCAGCCCATAACCTTCTGGCTGGCAAATTTCTTTCTTTTTCTTCTTCTTCTTATCCCCAAAGTAGCCCAGTACATAGTTGTATACTCTAGTTGTAGGTCCTCTGGTTCTGCTATGTAGGACACTGCCTCAGCATGGCTTGACGAGTGGTGCTACGTCCATGCCTAGGATCTGAACCAGCGAGGCCCTGGGTCACAGAAGCGAAGCAAGAGAATTTAGCCAGTTGGCCATGAGCCGGCCCCTAGCTGGCAAATTTCTTAATCTTTCTAAGTCTGCTTTCTCCTCTCTAAAATGTTACCCATTTTTACTTTGTTGGGTTGTAGTGCAAATTAAATGAGATAACGCCTGCATGTATAGTGCTTGGCAAACATTCTAAATATGCATTCCTCCCTCCCTCTTTTTTGCTTGCCCTGAATTTCTTTCTTCCTCCTTCTAATAGCAGTACTTGATTGTCCTCCCAGGAACCAACCCTTCCCCACTTCCAGCCATGTGGTTCTAGAAGAGCCAAACCCTATTCCAGTTGGGCATATCACCCAAAAGTAGCCAAACAATGTAGCCCATCCCCTTGGCCACAGCAATTTGCTGGGGATGGGCACTGGACTCTGGACAGGCCAGTGAAACTCAATTCTACAACTTCTGTTAAAAGTATTGGGGGGGGCCAGCCCCGTGGCCGAGTGGTTAAGTTTGCACACTCCGCTTTGGCGGCCCAGGGTTTCACTGGTTCAGATCCTGGGCGTGGACATGGCACCACTCATCAAGCCATGCTGAGGTGGCATCCCACATGCCACAACTAGAAGGACCCACAACTAAAATATACAACTATGTACCAGGGGGCTTTGGGGAGAAAAAGGAAAAATAAAATCTTAAAAAAAAAAAAAAAAACTACTGGGAAAAAGGCTCTCCTTCTTTCAGGGGATGTAATGGGTTTGGGATGGAGTAGGCATCTTGCTGATCTGTAAGACTGTGAGACCAGAGAGTACTGTGTGCTTATAATGTGCCAAGTACCGTTCCAATAACACAAAGAACCTACATTCATGCAGCTTACATTCTAGTGGGTCTGGAGAAAGTGACAGACAATAAACAAAAATATGTCAGATAGTAATAAGCTCAATGGAAAAAATAGAGTAGAGTAAGGATAAAGATAGTCTGTGTGAAGAGGTATCTGTTTTATACTGGAAGTTTGAGAAAGAGTTGGTCAGTCTGACTCAAGCTCATGGTCTACACCAGAGTAAAAGATGGCTCAGTGAAAGGATGGGGCTTGTTCTGTATGGCCCCAAGGAATAAACTAGGATGGCTGGGTGGAAGATACTGGGAGTTACGTTTCAGTTAAGTATTCACAATGGCTAGTAATCAGTCCCCTTCAAGGTGATCCTCAACCAGAGACACATCTAGTTGGAGGAGGCAAGGATCCTTTGATTGGTAGAGAAACGATGCAACAGTCTTGCTTCTCCTATGTCTTTTCATCCTGGCCTTGACAATCACCAGGTCAATGTGTTGCCTTAAAATGTGTTGAAAAGATGCCACTTTATGGGCTTTCAATGCAAAATAACCAATAACCATTCTATAGATAAAAGAAATAAGGTGAATTTTACTTGAGTCAGAGTCAGGATTATAACCCAGGAAGACCTTAGAAAACATTCCAGGAAGCATGGTTTTCAGTACAGACTTATATCTTTTTAAAACAAAGAACATATATCAAACACAACCAGGATATATTTTCAAAGTTTCAAAGAGGTATTCAGTTGCAAATTAGCAAGTCAACATGACCCTGATGGCAGAAAAAGGGACTAACACAGGCATTACCAATAGAGTGTAGGAGGGAAGGTATGCATTCTTATCTCAAAAGAGTGCATTCTTTACTTTAATGGTCAAAGCAGATGTACAAAACATGCCCAACAGGCCATAAATCAGGCCTCTCTAGGTCAAGCTGAACCAGTCCTGAAGCTGAATAGTTACCCCATATACCTCAATATGTGAAAACCTCTTGTCAGGGCTTAGGGGAACTTCTATCGTGGCTCTCCCATTACTACTCTGTTCTCAAGATGCTTCTGAGATGACCTGGCCCTCTCACCTGTGCTCAGCCCCTCACAGTGTGGAAAGTGTATACAATACCTAGAAAGGCAAATTACAATGCCAAGAGCTAAAAGAAATGAATGGACCCTGAAACAAATTAGCCTCTTTTTCCTAAAAAGTGTAAAACCATTTCAACTGTAAGATGCATCAGTGATATAGTATCAATGAGAAGGACCATGAATAATTTTGTGGATTAAGAAAAATGTGAGGAACTGAGAAGTTAAAAACAACAACCTCCCTGTGAGGTAAAATAGAGCAGTTACAGTATTTGACAAACCTTAGGGGTAGATCTGTTGACTCTTCTACCTATAACTTATTTCTACTTTGAAATTTTACAAATAATAAAAGATTGCTGAGTCAGAGTTAGATATGGATCATCACAAAGTTTGGGTCTGGGGTACTTTTTTTACCTGACCATATTCAAGATGTAGATAAGAATCCAAGGGAACTTTTAGGGACTGGTAAAATGATGCTATGGTTTCTTCTCAGCAACATTGTTATTGACTAAGCAAATGCTGTGAGTGATCATCTGAAAATGACAAAATGACCTCTTGCTCTGAGAGACTAACAATGATGAACATAGTTCCAGATGAGTTGGAAGTTTGCTGGCTCTGCATGCTCCCAGAAAGGCAACCTCTGCGGGAGAGATCCCTCACTGTCACTGATGCTGTCTGGCAGAGCTTGGGAGTCACAGAAGGAGCAGTGTGGTTTAAGGAGGGAACTGGTTGAGTGCTCTAAGCTCATCAGCTGCAGCACTGTCCCATATCTAAATGGAGTCACTGCAGCTTATGTCAAACAATGGGGACAGTTCAGAAGAGATATAGCTCTTTCCTCAAAGATGGTCCTGTAGGGGAGAAAGATAATTCCTCTACCCTCTAGATCCTTCTGGCTGGCCTAAGAATTAAATTGACATGAGACAGAATAAAAGGAGAAAATCAAAGAAAGCTTTATGACGTGTATACATGGGAGAAACCCAGGAAAACTGAGCAACTCATCAGAATGGCCAAAACTGCCACCTTAAATACCATCTTCAGCTAAAGACAAAGGAGAATGTTGGGGGGTGGGGGGGGGGTGGTTTGGGACTTCAAAGAGAAGGAAGGCAAGTCACATGGAAATGGAAAAGCAAATGTTTGGTAGACAGAACTTTGATAAGAATGGGCTTAGCAAGGACCCTCAGAGTCTACCTATACCCAGAGTTATCTGTGGTGATGGCCTGTGCTGGGGACAAGACTTATATCTTAAATTCCTTTAGGCAGTTAGGGGGAATGTCGAAGTTTCTTTCAGAGTCTTTTGTTCTTAAAAATAATCAAGTCAAAGAGATACATTTTGAGGTGACCAGTTCTGATACCCCACAGTCCTAAACCTCACCCTAAGTAAGAGAGACATGGTGAAAGTTCCACATAAGCTCTTAAATCAGCTATACTATGAACAAGCATTTGCATTTAAAATATTATGTTTTAGAACAGTGCTGTCCAATACAAATATAAAGCTAGCCAAATGGGTAATTTAAAATTTTCTAGTAGCCACACTAAAAAAATAAAAAGAAATGAGTGAAATTAACTTTAATATTATATTTAACCCAATATAGCCAAAATATTATTATTTCAACATGAAATCAATATAAAAATTACTAGAGAGAGAGTTCACATTTTTTTCATACGAGCTCTTCAAAATCTGGTGTGTATTTTTCACATACAGCACATCTCAATTCAGACCGCTACATTTCGAGTTCTCAGCCGCCAAATGTGACTGAACTGAATAGCACAATTAGAACATTTTAGTCATAAGAAAATCTTCAAGATCTATTGATAAATGAAATGGCAGGCTGTAAAACTATGCTGTGTGATCTAATTTTATGATGTATGCATGAAAATATACGTATGTATGCATATGCAGAAAATAATATAGAAAGAGCACACACAAAAAACTTGTGGATAAGTTTTATATTTTATTTTTCTACTTTTTTTGTGTTCCAAGTTTGTTCATGTCTTTTTTTATAGTTAGAAAAAAGAACAATAAATGTCATTTTTTAAAAGATAAGTGTATTACTTTCCTATCATTGCTATAACAAATCACCACAAATTTAGTAGCTTAAACCAACACAGATTTATTATCTTATAGTCGTATAACTCAGAAGTCTCACACAAATCTCACTAGACTCGAATCAATGTGTCAGCAGGGCTGCGTTCCTTCCCTTCGCTCTAGAGGAGAAACTGTGTCCTTGCTTTTTCTCGTGTCTAGGAACCTGCATTCCTTGGTTCACACTCCCTTTTTTCCATTTTCAAAGCCAGCTACATTACATCCCTTCAATCCCGCTTTTGATGTCACATCTCTTTCCTGACTGTCTTGCAACTTTATTCCTCGTTGCTGTGTAACATAACATAATATAGGGATTAGGATGTGGACATCTTTGAAAGGTCATTATTCTGCTTACCACAGAGGCATGGTCATGATTAGTACTGTCTAAATATTTCTATTCTCCTCTAAAGCACGTGGTAGGGTTATACTTCCCTGATCCCTTTAAAGTTAGGAACAGCCATATGACTTGCTTTGGCCAATGTAACATGAGTGGAAGTGACATGTTGTCACTTATGGGTAGCAGCTTTACAACCCAGGATGTGGTTTGCCATGTTCTCTTTGCCCTGCCTTTGTTATAGTGGAACTATTGATTGAGATGGCACAATGTCACCTGGGTCTGTGAGAGACTGAGATAAACAGAGCCCTCCTGCTAACCTGGACTGGCCAGCTTCAGGGAGTGAGAAATGAGCAGTATAGTAGTGTGTTATTCCATGGAGATTCAGGAATTGTTTGGTTCTATAGACAAACTTAGCTTGTCCTGACTGGGACAGGAGGTAAAAAAAAAAAATGTATCCGTTTTAGTTGGGGGGAGGTACATGAAAATGCTGAGACAGATAAAATGAGTGATAGAGACAGTGAGGAATGTGGAAAAGAAATGGGGACATTAAGGTGGCACTGGAAATACACTATGTTGATCACCACAATTTCTCCTAGGTTGAAAACAGAATGGCCCTTCCAGGGTACAGGCATCCTGGGGCCCAGACCTGACATCTAGAGAAGCTGTGAAATATTCAGGGAAGCCCTGAGTTTTATAACAGAACCTGTCTGCTACCAAAGAGTCCTCCAGCTGCTGGCCCAAGGGAACTCTGGATATTAGGGCCCCTCAGGAGGTGTGTACCTGAGGCATCAGCTCCCCAAGACTTAGGCTGATAGAGTACTGTATTCTAGGGGATGCTGGACTCTCCCAAGATTTGTATGTGGATCAGGGACATGTTTTCTGGCCACTCCAAGGCTGAGTTGTTGCCTCACTCTATTTGTAAGCCCTATGTAACATCTAGTAGTTTGCAAAACATGTTCAGATATGCGTTTTCATTTTGTCCTCTCAATAATCCTAGGAGACAAGCAGAGATTCTTGTTTTTTAGATAAAGAAACTGAGGGTCATCATGGTAGAAAAATAGCAGAACTGGGAATAGAATCTAGAGTGAGATTCCTCCCACACCAGGGCTGTGGAGAGCACCTCCAGAGAAACAAATCTACTTCAGTGGACACACTCATTAGCCTACGATGATTGGTTGAGCACCTACTGTGTGCTCTGTGTTGCTGTCCCTAATGGCTGACAGTATAGTCCCAAGAATCCACTGAAGACACTCTCCACATCAGTAGATTATTATATAACCTTCTGTTTCTCTTAATTGAATAGATATATCCTCCTAGCTCCCACCTAGAAAATCTAAGAGGCTATTTATTCAGACTAATAGTGACGAAGTCTGTGCAATAACTAAGTGCCAGATATTGGTGCTTCTCTGGCCATTTCAGAGCTAGCAGTAATTAAAAACAATTTTCCTACAATCATGTTGACATCAATCACAGAAGCTATACACAGACATGCCCTAGCCTGATAAAGGCCTTTATGAAATGAAGATGTTAAATGAGTCATGTTAAACTCAAATGCATTAAGAACACAGGGAGAGCAAAAAAATCAAAGTTTACTAGAAAGAAAAAAAACAAATCAAGAGAAGGGGGAAATACCATATTTTAACTTCTAAGAGGACGCAACAAAGCCAAAAGATATAAATTATCATTCTAAGATAGGACATGATAAATTTTTAACTGGTTTGAAAAAAGAGGATCTCTTAGTAGTTACTTGGGATCCCACTTTGAACTTGTGTTGACTTTAATTTATGGTTGTGGTGAACTAATCGAATCCAATAAACATGGATGTCTTTGGCATCCAGATGCTCCTCTGGGTAGACAGTCACCGTAGCAGCACACAGCCGTCAGAGGACTGCATGGCTCCCTGACACTGGGCCACATTTAAAATCGGGGGCCCCAAGCAAACCTTTCAGAAGAAGAATCTCACCCATTACTACCTGTCTCTTTTTGTACACCCCCTCCTTCACATTTACCTTTAGCTTCTCTGGATTATGAATATCCTGAATTTAAAATGTACTCAATATTCAGTTATACCATATGAAGGATGAACAAATCTATGTGATGTTTTAAGCTTCATTTTAAAGAACAAGCTAAGCCAAATCCTCTCATTATAATTCAAAAAGTATTTACTGAGTACTTACTATTTGTAAGTCCCTGATCTTTGCCAACTATTATGGGAGATGGTAAGGAATTCTAAAACTCATTATCTGTGCTCCAGTAGCTGCTAATTTCATTAAAGAGAAGAGCCATGAAACCCAATACAAGAGAAGAGTTCAGGACCAAAATGAGATGGAAATAGTGAATCCAGAAGAAAGTCTGGAAGATGAGATCAGTATGAGATCATTCATTCATTCAACAAATATTTACCAAATATCAACTGTGTGCCAAGCACTGTTCTATACACTAGAGATATAGTGTGAAAAACACAAAGTTCTTGCTTCTCATGGAGTTTATGTTCTCAAAAGAGACACAGAACACACAAGTAAACAAAGAAATATGCACTATAACTTCTAATGTGGTAGGTGCTGTGAAGAAATGAAACAGCGTGCTGGTGGGGTGCCTTTTTAGATAAGGGCCAGAAAAGTCCTCTCCAAGGAGGTGACCTTTGAGCAGAGTCCCTACTGATGTGAGGAAGTAGATCGAAGATCTGGGAGAAGAGTGTTCTCTGCTAAGAGAACAGCGACTGAGGTGGCACAAGGTTGCTGTGTTCCAGAACAGCAAAAAGGCTAATGGGACTGCAGCTGAGTAAGCGTGAGGGAGAGGTCCCACCTGAACCAGGAGACCTCACTCAGGAGGTAAGATTTTTAATAGGATTAGCTCATCAGACTGAGCAGATGGGAGAGCATTCCAGCTGATTGGTTAAATTTCCACCACCCAGTGGCATGAGGAATTATAATTAGATTGACTAGAGAAAAGTAAAGAGAATTAGAGTTCATTTCCTATGTATCCATTGGGCTTACGTTTGAGGACTCACGTTAACACTTCTTACAACACAATCTATCATTTACTCCCTTATCAACTATTTTGAGTTTTAATTGGGTTTTATTTGGATTTTAATTTTATTCAAGTTTAATTGCTTGTACTTTTTTTTTTAACCCTTCTTAGATTGATGATGATAAAGGGAGCAAAATGGAACAGATAATCCTATCTTCACACTACCTTCTCTAAGCAGTGGCCATCGTCTTGCTTCTTTGAAGAGCATTAAAATCCCTCTGAAAGCCTCTAAATTCAGTTACCAATTTACAGGAAATACAAGGGACAGAGAAACATGTTAAATACCACCACAGGGATGTTATCAGCAGAATCCAGACTATGGGAAACTTTACAGGACAACCTGGTTGCTTCAAAAAAATTAATTGTCAGGCAGGCCTGGTGGCATAATGGTTAAGTTTGCACACCCCTCTTCAGCTCCTGGGGTTCACAGGTTTGGATCCAGGGTGCAGACCTACCACTGCTCATCAAGCCATGCTGTGGCAGCATCCCACATAAAATAGAGGAAAATTGGCACAGATGTTAGCTCAGTGACAATCTTCCTCAAGCAAAAGAGGAGGTTGGCAACAGATATTAGCCCAGGGCCAATCTTCCTCACACACACACACACACACACACACACACAAATTCATTGCAAGGAATAAATGAAGGGAAAGGGTGAAAAATGCAGGAAAAACCCCTGTAGATTAAACAGGACTTTGGGAGCATGTCAATCAATCCCAATGTGTGGAATTTATTTGGATGCTAATTCAAACAAACAAACTGTAAAGAGGAAAGACAAAAAAACTGAAAAGTCTTATGACCTGGAGGTAATTGGAAATTTGAACACGAATTGACTATTTATCTTGTTAAGGAATTATTGTGAAATCTCTTTTTCCCAATCAGATGACATGATTATTATTTGCTTCAAAATAATGTAAGTGGGGTTGGCAGGCAGGTGGACAGGAGTGGGCTGTGCTGATTATGGAGAAATAAGTCAGGAGTCAGCAAATTATTACCGTAAAGGGCCAAATAGTTGCTGTGGGACAAGGTCTTTGTTGCCACTACTCAACTCTGTCATTGTAATATGAAAGCAGTGCAGACAAAATATAAAGAAATAAGCCTGTGTTCCAGTAAAACTATATTTATAGAAGCGGGTAGTGGGCTGGATTCGGCCTTTGGGCCATAATTTGCTGACCCCTGGTAAAGTGATCATTATTGGAGCAAGATGATAGTTAATGTGGGAGTTCACTAAACTATTCTCTCTACTTTTGCATATGTTTCATGTTTTTAATAATAAAGTATTTAAAACAAGTCAATGTCTTTAGTATTATTCTCAAGCCTCAGTGCTCTTCAGTCTTCTTGGCATTAGTCTTGCAGCTGTATATAAGTGTCGCGCTTACATATAGGCTTTTTGTATATAGGTTTTTAAATGCTAAACTCACCTAAGAGCTCCCTGAACAACCACATTAATTTCAGTTTGGCCTCTCTATTTCCTGCCACGTTGAGATTATCCGTAAGTAGATATATTTTTTTCCCCTGCTTTTTTTCTCTCCCCAAATCCCCCCAGTACATAGTTGTATATTTTTTTAGTTGTGGGTCCTTCTAGTTGTAGCACGTGGGATGCCACCTCAGCATGGCCTAATGAGCAGTGCCATGTCTGCGCCCAGGATCTGAAGCAGCGAAACCCTGGGCCACCAAAGCATAGCACGAGAACTTAACCACTTGACCACGGGGCTGGCCCCCATAAGTATATTTTTATTTTTAAATTTTTACTTTATTTTATTTTGACTTTTTGATATTCTCATTCCTTTTAAGCCAGCCCAATTTTTTAATTGAGTTCATAATAGTTCACATAATTGTCAAATTTCAGTTGTACATTATTTTTTGTCTGTCCCTGTATAAATGCTCCCCTTCACCCCCTATTCCCACCCCCCACCTCCCTTCCTCTGGTAACCACTGAACTGTTTTCTTTGTCCATGTGTTTGTTTATCTTTCACATATGAGTGAAATCATATGGTATTTGTCTTTCTCAGTCTGGCTTATTTTGCTTAACATAATACCCTCCAGGTCCAATCATGTCGTTGCTAATGAAATGATTTTGCCTTTTTTATGGCTGAGTAGTATTCCATTACATATATATACCACTTCTTCTTTATCCAAACATCGGTTGATGGGCACTTGGATTGTTTCCATGTCTTGGCTATTGTGCATAGTGCTGCGATGAACATAGGGGTGCATAGGTCACTTTGGATTGTTGATTTCAAGTACTTTGGATAGATACCCAGTAGTGGGATAGCTGGGTCCTGTGGTATTTTTGTTTTTAGTTTTTGGAGGAATCTCCATACTGTTTTCCATAGTAGGCCACCCCATTTTAAGTGGAATCAGACCACACCTACCATTTCTCTAAATAACTTAAGAAATATAAAAATTCTTTCAGTCTAAGATGTTCAGTCTACAAATATTTACAGAGGCTACTACGGGCCAGACTTTGTGGCAGTTTCTGTGGAAGCAAAAATGAACATGATTCAGTCCCAAACTTTGGGGAGCTCCCAGAGTCCTGCAGACACCTCTTTTCTCATTCTGAACACTAAAACACTGTTCTCTAAGCTTCTTATTTCTTTAATATCACCAGCTATTCTCATTATTGGTAGAATTAAGGTCAGTGTATCAATGATCTGTGCTTTTCCCTCTGTCTTCTAGAGAGAGAGACTGAACCAGGACAAGTGAAAATGGGTACAGCCCCAGGAGAGAGAGTCCTAGTGTACCTGAAGTCTAACTCAGAGCTTTTTCCCACCTCTTTTAGTAAAATATGAGTATTACTGTTAATGGCATATGTGTTAAAGTACCAGAGAATTGTGATAGGTATTTTAAAAGTAGAAGTCAAGAAATGGATTTCTGAACTAGAGTTTTCTATATTTCAAAATAAACTTTCAATTAAATGTTAGAAAAATCAGAGCATGCCATCCTAGAAAAGATGTTTTTAAATCATGAGGAAAACAGGCTTAAGCAAGCCACATATGAGCTTTTTCCTCATACTTTTTTAAACTGTTGCTTTGGAACCAACTTGTCATTCCTTTGTGTTTGCGCACACACACGTTAGACAGAACACGGGCTATGTTAACACAAATACTGCCAATCAGAGCTCAAGGTAAATATATTATAAATTATCTTTTCATTAGTTAATCCTGAATCTCTAGGTTCTTGGAAGTATGGTGAAATCACATTCATCAAAAGGTCTCAAGGGACACATAAAGCTTTCAAATACATGAGGATTTGGATAATAAGGTAACCTGGCAAAAAGAACTCTGAATTTGGCAGTGTAGGCTGCTACATCTACAGCACAGATTCACAAAGTATCCTTTCCATCTCCCTTGGTTTACAGATGGCCAACTAATGTGGCCAAGTTAGCCCACTAAACAAGGGCGTTATGTTCCAGGCTCACTGAATTTGGAGTTTCAAGAGTAACATGTTTTTCCTCTTCATCAGTTAGCTAGGGTTGCAGAAATCCAAGAGTTGAAACTTAACCATAAACTCAGGAGCTACAAAGTACCGTGCTTATAATACTACCCAGCTATTTCTTCAAATGTTTTAAGCCTACTAAAAGGCTGGCCCCTACATGCTGCTCAAAAACACTGAGTTGATGTGTACTGGCACCAACACAAGACAGCATACAGATAAGGTGACCTTAGAATCAACCAAAAATATATGGCACCTTCTGGATCTGCTAAAAGCTTAGTAGGCAAATTAACACAAGTAATTTTAGGTTTATTCAATTCTGACTAAAGTATGACAGACATACCATGCACTAAAAAAATATTTTGAGAAGGTGGTCACAGACAAAGCTTCTTCAAGCATAAAGCTGCAAATCTGAGTGTGGTTACCTGTATCGGATTGCCAGGCAAGCCAAACACCTATGGAACTGGAATTTGTCACTTAAAGTAGTATTACTGAATAAATTCATAAGGGATTTACAAAATCCATGGAATTGTCTATTTTATAAAGCTGGAATGCTGTTGGCTTAAGCTTTACTTGGGACTTTAAAAAAAAATCATAAAATGACCTGTTTTTACTTTATTGTTTTTTTCTTGAAAAAATCTAATTAGGAAAAAATAGATCTCATGTTTCTGTTGCATTGAAAGGTTTGACCTTCATGATTAATAGTATTGGCGGCAGATCATGTAAACAGTCCTCCTTAAATGCATTTTGATTAAATGCATTTAGAGTTCCACTTAAGATGCATTTGCCATGTTCAATATGGTGCTAGACATGGGTGGAAAAACAGCAGGTATCTTTCCAAGCAGGAGGCATGAGATCGCTAAAATCCTCAGCCTCCACCACAACATTAATTAGTGTGTTTCACCAAGCAAGGCTGTAAGATTTGTAAATGAAATTCTAGAAGGGTCATCGAGCTAGAACAGGATATGGAAGCCAAATGGAAAACATGAACCAATAAAAGAAAAAAGCTAAACTAGCTAGAAGTCTAAGTTTAGTCTTTGAAGTCAGTTCAAGTCTTGCATGCTTTAACTCTGATGTAATCTTAAGATGGTGGGTACAAACAAGAACTCAGAAACAGCTTTTGTGACTTTTGGACCAATTGCACATGTTTGTTGATGGCGATAATGATTACACAGTGGTCTTTACTGAATTACATCTGAATTAAAACCGTCATTCTCCTTGGGCCGAAATATAATAACGAATACTTATCAACAAGAATAGTCATCCTCCAAACACATACACCAACCCCCACATACATTTACAAAATTTATTACACAGTATGTTACATTTTGTTGATACGGCACATTATTTGTCTTAACAGCAGTAATGCATAAGCTCTTGCACGCTAGCACATTCTTCCTGTATGACAATGTGTTTGTTCCTTCTTTGTCCTGTCATTTGTCTCATTTCACATTTTAGTTAAAGAGATTATTGCTTTTGTGTGTGCAAGAATATTTTTCTGAGGAGCAATAATTCTCTTGATTTGAAAGAAATTATAGTTATGGCATGATTGAAACTTCAAATACATATAGCATAAAAGGACCATGCCCATAATAGTCTTAATGGACAAAAAAATTCTGCAATTAGAATCACAATCCAATAAATGCATTCTTCTTGTCTGCTGACAAGCCTTAAAAATGAATAGTACACAAAATAAAAAAATGCACACTGATTTTTTGTAACAATCCATTTAAATCCTCACATGGAATGTGTTATCATTATCTTATAAAGTGTTTTTCATATGAGCCAAATTAATTATTCTTTGAAAGAAACTTAAGCTACTGTCTTCTTTTGATGATAAATGGAAGTTTAGTACACAAATGTTACTTTAACTTGAAAAGAAGGGTTCAGAAAAGATAAAACAGATGATCAAAAACACTGTACATAGTCTTAGCACTACATAGTCTTAGTGTTCTTATGATTGGAATTGAATAGGTAGGTTTATATTCATTTATAGAATGTATATGTGAATAACTAACAAATCAGAGCACCCAACTAAGAACTATAATTATATAGGAATGGAGTGTGCCACATATACAGTGCAGAGTGATGTGATGGCAGCACTTTTGTATTTAGACACTAGAAAATAGCCCGCAAGAGTAAAAAGAAAAAGTCATTGCTACGATTTTCTGATATGCAATTACAAAATTTCAGCCTCATTGAATTATTGAGTGTCAAATAAGTGCTGAAGATATGAATAAGGCATGTAAACAAAAAGTTCAACACAATTGATAAGTACTATAGCAAGACATGTGCAAGGTACCATGGCAAGAGAAAAGGGAAAAAGATCAACTCAGTAGGAAGGGAGGAAAGGGTCAAGGAAATCTTTAAGAAGGAGAGAATGTTTTAATTGGGCCTTTGAAAAATGGTTAGAAGCTCGGTAGGTGGAAGAGGGAAGCGATTCCCAGGCAGATGGAATAGGCGTGAAACTGCCATGATCTATTTGTGAGCTGTAAGTAATCTGTTCAATGGTTCTCAAAGTGTGGTCTGTAGATTCTTCTTTCAGGGAGTCCATGAGGTCAAAACTATTTTCATAATAATACTAAGATGTTATGTGCTTTTTTCCCACTGTGTTGATATTTGTACTGATGATGCTAATACAATGGTGGGTAAAACTTCTGGCCCCTTTATATGTATCAAAGCAGTGGCACCAAAATGATTGTATTCTTCACTTTTAAAGAAAAAAAGAAGCCAGTTTCACTTAAGAATGTCCAAAAGTATTAACGTCATTAAATGTTCACCCTTGAGTATACATCTTTTTAATATTCTAATTGATGAATTGGGAAGTAAACAGAAAGCATACCAAAGTATAATGGTTATCTCCAGAAAAAGCATTTGTGCAATTGTTTGAGTTGCCAGCTGACCTACCCACTTTCTTCATGGAACACCATTTTCACTTGAAAGGGTTGACATACAAACTATAGTTATTCAGATTTGGGTACCTGGCAGATGTTTTCTCAAAAACGTTCAAAGTGAGACTGTTACTTTAAGGAATACAACAGACAGTATTTTTCCCAATGATAGAATATGAGCTTACAAGCCAGAATCAGAATTCTGAAAAACTTAAATCTACCACTGTGAGTTTGACAGCTTCCCAATACTTAAAATTTTTTCTGATGAGATCAGTGGTGATTTTTTGATTTTCTACAATAAAATGTCAACATTTGAAACATCTGCATAACTCAGAGTGAACCACTTTTTTTTCAAAAGAACAGTGCATGAGGTTACAAAATCACACGTGGATGAAAAGACCCATTTCACAAGCAACATAGACAGATGCATTTTCATGTAGCAGAGAATGGAAAGTGTTGATATGGTTTCGGATTCCATACTGCAATTAACCTTTAAGAATCTACCAGTGTTCAAGTGTTGGTGTAGTGTAAAGAAGAATACCCATAATTATCTGAGAAGGCTATTTAAATACTTCTCCCTTTTCCAACTACATATCTGTGTGTGGCCAGATTTTCTCCATGTAGTTTGACCAAAACAACATATCACAACACTTTGAAAGGAAAAGCAGATATAACAATTCAGCCATCTTTTATTAAGCTAGACATTGAAGAGACTTGCAAAAATGTAAAACAATGACAATCTTTCCCTAAACTACACTGTTTCAAAAACAGGTTTTAAAAATAAAAACGTGGGGGCCAGCCCGGTGGTGCAGCAGTTAAGTTCGCACATTCCGTTTTGGTGGCCCAGGGTTCACTGGTTCGGATCCTGGGTGAGGACATGGCACTCCTTGGCAATCCATCTGTGGCAGGCGTTCCACATATAAAGTAGAGGAAGACGGGCACAGATGTTAGCTCAGGGCCAGTCTTCCTCAGCAAAAAGAGGAGGACTGGCAGCAGATGTTATCTCAGGGCTAATCTTCCTCAAAAAACAAAATAACACACAAAAAACACAAAAAATTAAAAATGTGTAATTTATGCTAACACATTTATGTTTAATATGTTTATTATTGATATTTTAATAAATCTTTTTGACAGTTGTTTTAATTTCTAGTTCAGTAAATATCAATAGACAGAAACCACGTAAACAAAAGATCTTTAATATTTAATTAATATTTTTAGGAGCATAAAAGGGACTTGAGACTAAAAACATTAAGACTTTCTGGTTTTATTGCACATGAGGAGAGATGATAGACACGGTAGGAAGTGTGAGACAATAAACGGGTATGTGCTTGATGCTAAGGCCTAAGGTCTTCTCCTGTAGGAAAGAGAATTATTGTAATAGCCCTTTAATAATACCAGCAAACACTTCATATACAAATGAAAAATAAAGATGGACACTTCTTTGGTGCATGGAATTTAGCAATTCAGTAATTTTTTGCGAATGGCTTTATGGAGGTATAATTTACATACCATAAAATTCACTCATTTTAAGTTTCAATGATTTTTAGTAAATCTATAGAGTATTACAACCATCACCACAGTCCAGTTTTAGAACATTCCATCACCCCCGAAAGATCCCTTACGCCCATTTACAGTTATCCCTGTCTCCATCCTTAGCCCCAGGCAACCACTAATCTAATTTCTGTCTCTACAGATTTGCCTTTTCTAGATATTTTATATAACTGGAATCATATAATAAGTGCTATTTGCCTGTCTTCTTTCACTTAGCATCACGTGTTTGAGGTTCATGGATGTTGTAGCATATATCAGTAGTTCGTTCTTTTTTATTGCTGGATGGTATTTCATTGTATATATGCACAACGTTTTGTTTATCCATTCACCAGTTGACTGATTTTTGTGTAGTATTCACATTTTGGCTATTATGAATAATGCTGCTATGAATATTAGCATACAAATTTTTTATGTGGAAATATTTTCATTTCTCTTGGGTAGATTCCTAGGAGTCAAATTGCTAAGCAGTATAGTAAATATGTTTAACTTTTTAAGGAACTGCCAAATGTCTCCCAATTGCTAATTACATTCCCACCAGCAATGTAGGACAGTTCCAGTTTCTCTATACCCTTTAACACTTGTTATTGTCTGTCTTTTCGATTATAGCCATCATAGTTGAGTGTGAGTTCATATCTCATTGTGGTTTTCATTTGCATTTCCCAAAGGACTAACTATATTGAATAGCTTTCAATGTGCTTATTAGCCATTCATATATTTTGTGAAATCTTTATTCCAATATTTTTCTCATTTTAAAGTTGGGTTGTCGTATTATTAAATTGTAAGATTTATATATTCTAGATATAAGTCCATTGGCAGGTATATGATTTGCAAATATTTTCTTTCAGTCCTTTGTCTTTTTATTTTAATGGGATCTTTTGAAGTACAAAAGTTGTAAAATTTTACAAAGTGCCATTTATCTATTTTTTTCATTCATTGGTCTATGATGTAGTTGATTTAGTATGAAGAAATCTTAGCCTAACCCAAGGTCATGAAGATTTTTCTCCTATCTTCTTTAAAAAGTTTCAGTTTTATTGCTTACATTTAGGTCTATGAACAATTTTGAGGAAGATTTTGTGTATGATATAATTTGTTTTTGAATTGCCTTGGCACCTTCAGTGAAAATCAGTTGATGATAAATATATGGATTATTTCTGGACTTTCAATTCTATAACACTGATTTGTATGTCTATCCTGATGCCAATACCACATTACCTTGATTACTGTAACTTTATAGTACAGTTTGAAATTGGAAAGTATAAGTCCTCCAACTTTGCTCTTATCAAATTTATTTTGGCATGGATCTTTTACATTTCCATATAAATTTTAGGATCAGCTTGTCAATTTCTACTAGAAAAGTCTGAAGAATTCTGATAGGGATTGTGTTGAATCTGTTGATAAATTTCAGGAGAATGGCATCTTAACAATATTGAGTCTTTCATTCCATGAACAGGTCATGCATCTCCATTTAGATCTTTAATTTCTTGGCAATGTTTTACAGTTTTCAATGTACAAGTCTTGCACTTCCTTTGTTAAAATTATTCCAAAGTATTTAATTCATTTTGGTGTTATTGTGAAAAGCATGTGTTCATTGTGCCCATTTTTGGTTTCTTTATTACTAGAATAGGGAAATACAATTGATTTTGTATATCGATCATGAATTCTGCAACCTTGCTGCACTAGTTTACTAGCTCTGGTTTTTGTGGATTCTTTAGAATTTTCTACACATAAATCATGCTATCTGCAAATAAAGACAGTTTTACCTCTTCTTTCCAATCTGAATGCATTTTCTTTTTCTTATCCGATTGTACTGGCTAGAATCTCTAGCACAATGATAAAGACAAGTGCCAGGAGTAGACATCCTTGCCTTGGTTCCAGTCTTAGAGGGAAAGCTGTTAGCCTTTCAACATTAAGTATAACGTTAGTTGTAGGTTTTTTGTAGATTCCTCTTTATTAGTTTGAGAAAGTTCTCTTCTTATTCCTAATTTGTTGAGGGTTTTTATTAGAATGGCAGTTGGATTTTGTCAAATCCTTCTCTATTAAAACGATCATGTGGTTTTGTCCTTTATTAATACAGTGTATTACACACTAAATGATTTTTGGATTTTAAACAAATCTTGCATCCAGTTTGCTTTTGAACTTCTTGGGTGTGTAGATTAGTGTTTTCCATTAATTGGTGGAACTATTTTGGCCACTATTAATTTTTTTTAATGCATCTTTCTTTCTATGGCTCCTTTTAAGCATATATTGTGTGCCTGATGGTGTTCCTGAGTTCCTGGAGGCTCAGTTCATTTATTTTCATTCTTTTTTCTTTCCATTCTTCAAATTGGCTAATCTGTCTTGATGTATCTCTAAGTTCACTGATTCTTCTGCCAGTTCAGATCTTCTGTTGAACTCTCCTAGTGAATTTTTTCATTTCAGTTACTGCACTTTTCAATGCCAGAATTTCCATTTTTCAAAATTTTCTTTTTATTGATATTCTCTATGTAATTAATTATTGTCATCATTCTTTCCTTTAGTTGTTTAAAGCTCCCTTTAGTTATTTAAGCATATTTATAATAGCTGATCTGAAGTCTTTGTCTGCAAGGTCTAACATGTGGGACCCCCCAGAGACAGTTTCTATTGACTACTTTTCTTCCTCTGTATGGATTATACTTTCCTATTTCTTTTCATGTCTTGTAATTTTTGGTTGAAAACTTGACATTTTAGATAATATATTGTAGCATCTCTGGATTCTGATTCTTCCCCCAGCCCCAGGGGGTTGCTGTAGTTTTGTTTGTTTATTTGTTTAGTGACTTGCCTGGACTAATTCTATAGGGGAGATTCCTCTCCAGTGTGCAGCTGCTTATGTCTCTGCCCAGTTTTTAAAAATATTCTTGCTTTTACTTTTAAGTGTTTCTTCCTATGGGTCACCTCTGGATCAGCACAACTTAGTGGTCAGCCAATGATTGGTCAGAAGTTGCACTTAAACACTTTGAGCTAGTAAGGTT
Organism: Equus asinus; assembly: GCF_041296235.1. NCBI lineage: Eukaryota > Metazoa > Chordata > Mammalia > Perissodactyla > Equidae > Equus > Equus asinus. The sequence continues at coordinate 48,226,037 of NC_091801.1, forward strand.
TCCATTCTTTACTGATGCATCGATGTGTGGTTAAGGGACCACATTCAAAGTTTAGGCAGTCTATAAGGTAGCCCCAACTTTCACATTCTGAGTAAACAGACCTCACACTCAACAGGCAATGAGTATATAGTTAGGGTTCTCTCTGATCTCTCCTGAGCATGTGTGTAGCTAGTGCAAGCGTACCAGCTTCCAAATAACCAGGGATATGTAAAAGTTTATCAGTGACCACTAGGGCTTTCTCATCACAGATTTCTCTTACATTTCTGGCTGGTCTGCTAGTATGTTGCTTGCCCCAACCAGAGGCATGACAGTTTAGCCGTGAAGTTGGCCTTCCTGGATATTTGCTATTGTTCCTGGATAGTCTCACTGTTTTGCCAAAACTTCTGGAAATTAGTTTTTCCAACTTCTGATCTAAATCAAATCAGCCCCCTCTAGCAGCAAGGCTGCTGGTCCTTATGACCTGCCCCATTCTGGTAGAACCACTACATCATGGAACAGGAGGAGGAGAATGGAAGCAATGCTAGACCAAGATGCCACAGATTCCCAACTATTCCTCTTAGGTTTAGTAGTTTTTCTTGAAAAAATGCTTCTCAATTTATTGTATACCTCTTTCCATTTCTATAATTCTCAAGTGGTTGTTTTGACAATTTTGCCCCAATTGATTGTCTCTTTTTGGTGAGACGATTTGCTGAAGTTCTCACTCAGCCTTTCTAGAAGTCTCACACTATTTAGCAATTCAGCAATTTTTTAAAAGTTGCTAAAGTCACCAAATTTGATATGTCAAAACTAAGTATATGCTTTATATACCTTTTTCTGAAAATCCCACAGATATGATAATAAAGAAGCCCAAAGAGAATGAATGTATTAAAAGTACTGAAGATGGAAAAGGAACTCATCTGCGGACCAGAGATTTTGACAATATTTATAAAGCATAAAGCTGATAGGCTCATGTTGACATATAAACCAGAGCAGAGAACAGAAACAACACAATTATGATGGTTTGAAAAGGGAAGACTGGGCAACCCAGTAGTCACAGTTCATCTTCTCAGCAGGAATTGTGAAGACACCTTGTGCAATGGACTGAAGGTTTACGTGTTCCCAAAATTCCTATGTTGAAATCCAAATCTCCAATATCATGGTAAAGGAGACAGGGCCTTTGGGAGGTTTTTAGGTCATGAAGGTAGAGCCCTAATGAGTGGGATTAGTGCACTTATAAAAGAGACCCCAAAATGCTCCTTTCTCCCTTCTGCGATGTGAGCACACAGTAAGGAGACAGCCATCTAGGAACCAGGAAGTGGGTTCTCATCAGACATAGAAATTGCTAGCACTTCGATCTTGGACTTCCCAGCCTCCAAAACTGTGAGAAATAAACTTCTGTTGTTTATAAGCTACCCAGTCTATGGTATTCTGTTATACAAGCCCAAACTAAGACACCTTGTTAGATCCTGATTCTACTCTATGGGAGAAACTCCCTTGTCCCTAGTCCTTTGGGGCCCCTGGCTTTGCCTTCTGAGAAAATTTTCCTTATCTATTATCCTCTAGGCCACATCTGAAGTTGGCATTGGAAAGTAGGCCTCTTTGGAAATCGTACAAATTTCACAGCCTGTAAGTTTGGGGACCTGGAGGTTGTTTTATAGATTGAAAAATTACAGGCATTTTCAGGCCAGGTTTGTGGGCTTGTTGAGAATACAATTCCATTAAAATTTAGTAAGTTTTCAGTCTATTTACCACCAGTTGGTTCCATGTCAAAATTTTTTCTGGTCACAGTTCTTAAACCTGCCAACTCTCTTGTTTTATTTATTCACTTCTGTGCTTAGCCCATTTCTGTCGGTTATTTTAACGGTGGCTATTTTAAGGTCATCTAAAACAATAGGCTAGATTAGGATAGGTAGTCATGGGAATAGCTAAAACTTGGGGATTCCATTACTAAAAGGAATAAGATTAGGATAGATGTTGGGAAATAGCAGTCTCTGTATGATGGGGTTAAGGAGGGAGATTACCACTCATCATCATGTACTGTTGAATTTTTTCTTTAAAGATTTTATTTTTCCTTTTTCTCCCCAAAGCCCCCCAGTACTTAGTTGTATGTTTTTAGTTGTGGGTCCTTCTAGTTGTGGCATGTGGGATGCCGCCTCAGCATGGCTTGATGAGTGGCGCCATGTCTGTGCCCAGAATTCGAACCTGCGAAACCCTGAGCTGCTACAGCAGAGTGCACGAACTTAACCACTCGGCCACAGGGCCAAATCTTTTTTTTTTACTAAGCACATACATTAGTTTTATAATAATTACAATAAATAAGAGTTTTCTAAAATAATAACTACTTCAGGCCAGGCCTGAATAGTATTAGGGTATTTGACTCTGGAAAAGGAAATAGCATAGAAGTATAGTTTTACTTTTCATCTTTTGATCTAAAGTTCTAATTCAAAATATAGAAATAATTGATCATCGAGGAATACCCCAAACCTCCGCAGACAGTTACACTTTAAAAAGCTTCAATATTAGAAACTCATAGAATCACATAATATTAGAGCTAAAAAACAAAGGGAACCTCTGTTCTTTACACATGAGTAAACCGAGACTGAAGGAAGTAAAATAAATGACCCTCAGTCAGAAAGGTAGCAATAGATCCAAGATTAGAACCAAAGCTTACTGAATCATTGGATATATACCAACTGAGATATTTCTGAAGCAGAAAGGTCACTGTAATTTTAAAAATAGTATGCCAATTAAGAAAAAATCAATTATTCACAGATTATGTACTATAAAGAAATTTTCAATTATATGATAAGTGATGAAGACACACATTTAAGAAATATAACATGAATTAGGTTATATATCTAATATTAAATTTGTTTATTAGAAAATAATACACACAAGCTGAATCTGACCCAACTGGCCAAATTACTTTTGTATTATTTCACTATTGTATTTATTTCAAAATACATTTATTCACCCCAAACAATAATGCAAACAAAGTATGAGCTCAACTTTCTCATGTTTTTAAAGGTATAAGCTGACATCATATACATAGTAATTTGGGTATTTTTATACCTAGGACTCTTCAAAAAGCAAGTTGTCTTTTCTTTAATGAAAACTTGTAAAATCAAGAAACAGATCAGATGCAAACATATAGCACAATTAAAACTTATTTATTTATTTGTACAAACCTAAGTCAGATTTAAAGCTACTTTTAAGATTACCTAAAATATAGTATATGTTACATTAAATGTAAGTAAAGAATTTAAGTTTTATTAATTCAACAAACATTGGCTGAGCATCTTCTTTAGGCATTATATTTCCAAAGATGATGTAAAAGAAGAGAAATTATTCAAGTGGATGTAATATAGATACTCACTAAAACAAATAAGTCATCATCAGTTATAAGGCACTGCTGGTAGTGTTATGGAGCCAGCAGGTGTGATCTTTTTTTAAAAAAATGATATGCCAGGGAACTGGAATTTAAAGGTTCTATTGTAATTAGAAATTTCAAAAAATAAAACAGCAGTCTAAAGCAGTGGTTCTCAACTAGGAAAATGTCTGGAGATATTTTGGGTTTTCACAACTGGGGAGGTGCTACTGGCATAAAGTGGGTAGAGGCCAGGGACACTGTTAAACACCCTACATTGCACAGGATAATCTTCTACAACAAAGTGTTAGCTGGCTAAAATGTCAATAGTACTGAGGTTGAGAAACCCAGGCCTAAAGTGATTAAAGTGATTTAACGTGATTTAATAAGCATTAATTTCTTCTCCGAAAGACATGATGACACAAAGATGTATTTTCATAAATATGAAAAGTGATGTGGATAGAACAGAGATTATATACTTTACATAAAATTGCCACATTACTATGTATTTATAATTACAAAAACACCAATGGCAATTTTTTGTGAGTAGCGTTATATTGAATTTTGTTAGATGAACAGTGATTTTTATCTTCCTACGATTTTACAGGGAACATATTTCCTTCATTTTTTCTTTTTATTTTTTCTAAGACTTTTTTATTTTTCCCTTTTCTCCCCAAAGCCCCTCGGTACATAGTTGTGTATTTTTAGTTGTGGGTCCTTCTAGTTGTGGCATGTGGGATGCCACCTCAGCATGGCTTGATGAGCAGTGCCATGTCCGCACCCAGGATTCGAACTGGCAAAACCCTGGGACACCAAAGCAGAATGCACGAACTTAACCGCTATGTCAGCAGGCCAGCCCCTCTTTCATGTTTTCAACAAACATTTAATGAAAACCTATTTTCTAGATGTTCTGTGTAAGGTGCTGGAACGAAAATTCAAATAACAGTTTTATTAGGGAAATAGGTATGTGAACAAAAAATTACAGTCAAGGCGACTAGTGTTGTTATAGAGTAATGAACAAGCTCGAGTGGTAGGACAGAAGAGGGAGTGATAACTTCTGTGGCTGTTTGAGGGATCTAGGGCAAGAAAAGAATATCAAAGATGGCTTCCTAGAGGAACAAATGCCTGATCTGAATGTTTATATCAGAACACAGGAGGGTCTTATGCATATGCCATGCTAAGTAAGGAACTTCTATTTTACCAATATAACAGGTTTACCAATCATCTCAATGAAGGCTTTAGGCAAGGTAATACATAGGAAGGTATGCATTTTAGAAAGATAGCTCTGAGAACAGCTGGAGGTAGGCCAGGCAGGAGAAAGAGATACTAATTAGGACTTGGATCCAAGATGATAAGAATCTAGAATAAGGCAGTCATCCAATGGGGGACAGAGAAGGAGAAGGAGATGCACTGAAGAGATGTTAAAAAGAATCAGTAGAACTACAGCCAGAAGACACTTCCTGAGCACACTAATATAAGGAATTGCCTCTAGTGGGAAAAATTGAGATTAGCCCATGCTGTGGGATGCTTTGAGGGTAGGTCAAAAATGAACATGTAAATATTTATAAAATAAAAATTATCAATTAAAAATATACATATAACACAATAAAAACTTTAAGTTTTCTTAATTTTATCTTAATAAAACTGACTACAGAATCCCTTAAAATACTGGTGTCAAACTTCAGGGCCTCCACCCAATATGTAAAGAGCTTAAAAGTCATCACTGCCATCCTCACAACAAGGAAAAAAAGCTAACCAAACTGAAAATCAACAAGTCTTCTTGGATCCTTCAAAGAATTGTGTTAACAGGGCAAACTGCTGCCCCTAAAACTGCAGAGACAGACAGGCAGATACAGAGAATTACAGTTACTGGGAGCAGAAGCCAACAGCTAGAGCTAATTTCGGCAGGAATACTTTAAATTGTAATTGATGAATTGCCTGAGTGTAGACTAGCTTGAGAGTTAAAAAATCCAAGGGGCCCCCACATTCTTGAATTTTACTTCCAGGAGCTCTACCACGTTCTCACTGTAAAGATCAGAGAAAAACTCCCTCCAGCTTCTGGCAGGGGGAGGAGCAAAGTAACCATTTTGGAATACACCCAGAGCTCTCTGTTCTTCCTAACAAGGCCCACCCTAAAGGGAAGATATTTCACCACAGCGTAACAGGCTGGGGTTTCATCAAAGCCTAAATGACCTGGGGAAAGGGAAATACTCAACTCAGGCTTACTAAAAGGCTGAGATCCAATCTCAGTCTTCCTCTCCTCTCATATTCTACCACCACATCAACAAAGCTCCTATATAATAACAGGGATTACAGCTAAAAGAACTGCAAGCCTCAGACCCTATTAAGGAGTCTCTAGGAAAACCCCAAACAACAGAGGAGACAAAAACAAGGACATAGAGGAAATTTCAGCCTCTAACATCACAACTGCAGCAAACAGTAAATACAGCCTAACTCCTAGCCAGATAAACATAAAACCGCACATTAAAGGCCCATATACCTCAGTTCCTTTTACCTGATACATCATGTCTTGTTTTCAACAAAATATTACAAAGCATGCTAAAAGAAAAAAAATAAAAGCCCCAGAAAACAAAAAACAGAACACAGTCTGAAGAGACAAAGCAAGCATCAGAACAAGATCTAGATATGGTAGAGATTTTAGAATGATCAGACTATAAATTTAAAATGACCATGATTAATATGTTAAGAGATCTAATAAAACAGTATACAACATGCAAGAATAGATGGGTAATGTAAGCAGAGAGATGGAAATTCTAAGAAAGAATCAAAAGGAAATGCTAGAAATTGAAAACACCATAAAAGAAATGAAGAATGCCTTTGATGGGCTAATCAATAGACTAGCATAGCTGAGGGAAGAATCAGTGAGCTTGAAGAGAGGTCAACAGAAAATTCTAAAACTGAAAAGTAAAGAGAAACAAAAATGAAAAAGGCAGAATATCCAAGAACTGTGGGACAGTTACAAAAGATGTAACATATGTGTAATGGAAATACCAGAAGAAGAAGAAAGAGAAAGGAACAGAAGAAATATCTGAAGTAATAATGACTGAGAATTTTCCAAAATTAATGACAGACCCCAAACTACTGATCCAGGAAGCTCAGAGAACACAAGCAGGATATATACCAAGAAATCTACACCTAGACACATCATATTTGAATTGCAGAAAATCAAAGACAAACAGAAAATTTTGAAAGAAGCCAGGGGGACAAGATAAGAATTGCAAACTTCTCTTCAGAAACCATGCAAGCAAGAAGAGACTGGAGTGAAATATTTGAAGTGTTGTGAGAAAAAAACCACTAACCTAGAATTCTGTATCCAGTGAAATTATCCTTCAGAAGTGAAGGAGAAATAAAGACTTTCTAAGGCAAACAAAAATTAAGGGAATTTGTCTCCAGTATATCTGCTTTGCAAGAAATGTTAAAAGAAATTCTTCAATGAGAAGAAAAATGATATAGGTCAGAAACTCAGATACACATAAAGAAGAGAAGAGCATTGGAGAAGGAATAAATGAAGGTAAAATAGTATGTATTATTTTTCTTATTCTTAATTGACCTAACAGAAAACAGTTTGTTCAAAATAATAATAGCAATAATGCATTCAGTGATTATAGCTTAGGATGAGCGAAACGAATTGACAGCAACGTGATAAGGGACAGGAGGGAGGAATTGGACATACTCTATTATAAGGTACTTGCACTACCCATGAAGCAGTATAGTGTTATTTTGAAAGCAGACTTTCATTAGCTGTAAATGTATATTTCAAACTCTGGGGAAACCAATGAGAAAATTTTAAAAAGAAGTCTAATTGATATGCTAAGAGAGGAGACAAAAGGGAATCACATAAAATGCTCAATTAAAACCAAGAGAAGGCAGAAAAAAAGTGGAATACAAAAAAAGAAACAAAGAACAAGCGCAATGAATGGAACACAGATACAAACTTCACAGCCGCTATGCTGTATGAGGCAGTATGGAAGCAGAGGAAAATACAAAGTTCCAACGCTTCAAAAAGAAAGTGTCCAAAAACCACTACTTTAGAAAAAAATGATCTCTGAAGTGCCATCTGATGCTTTCCCCCTTTAAAATGTCTCACTCTTTAGAGAATTAGGAATGGCAGTTTCTACTCTGAAAATACTTTCTGGGATTGTATTAGAGGGGAAGTCTAATGCTTCCGATCCAGTAATCCAGATTATAGTCCTTTGAGCTTCTGAGTCCTGAGGCCTACAGATGGTGAAGGTTCATCCTCCCAGGTCATTTCTTGCACATTCTCCTTTCCCTCCAGGAAAGAGGATAGGAGGGTATGTCTCGATTCTCTTTGCTACAAGTTTAACTCCTGTTAATAAGAGGGCTTTTACTTTTTAAATCTCTTCTCTTGCTGCCTTAACAGTTTGTCACAGAGTGGTCTGTGGAACACCTGCATCAGAATCACCTTAAAGAGGGAGATCCCTGGGGCCTGCTCAAGAACTACTGCCCAAGAATCAGACTCTCTTCAGAGAGTGAGCCCAGGAATTTGCATTGTCGTAAAATGTCACAAGTGGGTCTTATGCCCACTAAAGTTTGAGAACCACTGCTTTAATATATGGTTCCTTTAGAGTTGAGGATAGGGATGGAGTGGGGAAGGCTCCTCCCATTATCTTTTGCGTCAATTTATTGTTAGGAATATTAGTCCCCTAACCACCTACTGAATATATCTGCTAATCAAATATAGTAAATGCTCAAGGAATATTTGTTGAAAGATTACTTGAGGAGTGTAACATTATCCTTCCTTAAGGTCTGTGATAAGCAAAACATTTTGATTCTTCTAACCTAGATAGAAGTCATTTTATTCTAAATAAGTTTTTAAACATTTTATAGTCTTGTGTGTCATGTGAATAGGATAGCTGTATTTTAAAACTGTGGGAGTAAAACAAGCCAAACTTTATTTAGATGGTAGGCTTGCTCTAATGCAGACCATCAAAAAATCACTTGAGCTTCCATGACAGTTAAATTTGGTTTAAATTTCTGCAAAAGAAAAATAAATGGTTGAAAACATAAGCAACTACAGAAAATATAAATCCAACAAAAAACTTACACAGAGTTGTAATAAGGATCAAAAAAGTTAACAGATGTGTCAGCAAAACCTAAATGTTGGGGCTGCTGTGAGGCTGGTCTAAGGGGTGGGGGAACTGTCAGAAGGGAGTAGTGGCCAGGATCAACCACAAGAGAAAAAAGATGAGCAGGCTAAGAACATAAAAGGCCTCCTCATCAGACCCACCTAAGAACCAGAAAACTGAAGATTTGGGGAAACAAAAAGCCAAGCTGAAGGACAGAAGATAAGAGAAAGGAGACTTTTACTGGGTTCTTCAAGCATTAGGTCAATGGGTTACCCTACATTATACTACACTACTCCTTTGTGGGGGCATTGTTAAACTCTAACATTAGTATCCAATCAAAACCGTAAAATCACATCAGTATCCATATGAGAGAAGGACCTCGGTTTGATTTTCAGTTATTTTCAGTTCCTTCTTATAGTCCCAACTTGGGAAAGTGGAGCTTGGAAATCTCAGCTTGTGAAAACTTGGGAAACTGAGCTCGAGCCCATTCTTCCATACATGTTCTTTGTGGAAGAGAAGAATAGATAAGGAGTAAATAGCAGCAGTAAATGATCATTCCCCAGAAGCCTTCCTTTTCAGGAGACTGTGCCATTCAGAAGGGAGGCAAGAGGCTCCTATCCATCAATTTGTTAGCGGGGCATGTATGTGTGTGCATGTGTTCTGAGGGTGTGCATATGTGTGAGTGTGCATGAGGGTGTGTCTTAGAGGGATATAGAGGGTATGATCAACTTTCAGTCTTACCTTGCACCTATCAGCAGCAGGATATACGCTCACATGAGTGCTCTCACTCTGGAAAGGGGATGAAGTGTTAGGTATACATCTTAAGTCTTTCCTCCTCAGCAGAAAGAGACAGGAGACACACACACACACACACACACACAAAGAAATTCTCCTAACTCGGGGGTCAGAGCAGTTGGGAGGGAGTCAGTCCTCATCCCTTTCTGCCCTGTATGTTCTGGATGGCCAGGTGAGCGGCAGAATTCTAACAAAAAGGGGAAAACAACTGAAGATAGACTATCACTGGAAACTCACTCAGGATGTTGTGGGAAGATACAGTCTTTTTCAGAGATGCAGCCGAAGCAGTAGACTTAAAATTTGTAAAAGATGGTGCGGCTGCACAAAAATAGAGAAATAAGGAAAACAGTGAAGTAATCATTGGCAAAGTTCTCTAAAATTAATCTGTGATAAATGATAACATAGCAACTCTGTAAACAAAAAGCAATAATTACCTGCAAACAACTTTTTTTCCAGTTCTTCTTGAATTTTAAGAAGAATCCTTTCCTGTTCTAAGGCTTCTATGTACTTGGAGTAGCACCAGGTTGGCTAGAAAGACAATTTTTAAAGTTAATTTTGGAAATATTTGCCCGAGGAAATAAACTGAAGGTAATACGGCTTATATAAGCCCCTTCATTTAAACTTCTTATTGAAGTCTAACACATACAGAGAAATGTGCACATATCATAAATTTATAATTCTATGAATTTTCACAAACAGAAGTCACTCATTTAACCTTTTACCTGGGTACCACAAATTGTTACCGATCTACCTTACTCCATTTTAATAAGAAGATTTATGATGAAGTAAAGGTACTTTTTTCTATAGCCTTCACCTAAATTTTTTAATTCCCTGGCCCCAGTTTGTGTGTGTGGTGGGGGAAGTGAAGGTGATGATGTTCTATTTCTCAGTGAATCAATGTCACAAAAGCTTTATAGACTTCTCGATAGCTATTCAGTCACTTTTACATATTTAATTTGATTATGCAGTTTGGTGCTTAGAAAAGATCCAAATTGGGGGGGGGGATAGTTTTACATTTGGATTAATTACAATTCTTCAATGTGCAAAACCTATCTAAAACAAATGCATATACAAGCATGTGCACTTGCCAAATGGCAGTGTACTATTATTTTAGCAAATTCTAGAGTAATTCAGCATGTGTATCTTAAATAGCAACAACAATAACAATAATAATTTATATTTATAAAATGGCTTTGGTTTCCAAAAGCTTTTTAGTTTCTTACAAAAATCTTGAGACATATGACAGGAAATCATCAACATCATCATCATCATCATCATCCCTTTCTCTCTCTCTTCTCTTTCTAATAGATAAGGAAACAGGCTCAAAGGAGATTAAGTGATTTTTTTTCCCCACTCAAGGTAATACTGACTTCTAATTGACAGCCTAAAAATTAAAGGCCTGGTATCTCTAATTCTACATTTCCCCCTTTATTTTTACACCATGTTTCTGAAATGTAATGCTAATCATTTGCTAATGAATGTACTTCCAAATGGCACTATTAAGTATCATATACTTTTAGATATATCTTTTTCAATGTATGGTTCCACAAAATTGGACTTTTCTATTCTCTCAACAATAGCTTCATAGTCTATCAGTTATCTTAGGTGGGTGGCTGAATTTATTTGCCATTCCTAAATACCAAAAAGATTGTTTCTTGAGCTAGTATTATTCTAAGATGCAAACACTTTTACTATAAGTCATTAAAAATGGACATAAATTAAACTCACAAAATTTTAGGGAACTGATATTAATGTACAGTTGTAAATGTAAATATAAACATACAAATTGTAAATATATCAGTTGATGGTTATGTACTGGCCAATTTTATGACCACTTCAAAGAATTAAAAAATTTAGACTAAGCATTTGACATTCTTCTTTCTTCTCTTAACCCAAGAATACATCAACCTATATGTGTTCTATCTTGTTCTATATCTTATTCTCTCTTTTCCACTAAGATAGCCATTTCAACTTCTGCCACTGAAATCTTCTTCATATGTACCAAGAAATTATTTTCCTTGATTATACTGTCCAAGATCAGCTGAAATTTAATGTTCTATGAAGGGTCAAGGAAGTTCTCTTCCAATCTCTCCTCTTATTACAATTTTAGCCTCATTATCAAACAAACAATCTTTGCTAATGTAAATGACTGAGTTACTGCATTCTCCTACCCAATGGTCTGTAGGAGAAGTGGTATCTCTACATCTTTCCTGCTCACCTGTCGGCTGTATGCTTGTAGGCCTAAACCTGGGTCACCGACTAAAGCAGAGGTTTTGACAGCAGATCCTGAAGTACTTGTATATTGTTTGACTCCATCCTGTAATTACATTATTCCAAAAAAGGCAGAATGCAGTATTAATATAAACTTACAGTTAGGGAGTCATAACATCATATGAAAAAATATTTTGCAGTGGGCACCACACCTGAAGTTTCATCAAGTCACTATCACTAATGTGACATAATCTGTTAAATCTTTTATTTCATATTAATATAAAAATATTAAAAAATAAATGACAGAAATTATGGAGTTGAATGTAAAAATCACCCCCAAATTCTAGCATCCAAGAAAAACCACTACAAACATTTTCATGACATCTATCCAAATTTCTCACTAGGGAAATGCTTAGATATAATCTATAATTTTAATATTTATATTTTGTTGCATAAATTTAAGTCAAATGAAATCACACTATACGTACTCTTTTTAAAACCTGCTTTTTCAGGCAAAATGTTGTAACAATGTTTCTATGTGAATAAATGTAGAACAGGAATGCAAAGGACAGGGCCTTTGTATCATTCACCAAGTATGCCTACTGTAGAACACACAGGATACACTTGCATATTTGTTGGATGATTAAATGAATAAAATACGCCATCAATTTCAATGGACGAATGGTCTTATGCACTCAAATATTTGTTGAACGATAAAAGAACAAACTATATCATTATTTCAATGGGTGAATAATATTCCAGTAAAGGGATGACCATAGATAATATAATCAATGCCTGCTATTAGAAACTTAGGTCATTTAAAATATTTTACTATTAGAAATGATGTTGTGTATATACATCTTCGTGCATTTTTCAAACTCTCTCCTTTGGGATAAATCTCTAGAAGTATATTTGCTGGATTAAAAAGAATGAAGATTTGAAACAATATATGATCATACTTTCTCCAATAACACATGAGTTTGTAGGCCTATTTCTCACACCCTTAACCAACACTGGATATTTTCTTCTTTGCCCATCTGCATGTCTTTGGCTAAAAGGGAGGTTAAACGTCTTTTAATGCTTTTAATCATTTGTATTTCTTTTGTGAATTGTCTGTTAATACCTTTGCCCAATTTTCTGTTAGAAGTATTTATCTTGTATTTATTTAGTTAGAAGTATTTATTTTTATAACTTACATCATAGATTTTATGTTTCTCAGTTTGTCTTTTAGCTTTATTTTTTGCCATTTAAGTAAAGTTTAAAAATTTTATTTAGTTACATCACTTTGATCCTATAATAATTTGCCAGTGTTCATTTTAAGCACTTGATATTAAATTACATGAAAGTTTTTCATGAGATTCTCTTTCTCCTGTCATAATTTTCTTCAGATTAATCAGTTCCATTTGATTCCTTTATAAGAATAAGAGATGGAGGAGGATGTATTTCATATTAGTATTTGTGTTAAAAAGGACACTTACTGCTTCAATATTAGTAAGATAACTAACACTTTATGATGTGCATTGTGCTTCATATGTCTTATTTAATCCTACCCCACAACGTAAATTCTATTACTATCACCATTTTGCTGGAAAAAAATGAGGTTTTGGGAAATGAAGTGGTCTGCCCAAGATACTACAACTGATCAACGGTAAGCCAGGATTCAAAACCAGGCAGTCTGACTCTAGAGACGGCACTCCTACCCACTACACTATCCTGTCCCAGAGCAAATACAACCTTACAGTTACATAGTGGAATCGCTCACGTGGTCTTCTATACATATTTTAATTAATCCCTCTAAAATCATGTGAGATTAATATTACCATTAGGTGATAGATAAAATTGAGGTTAAGAAACTTAAGAGTCCCACGCCCATGGTCACCTAAGGAAATCTAATGCTTTTCACAGTAACTGATGTTTTTCAAAGTATACATTTTTATGTTACAAAAAAGTTCTGGGTTTCCTATGTTCATTTTTTCCAGCATTTCCTCATATGTCTTCAATGACAATAAAATTTTGGAGCAAACATCTTCTACTATATTGGTCTTTCTTACCTTACATTTTCCATGTTAAAATAAACGCATGTGTGAAATTGTGCTAATAAGTGACACCAATATGTTTCTTGCATATAATAAGAATATTCAAATGTAGAATTCCCTTATTTTTATTTTTTAAAATTATTTTAATGAGGTCATGCTGGCGTAAAAAACATTGTGTGAATTTCAGGTGTACATTATTATATGTGAGTTTCTGTGTAGACTGCATCATGTTTACCACCAATAGTCTAGGTTTTATCCATTACCATACATATGTGCCCCTTTACCCCTTTTGCTCTTCCCCCTCCCTCCTCCCCTCTGGTAACCACTAATCTGTTCTTCTTGTCCATGTGTTTGTTTATCTTCCACATAAGAGTGAAATCATACAGTGTTTGTCTTTCTCTGGCTTATTAGGCTTAGCATAATACCCTCAAGGTCCATCCATGTTGTCATGAATGGCACAATTTTGTCTTTTTTTATGGCTGAGTAGTATTCTGTTGTATATATATATACCACATCTTTATCTATTCATCCATTGATTGGCACTTGGGTTGCTTCCATGTTTTGGCTATTGTGAGTAATGCTGTGATGAACATAGGGATGCATAAATCTCTTTGAATTGTTGATTTCATGTTCTTTGGATACATGAAATCATGTTCTTTGGATAAACACCCAGTAGTGGGATTGCTGGATTATATGGTATTGCTATTTTTAATTTTTTGAGAAAGCTCCTTACTGTTTTCCATAGTGACTGCACCAGTTTGCATTCCCAACAGCAGTATACGAGGGTTCCCTTTTCTCCACATCATTTCCAACACTTATTTCTTGTCTTGTTAATTATAGCGATTCTGACAGGTGTAAGGTGATATCTCATTGTAGTTTTGATTTGCATTTCCCTAATAATTAATGACGTTGAACATCTTTCCATGTGCCTGTTGGCCATCTTTATATCTTCTTTAGAAAAATGTCTGTTCAGATCCTCTGCCCATTTTCTGATCAGGTTGTTTTTTTTTTTGTTGTTGAGTCGTATGAGTTCCTGATATATTTTGGAAATTAACTCCTTGTCGGATATATGATTTGCAAATAATTTCTTCCAGTTGATGGGTTGTCTTTTCATTTTGTTCATGGTTTTCTCTGCCTTACAAAAGCTTTTTAGTCTGATGTAGTCCCACTTGTTTATTTTTTTCTTTTGTTTCCCTTGCCTGAGTAGACATTGTATTCGAAAAGATACTGCTAAGACTGATGTCAAAGAATATACTGCCTGTATTTTCTTCTAGGAGTTTTACGGTTTTAGGTCTAACATTCAAGTCTTCCATCCATTTTGGGTTAATTTTTGTGTATGGTGTAAGACAATGGTCTATTTTCATTCTTTTGCATGTGGCTGTCCAGTTTTCCCAACATCATTTTTTTTTTTTTTGGCTTGCAACAACACAAATTTATTATTTTACAGTTCTGAAGGTGAGAAGTCCTAAAATCAAGATTTCAGCAGGGCTGTGTTCTGGAGGTTCTGGAAGAGAATCATTTCATTGCTTTTTCCAGCTTCTAGAGGCTTCCTGCACTTCATGGCACATGGTCCTTTCCTCCATCTTTAAAATCAACAAGTCTTTCTTATGCTGCATCACTCTGACACTCCTCTTCTCCAACACCATTTACTGAAGAGACTTTCCTTTCTCCATTGTATGTTCTTGGCTCCTTTGTTGAAGATTAGCTGTCCATGGATGTGTGGTTTTATATCTGGGCTTTCAGTTCTGTTGCATTGATCTGTATGTCTGTTTTTATGCCAGTATCATGCTGTTTTGATTACTATATCTTTGTAGTATATTTTGAAGTCAGGGATTGTGATGCCGCCAGCTTTTTTTTTGTGTGTGAGGAGGATTGGCTCTGAGCTAACATCTGTGGCCAATCTTCCCCCCTTTTTTTTCTTGATTGAGGAAGACTGTCGCTGAGCTAACATCTGTGCCATTCTTCCTCTACTTTATATATGGGATGCCTCCACAGCATGGCTTGATGAGTGGTGTGCAGGTCCACACCCAGGATCCAAACCTGCAAACCCTGGGCTGCTGAGGTGGAGCACACGAACTTAACCACTATGCCACTGGGCTGGCCCCTGTTCTTTTTTTCCTCAGGATTGCTTTGTCTATTCGGAGTCTTTTGTTGCTCCATATAAATTTTAGGATTCTTGAGGAATGTCATTGGGGTTCTGATTGGGATTTTGTTGAATCTGTAGATTGCTTTAGGTAATATGGATACTTTACATTTATTCTTCCAATCCATGAGCATGGAATATCTTTCCATTTCTTTAAGTCTTCTTTGACTTCTTTCAATAAGGTCTTATAGTTTTCAGTGTATAAGCCTTTCACTTCCTTGGTTAAATTTATTCCCAGATATTTTATTCTCTTGTTGTGATCGTGAATGAGATTGTATTTTTGACTTCTCTTTCTGCTAGTTCGTTGTTAGTGTACAGAAATGCAACTGATTTTTCTATGTTGATTTCATACCCTGCAACTTTGCTGTAGTTATTGATTATTTCTAAAAGTTTTCTGGTGGATTCTTTAGGGTTTTCTATATATAGAATCATGTCATTGCAAACAGAGTTTTACTTCTTCCTTTCCTATTTGGATCCCTTTTAATTCTTTTTCTTGCCTAATTGCTCTGGTCAAAACTTCCAGTGCTATGTTGAGTAATGGTGACAAGAGTGTCTTGTCACCTTGTCTTGTTCCTGTTCTCAGAAGAATAGCTTTCAGTTTTTTACTGTTAAGTATGATGTTGGCTGTGGGTTTGTCATATATGGTCTTTATTATGTTGAGGTAGTTTCCTTCTATACCCATTTTATTGAGAGTTTTTATCATAAACGGATGTTGGATCTTGTCAAATGCTTTCTCTGCATCTGTTGAGATGATTATGTGATTTTTATTCCTCATTTTGTTAATCTGATATATCACATCGATTTATTTGTGGATGCTGAACTATCCCTGCATCCCTGGAATAAATCCCACTTGATCATGGTATACAATCCTTTTAATGTATTGTCATATTGGATTTGCCAATATTTTGTTGAGGATTTCTGCATCTATGTTCATCAGTGACATTGACCTTTAAATTTCCTTTCTTGTGTTGTCTTTGTCTGGTTTTGGTATCAGGCTAACACTGGCCTCATAGAATGACTTAGGAAGCATCCTTCCTCAAGATTTTGGAATAGTTTGAGAAGGATAGGTATTAAATCTTCTTCTAATGTTTGGTATAATTCACCAGAGAAGCCATCTGGTCCTGGACTTTTATTTTTGGGGAGATTTTTGATAACTGTTTCAATCTCTTTACTTGTGATTGGTCTATTCAGATTCTCCATTTCTTCTTGATTCAGTTTTGAGAAGATGTATGATTCTAAGAATTTATCCATTTCTTCTAGATTACCCAATTTGTCGGCTAGAATTCCTTTTTTTTTTTCTTTAGGATCATTCACTCTACAAAAGGGTTGCTTTTCAATTGTCAATATTTGTATCTAACCCTGTTAGTAGTTACCAGTTAACAGATATGAACAGACAAAAAGATCAACTAAAGACATTTGCATTTTTATAACCAAAGTATAATACAGATGATATAAATATACATCCTGAATTTTCTGGAGAAGTAGCAATTTAAGATTTTCTCTACTCTCATCATACCATATGTCCCAACTTTTGTTTCAGACAATATGTTTACCACATATCTAAGCAAATAGAGAATACTAAGGACTACGCTTAGAGAGCTCTGAAGCTTTTCCACAGAGTTTGAGGTACAGTCAGAGATCTTCTTTATATCCTCCTCACTTCTATATTAATTTATTCAGTAAATACATATTTAGAACCATTTGCTAAAATCTTACTTTTTAAGACTAACTCAAATTTGCCTTTTCTATAAGGTAAATAATATAAAATAATTAATCACTAATTTTCTGTGATTTCAGTCTTTTTGCTTATATCATTTGTAGTTAAGTGTATATGTGTATCTATCTACCTTATATTATATGTAAATTATACTCATATCCCTGGCATATGTAGTAGGGATCAGTATGTAATAGATGATCAATAAACCTCAATGTAGTAGACGATCAATAAAAGTCTAGTAAAAGAAGGAAGAAAAAGGAAGAATAAGTATGGAAAACTCTGTTGAGAAGCTATTTAGGCCACATTAGTAGAAAATAACAGCAGACTCATGTTAGACTCATCCGACTGGTGAAGTGCCACAGGTAGAATCAGAAAAGAGCTCCAAGCATACCTAAGTTAGACAACATTCTTTTCTCCCCTAAATCAATCCTTCAAATATCTTTCCCTCCTTAGCCTACCATCTTAGGATCACATTCATGCAGTTCAGCTGGATATGGATTTACCTCAAGGGACTGGAGAAGGTAAATGTGAGGATTTTCATTTAGTGAACTCTGTTCCTTTTCAGATTACATAGATTGGGCCAGGTGTATAGTTGGTTTGAGGGGAAAATAAGCTTTGGTATTATCTGATCTATCATTTATCACCTAAACAATTGGAAGGGAAATAATGGTGGAAATTTTTAAAATAAGTAATCCAAAATTTATTATATTTAACTTTAATAACATGTCATTTATATATATGAGCTTGAATTTGCCCCATGGTTACAGAACTCATAATATATCAACAAAAATATATGAGGCCACATTGTGAAGAACTGATTTGAGACAAGCAAACTTTTGCAGGCACCTCTCCTATTTTTTGGCTCCTGATTCCCACTCTGTACTTGAAATACCCTCAACCTCCAGATGATAAAAACACCAACCAATGATAAGCTTCTGAAAGTCTCATCTATTTTTTTCTGTAGCATCATTCATATAAAAATGTTATTGAATATTAAATACATACAGAAATATTTATAACACACATAAGATATGAACAATAACAACATCACCAAAGCCTAAGAAATACAATATTACCAATGCCTTTGTTCTCCTTTGTGTCATTCGTCTCCACCCCATCTACAAAAGTATCCACTATACTGAATTTTGCATATTTATCATTCCTTTTTCTTGTTTATATTTTACCACATTTGTATTGCTTAGTTTTGTATGATTTTGAACTTTACATAAGTAGAATTGACTGGTTCTATTCTTTTGCAACTTTTACACCCAACATTATACTCCTGATACTCATCCATGTTTATTATTGTGGTTCCAGTTTATTTGCTTTTCATCACAGCACAGTATTCTGTACGAATTTTTTTTATCCAATCTTCTATTAATAGGCATTTGGATACCTTCCTGTTTTTTGCTATTGAAAACTTGGTTGCTGTAAACCACGTGCATTTCTCCTGATATATGTGTCCATGACTTGCTCTAGGGTATATATATGTACAAGTAGACTTGCAAAGTTGAAGAAGTTTATGTGCATCTTTTAATTTACTGGATAAATTCAAATTGTTTTCCAAAGTGACTATCAATTTACATTCCCATACACAGTATATGAGTTCTGACTGCTCCACATCCCTATTATTGGTGGTTGAGGAAAATATAAGACACTTAAAAATGAGCAGAAAACAGCAGGTCACAATCATTATAAGAAGAAAACAGAAAGTGGGAACACCAACATTTTAGTTGATGACCGTACTCTCCAAGAAATCAAATCATGAATCAGAGGAAAACTATAACATAAGCAGCCAAAATGAATTAAATATTCCTACACAAAAATCTGCATATAAGAAATAATATTCCAAAAGACATATGTAGAAACTCAGGACAGAAATAGGCAGGAAATATAAAAAGGAAAATGTAAAATGCCAGTTTACTGAACTTAAAGATTGAAGAATGGGGCTGGCCCGGTGGCACAGCAGTTAAGTTCACACGTTCTGCTTCTCTCGGCCCTGGGTTCACTGGTTCAGATCCCAGGTGTGGACATGGCACTGCTTGGCAAAAGCCATGCTGTGGTAGGCGTCCCACATATAAAGTAGAGAAAGATGGGCATGGATGTTAGCTCAGGGCTAGTCTTCCTCAGCAAAAAGAGCAGGATTGGCAGTAGTTAGCCCAGGGCTAATCTTCCTCAAAAAAAAAAAAAGGATTGAAGAAAAAACCAAAAATCTCTCAGAAATGAAGCTACAAGTTACCCAAAGGGAAAAGAGATTTGACTAGATAGATAGATAGATAGATAGGGGATTTATATAGTATCATATATATATATATGTATATATACATGCTTTCTTTCTGATCCACATATATTATACAAATGATATATAATATGTATATAAATCATATATAGGGATCAGAAAGAAAGCATGTACATATACAGACACATATACACATATATGTAATACATTTATAAATGCCCCCAAACTTGGAAAGAGATATAAACCTACAGACTCAAGAACGTGACCAATACTCAGAGTAAACCCAAAGAAATCCATACAAGATACATCATAATCAAAATTCTGAAAACTAAAGACAAAGAAAAAATCTTGAGAGCAGTAAGTGACAAAATACTTGAAAGCAGTAAGTACACCTTACTATAGAGAAAAGAAAGGACAAAATAAAAAATCTTGGAGCATCAGAAAGGAAGAAAAATGGAAAGAGCAAAAGTATGGGTAAATATTACAGACTTTTCTTCTCCCCTTGAGTTTCCTAATTTATGTTTGATAGTTAAAGCAAAAATTATAAAATTGTCTGATGTAGTTCTCAATATGTGTTGAGGAAATATTTAAAATAATTATAAACAGGTGAGAAGAAAAGGACTTAAAGGGAGGTAGTTTCTAGACCCTACTCAAACTGGTAAAATGTCAACATGAATAGACTGTGATAAGTTATGTATGTATAATGTAATAGCTAAAGCAACCACTATAACACTAAACGCTAAACAAAAATATATCAAAATAACATTGTAAGAAATGTTTGAATAATCCACAGGAATGCAAGACAAAGTAAAGAGAAAAAAAAAGAAAAACAGAGGGAACAAAAAAAAAGATAACACAGCAGACTTGGAAACTAACATATCAATAGTTACATTAAAGATAAACAGACTAAATACACCAATTAAAAGACAGAGATTGATAGAGTAGATTACAAAAAAAATAAGCCAAGAAAGCATGACACAACTATATGCTGTTTATAGGAAACCTCATTCAAATATAATGATATAGGTAGTAAAGGAATAGAAAAAGATATACCATGCAAACATCAAAAGAGAGTAAGCTGGTTTTGCAGTTTTGGAGAAGTCTGACAGTTCCTCAAAAGGTTAAATATACAGTTACCCTATGAGCCACCATTCAACTTCTGGTTCCCAGAGAAAAATGAAAACATGTCCACACATCAAGTTGTGTAAGAATTTTCACAGCAGCATTATTCATAATAGCCAAAAAGTAGAAACAACTCAAATTTACATTAACTGATGAATTGATAAACAAAATGTAGTACAACCATATAGGGGATATTATTTGGCCATAAAAAGAATGAAGTACTGATAAATGCTACAACATAGATGGACCTTGAAAATACTATGCTAAGTAAAAGAAGCCAGTCACAAAAGGTCACATATTGTATAATTTCATTTATATTAAATGTCCAGATATGGACAGTAGATTAGTGGCTGCCAGGAGCTGAGGGGATGGAGGAATAGGGAGTGACTGCTAATAGGTATGGAGTTTCTTTTCGGGGTAATGAAAACATTCTAAAATTAAGTAGTGGTGATGGTTGTACAACTCTGTGAATATATTAAAATAAAAAAATTGTATACTTTAAAAGTGTGAATTTTATAGTATGTGAATTAAATTTCAATAAAGCTGTTATAAATAAAAGTACTCAAACAACAAAAAAAAGAATATGAAAGCAGGAGTGACTATAGAGTCATGCACCACATAATGACACTTCAGTCAACAATGGACTACATATCCAATGGTGGTCCCATGAGATTAGTCCATAGATGTGTAGTAGGCTATATCTACTAGGTATATGAAGGTTTGTGTAAGTACACTCTATGATGTTCGCACAATGACAAAATTGCCTAACAACACAACTTCTCAGAACATATCCCTGCTGTTAAAGAACACATAACTTGCATTAATATTTATTGTAATAGCCCAAGACAGGAAACAATCCAAATGTCCTTCAATGAGTAAATGGTTAAGCTGTGCTATAAATGTACCACTGAACACTACTCGTCAAAAAAGAGGACATACTATGGATATACATAACAACTTGGATGGATCCCAAGGGCATTTATGTTGAGTGGAAAAAGCCAATCTCAAAAAATCACAAACTGTATGATTCCATTTACATAACATTCTCAAAATGACAAAATTATAGAAACAAGAACAGATTTGTGTCTGCCAGACATAGGGACAATGGGGGTGCTGGTGGCTATGACTTATAGTCACCAGGGAGATGTTTCTGCTATATCTGGAATGCAGTGTTGGTTACTCAAATCTACACATGTGATAAAATGGCAGAGAACTATACACACACCTTGTACCAATGTCAATTTTCTGATTTTACTATTGTACTATAGTTAAGGTAAGATGTAGCCATCGGGGAAAATGAGTGAAGGGTACACGGGAGTTCTCTGCTATCTCTGCAAATTCCTGTGAATGTTAACTATTTCAAAATAAAAATTTTTATAAAAAATCATTTGGAATTTGAAACTTAAAAAATATCATAGCAATAGCACTATTTTGAATATGAAATATGAATAAATTTCACAAAATACATTCAAGACCTGTCATTGAAAACTGCAGGTCATTGCTGAGAGAAATTAAAGAAGAACTAAATAGAGATATACTGTTTTCATGGATTGGAAGATACAATAGTGTTATAATGTCAATTCTCCCCAACCTGATCTATAGGTTCATTACAATCCTGACCAAAATATTTAAACAGTCAGTAACATGTTACTAATAATTAAGAAACCGTAAATAAATGCATTGATGTTATTTGTCATCATACGACTGGGAAAAATTTCAAAGTCTAAACATACCAAATGGGGACCACCAAATGGGGAAAAGCAGTGTTCGCATACACTGCTGGTAGGAATATAAACTGACACATTCACAGGGAAAACAAAATGGTAGCACTTACTCTACTAAAAACACACATACTCTGTTATTCTGCAATTCCAAAAAAATTTTTATACATGTGAATATGAAGACATTTACAGGAATATTGTCTGCAGTGCTATTTGTGAAGGTGAAAACTGAAAACAAATATCCAACAGTAGAGAAATAAATTAAAACAGTATATTTACTCATATGATGGAATAGTATGCAGCAATTAAATCGAATAAACCAGATCTAAATATAGCAATGCTGGTAGAATTAAAAGGCATAAAGTTGAGTTTAAAAAGCAAGATGTAGAAACACACATTGCACAATATGTGCTATGGACTGAATTGTGTCCCCCTCCCAAATTCATATGTTGAAGCTCTAACTTCCAGTATGACTGTATGCGAAGAGAGGGTCCTTAAGAGGTACTTAAGGTTAAATGAGGTCATAAGAGTGGGCTGTAATCTGAAGGTATTGTGGCCTTACAAGAAAAAGAAAAGAGAGAGATCTCTTTCTCTCCCCACCTTGTGAGGACACAGAAAGAAGGTTGCCATATACAAGCCAGAAAGAGACATCTCACCAGGAAGGAAATCAGCTGGCACCTTGATCTGGGACTCCCAGCCTCCAGAAGAGAGAGAAAACAAATTTCTGTTGTTTAAGCCGCCCAGTCTGTGGGATTGTGTTACGGTTGTCCAAGCGGACTAATACAATATGGTACCATTAACGTAAGTTAAAATACATACAAAATAGTCCTCTGTATCGTGTATGAATACATATACACATATAAAACACCATCTTTAAAAAGAGCTGGAAGAATATATCCCAAACTTAATGGGGATGGGCAGAGTAATAGAACTCAGGGCTGGGGTTAAGAGAGTTCACTCTTTCTGCAATATTTTATTTCCTGGGGGAAAAATAAAGCAAATGAGGCAAAATGTTAACGGTGTTTATTTCATCCTGTGCAAATGAGAGTGCTTATTATATTTGTACCTTTTGATATATTTTTAATTTCTTTTAAAAATAGGATAACTATAAGCTTATAAATAAATAAAACACATTACTTGGGAGTAGTTATCCCTTTTCAATTCAAAGAAAATAAATAGAAAGAAAGATAGATGAATGGATGAATAAAGGGACAGAATAACAAACAGGCAGGCTGGGCAATCTATGATTCATGTTTACAAATTTGCAGTCAATGTATCATTCTGTAATTGTAATACTGAAAATGCTACCCTCCAGTACATAATATCTTTTCATTCATTCATTCATTCATTCATTCCTGATTTATTCAGTAAACAATGAATAATAATTGAACATGTGCGAGACACTAGTGCAAGTGCTTATGAGACACAGATGAATAAGACACATACTATCCTGGAGGATCTCAGGCCAGTGAGGATGACAGATGCAAAAAGTCATTCACAAGACAATAGAAAGCATATGCCAAGAGAGGCAGGAATGTTATTACAGTGGATGTGAGCTGCTTGTGTTGCCTACTAGGGTCAAGAAAGCTTTCACATAGAAGAGATGACATTTTGAGGAATTCAAAACCAAGTCTGAAACCTCTGACTGAAGGCTTAAAAGCCACTAAAATCTGTATTCCATAACTTGTCTGTATTTTTCCCCAGCCCAAATTCTTCTATAAATGCACAGATATCACACACCTTTTAAAAGTCTGATTAAACCCAAAATGAGTCTTGTCTCACCTTTGCAAATTTTTCGTCTTCTGTGACTGCCAATTTTTTTTTCTGCTTATTATATTCTTGTCTTCTCTCTAAAACACTCATAATTTTTTCATCAGTTAAGTTCTTTCTAAACTCACAAAACTGAGGCCAAAACTTAAATAGAACTCCAAAAATTGTCATCTGTATAAAAAACAAAGTATGTCTCAGATTACAATTTTATACAAATGTACCAATTTAAACTCTAATTCACCATAATAATGGATTAACTATTCTATCTTTAATATACAGCATGTTTCCTCCAACTTATTGTCTCCAGACATCTTGGTATAGTTTAGCTCAGCACATGCTTATCATCAATGTTTTTTTTACTACCAATGAGAAAGCCTTTCTTTTAAAAAAAAGTACACTTAGATACACTTAAAAGTCACTTTATTCTTTATGTTTCCCTAACCAATTGATTGTATTAATAAAGAATCCATTAGGTCTTTTTAAATAAGAAATTTATGTTTTCTTTTAAAACATATACTAGTAGATCTGCCACACCACACACTCTGCTGTTTTATGCAAGTATTCCAAATATTCAGTTCATCAAGGGAAACTCCTCTCTGTTCCCCCTTTTCTTTCTTTTAGAGAAAGGAAATACCATTTTGCCTCTGGAAAAGCTCTTAAACAAAGCTGCAGATCTAAGAATAAATCTTGAGTAACTTTTAAATGATATAATCTCTCTTTTATGTGAGAGCAAGAAAAGTAACATTTAAAAAGCAGAGTGGTATCCTGGACAAATGGTTTCTATGAGGACACTCTACATTAAGTGATTCATTGTGATATTTACAGAGATAAGAATTGTTGCTCAAATTCTCATGCCAAGTTTTTCTATTAGTTCCAGAGGCATACATTACTTTCAAGAAGGTAGGACCTTCTAACATCAGACCAAGTCCAACATCTTGTTGCTAGGAACAGCCTTTACTTAACACCCTGGAGAAAAATGAACCATCCCATTAGGTTCTAAGCCAACTCTTCAGGGGAAAAGAGGAACTTTTAAAAAGTAAATGCTGCAGTGATCAACAGAGTCCTGAATTGGCACATTTCATTGCTCCTCTTTTCTGTACATGAACATTATTAGTAATTCCAAAATTATTTACTCCTTTTAAAGTACAATCTTCTCATTGATTTCTATAGCCTCTTGGGATTGTGAACATAAATGCTAGAGATACTTTATTTGATGAACTGCAGGCTTTAAAAAAATTTCATTTACATTTACCTGTCATGCATTTAATTAAGTAATCCCCTGTTTCAATGTTAAGGGATCATAGTAGTCTTTATATGAACTTAAACTTAAATACTCCTCCTCCTCCTCTATTTACCAACTAACGACCCTACTTCTCAGTTATCTCTGCAAAACCTGAGTCATTCTCAGCTCTCAAATAAATTTATTTCCAAGTCTCAATTACGACACAATTTTTCAATGGCAGACATAAAATTGTTCTATTCCTAAAAGTTGCAATTAAGATTTCAGGTGAATAACATACGTGTTATTCATGAAAATTACCTTGCACCTCCAGAACCTTAAAAGATAACCAAACTGTGGGTAAGAAAATGTTTTAACAAATATAGAGCTACTTTGTTCACTGCCAGCAGATGGGCAATGACTTAAATATGAGTAAAAAGAGTCAGTGAAAATTTGTCTGAATGATGAAAACTTTCAAGCTATTAGGGATGCAGGTAGGGGATAGGCAGAGGCCACATTGATAATACTACTAAAACAGGCAACAGCTTTTTATTTACTCTTCAGCCCTTTCACTCAACTTTGCTGTCATTTCCAATTTGATCTTCTTCCTTTCTGTCATGATAGATCTCTTCTCACATCATTCATTAATGTGTTCAAAAATGTTACTGAGTGCTTATTCTGTGCCAGGAATTCAGGCCACAAAGGTAAATAAGAAACGTTCCCTGCCCTCAAAGACCTTACAGTCTAATGGGAAAGTCAGTCATGACAATAGTCATTTCCAATTTTGTATGATAAGTGTTCTGATGGGAACAAATATAGGATATTATAGAAATACAAGAGAGAGAAGACAGTACTGCAAAGAGCTCAGGAGGGAAGAAAATAAGGCCCCTTTATGGAAATATAAATATTTCAGTAAGACTGGGAGATAGATGGCAGGGAGTGGTAAGAGATGTGGCTAGATGGATATGTAGGAGTATGGTCTTCATTCTGAGGACAATGGGGCGCAATTGAAATAGAAAGCAGAGAAGTGACATGATCCAGATAGACATTCTGAAAAAGATGGCTCTGTCTGCAGTGAGTTAAATGGTTTCGAGAGCCCAGAGGCAGGGAGTTTTGGTAATCAATGTGAGACATTGCAGATGTGAACTGAGGTAGTGCATGGAGTTGGAGAAAAGTAGATAGAACGATAGATAAGGAGACAAATGGATATGTTTAAGGACTGAACACATGGGGGTAAGGGAATGAAAGAGAGGGAACACATGAAGATGGCAACCAGATCTCTGGCTTCTATACCCTGGTAGGAGGTGATGCTATTCTCTGAGCCTTCTCAGGAAACACAAGAGGAATAATTGATTTGGTAGAATGAGGCCCCTAAATAAAGATTCCCTTATTTTCAGATGCTTCAAAGTCCATATTTAAGATATGTCTAGGACTCTGTTTTAGGAAGTCAGGGAGAAGGTGTAAACTAGAGGATTTCAATAAAGTTCACTGGCTGCAATCCCTGGAGAGTGTGCTGGAACCAACCAATGTAAGTAGCTCCAGACATTCACTGTCAGACTCAAAGCCTTTGATCTAGATGGGCAAGCCCTGGCCTGGTTATCAGGAGACCTAAGCTAAGAGATCTCTAAGATCTTTTTATTAACAGATGCTACAATTCTGGCACCATATTTTCTCTATATCTCTCTAGCACGTCCTCAATCACTCCTCTATATTTTTGCCTATTTTAATGCATAATTTGGATTGTGAGTTCACTTTCAGTTCCTTAGAGGACTAAGAACACAGCTGGCTCACAAATGAATGTTAAGGAATAATGGCCTTTTTCCATGCTCAAGGGCAATCATACCCTAAATATCTGGTTTATATCACTTAAATCATGACATGGCCTTCCCTATTACCCCATTATAATTTATTTTTCTTAATCATTTTTCAGGAACAACATGACTAAAAGGCTTTTCAAAATGCAAATAAATTATGTTCACCAAATCACTGTTTTCTATTATTTATCTTAAAAAGAAGTAACTTGAGCAGGTTAACAGGCATGATTTTCCTTTCTTGAGCTTGTGTACTTTATGTTGGTTGGGTACTTAAATCTCCTTTCACTTATTTTATGAGCTATGTGAATATTTAAATCTCTAAAAATACACAAATCTTGGGACACACATATTTTACACATTTTTGTGGTAGCAGATATTTTAAAAGGAAATATGAATGGTGGGAAAGGAATAAGGAATTAGCTGGAATTTAATAAGTTAGAAACAAAAATGATAATCATGGAAGTCAAAGTATAGTATTTAAATAATTGTATTTGCTGTATATTATCATCAACGAGACAATAAGTTACTAGTTTCTTATGTTCTGTGGCATAAGCAAAGATTTTTTTAATTAAATAGAATAAATCTCAGTATTAGGAGGACTGGAACTCTGCCAAATAGGAATAATGCAAAAGCTTTAAAAGAATATCTAGATTGTCAATCTATTTTAAAATACGCTTAGCCACATGCCCTGATGTCTTACCTGTGCCTCTCTAAAAATATATGGTCCTAACTCCTTCCTGTGTTCAATAATCTTCTGCGCTTGTTCTAATGGAATGTCAATTTGTAAAGCTGGTGGAATACTAGAATTAATAAAGCAGTTGATAATAGTCAGGATCTTCTTGTGGATGATGGACTCATCACAATGAGAATG
Organism: Equus asinus; assembly: GCF_041296235.1. NCBI lineage: Eukaryota > Metazoa > Chordata > Mammalia > Perissodactyla > Equidae > Equus > Equus asinus. Next base: position 48,254,149 of record NC_091801.1, read on the forward strand.
GCACAAGTCCTGAACAAGGAGGAAAGATAGAACAAGAATATATGATTAATGCATTATTAGAACACTTTACAGAATCGTGTCCATACATCTTTCAGTTAATATATACATTTTAACTTAAGAGGGCACTAGGACACGTCAAGGCTATCTTAAAAAATCATAGCTTTTATTTCTCTTGGGTTTGAGGAAACGAAGACTTTGATGCATATACCTTATGCAAATACAGGTTTCATTTAATCCTGATTGCCTCTTCTCTTAGACAAAGAGACAGCTTTAGTGTCTACTTTGACCCATTTAACAAATTTATATTGAGTGCCTGCTATATCCCAGACACTGAACTGAGCCCCAAGACACAGTATCTACCCTTTAAACGCTCAGTCTCTCCTGGAGGAGAAGCATGAATACATGTTACTACAATTTGAGATAGTTAATAAGTGCTATGATAGACATATACACAGGGTCCTAGGAGAGCACTGAGAACAGGCATCTAACTCAAATCACAGGTAGATGCAAAAGCTTTTCCAACCAGAACTGCTTCTATACCAAGGTGATTTAGGCTCAAAAAGACCAGCAACATAAGCAGGAATGCTGATGGTGACAGGTGTGTCATTACATATTTCTTAGTATCTATATTTTTTTTTTTTTAAAGATTTTATTTTTCTCCTTTTTCTCCCCAAAGCCCCTCGGTACATAGTTGTATACTTCGTTGTGGGTCCTTCCAGCTGTGGCACGTGGGACGCCGCCTCAGCGTGGCCCGATGAGCAGCGCCACGTCCGCGCCCAGGACCCGAACCAACGAAACACCGGGCCGCCTGCAGCGGAGCGCGCGAACTCAACCACTCGGCCACGGGGCCAGCCCCTCTTAGTATCTATATTTTTTAAGTTAACCTATTACATTATCCTCTCCATAGATAAAGAACTTTAAAAATAGTGGTTCCACATTAAAAAGACCCAGTTTTATGTCACAGATCTAGGGCTATCATTTTTTAAAATAAACAGGTAGGTTAGCTTGAATTACGGCACTCTCTGTCAAAGACATTGTTCTCTAAGTGACTAGAAAGCAAATAAATTTGGAAATTTGTAATTCTAGGCCAGAAATGAGCCAACATTTATTTAGTACTCATTGTACGGTGAGCATTGTAATAACTGTCTTACGGACACCATTAAAGAAAGAAAAATTCTAGTGCCTACCATGTAAAACTTTACATACAGTTTGGCATGAGTTATATATGAAAAAACCTTGACATAAATGTTACATTGAAACAACAGTTAGTACTTTTTACTCAATTTAGCATCTCTTCAGAAAATGTCTATTCATACGATGTATTTGGTATGTTACCAAAAATGTAATTTTTTTGCCATTAATAGTGAGATTATCACGTGTAATTATTTGTGAGCCTGGTTTATAGTTATGGAATATAAGGCTTGTGCAATAAAAAGAAATTTGTGAAGTTCTATAGTCTTAATTTTGAGAGTGAAAGGATAGAATTTAGACAGAATTAGAAGTGATATTTTTTTCTAATTGCTCTGTCCTATTATACCATTAACCTAATTAACTTTTGCCTATTATCAAGGTCACAGTTTAAGCATACTTTCCTCTAGTAAGCTTTCTGTGACTCCCTCCATCCAGGAGAGATGTCCATTAGTTACTTCCATTGCATCCTGTGCTCCATCCACCACTGCACTAATCACACTCTCATAATTGCCTGTCTTGTACGTGTTTGTCCCTCCCATGACACTGTAAGTCTAACAGGAAAGACTGTTTTGATCACAGTTGTATCCTCAAGATTTAGTCTGGCCCTTAGCAAGTGCTCAGTAAGTATTTGTTGGATGAATATATCCATCCAATCTTTTCTCTACGGACACACACACAAGCTCAAGCACACACGTTAGATTAAATCATATGTTTTCTAAGTAGCTAGGTTTTAAAAAGTCAATATGATGAATATCTTTTCCCATCATTCATTATTCTCCTACAGCATAATTTTTAATGACTTCAGAGTATTCTATTGTATAGATGTACCATAACTAAGTAACCAGCGTTCTATTGTTGAACATCTGGGTTCTTTCCAATCTTTCATGATTCAGAATAATGTTTGATTAAGATCCCTGTAGCCATCTCGTTGCATTTTACCACAATCATTGCTGGGGGGAGCATAACTTAGTTGTTAAGGGCACAAGCTTTAGCAATAGAATGCCTTGGTTCAAATTCCAGCTCTACCACTTAATTAGCTGTATGATGTCAGCATTTCTCAACTTTTCTGTGCCAGCTTCTTCATCTGTAAAATGGTGAGAATAATGGCTTTGACCTCATAGGCTTCTTATGAAGAATAAACTACTTATTACATGAAAAGTATTAAGACAATATCTGGCAGATAGTAAACAATAAGAGTAAGTCATATAAAAGTGAGCTCAGTAAGACTCTGCTAGGTAGAATGCTTTCCACCTGACAAACTCCCTCAAGACCCAATTCAATTATCATCACTTCTGCTGCGACTTCCCTGACCCACCACCCTCCCTGTATCATTTCCTCCTCTGTGCCAAAATGATACCTAATCAGAACACGGATCATAATCGACACTATTTCATGATATTTGTTTTCATGGATGTCTCCCTCGTTGAAGGAGGGCAATGCATTGTATTCATTTTTTTTATTCCTACAATCTAGCATAATGGTTGGCACATCAGATACTTAATAAACACTTGGTGAATGAACAAATTCACTCCTATAGCATGATTTTTAATAGCTACTTAGTATTATATGTCCCACATTCTATACCACGGAAAAGATATTTAAATGAAGACCAAGGGTAACATTGAAAGAGAAATGGTCACAAAACCAAGGGTTGACTATGTATGAGTCTATGGTTTTTTTTTTAACTACTGTTTTGCAAGGTTTATCTCATTACTTCTTGTTCTAGCAGGGTTGGGCTTACTCATATTCATATTAGCTTAAAGATCAATCTGCCCCATCATAATAATTTCCTATCCTGGAAAACAGACTCTATCTCCTTTCTAATTCTCAAGAAAAGAAAAGAAAAGAAAGGAAAAATATAATTTTTAGGATTACTTATCTTCTGACAGATTTTGAAAAAACTTGTCTCAAAACATTTTTTTTCCCTGAGAAAATTTCTAAGTTGAGAATAGTATAAAAACTGTTAATAACAGAAAAGGTTTCCATGAGGTGTTGGAGATAGTTTGGAAACAGATTTTATTGAGCAAGTACTAACTATATAGACTATAATGCTGCAGAGTATTAGTATGGCATAATTCATACTTACAGGCCAATTTAGAGCATTAGCCTCTTAAATTTCAGTTTATTTTTGTTCCCTACTTTTATAATGGGATAAAATAGGCTGCTTGCAAGAAAATGAGCCTGCTACCCCTGGGAGCATTTAAGTAGAGGCTGTATGCCTACTCTTAGGTATTTCTAGACAACATTCCTGTATTAAGTTTAGACTATATAACCTAGAAAGTCCTTTCGTCCTCTTCAATGCAAAGATTCTATATGGTTCCACTAACCACTTAAACCTGAAAATTTGCACCTAACCACTTGTTCTTTCACTTCCTTATTTTGCTAACAATTTGGCCATTCTTTCTAATAGAAAAGCTTCTCTTATCTCTTTTGATTTATTTGTCTATAATCCACTATATTTGATTACTATTGCTGTAAATATGGTTGGAAGGAATTCCTGTAAAGAGGTCTTGGTTAAAGTACTGAATATGGATATCTTCAGGAAAAAATGTGTATGGTATGTTACAGATAAGTGATATGCAAAATATAGCTAAAACTCTTCTCAGGAATGTTTTCATTGATCATAATATATGTGAATACCTTGAAAAACCTAATATTATCATTTCAGGGCTCACTATTACTCTTCACTGTACAATAATAAATGTATCTAACGTAGACCAGTAAACATCTCAATATTTGCATTTTGGTATGAAGATGGCAAAACTGGGGATATCTTATACAAATCTTGTCCAAAAGATATAGCTAAGAATCTGATATGTTAATGCATTTCCTCCTCAAAAAGAGGTGGTTTTCTCTAGCTCCCAATGTAATACCTTGTATTTTTGTACTTCTTGCCAAAAGAGTACCCCATTTTCCAATAAATCTCCTTTTAGAGCCACAAACCGTTGAAATTGTCTTGCAGTAACTGGATTCAATAATGCTTTACGAAAAGCAATGATTTCACTAGATGAAGATATCCACTTACTCTCCACAGGCTGTCCAAAACAGAGAATACAGAAAATTAGTTGTGTTCTAAAAAGTAATAAGAAAGTCATTTATTAGGCTAAAAATTACCAACTTCTATCTCCTTTACTTTTCAGGTATTGAAATTTATGGCATGGATACAATAGATTTTGAGAATTTTTTCCCCTCTGTTCCTCTCCCCTTTGTCTCCTTTATATTTCTATGGCATCGTTTTTTTAAGAGGTACGGAGAAAAAGAAATGATTGGATGATTTAGAACACATGACTACATTGTTTAAGAATGTTAACAGTCATTACAGTTAGGGAATATGGTGAAAAACTACATTTTAGTGTACAGTATGAGTTCTGTGCTTAAACAGAAAAAGTAATCATAATGTTATGATTATATATTGTTAAATTATTATTGACTTTATAATTACACATATTATATATGTTATATGTTATATATTAATATATAATTCTCCTGTCTGTTAATAAGTAAAAGCAGTTAAACATTTAAGCTATTTTGTCAAAATTTTTAGAAAAAATTACCAACTAATCCTATTAATTTAAGTAGGAAATTTACTGTGGAGCTTCACTATAATTCTATCCAGGAAAAGTTATGTTTTTAGGTGAGACATCTTTATATGATTTTAATAACAAATTTATTATTAATAATAAGAAGAAATAATTATTAATACATTCTTTTTAATAATAAACTTCCTCTGACTGAGGACTCACCTTACATAACAAAAAAGCCAGAAGGACCTATGGTGTTTTAGTAATACTTAAAGGTATTACTTATTTTATAGCTTTACAATTTCGAAATACAAGATGTCTACTTTTTTACTTTGACCATTTTAGATTTACTCATATTTCCCCCCTTTAGCCTCTCAGATTCAAAAACGTAAGGAAGAGATTTTATTGAACAGATTTTTTTTTTTTACGGAACAAATTTTATTGACGTTCCTCAAATATGAGTTTAGCCTACAAACATGCAAGGAAGCACCATTCTGAAAGCACGGTTTTAGATGAATTTAGGAATTATAGTAAGAATCAATCAAAACACATGATAAATATCCATTACCGACAATGCATAAAGTAAGTTTCTTGAAAGAAATTGTATATGATCATCAATATGCAAAAAGTGCTATGAGAACACAAAAGAAGGAGTAACTAATTCTGCCTGGAGGAGTAAAAGCTTTACAGAGAAGGGCCTTAAGGATGATGCCTGAGTCAGAGACTGAAGAGTGAAGGCAACTCCAGGCAGTTTAGAGGAACAGTGGTGCCTGTACCCTAGATAAAGCAAGCAGATGTCTATCACTATTTTAGTGAGGCACATGTCTCTTCTCCAGACAAAAAGTTAAGACCCTTATCATATGGTCCATATTAAAATTATAGCCCTATAAATAGGAACAACTATGTATTAGACTGGGATGTTTATTTAAAACCCACTCAGCAAATAATGTTTTAAGACCTGCATCTTAAGATACTAAAACGCAGTAATTTAACTAAAACCTGTAATTTAACTAAACAGAAAATAACATAATATATAATGCACAATAATATGAAATATAAGCCCATTCTACTTAGTATTTCAATAAAAATATACAGCAAAAGACATAAGAATGGTTTATTTCCTTGCAAGAGAAAAATGCAGAAAAAGAGCATCCTAACGGAGCCATACGCTCCTCTAACAGTCAAATAAAATTTTATCTTTATTAGTTTGTAGGGGGTCACCTGGGTTTACTTTGACATTCTATCAAGACCTGCAGAAAGACGAATACACATAAATTTGTAGGCTCAAGAAGACGACTGTGTTTATCACGCTTGTTAAGAAACAAAATAGGAAATTTCTACTAAGGTATCATATTATATTGGTTTAAATAATCACCAAAATTACAGTTATCTTAATTCTTTTAAGGCTAAAACATAATTCTAAATAAAGAGGATAATGTAAGATAATTTAACCTGCTGATTCTGCTGCATGTTTCTCATTCTTTTTGTGTAATTTACCCTCAATAATAAATAAGCTACCATATGGCAGAATGAACAGCTTGTCTCAATAAGTCCATCATAAGCAAAATAAATAAAAATACATATTTAAAGTCCAATCAACACTTCTAGGGTTGAACAGGTCAAGGAACTCTAAGAAGAGGGCTCTGGTAGAATCGCTTTACCCCAGATGCCATCAGACAAATAAGAATAGTGTCGGCAGTCAGTTGGTGGCTCAGACAGCAGTGTCTACAGTGAGGGTCTTTGAACAAGAAGGGGAAGAAAAATATAATACTTCGACAGAGTGGAACTTACAAGAGGAAGAAAATACCAAATGTTACTTGCCTTCCAGACCCCGATTTTCCTTTCACGCTTCTGTAGTAAGAGCTCTTCAGTTACGTCTCTCATCTGTACCTACAAGCAAAACCAATTATTTTATCCCAGTTATTCAGAAGGTCTAAAGTTTTGAAATCATTTACTAATTCAATAGCATTAAAAAATGAGGTAAAGGTCAGTATGGAGAAGAGATATTGCAGGTCAGGAGAAAGAGAATCAGACTTAGAAATGGAAGCGCTGCCCAGGTCCCTGGGCAAGTCACTCAAATTCTCTGAACAGTTTCCTCATCTACAATGTGGAGATGATAATACTTGTCTGTATTACCCCAAATGTAGAAACTAGTTTCACTTTGGGTCACATGGAAACTGCAGCTGGAGAGATAATTAGGACTTCCTGGATTTTTGTGTAACTTTCTAGCCACAACTAATTTTAGAAGAGCACAAAAGTTATTCAATATAGGGAGGAAATAACAGTGGCTATTTCTTGAGGTTGCTGCCTATTCACAATATTCTCCCTTTCTTGGGAACCACTCCTGCCAAATCTGTGCTATGTGGCTCTATCTCCCCTGTCCATAGCAGAGAGATCCAGGAGCTGACCCAGAGAGACAGGGACTAGAATCACAGCTGCTAAGTCTTTTTGATAGCCACAGCCTGAAGCCAAGATCTGAGAATTCTTCTTGCTGGGTTCCCAAGGCTGTTCTGGACCCCGGCCATTCTAAAGCTTGGGTGTCAACTCTTCCCCTAAGTGTGTGAGATGCTTCAGTACCATTTTATAATCTGTCACTTATGTCCTCAGCTTAAGGTTGCCAAAATCAATTTATGTTGTTGGCCACCCAAAGAATGCTAAGTCAGGAAATGGCTGTAAGTTACAATAAAATTATTTTGGTAAACACAGTGAGAAAACGTGGCAAATAATATTAGTAAGCCAAATGTCTTTTTACTTGGTTTTGGATAGAGAATTGGGGTTAGCCTGAAGAAAGGAAATGATGAAATTTGAGTTGTCCCAAGGTTTATTTCCAGGAACATTTTGCCTAAAACAAGTCAGCTCTTCTTCTCTATGCTGTAATTTCTATAGGACACTATAATTTCCCAGCTGTACTGTGTTTTCCATAACTCAAGATGCTCAGAAGACTAAGGCTATTTCCAGATAAGTAAGGCTCAAAGTGTTTGATAAACTGAATATAGAGGGCAGCTTATTTAGACTCTTCCTGATCAATACTAATGACATGTGCTTCGCATACTAAAGTCTAAAATTACATGCTATCTGCCCCTTGTGTGATTTTTGTAAAGATTAGGTTTGCCTGTTTTCAGGTGTAATAATGACATTTTAAATTATCAAAGTAATATATACTCATTATAAAATAAAAATAAAACAAAGCAAAAACAAAAACCACCCTACTTTACATAGTAAAAGTCTTTCTCACTCCCCAAACCCATTCCCAGGAGGCAGATTCTTTTAGGTCTTTTTTCATAAATGCAAAGATAGACAGACAGACAGATAGATAGATAGACAGACAGAGAAAGAAAGAAACGCATAAATAGATATAGAGATATAAGAGTATGTAATGGGATTACCTTCTATATATTGTTCTGTATCCTGCTTGTTTCACTCAGCAAATAACATCTTTCATATCAGTACATGTGGAAATCTCATTTTTACATTTTAACCTCATTTTTATAATCTCACTTTATATGGAAATCTGCACAGTTTTCCATAGTATGAAATTATCATAATTCATTTAACTCTTCCCCCTTTTACATCCTTCCCATTTATGTGAGAACTTAATCATATAAAAAATAACAACTAGGGGCTGGCCCCATGGCTGAGTGGTTAAGTTCGCGCACTCCGCTGCAGGCGGCCCAGTGTTTCGTTGGTTCGAATCCTGGGCGCGGACATGGCACTGCTCACCAAACCACGCTGAGGCAGCGTCCCACATGCCACAACTAGAAGGACCCACAACGAAGAATATACAACTATGTACCGGGGGGCTTTGGGGAGAAAAAGGAAAAAAATAAAAAAATCTTAAAAAAAAAAAATAACAACTATATTAATAGATAATATTTAAGTGTTTGCTGTGTGCCAGGCATGCTACAAAACTAAGCTACATCATTTCATTTCATCTTCTCAACAAACTTATGAAGCAATTACCCTTATTAGCCCCATTTTTTTGTAAATGAGGAAACTAAGGTTATAAAAATTAAAGTTGTACAATTAATATGTGGCACTGTTAAGATTAAAACTTGGGAAGTCTGACTCCACTGTCTTAACCACCACGCCATAGAAGAACAATGGCTAGGCCAACAGGTATGCGCATCTGATGTTTTGAGAGGTACCATCAATTGCTATCCAAAGATTATAGTAATTTACCTACCTTTATTTTTTGACGTGCTGCAAACTGTTCACTTGCAAGAAACAATGGCAACCACACATTTTCTAGCCTATTTAGGACACGTTTCTGAATTTCAATTAGAACAGGTACATCAAGCTGCTCGTGGAGAATCTTTCCCCAGCCACCACTTAAATTCATTATCTAAGAAAACAAATATGAAACGGAAACTACAAACTTATGTTTTGGCAAAGAAACACTAATGGTCATTGCTTTATTCACCCCAAAACCATTTGCTGAGCACCAGATAGGTGCCACGATTTTCATTTTCTACAACCTATCTCCTGGCTATCATTGGTATAGTAAAGACAGACAACTCCTCTAACATCAAACTGAGAATTGTGGTTTCTGTGACAGTTGTTTTAGATGTATGATTTTGCTTATGATATATTTCAAAGAACACAGGAATGAAATTTTTCTTCATGGCATTTCTTCTCTCAGTATTTTCAACTGCAAAATGAAAGCATTAGTCTCTTAGTTTTCTAAGTTCCCCTTTAGGTATAATATGAATCTGTGATTCTGGTCAAACTGACTTGTTTGAGAAAGCATTTTCTTTTTGTGTATGAGGAAAATGAGGCGTTAATTAGTTAGGAGACAAGCTTGACTCAGATATTATAAACGTGTATATTACCAACAAACATTGGGTTGGAGATGGTGGGAGATGGTGGTAGTAATGATGGAGGGCTGTTACAACAACTTCTAAGAAGAAAACAGGCAGCAGGAAGTCAGGTTATACAAACAATAGTCTTTGACTTGCACAGGTAGCACCTTTTATGAAACATAATTTCTTTGTGGCCCAAATCTTCCTTCTGAAAAACTTGTGATTTCAAGAAGCTACTAATGGCTCTTTCCTGCTATAAATCATTGGGTTTTTTTTTTACCTGTTTCTGTGTATACATCACTCAAAACTTTTGGACTGCTCAATGGAAAAATTACCTTCTTCTTAGTTCTCCTTTGATTAATAAGATTAACCAAATCCTACTAATATGTAATAATAATACGTTTTACATGAAAACAAAAGAGAACCCCTCTTAGTCATTCTTTAATAATAATAATCAAATAATATTAACAATAACACTGTTTTTGTATAAAAAATAAGAAAAAAGAAAAAGAGAAAAGACTGTTTTGCTAATGAAAGAGCAAACCTACCACACAACTGAAATTAGAACTAGCATAATCTATATAAAACATAATGTGATGTGGATATCCTTAAGTATAAAGTAAGTAAATAAAAATAAAAGTAAAGACGAAAGTGAGGAAGAAGGGTCATTGGGAAAACTCCTCTGTAGCAAGCACAATCATTTGTTATGATAGCAATGGGTAACTTTTTCCACTGAATTTTAAATTCCAGCATATTATACTATGGAGGGTTCACACAGTAGCATCAGACACCACAAAACCTCACATAACGTAGCACAAGCCAAACAGAAAACAAACGCTTTCCATGTGTTTATTTCATATTTGTGCTTATTGAGATACCCAACCACTTTTGCTAATACATCCCAGATTTGTATCTGACGGAACTAACGGCAAGACATTTTTGTCAAGGTTGCTTAATTCTAGAATTTCTTCTCCCTCTTACTCTCGAAGACTTTTGTTTATTTTCCCAAGGATCTAGCTTTTTAATTTGGTATGCCCTACTTGTGAACACCTCTGAATTTTTCTTTAATTTACTGAATTTAGCATTAATCTGAAATTCATATTTTATAAATGTATGCCAATAGGACACGCATCCTTTTAAACTACCAAAATGAGGAAGTCAAATGCTATACATTTGATCTCTAGGTAGTAGTGTAGTACTAGCAAACTTCAAACTAAATAAATTATAATACTTAATTATTTATATTTCAGAAGCATAAAAATTGAGCCATATTCCATGCACTCAAAGCATGAACACTCAAATCCAATCTGACATTTTTGCTGTAAATAATGACACTGTAGTTATTAATAAGTTGTGATTAAGGCCATCTTACTTTGGTATAGTAAAATGGCCAAACGTATGTTTCTGGTCAATGAAAATAGTTTCTGGAAACAATATAATGGCAAATGATTTTTCAAAGATTGATTACGTCTGGAGTAATATCAGTTCAGAGAAGAACAGAAAAGAGGTAGAGATGAGGCTTAATGGCTTATAATGGCTGTTTTTCTGCTTGTTGAAAGGTGCAGGGACCTTGTCCACCTTGTTCACCACTTATCCCAAGCGCTTACAACAATGTCTGGCATATTACAGGCACTCATATTTGCTGAGTGAATGGATGAGTGGATGAATAAGTTATTTTTATTCTATAAATTACTTTTTAAAATAACATTTTTTATAATATGTATACTTGAGTGAATTTTAAAGATACTTAATTTGTAGATAATTATGAATACCTAACAAAATCAGATATCAAAAGTGTCTAACATATGTCATAAAAGGAAAATTAAAAAAGGTGACTTGGAAAAGAGAAATAAATTATTGGTTTTCATACTTAATTATAAAAAATACATTTATATGTTGATACCTGGTTCTGCTGATATAGAGAAGCTGGACTGTTGGGTCCAAAGAAATATTTTTTATTAAGGTATTTGTTTTTAATATGTCTAGATTTTGCCTCCCTTTGCTTTTGATCTCCATACATTATTCTTCGGAACTGCTCAATGTCTATCCAGCACATGAGGTCCATGCTAAAATGAAAACAAGAACAAAGCATAGTCCTTCTTATTTGTTCTCTCAATTCTACTAAACACCAAACAAGTTGTTGTTTTGACAGAACTTAGAAAGTGGTTGTGTTGACTAGTTAGCACAACTGATTAGATCATAGAACTAATGAGTAGAATATTGTGTCTCTGATCCCTTTCTAGGCCAGTTAGGTTGACTCTATTGTATTCTTCATCCTGACTAAAAATATAAATGAATACAAGTACTGGGATCAGAAAAGAATCTACCATCATTATTGGTAGGGTCTCAGAGTTCTTCCATTAATGATGGACTATCATTGTCAATTTCAAATATTGGAAAATTTCCACCTATTGCATGTCTATTTGGCAACATGCTAAATTTAGAGTAATCTTAATCACAAAGAAGGGAAATGATGTATGTGAAATTTGGCTCCCAGGTCTAATCAGTTTCTGTTGGGAGAAAAATTATTGTAAAAAAACACGGTCAATACTTCAGTTTACATTAGATAAATATGTCATAAGGTTCCAAGATTCTGTGCAAAACTACAATGCTTTATTTATGTATTAGCTAATAAAAATTATGAAATATTACAGTGATTTCAATAGCTTAGTGAAATGTAAAAGAGACATTTCTCAGAAATATAATTAAAGCACCTGTCGAGAAAAATGCAAAAGAAAGAAACAGCAAAAAGGGAAAGAATAAAACATACTGGTGTTTTAATTTAGCCAACGCTAAAATTATCAACAAATATTGCTTAACCACTTTAACTGAACTTTGCTATTATCAGAACACACTCTGCAACAAAAAGTTATCCATACAGATTTCAGATAATTATACTCATTAATTTTTACTGAGATGGGTAAAATCTAGCACTAAATCACTTTTATAATATGTTGAATCAAAATAAGTAGCTTAAAAAAATAAGTATCTTAGAAAAATGATGTTTTAAGAGAGAAATACGTTTTAAAATATTATGTTCCTCACCTTGAAGAATGAGCCTCAAGAAATTGACGGAAATGTTCAAATTCCAGTTTGTTCTTAAGCAGATCATTAAAGTTAAAATGCTTATATTCCTCAGGAACATTATTCCAATATTCTGTTTGTTTAGAGGCATCATGAAGTGGTGAAATACCAGGTCCAATTTCACAAGTAGTGTCCTAGTGAAATAATACTTTTTGTAAAAATCTCTTAAACACAACAATTTTTCCCCCAAATTTAAATAGAGAAACTAAAATAAAAAGTAACTATTAGGCCAATGCTGTTTAACAATTCAATGGTAGAACTGGGTAAAGAATCTAGAATCTAGGATCCAGTTCTAACTCATATCAAATTCTGTTCTGCTCCTTTCCATTCCATTCCTTTCTTTTCAGGAACATTTAGTAAATATTTACTATATACTTGTTAATAAAATATTAATTTTATAATTTTTCTTAGTACAGAAGTAATGTCTTTTGTAATAAAAAGACAAAAAGGAAAAGCATACATAATACTATCATTCAGAGCCAACCACCATTAATATTTTTATATATATCCTTCCAGTCTTGTATACACAAATGTAGTTTATTAAAAATGAAGATAGGACTCTACATCTATGTATAGCTTTGTAACTTGGTTCTTTTTCTTAATAATATATTATGAACATAAAACATTCTTCTATTTATAACTTAGTTTTAAAAGTTATAGAGTAATGCAAGACATTTATCTAATAGTACATTCTTTAAATGTAATCACCTTCATATAAAGTTAATTTTTAGGTATTTTCAAGACCTCTGATGTTTTGTGGACAGTTTACAAGCCCTATAGGGCAAAGAGCTTATGCTTATTCTTTGAAAATCGTTTCCTTATATAATTTCTTACACAATTAATTCATCTCCCTACTCGTTTTTGAAAAGTGTCAGACCATGAGATAAACTACCAATATTTTAAAAATTAATTTTCCATAGGTAGAAGTATTATTGGGAGTGTTATAAATTTTAGCTCTTAAAGTTTAAAATACTACTTTATAATGTGCTACCTTTATGGATTTTTATGTAACCTTTCCAAGGTATTAATCACTAGTGTCTCAAATAGAGAACTTCTATGCTAATAAAGCAATGATCACGAAGGTTACATTTTAAAAATAACTTCACTATTTTTATAAAACTTTATTATTAAAAGAATAAAATTTCAAATATTTAGAAAGAAGAAAGTAAAAGATCATCTGAAACCTTACCACTCAAAGCTAACTATCTTTAACATTTTGGTGAACATCCTTCTAGATATCTCTTTGAATATGTGTATACATACAGAAATACACATATAATTTTATATAAATAGGATCATACGATACCCTACATTTTTGCGTGTGTGTGTGAGAGAGAAAGATTGTTGCTGAGCTAACATCTGTGCCAATCTTCCTCTGTTTTATGTGGGATGCTGCCATATCGTGGCTTGACGAGCAGTGCTAGGTCCATGCCTGGGATCTGAACCAGTAAACCCCGGGTCACTGAAGCAGAGAGTGTGAACTTAACCACTATGCCTCCAAGGCAGCCCCAATCCCTATATTTTTATAGAATATGTCCAGGGCATTTTCCATGTCAAAAAATATGCACCTAAACTGTCATTTTTATGAAGACACACACATCTAATTTTACGACTTTATGGATATATTATGATTACTTAGCCAATACAAAAGCTGCAGATTTATAAATCAAAATAACATTTTAATATGTTAGCATATCCTATGATCTTTTTACTGACTCCTTCAAATCCTTTCCCTATTTTTTTCTTTATTGTTTTGCCTATTGCTGTCACACAACAGTTCCTTTTCTGTTTGGAAAGCCCAATTTAACTCTTTTTTGACTTGACAACAAATAAAGCTGTTGTCATACAGGAAATAATCAGTAACATTCAAAGTAATATAATACGGTTTGAAGGCTCTCTGCTAAGGCAAGCGAGTTACTTGGCTCCCTATGCTACCTTATCTGCTTTTTTTTTCCGACTTTGTTATTAAATGTGTCAAAAGATGTAATACCTTTCAAATGCAGCATGCTAGGCAAAGGAATGGCAGAAAAATGAAACTGCCTAACTCCTACATTATTAATACATGATATGCTCAATATATGATTCCCACCTCCACCTGCCATATATGCAGTGGTAATCCTCTTCAGGGTAAAAAGTTTTTCATTGTCTTACCTCAGCTTTCTTGGAAAATGTCTCTTTATGCAAAGCCTGTAGCTTTCTGAAATGTGTAGAGTCTAGCTGTCGAGTTTCTTCCACCAGCTCCACCTAATACAATAATAATAAAGTGTGTAACATCAATAGAATGGCATTATGAAAAAGTGGGGAAAGAATGTACAATTTGCCAGTAACAGTGGGCTAAAAACCAAATACACTTGCCAATAAATTATTTTGGAGGCTAAAGCAGGAAGACCAACATAGCAAAAAATATTAGCTACAGCAAAGTCAGACTTTAAATGCGTGCAATAAAAAATACAAACATTTCTATGTAATGATATAGTGCCACCAAAGATCATTCTTCCTTTCTGGACAACCCATGTGAACTAACAAACATTGTTGGGTCACATTTTCAGTTTCTATTCATTATGACACGATATTAGTCATGAAGGCAGGCACTGCCAGCTTTAGGGACCAAATAATCCATAGAAGAACAAGAAATGACTGAACTCCATTCTTCTTAGTCTGTGAGCAAAGGTTTTTCATTGCTATAGCAAGAGAAGAGAGAGCCAGTCATCTAAACCTCATATTAGATCTCAGCCTTCGACAGATTGCACTGTTTTACATAGTCAGGAGAACAGGATCTTTCTCCATTTCTCTATTGCAGAGAAAATTAGTTTGGCTCACTGAGAATTTTCTGCATTTAATAGCTATAGTCTCTTTTGGGAAAGAGTCTACGTAATCCAGTCAGCTGAACTTTTAGAGAAGTCCTCTGGGCTGAATTTAAGCAAGTTTCTAAAATTAAGATTTATTTTTCCTCTTATTAAAAAGAGTGTATAATTTGTCCCACGCATTTTATAGGAATCATTGCTAATGACAAAACTTTTTGGTTTAGGGAAGTTAGTTATAATTTTTAATCTTTTTTATTACTTCAGGATCCTATCTCAGGACCATTTTCCTCTATACCATACACTTTATTTAAAATAGTGAATGGAAAGAATTTTTTAAAATTTCATATGATATCTTAATCTTCCTAGTGTAATATATATCTTTTTGTAGTAGAAATGATGCAATGCTAATTTTTCAGGACAAAGAGAAATCAGGAATAAAAATTTAATTATTTTGGTCATTTAATTTAGTAAGCCATAGGGTTGTTTTAAGTTACAATCCAATAAAGCAACTCTATCCAAGGTGTTTTGGTATTAATTTTATCTTTAAAGATTTTATTTTTTCTTTTTCTCCCAAAGTCCCCCAGTACATAGTTGTATATTTTTTTAGCTGTGGGTCCTTCTAGTTGTGGCATGTGGGATGCCACCTCAGCATGGCTTAATGAGCGGTGCCATGTCCGTGCCCAGGATTCAAACTGGCGAAACCCTGGGCTGCCGAAGCAGAGCTCGCGAACTTAACCACTCGGCCACGGGGCTGGCCCCCGGTATTAATTTTATCTTAATTACCTAACCTATGCTTTCTAGTAGAAGACACGACTATCTAAGAAGTTGTTGAGGAGATATAAACAAATAGCAACACAAAGATAGCAGAGTTCCACCAAATAACCTCCCGTAAAGGGTATATGCATTAACTTAATATGAAAAATACCCATGAATGGTTTTAATTTATGATCCAAAATAAATATTTCCTCCACCCATCAATAAGAATGGTGAAAATATTCAAGCATTGAGGCTTAAAATAACCTCTTTGGGATGAAAAAAGATGTGTTGAAATTTCTATCCAATCAAGCAGTCCGACCTGACGAACATCTGCAGTTGCTTTAAAAGCAGCTCTGAAGTCGGACAATGTGCTTTCCACAATACAAATGAAACGTTTATATTTTCCATGGGTGTAATATTTACTGTAACTCATCAAGTATAAAACTAAATGGGCTTTTTTCCACTAATCAAAATTAAAGCCACTGCTGAGAAATGGCAAGAAGGGACAAAGCCAGTATATTATCATGGCACATTTTGTTGGTTCACAGGAAACCAAAACTCAGATTTCTCTCTGCTGACATATTTGTACAGAGAACTAAAAATGACATTGACGTTAAAAATATCTTTTGTTAGGAGACAATAGGGAAACTGGCAAAAAAATAAAGTTAATAAACACTTTCCCTGCCCCAAATTTGAGCCTGCCCAAATCTTAACTCTGAATCCCTGGCCCAAGTGAGACCCTTGTTGTTGTTTTTCTCTTGTGAGTTAACAATGCTGCTTATCATCAGTCTTGTAGTAAACCTGAATGGTTCACAAACAATTTGTCAGTGCCACAATACCTTTCCATAAGCAACTTGGTCTGATTTTACCATCTGTGTCCAGGGCTCAAGAAGGAGGAGAAGGATGTATTCTTCTGCTGTGTCAAAAAGGTCTTCAAATGGTGGCTGTATTTTCATATAAATTTCTTTTTTCTTTTCCTGTTGGAGTCCAATGTCAAGAGTGGCTGAAGGAGCAATGTATGTGGCAAAAAGATACTAAGGGAGAAAAGAGAGATCGTTATGAGAAACCAGTAATGGTTAGCAGATGCCTCAGCAAAGGCATTTTAAAAAAAGGTAAGAGACGGCAAACAAGCTCAAGTCATTTTTTTCTTGAAGATGTGTAAAACTACTTAAGACAAAGCAATATGTTTATCCAAAAGACTTTGCTTTTCATTTTCTTTTCTATTTCTTCAACAGTAATTAGTCAATTAGCCAGAGGATCTTGCACAAGAGTGTGTGATTTAGATATTCCAATTTTTCTCAGATTACTACTATTTCTATGATTGATTCCAGGTTATATGTCTCCTTTTTTCCTTATGTTCATGACATTTCTAACCCATTTGTGCTACTTTCCAAAGTGGTTTGGAAGGCCCCTTTGGAAACAAGAGGCAAGAACACACTAGACTGAAAACTGACTCTTGTCTTCTAATCTAGAGACCCAACAGACTACCTGCTTTACCTAACTGAGTTGCAGAGTTCTTAAGACTGCTGCTAATTATCCCTTTCTGCTGTAAAAATGTTTCCATCTGGTGTCCAGTGCTATGGAAGAAGGTAAATATAAGAAGGAAATAAGAGTGAATGGAAAGATAGACATGGAACGTACATCTTCCTAGACAAATCTGCATAAATGTCTATTCCATTTTAGTCATTTATCTTATGTCAATAATAGCTAGTTAAATCTGATAAGCAATTTAGTAACATTGTATTTTTAAAATGCTACATCCTGGATATATCATGCCTTGCACATCAGATTTAAATGTAGTTTTACTAAGAATCTCTAATTAATTGCATTTTATTTCTATTTTATTTTTACACTTAGACTTTGGCTCTGATAATGTCCAGACTCAACCCAGGCAGTAGATAGACAGACAGACAGACAGACATAGATTTGTGCCAAATATCAAATAATAGTCTTATGTAAAATAATCTTTTAAAAGTTTTAAAGGGTCCACATTAGTAACATAAGCATTTACTGAGTATCTACTACATCTTAGACACTTGAACAGGTGCTACATATGCAAAGATTAATGAATAAGACCCAGTGCCTGCCCTGAAGAAGCCCATTGGTGGTGACATGGAGATGAAAACTAGTGGTTAAAATACAGTATGATAAGTACTACAAGAGAGGTAGGCTTTACAGATAAGATCTTCAATGATTGCATGTCCATTCTTTTCAAGCTCACCTCCCATTAATCACCTTTTAGTTCCTATTTTCTTTTTCTTTTTGGTGAGGAAGGTTGGGCCCTGAGGTAACATCTGTTGCCAATCTTCCTCCATTTTTTTTCCCTCCCCAAAGCCCCAGTACATAGTTATATATCCCTGTTGCAAGTCATTCTAGTTTCTCCAAGTGGGATGTTGCCACAGCATGGCTTAATGAGCAGTGTGTAGCTCCGCATCTGGGATCCAAACTAGCGAACCCCGGGCTGCTGAAGCAGAACTCACAAACTTAACCACTCGGCCCGGGGATAGCCTCCTAATCACCTTTTAAATGTTATACTCAAATACCAATTTTTCTGTAATGTGCCTAAACCTTGCTGTTTTGCCATTCTATGCTATTGCACATATTGTTCCTTCAATCTGGGATACTCGGCCTACCCCATGCACCTTGTCTGCTTGACAAACTCTGACTTATTCTTTAAAAACCAGTATGGATTCCTCTTCCTCTAGGAAGCCTTCACTCACACGCTCCTCCCAAGATCATACTTTTCTACTGCTATACCTATCATACTATAATGCAATTATGTATTTATGCGTCTTTTCTTCGAGAATGAGGTCCTTGAGGGCAAATATGGCAGTTTATTCACCTGATTCTCCAACTCCTAAAACTATTCTTAGCAGAGAGTAGAAGACACAAGTGTTTATTGAATGTACTGAATTCACAGAAAAAACTCATTTGTGTCTTGGAATGGGGACAGAAAAGGTTCAGAAATCCAAACTCTTCCAAGAGAAGAAAAGTTTCTGCTATCCTTAATCCTTAAACTGAGTCTTTAAAGATAAATTGGAGTCAATCAGGTAAGAGAAGGGAGTTGATGAGAAAGATAGTTCAAGAAGAAGGAAAACATAGGCCAAGGCATAGAGGCCCAAGCAGTTTTTTAACCTATGGAGAGATTCTAGGCTCCAAGTACATAACACTGACTAAAGGAAAGAGGTATAAAAAGAGGATGTTACAAAGGGAGGCAGGCACCAGAGCATAGATATGAGCTTTTATCCTTTGGTAAGGAATCCTAAAGATATATAATGGGGAATCTCTGAGAAGTGACATCAATGGATATGAATTTTAGAAATAAATCAATCTGGCATTAGAAGGGAGAAATGGTTTGAGTAGATCAAGATTTCAAGCAGTTTGGAAATTATTTCAATAGCCAGAGAAGAAATTATATGTCACCTTTATCTCTTGCCTGGTTTTTTGCAACAGCCTTTTAACTGGTCTTTCCAGGCTTCTCTTTGCTTTCTTATTGTCTTTTCCAACCACAGCAAACAGAAAAACTCTTTTGCATATCTCTCGCCTGTTTGAACTCTCCAGTGACTTCCCATCTTGCATAGAATAAAAGCCAAAGTCCTTATAATTACCTATAAGTGGAGTTCTGGGAAGTTTCTCAGTGCTGAGGGGACAAGGATTCTAGTTTAGGACCTGCCTGTGGGGAAGCCCCCATAAACACCCTAGGCTCTCACAACACCCTGAGAGCAGGGGTGGACCAGATCTAGACTCCAGCCTTGAGTCTTTAAAGTGCCAAAGCAAAACAACTGCTAACCTGCAATTCTATACCCAGTGAAAACACCTTCCCAAAATGAAAATGAAATGAAGATGCCATAATCAACAAAACACAGAATTCTTCACCAGTAGACCGGCACTCAATAAATAAAATAAGTAAATTAAAGAGATGTCTTAGACAAAAGCAAGATGCACCAGAGAACAACAGAAAGCATAAATACGTAGGTAAATATTGATTGTAAAACACAATAATAATGAAGAAAGTCAGAGGAAATAGTAAAAGAGCCTAAGATAGAGAAGTCAGAAGAAGAAAGTAAACCTAAGCAGAATAATGCTGTAGAAGCCAAAGGAAGGGTTAAAGACAGAGACAGTAATAAACAGTGTTTATATACATATATATTTATATACAAATGTTTACATATATAAAAACAAAATATACATGTAAAATATACACAATAGTTTTATACATACACGTATACACACACACACACACACACACATATATATATACATATATGTAAAACTAGAAGAGGTCAAGTAAGGTGAAGTTAAAACAACAAAAAAATTGAAGTTATGGGTTGAAGTGCAATTGAAATGATCTACCAGGAGGCTCATTATAGGTAAGAAAGCAAATGAGGTTAAATCAGGGTAGTAATACTATAATATGCAGGCTGGAGTATCACAGAACTAGAGGTAAAGATAAGGGAGGAGGACATGGTTAAAAGGGAGGACTATGAAGTTCAGTATATAATAGGCGCTCAATAAATATTTGTTAAATGGATAAATGGGAGATTTGTAGCCTAAAGTGAAATTATAATCTGAAAGGAGAATTTCAGAGTTCAAAAACTTAAAGCTGAAGTAATTCCAAATTATGAAGGGTTCCAACATATGGCCATCCCCATAGTTAACTTAGGAGAAATGGAGATACGAGACATTGGAATTGGGTAAGTTAAGAAATTCTATAGCATATATGTTATAAGGTTTAGTAGGGTGGTTGTTGAAAAAGCTTTAAGAAGATAAAAGAGAAAAGGTAGGGAAAATTTCATGAGTCATGTATTGAAAATTTCTAGCAAGAAAAAGAGAACTTAAAACGTCTTTAAATAACATTAATGAGGTTAAGGAGAGGGGAAATTAGCAGATGGAACAGAACCTCAAGTTTTGAAGTTGTGAAAGATGAGTCTTGGGGGCCAGCCTGGTGGTGCAGTAGCTAAGTTCTCATGTTTCGCTTCAGTGGCCCAGGGTTCGCCAGTTGGGATCCCAGGTGCGGACCTACGCACTGCTCATCAAGCCATTCTGTGGTAGGTGTCCCACATATAAAGTAGAGGAAGATGGGCACGGATGTTAGCTCAGGGCCACGCTTCCTCAGCAAAAAGAGGAGGATTGGCAGCAGATGTTAGCTCAGGGCTAAGGTGCCCCCCCATGTCCCCCTGCCCCCCCCCCCCGCAAAAAGATAAGTCTTGAACAGCAGCAGAGAATATCTCTTTCTTCCTAAATGTTGTGAAATATGGGAGAAGGGGCATACGTAAGAGCCCTTCTGGATGTTCTATTTAATTAGGTAATCTGAAGCCTGGAAACTTCCTTCCCTAAAGCATAGATAAATAGTCCTCAGGGTAGAATAGTCCAAAGTGAATCATATGCTTACCAAATGATTATATAATATTTAAATTGAAAATTTGCTTTACACACAGTCACACATAGCAAATTTTTCTAACCTTGGGAGTTATTTAGAAGAATGACTTATAAATATAACTAGTCTAACTAGTAAGTCTAACAAGCTAAGATTGTACCAAATTCAAGTCTATTCTTTTTCTAAGTTAGAAGTTTTAAAAAGCGCATTAATTAAAATAATGTCATACTAAGGTAAATTAAGGAACTAGAAATTAAAACGATCGTATTAGCAACATCAAAAAAATCCTAGAATTTGCTTCAATAATTTAAAATTTACCTCAAAAGAAAGTAAATTTGACTCTTCAAATTTCTTAAGTTAAAAATCAGTAAGGAGTCAGGTTATATTTGGGCAGGAATATCTTCTAACGGAAAAATGAAGCAACTGCTTTGTCATTGGGTCGGCTACATTCAAAGCTATAGTTTAAAAAGACGGTGTGCCACATACCAAACTCTTTGTATAGAAATCAGGATGATTCCTTTGATTTAAAAACATGATAACAGTGAGAGGGTAAAGTACAAAAGAACTTGAAATGGTGACTAGAATGACGGTGACAGAAATAATGACTGTCAGCTTTTGGTGGACGTGGAATCTATTCCCTACCCTTTCCCTCTCAGTCTTCCTTCACTCCCCATGTCTTATCTCTAAGATTTACTGCTACCCACAGTCCCATGAGAGACTCTAGATGCTATTGATACGGTCCATCATACGCCATGGTGGACATTTCATGATGCCAGGTTAAAGCCAGACTGCTGTATGTGATTGTATCCAATTGGCTTGAGCTTCTTGCCTGCTGGAATTTTGCTTCATGATTTTCTTCAGAATGAGCTTCACTTCACTTTATCATTAACTACATTGATAGCACAACTTCTTTCTGATCATTACTCTTCATCCTTTTATATCTCTCACCAAGCTTTTCTTTACCCTCAGCACAATCTGCAGCTTCTTTGTGTCCTCTAAATAAATCAGGCACCACCTAGTTTCCCTTACTTTCTTACACAATGAGGACTGAAGACTGTCCATCATTTCACCTACACTCTTATAGACATCCTTAATTCCTTCCTCTTTGATCTTCTGACTTATCAAGGCCCAATTCTGGGCCAGCCTAATCACTCATTCATTTTTCTAACTCTATTCCCAAGCTTTCAACAAAAACTATGATATTTGGCTCCATTATAAACAGATTTAAAAAAAAAAAAAAACTGTCCTCAGCTGTGACTGCAAAGTTTGGCAAGTTTTTGCTTATTTCTGATCAATTCCATCTCCCCATTTCTACACTTTGCCATCCTCTTTAAAGGTCCCACTTGTACCCTTATGCTTCTTCATTTTCAGTAGACTTTCCTTTAGCTCCCAGGAAAAACCACTGGGATGAATGCCCTCAACTTTCATCTCAAGAGCTTTCTTCTAAATCTTTTTCTTTCTCTAAGGTTTCAAAGCAAGATTCCTTCCCAAGGACAAACCATTCATGTGTGCTCCTGACTACATTCCTCCAGAACCTTGTAACATCGGTTATTTCCTTCCTGCCTTGTTTCCTTAATCTACCTTTCCACTGATTCCAATCTCCTTCCTTATGCTACAAAAGTGTTCAAGTGAAGTGCCTCTGTCATTCTAAAATATTTTTTCTGACTGCTTTGTCCACAAACTATCACTCCACTTCTATCTGTCCCTTCTCTATAAATCTTCATACTCACTTTTCACTCGCTCCTCAATATACTGCAATCTGGTCTTCACGCCAATGAAACTAATCTCTAAGATCACTAACAAGCACAGAATCACCAATTCAACAGCTTCTCACCTTAATCTTCATCCTATTGGATTCCTTATGCAGCTTTAACCCTGTTGATTACCCTCTTCTTGACTCTCTCTTCTACCTTCAACACCTTCTCCCGATTCTCTATTTCCATTCTTAAGTTCCTTTGCTGAATCCTTTTCCTCCATTCCCCCTTAAACGGGGATACATTCTACTGTCAATTATATTTTCTTCTCAGTTCACAGTCTTCCAGTTTCTCTCACATGCCAACCACTCTCTCGCAGGGTTTTCACACACTAAACACTCTATGCCTGCTACGTACTCCACCCTTATCCTCTTTCCCCTTTTTGCTGAGCTTACATTCATCCTAAAGGAGTAGGTCTTCCTTGACTCCTAAGTCTGGCTTAGGTATTGTTCTTACATGCTCCCATGGGACCCTGTGCTCATCTGTTTCTCCCACTGGACCATAAGCTCTATGAAGACAGAGAATAGTTCTACTTTATTTATTACTGTATCCCTAGCATATTCTGTTGTTAGTGCTGTCAGGATTCCGACTTCCAGCAACCCTGTGTACAGCAGAGTGGAATCCTGTCTGGTCTTTTTGTGCCATCCTCTCAACTTCCAGTGCTATATCTGACAATGTTCCACTACTATTCATAAGGTTTTCATGGCCACTTTTTTCAGAAGTGGGTGGTCAGATCCTTCTTCCTAGTCTGTCTTAGTCTGGAAGCTCTGCTGAAAGCTGTCCACCATGGGTCACCCTGTCAGTATTTGAAATACCTGTGGCCTAACTTTCAGCATCACAGCAACACACAGCAGCCACAGTAAGACAAGTGACAGACAAGTGCTGTGATTCTCTGACCAGGAAATGAACCTTGGCTATGGCGGTGAGAGCACCAAATCTTAACCACTAGACCACCAGGGCTGGCTATCCCTAGCATACAGCATAATGCTAAATTTAGAATGAATGAATGAAAGACTTCATCCATTCCCAGAGACTTAACAGTCAACTATATGTGGAAAAAACCCAAATATGTTTAGCTTTTGACATGATTTCTCTCCTGAACTCAAAATTGTCACTTCTAACTGCCTACTTGTTACAGCTACATGGATAGCCTATAGACCCTCAAACTCATTGACTCAGTAATATAATGAATTATCTTTTCCTAGCCTCCCAAGCCTCTGCCTTCCTCTTGTTTCCAGATCTCATTAATAGTATGCCATTCACAGCACAATCTTTGACTCTTACCCACTTTCCTTTTTCCTTCCTCCTCAAATGCAAGGAGAAACTTGACAAGAACAAGTATAAAAATATAAGGAGGAAGTAAGCAGCAGCACTTCCATCCCAACAACTATATAATAAAACTCAGTCTTCTGACCAAGTGAGGCCAGACCCTTTCTAGGCTACTGTCTACTACCTTCCTTCCTGATCTCATGCTCTTTCTTTGCTCTATGAAGCCAACAGGGGTTCACACATATTATGTAGCTGCATATCCCATAGTCTTAAGGAGCTATAATTAGGTCCCCATTCTGGTTTAAGCCAACTGTCCTGGCATAATTATTAATAGTGCTCCTTTCTCTCTCAAAAGAGTCTTAGTTCAGATGATAAATTATATGGCCTCGCTATATTTAACTGACACCAGTTAGATAAAATTATGAAGTTTCTCTAAAACAAGACTTCTAGAAGTTCTCAGTACATATTTAAAGCTGAAAATAAAAGAAGAGCAGAAGATACTCCTAGCTAAGAAACATACATTCTCCTAACATGCAATCATATGGATTGAATAGCTGTTATCAAAAGCCAAAATCCCACACCAAGAATATTTTATTTACAACCTGGATTGAAGCTTCACAGATTTCCCTGTGAATAAATGCACTAAATGAAAACCTTAATAGAAATTTAAAAATATTTTCCCTCTTTGATTGCACCTAAATTTAAACATTCCTTTGCCCTCCCACTTTTCTTTGGTGGTGGTACAGGGCTTCCTCACAGCCACTTTATCAGAACATTTTTCATTATCACCTAAGTAATTTCTCTTTGGTCAAGGATCGACCCCCACTATGATAACCAGGATAATCCTTAAGAGCAGTATACTCCCCCCATTTCCCTGATTCTTTACCAGTCTTACTATAAAATCACAGAACTGGAAGCATTAGAAAGGGACTTGAAAGATCATCCTCCCCATGGTGTCTCAAGCCCAAAATATGCACATTTTTTGTCTTCCTTGAGGCCAGGGTCTCTGGTCTCGCTGCTCTTGTCACAGCTCCAGGGTGATAGGGACAAAGGTAGTTAAGGCGGTGAGGAGAAGAAAATTGATTTGATTGTTAATCCTTTATTAGACCCACGGTAAATTTATAGTATGTTCAACTGAATTATGCCATTAAAATCTGAGAATGTCTTTCTAATATGTGTTTCTAATAATCCAGGGACAATCTACAAGTGTATAACTGACAACTGACTATAACAACAAACAGGAGGGGAGGTAATCATATATACGAACCAAAATCAAAAAACTAAACACCTTTAAAATCTTTATAAAGATGATGAAAATCATGTTTAAGCTGATGTAAATTGACTTTAAGATGTAATATAAAGATTAGGCTATATGATAGCCAAATAATACACAGTCTAATTGTGGGTTAGAAACATTGTTTAAGTATCCTGGGTCATTTTCTTTTTTATTGGCCACCCAGTTCTTCCCTTCTAGCCACTGAGTAAATAACAATGTAGCTAATGTTGAATAAAATGCTCCCTTCATATCCCAGTCAGTCACTCTGATTCACATTAAAGCAGAGATTCACTCAGGCACAGCTGTGGCCAACATGATTCCAATTTAAACACTAACCTATGATGCTTTAACAACCCAGCAGGAAAGTTTTTAAGACGGGATACAAGCACTGCCTGTCTGTGATCAGACTGCCTGGCACTGCACACAGCACAGCTCTAACCCCCATCTCTCCTGGAGACACTCAAAGGTTATGTAATCAGGAAATGCACGGTGGGCAGTTTGCCCAGCCCACTCTACACCTGTGCCTGTGACTCACTTTCTTGGCATCTGTATAAGGGAAAAAGAGCAAAGTCTTGAAATTCTGGAAGTTAACTTTCTTGTTTAACTAAACTTTCAAGACCATACGATAGTTAACAAGACTATCAAGAGAAAAAGACGTAGGATGGATACCATGGAGACAGGAGGAAGAACTGAATTGGGAAGTGGAATAGAGAAACAAACTGGGAGAAATGAAGACCAAAAAAAAAAAAGGAGAAAAATAATATTTTGATAAACATTTCGCTCTCTAAGGGATGTTAAGATGATGACCAATATTTAATTTAAATTACTTTTAATACACAGTAGCTTGTTGGAATTATAGGAAAAAAACACAAAAATGTTTCTATGCTTGCCTCTTTAAGGAAATCTCAGATGCTTTATTAGTTAGAGCCAATACCCTGTACACAACAGCTGTATTGCACTACATAGGAAATGGCTCAAATTAAAATATGACATTTCCCAAAGAAAATTATATTTTTTCCAACCCTCAGATATTTTCCACGCAGGATTTCATCATTGCCACTTAACAGTTTTCAAATCATTTTGAAAGTGTACATCAATGAGCATATTCTTGGATGGAAGTGGATCCCAATCTCTTTTCAAATATATCCTAATGCATTCCAGGCTTAGTTTTTTCACATTTTATTCATTCTTATTGATCCTGGAATGTATTGATATTTCCTTACTGCATCATAAAGCCTCGATAAACGTACTTGAAAAAGGAGAATGGTGGGTTTATTGAATTTATTCTTGTTTTTAACAGTGTCAAAAGCAAAAAAATAATGAAATATTTTCCACAGTTGTTTGTGCTATTTAAATTTCTCTTTGTACCAAAGACTAAATGATGACAGCTATGGGGTTAGATTCCAATTATGCTGTAGAAGCACCCAGTAAAGTATTCTCACTGTGCTAAAGGTGAGCACAGTCTCTGGGAAAGCATCTTTTCCATAAGAAGGGGCCATTTGATGAGCTGCAGCTTGATGCTCATCTGTGTTCCAATGAAAACAGGAACAATTTCTGCGTAGCCTTAAAAAGAAAAGTCAAGAATAATACCAAATGTTGTAGCACATGTGTTGATTTGTTATGTTACATTTCAGCTGTTACTTATGTTAATGGAACAGTTTCACATACTTTGTTTTGATGTATTCATTTTAATGATCATGTATATGCATCTTTCTATGATTGCCTGGTAACACTGATTACATGATGTTCTGCTGTCACCACCAGGCCAGGACTGGAAGTAAGAAAGAGAAATGCAAAACTTCAACTTTGGAACTGTGTGACTTAAAATGAGTCCCTCAGTAAACTAGGGACAAAATGTGCCAAAACCCATATACTGTGAGATCTTCATACTAGATTATGGGACGTCTAACAGAGCATATCACCAGGTTAACTGAAATTAGGGACATTTAAAAAGTAGATTTTCAAAATAACTTATTAAAGTATTCCAGAGATTAGGAGAAAACATTCACACTTTAGCATTTGGTGTCATTAGCAAGGCCTCTTTTCCTAGATCCATTATTCCACTGCAATGGTAAAAGAAGGAATTCTAATCGTGTAACTAGTAAGGCTGGAGAAAGATATGTATCTTTCACATTCTTCTAGTAATTGTCCAAGATGCCCGCTTAGAGTATAGGAAATATAAAGCTGTCTGCTGTTGCTATTTTCTTCTATTTATTGGGAAGTAGCATTAGAGTTCTGCCAGATGGACTGACAGGGTGGTATCAACAAAGACCTAGTGGCCCACTGGGAAGAAGACATACCTCATAAAACCCATAACACTATTTCATACACTCTAACGACAAAGAAGAAAAAAGCCTTTGGCTACTGAAATACACCAAGTTTTTTTCATAAGTGCCTTCTTTCAGTTCCTAGTAAACCGTGCAGGACCTGGAGATTCTGGAGCAAAGGTGAGGTGCCTTCTTTGGTAGATGCAAGCAAGGGGTTCATAAGCAGTCTCTAAAGGGTAGGAGAAAAATTTGAAGGTGGAGGGTCAGCTGTCTCCAGCCGTAACATTAGAGAAACAAAATGGAGAAGATCGAATGATAGTTCTCTTGTCATTCTCTCTCTTCCTCCATTACAAGCAATGGTATGCTGGAACCAGCTAGTACCAGCTCACAAGAGCCAATTCATGAATTTTCAGGAATTTTGTGAGCAGGTTGTTAAACTCAGTCATTATCAAAAATTAAATTATATAAACTTACAATTAAATAAATTATATTAAAAACAAAGATCATGAATACTCAAAATTCATCACTTCCTAATGATTTACTGTTATCCATACTCGAGGTTATTTACCTCTACCGGGTCTGTACGGTGAAAATGCTATATGAAGGTGTGCTATTGCACATCTCTTCCCAACTCTGTATTCAGTGACGTCATGTTGGCAGCTTGAAATCCATGGTGAGAGTATTTACACCCAGAGATCAGCAAACCCTACAAATCAGAGCTGCTTTTTTCTCCAGAGAGCTGGTTTTTAAACATCTATCATCACACCACTGATTATAAGGCAAATACATTTCTCTTTTCCTATCATGATCACTAAAGAAAGAGAAATAAAGTAGGAAAAAAGCAAATGACACCAACTAATTCAAATATTTACTGGAGACAAAGCCATGTGCCAGAATATAACAATTCACACCAAAATATGCTAATTTATAACACAGTTCACTTAAATACTGTTTAACAGACATTGTTTCTTAAAATACGAATACAGTAAAGTTCCTTTTAATAGATAAAGCTGAACTACAAGAGGAGGGCACAAGAGCTTTTCTTTGAAATTGTTTATTTATATTCTGTATAGTCTTTATCCAGAAAAGGGCAAAGCTAAACTTCAAATGTTAAATTTAACTTCAGTTTGATCAGTGAATCAGAAGAGGTAAGAGTTTAGTGGGGAAAAACTCGTTAACTTGTCCTCATGAGAAAGTACAAGGAGCAGCTACAAAGAAGAAACATTAAAGCATCATGAGAAATAAAATTGGTATTAATGGATCTTAATGCAGTGTCTGGACCCCAAAGAGACCAAAATCACTTCACAGATCATCTTAAACACAGCAGAACAGATGTCCACTACACTGTAACAACAACAAGGAAACATATTGCTATCCTTGAAGGCAAATAGCAACTTATGTGGGATCTTCTCAACCAGGCTCGACAGGTCTATCCTCAGAATTTATATGAAACAATAAGATGAAACTCTGCTCCAAAAAGCTAAAGGCAGAGTCCCTAGAGGGGTTTATAAGAGGAATATAAATGCCCTGATACAGGACACTTTCAGAAATCACAAAATACTTACTTCAGAAAAAAAAAAAATTCTGTTTTCATAACCATTCACAGCTCTAGCAGACACAGAGCATCATTATCTGAGTTCATATGAGGCAGAAAAAGAAAATAATGAGCAACTTAAAGCAATCCAATGTTTTCTTTTTTCTGCAAAAGGAGGAAAAAATGATGATTTTTAATGAC
The DNA here is from genome assembly GCF_041296235.1 of Equus asinus. Taxonomy (NCBI): domain Eukaryota; kingdom Metazoa; phylum Chordata; class Mammalia; order Perissodactyla; family Equidae; genus Equus; species Equus asinus. The sequence continues at coordinate 48,283,982 of NC_091801.1, forward strand.
CTCTCATATCCCATTAGGAGCTCAAAAACATTACTCAGGAGCTATGCCGAGAAGGAATAAATTACAGATGGAGCTTTCCACAAATGGATTTTCATGTGAAAGACCTTGGGGCTTTTCAGTTAGGAAATCTTAAAAATGGGATCTAGAGATTGCAACATCCTGATACTGAGAGGCAAACCACTACAGAGATCAACACAAGATCGAGTTGCACAAAAAAGATAACGTGATGACAATCAAACTGAGAATTTCTGGCAATTATTCAGATTCTACTGAGGAAAACTCAATGCAAAAGAAAACCTAAGAAAATGCCAATAGGATAAAAGAATAAAACAAACTTCAATCACTTTGTACAGATTGAAAAATCAGAAGGGAAAACAGAACATGTTAAGTCAAGCCAAAAACAAACCACAAACTCAAGGGACAAAATGGACTAGGCTTAAGACTGACTTTGGCCATTGCTTAAGGTATTTTAAGCAAAACTGATTAATATACGATGGAATAAAATAAACAACTACACAAAAAAGAGTTATTACTAAGCAGTTTAAGGCAATCTAAGGAACAAAAAAGCATTTTATTTTGATAATTTTAGAGCACCTTTTATATGCCACCTCCAGTTCTGAACACACAAGGTATACAACGCAGACTGTCTTCATAGAACTTACAGTCCAGTGGGGGGAAATGGTAAGGGTGAAATTTGATATTAAATATTCATAAAGATGTTTTAAGATATGAAAATGAAAGATTAAACAAGGTGATAGATACTCCTCTTTCTAGAGACAATTAATAAAAAAGCAATGACTTAGAAGTTAAGAGTATAGAGTCTGGAGTCAAAATACTTGGTTCTAATTCCAAGCTCACTAATTGCTAAATGGATGGCCTTAGGAAAGTATTCAGCTTCTCTAAATCTCAGTTTCCTAATCTATAAAATGGGGATAATGCCAATATTTACCTCTTCGGATTTTCAAGAATTAAATAAAATTATCCATGTAAAGTGATCACCACAGAACCTAACAGATAGTAAATATTAAATAACTGTCAGGTATAATGATAAATGTGGTTTAGAGAAGTTCAGATGTACTTTTCTGGAAACAAGAAGATTAAAAGAGGGTATTTAGAGATCATTTTTGGTCCATAAACCTATAATATTCAAAATCTTAAGACTAAATCTGGGCAGCTTGTATAAAAATCAGGAATGGGAGAAATGAATGAATAACTGTAAGCCAGAAAGCTGGCTGCTATATGTGTTCTTCCCAAATCCACTTCACTAGCACACACAACAAAATGGGATGTAAGACAAGAACCTTGCTGATTCTGTGCTCAGTGATTCATTGTGCTTAGAAGTCCAAGCCTGACTGCTACTTGGGACATCTCTCTGGTAACAAAAACAAATAATGTAGCAAAGCCTGAATAATAACTGCCCAGCACACAAGAAACAACCTAATAATGAAGACACTGAATTTTACCATAAAGCTATAAAGAGGTATATGATTCTCCACATTTAATCACTACCCCAACCTCACCCCTCACTCACATCCATTCATCTTTTACGAAACATAGCTTGATTCTTAATGCTGCTGCTGTATAAATAATGAGCTCTGTTAGTGCACCTGAAAATACACCACCAGCCTAGAGAAGGGGCACGTAGCTCGTAGAACTTTAATGAAAATGTCAGGACCACCCTGAAGTATTGAAGTCCTGTAAATGCCAAGCAAGAAGCAGAGCTAAACACTTAAGGTAATGGATGACAGCAAGCAAAGAAAAAAACTAAGATGACTATCAGAAAAATCTTCAACACTGCCCTTCTTATGCCATAAAAAGTTTTTTCAAAGGAATCTGAGGTAACACTCAAGGTTTTGGTTACCTAAAATTAGCTCAGACATCATTGGAAAACATTGTCAGGACAATGCAAATTTTATGAGGAAAGAGCTACGTGGTCTCTTCTTTCTCAGTATTTCTAGAGCCCTCAGGTAGGGCTATGCTGCACAACCTGGTATGCACTTCATTAGCATCCACAATGTGTCTAAGATCACCTAACAGGAAACTGAAATGAGTTAGGGTCAGAGAGGATGAGAAGGATAGCAATAAATAATTGCTGAATGAATACTTTAATGAATTCGGCATTACTATTACATAATTTATGGCTTCCTAAAACCACCAATGCATGGTATAGGTCTGATGACATTTATTGGCTCAGTTTTTGTGTTTCCTTCCTCTCTTGAGAAATTTCACTAACACAAGAGTAAACCAGTGACAGTATTCTAGACCCTGGAGAGATAGGAGTAGTCTTAGATTGACTTATTTGCCATGGAACTCATCAAGTGGTTTCTTTGCAGGAATGTACATAAATAGAAGCAACAAGAGTCTCTCACTAGAGCATTAGGCCAGAATATTTCCAGGTTGTCAAATTACTGGGTGGAGATGTGAAGAGTAAGACACTTTCAAATGTCAAGATTTCATCTACCTATGGTTAAAGATACTGAAAAGATTTGAGATTTAGTCTAAAGTTGTTGATATGAATAAAATAGAACAGTATGATTTTTTTGTTGAAGAGTTGTCATCCAAAAGAGAGAGATTTATTTTGTATTGCTTCACAGGGCAGGAATAAGACCAAAGGATGAAAGCTTTTGGCTTAAAAATGAGGGGGAAAAAGTAGTTCCCTCCCTCCTACAGGTATTTGAAAAGAAGCTGATGATTATTTAAAAAAACAATAACCAACTGTTATCTGCTGGTAAAGAAAGAAGTTATTTAATCTCCAGTTAAGATGCTAGTATCTGGTTTTATTTTAAACATAATTGAAGTAACTCAGTAACTATCTCTCTCCCTGACCAGAGAGTAAGTTCTTTAAGCCAAGAAATTGTCCTAATCATCCTTGTATTCACAGAACATTACTTAGCACATAGCAGGCTCTCAGTGAATGTTAATTAATAAGTAACAGAACACTGCAAAAGATATTCTTAAAAGGCTGTGATTCTATGAAGTATATTTTGATTTAAGTTGTATTTTGAAACTTAGAATAAGTTATGGTATTGGTCGAATGAATAGCTATTGACTTAGGAGCTATTGTTCTTCCATCCTATTTTCTTCAGTTTTCCAAATGCCTATCTTCCTTCCCCACTACCCAGGTAATTGACAGAAACTTAAGTACTGACTCTAATAATAATAATACCTACTTATTCCATAGAGTGCTCTATATTATATTATGAAATATTTCCACCCTCAATGTCTTATGCAATTCTTACAAAAATCCTATGAGGTAGACATGAGAACTTTCATATGGTAGAGGAGGTAAAGTTTAGCACTGAAGTGGGTTCTGCATCTCAAGTTTGAGCTTAATTTTACTCCTAGCTACAAAATCCTGGCAAGGTTAACATTTCAGAGATCTAGTTTTCTTTTATCTATAAAAAATAGAATAAAAATGCCTCATATGTTTACGATGGGTATTAAGCTAGAAAATACATGACTGCTTCTTACAGAGACTGCCTTTCCTGGTACTTTGGCAGGCTAGATTACTTAAAAACTCTTCCTCTATAAAATGCCTAGAAATATTAGATAAAGTATAACAAATATCCCTTTAAATGCATGGTTGATACAGTAAGGAAAATCACCAGAGGCCAAAATTATTACACAGTGAACTGAAAACCAGAGTGATAAGCATGAGCTGACGATGGGACTACCACAGGGAAGCCAAGGATGTCGGCTATAAGAGTCACGGAGTACAGGAGACAAGGCATTGGACCCTCACAAGGTGAAAAAGTTACACTGAGACCCACACATACACCAAGGTCCTTGAAGGAGTATACACAAAGCAAAACATAGAGTGGGAAAAACACGTACATATATACACCCACCAAACCCAGGAAATAAAAAAGAAGCTTGCCTGTCTTGGCCCAAACTCTATGTAAAAGAAAAATATATCTCCTGAGAATTCATTATTGCGAGTTTACCACCATGTGGGATTGGTTTTCAAGATAACCCTTGGCAAATGAGGAAACTCCAAGATGAAAAACTAGCATTAAAAACATGCCTAGCAGAAGCACATAGATAAAAACCTCACTAAAGAGCTCATAATTCAAAATTACAAAACACACAAGGAAAGAATCCACCATGTCAGCAGAAATAAAAAAATAGTAGAATTACTTCTCCCAAGAACTACAAATCACAGAATTATTAGATACTGTAGAAGGCAGACTCTAGGGTGGCTCCCATGAACACAGTGTCTCTTAGTGTTCAACCCCTTCATAATCTTCTACCTCCAAGTGTGGGTGTAATGTGTCGCTTGCTTCTAACCAACAGAATACACCAATAGTGATGAGATTTATATAATTGTGTGTATGTGACTATGTTACATAAGATGGTAATGCCTATCTTACTAAGAAAGTCTCTCCCTTGCTGGTTTTGGAGAAGCAAGCTGGCATATTGTGAGCTGCCAGATGGAGAGGGCCACATGGCACAGAGCTGAGGTGGCCTCTAGCTGACAGCCAGCAAAAAACAGAGTTCTCGGTCTAGTGGCCGGTAAGGAACTGAATGCTAACAACATGTAAGCGCTGAAGCAGATCCTTCCCCATTTGAGCCCCAGATGAGAAACCAGTCCTGGCTGACATCTTGATTTACAGCCTTGAAGAGGACCCAGCAAAGCTGTGCCCAGACTCCCTATCCATATAAGCTATGAGATAATAAATGTGTGTTGTTTTAGGCCACAAAGTTATGATAATACTGTTATGCAGGAATAGATTACTAACACGGCTATAGATTATAATACATGTTTAAAATGCTTAAAGACGTAAAAGAAGAAATAAAACACATGGAGAAAAAAAGTAAGACCAAAAAAACAGTGGAAAGATTTGAAAAACACAAGTAGAATGCCTAATAACAAAAAACTTAATTACTAAAATGATTTAGTTCAATGGATGGGTTAAACAGCAGATTGAAATCTGCTGAAGAAATAATAGATGAACTGTAAAACAGATCAAAGGGAAGTGATCTATTTCAGTATACTACATTAAAAGATGGAAAAACTTGGGGGGGGCTGGCCCCGTGGCCGAGTGGTTAAGTTCGCGCACTCCGCTGCAGGCGGCCCAGTGTTTCGTTGCTTTGAATCCTGGGCACGGACATGGCACTGCCCATCAAACCATGCTGAGGCAGCAGCCCACATGCCACAACTAGAAGGACCCACAACAAAGAATATACAACTATGTACCGGGGGCTTTGGGGAGAAAAAGGAAAAAATAAAATCTTAAAAAAAAAAAAGATGGGGAAGAAGATCCAAGATGGCGCCGTGAGTAGTCCTCCTTGTCTCTCCCCCTTTGAGTCTACCATTATTTGGACACTCATCGCTTAACAAAGGATATCCAGATAGCATCTCAGGATGTCTGAGAGACCCACGCGACTATACATCGGAAGGCGGACGGACTTCCCTCTGGGAGGAGGTGGAGATAGGTGAAAACTCTCCGACCCCGACCGAACAGCGTAGTACCTGCAAGCGGCTTTCTTCCAACGGACGCCCCCAGAAGATCAACACACACCTAGGGCAGGAGCGAGCGCACACCAGAAGAGCGACGGTGGAAACAGGTGACCAGAGCCCTACCTAAACTCCCCGCAATTACTCCTAAACGCAGAGGGAAACTCCAGAGTTACACACTTGAGCCCGCGGGGAGAGTCTCACCCTGCCATTGGTGGGGAGATCCCACCTGGTGTCCACAGCACCTGGAGGGTCCCAGAGAGAATCACAGAGGGCGCGGTGGCCCCCCGGCTGCCACTGCCTGCAAGGCAGGGCAAGGGATTGCCGGAGATCTCGGAGAGGACTGGGGCTGGGTGGAGTTCCAGAGGCCAGCTCCATGGAGTGGGGGACAAGCTCCAGAGTTCCGCCGGGGCAGCAGACAAAACTCTCCGTCTGCCATTAGCGGAGGGGCTCTTCCCAGCATCCACAACACTGGGAGGGTCCCGGAGAGGAGAATATCAGGCAGGGCAGCAGCCGACCAGCTACCACTGAAATCAGGATCTCCGGCTATCCCCCAGACAGGGCAAAGGGCTCCCCGAGTTCCTGGGGAACAGGACTGGGGCTGGGTGGAGTTCCAGCGACCCGGCTCCGTAGCCTAGGGGAAAACCCTACAGGCTCACAGCAGCCTCAGCGAAAGCCTCTGCACAGCACTAGTAGAGAGCACCCATCCGGCAGACACAAGGCTGGAAGACCCCGGGACAAAAGTAGCATAGCGAGGTGAGCTAACCACAGACTGTAGAAGATGCTAATAGCTCTGCTGCGACCCATAGTGGACAAGTGAGATTTTGTGGGTGCCGACAGTGATGGAGCGGCAAATATAAGTGATCCTACCCCTGGCCGCTGGAAAAGCCCATAACACCGTTGCAGACCCCAAGGAGGAAGCATGTCTAGGTGGGCTGCAACAGTAGGCACCAGCAGCCTGAAGCCCCCCCGTGACGGCCCTCATGGCAGAAGAGGGAATCCAAAGGACCACTGTGACTACAAGGAGGGGCCCAGGCCCAGTTAGCAACTGCAGATAGGGTTCCTGGTTGGTGCAGTATAAACAGCTGCTCCCCCACCACACCAGCAGAAACAAGTGGAAGGAGCAACTAAACTCTATCTCTATGCGGAGGCACAAATCTACAACATCAAGCAATATGAAAAAATACATTAAATCTCCAGAACAGAAGGAAAATAACAAATACACAGAAAACAATCCCAAAGAAAATGAGATATATAACCTAAATGACAATGACTTCAAAACAGCCATCATTAAAATACTCAATGAGTTAAGAGAGAATTCAGATAGACAACTCAACGAGTTCAGGAGCTATGTCACAAAAGATTTTGATACCATAAAGAAGAACCAAACAGAAATACTGGAAATGAAGAACACAATAGAGGAGATTAAGAAAAATCTAGATGCACTGAACAGTAGGGCCGATAATATGGAGGAAAGAATTAGCAATTTGGAAGATGGGAATATAGAAATGCTGCAGGCAGAGGAGGAGAGAGAAGTAAGACTAAAAAGAAATGAAGAAACTCTCCGAGAATTATCAGACACAATTAGGAGATGCAACGTAAGGATTATAGGTATACCAGAGGGAGAAGAGAAGGAGAAAGGGGCAGAAAGCCTATTCAAAGAAATAATGGCTGAGAACTTCCCAAATCTGGTGAGAGAGATGGATCTTCAGGTGACAGAAGCCAATAGATCTCCAAACTTTATCAATGCAAGAAGACCAACCCCACGGCATATAGTAGTGAAGCTAGCAAAAGTCAACGACAAGGAGAAAATACTAAGGACAGCCAGGCAGAAGAAACTAACCTACAAAGGAACCCCCATAAGGCTATCAGCAGATTTCTCAGCAGAAACTTTACAGGCTAGAAGAGAGTGGAATGATATATTCAAAAATCTGAAGGACAAAAACCTACAGCCGAGAATTCTCTACCCAGCGAAAATATCCTTCAAATACGATGGAGAAATAAAAACTTTCCCAGATAAAGAAAAATTAAGGGAGTTCATTGCCACAAAACCTCCTCTTCAGGAAATCCTCAGGAAAACCCTCATTCCTGAAAAATCAAAAAAAGAAAAGGGGCTACAAAACCAAGAGCAGAGGAGATAAGTAGAAGGACAACAACAGAGAGTAGCAGCTCTTCATCAGAACAGATTAAACCATGTCACAAGAAACAAAGGAAATTGAAGAAAACCGGAAAACAAGACATAAAATGGCAGTGGTAGGCCCCCACATCTCAATAATCACTCTACATGTAAATGGATTGAACTCCCCAATCAAAAGACACAGAGTGGCAGGATGGATCAAAGAACAAGACCCAACAATATGCTGCCTCCAGGAAACACACCTCAGCCCCAAAGACAAACACAGACTCAGAGTGAAGGGATGGAGAACAATACTCCAAGCTAATAATGAACAAAAGAAAGCAGGTGTCGCTATACTAATATCAGACAAGGTAGACTTCAAAGCAAAACAGATAAAGAAAGACAAAGAGGGACAGTATATAATGATAAAAGGGACTCTCCACAAAGAAGACATAACACTTATAAATATATACACACCCAACACAGGAGCACCAAAATTTGTAAAGCAACTCTTAACAGAACTAAAAGAAGACATCAACAACAATACAATAATAGTAGGGGACCTCAACACACCATAAACACCATTGGACAGAACATCCAGACAGAAAATCAACAAGGAAATAATAGAATTAAATGAAAAATTAGACCAGATGGAATTAATAGATATATATAGAACACTTCACTCAAAAACAGCAGGTTACACATTCTTCTCAAGTGCACATGGAACGATTGACCATATTTTGGGAAACAAAGCAAGCATCAATAAATACAAGAGAGTTGAAATAATATCAAGCATCTTTTCTGATCATAATGGTATGAAACTAGAAATCAACAACAAGAAAAAAGCAGAGAAAGGTGCAAAATTGTGGAGACTAAACAACACGCTTCTGAGCAAACCATGGATTATTGAAGAAATTAAAGAAGAAATCAAATATTATCTGGAGACAAATGAAAATGAGAACACGACATATCAAATCATTTGCGATGCAGCAAAAGCAGTCCTAAGAGGGAAATTCATCGCAATACAGGCTCACCTCACTAAACAAGAAAAAGCTCACATAAGCAACCTCAAACGACACCTAACAGAACTAGAAAAAGAAGAACAAACAAAGCCCAGAGTCAGTAGAAGGAGGGAAATAATAAAAACAACAGCAGAAATAAACGATATTGAAACAAAAAAGACAGTAGAAAGGATCAATGAAATAAAGAGTTGGTTCTTCGAAAAAATTAACAAAATCGACAAACCTTTAGCCAGACTCACTAAGAAAAGAAGAGAGAAATCTCAAATAAATAAAATTAGGAATGAGAGAGGAGAAATCACAACAGATACCAATGAAATACAAGGGATCATAAGAGAATACTATGCAAAACTATATGCCAACAAATTGAACAACCTAGAAAAATGGACAACTTCCTAGACTCCTACAACCTCCCCAAACTGAATCAGGAAGAAATGGAGAATCTGAATAGGCCAATCACAAGTAAGGAAATAGAAACAGTAATCAAAAACCTCCCCAAAAATAAGAGTCCAGGACCAGATGGCTTCTCTGGAGAATTCTACCAAACATTCAAAGAAGACTTAATACCTATTCTTCTCAAACTATTCCAGAAAATTGAGGAAGATGGAGTACTCCCTAACACATTCCATGAAGCCAACATCACTCTGATCCCCAAACCTGACAAGGACAACACAAAGAAGTAGAACTACAGGCCGATATCACTGATGAACATAGATGCAAAAATCCTCAACAAAATTCTGGCAAACCGAATACAGCAATACATCAAAAAGATTATACACCATGATCAAGTGGTATTTATACCAGGGACACAGGGATGGTTCAACATCTGCAAGTCAATCAATGTGATACACTACATCAACAAAATGAAAAACAAAACCACGTGATCATCTCAATAGATGCAGAGAAGGCATTCAACAAGATCCAACACCCATTTATGATAAAAACCCTCAATAAAATGGGTATAGAAGGAAAGTACCTCAATATAATAAAGGCCATATATGACAAACCCACAGCCAACATCATACTCAATGGACAAAAACTGAAAGCCATCCCTCTGAGGACAGGAACAAGACAAGGGTGCCCACTTTCACCACTTCTATTCAACATAGTACTGGAGGTGTTGGCCAGAGCAATTCGGCAGGAAAAAGAAATAAAAGGAATCCAAATAGGTAATGAAGAAGTAAAACACTCGCTGTTTGCAGATGACATGACCTTATATATAGAAAACCCCAAAGAATCCATAGAAAAACTATTGGAAATAATCAACAACTACAGCAAAGTAGCAGGGTATAAAATCAACATATATAAATCAGTAGCATTTCTATACACTAACAATGAACTAACAGAAAAAGAACTCAAGAACTCAATCCCATTCACAATCGCAACGAAAAGAATAAAATACCTTGGGATAAACTTAACCAAGGAAGTGAAGGATCTGTACAATGAAAACTACAAGACTTTCTTGAAAGAAATTGACAACGACATAAAGAGATGGAAAGACATTCCATGCACATGGATTGGAAGAATAAACATAGCTAAAATGTCCATACTACCTAAAGCAATCTACAGATTCAATGCTATCCCAGTCAGAATCCCAAGAACATTCTTTACAGAAATTGAACAAAGAATCCTAAAATTCATATGGGGCAACAAAAGACCGCGAATTGCTAAAGCAATCCTGAGCAAGAAAAACAAAGCCGGCGGAATCACAATCCCCGATTTCAAAACATACTACAAAGCTACAGTGATCAAAACAACATGGTACTGGTACAAAAACAGGTCCACAGATCAATGGAATAGAATTGAAAGCCCAGAGATAAAACCACACATCTATGGACAGCTAATCTTCGACAAAGGAGCAGAGGGCCTACAATGGAGAAAAGAAAGTGTCTTCAACAAACGGTGCTGGGAAAACTGGACAGCCACATGCAAAAGATTGAAAATTGACCATTCTTTTTCACCACACACCAAAATAAACTCAAAATGGATCAAAGACCTAAAGATTAGGCCTGAAACAATAAGTCTTCTAGAAGAGAATATAGGCAGTACACTCTTTGACATCAGTTTCAAAAGAATCTTTTCGGACACTATAACTCCTCAGTTGAGGGAAACAATAGAAAGAATAAACAAATGGGACTTCATCAGACTAAAGAGCTTCTTCAAGGCAAGGGAAAACAGGGTTGAAACAAAAAAACAGCTCACTAATTGGGAAAAAATACTTACAAGCCACTTATCTGACAAAGGGTTAATCTCCATAATATACAAAGAACTCACATGGCTTAACAACAAAAAAATAAACAACCCAATCAAAAAATGGGAAGAGGACATGAACAGACATTTCTCAAAAGAAGATATAAATATGGCCAATCGACACATGAGAAGATGTTCATCATCGCTAATCATCAGGGAAATGCAAATCAAAACTACACTAAGATATCACCTTACACCCGTTAGATTGGCAAAAACATCCAAAACCAAGAGCAACAAATGTTGGAGAGGTTGTGGAGAAAAAGGAACCCTCATACACTGTTGGTGGGAATGCAAACTGGTACAGCCACTAAGGAAAACAGTATGGAGATTTCTCAAAAAGTTAAAAATAGAAATACCCTATGACCCAGTCATCCCATTACGGGGTATCTATCCTAAGAACCTGAAATCAGAAATCCCAAGAGTCCCTTGCACCCCTATGTTCATCGCAGCATTATTTACAATAGCCAAGACGTGGAACCAACCTACATGCCCAGAAACTGATGATTGGATAAAGAAGATACGGTATATATACACAATGGAATACTACTCAGCCATAAAAAAAGACAAAATTGGCCCATTCGCAGCAACGTGGATGGACCTCGAGGGTATTATGTTAAGCGAAATAAGCCAGTCAGAGAAAGACAAACTCTATATGACTCCACTCATAGATGGAAGTTAACATATTGACAAGGAGATCTGATCGGTGGTCACCAGGGAAAAGGGGGAGTGGGGGGAGGGCACAAAGGGGGAAGTGGTGTCCCCACAACATGACTAACAATAATGTACAACTGAAATCTCACAAGGTTGTAATCTATCATAACATTAATAAAAAATAAAAATAATAAAAAAAATGGGCAGGGGACATGAACAGACATTTCTACAAAGAAGATATATGGATGGTCAGTAGACACATGAACAGATGCTCATCATCACTAATCATCAGGGAAATGCAAATCAAAACTACACTAAGATATCACCTTACACCTGTTAGAATGGCAAAAATATCCAAAACCAAGAGTGACAAATGTTGGAGAGGCTGTGGAGAAAAAGGAACCCTCATACACTGTTGGTGGGAATGCAAACTGGTTCAGCCACTATGGAAAACAGTATGGAGATTTCTCAAAAAGTTAAAAGTAGAAATACCTTATGACCCAGCCATCCCACTACTGGGTATCTATCCTAAGAACCTAAAATCAGCAATTCCAAAAGTCCCATGCACCCCTATGTTCATCGCAGCATTATTCACAATGGCCAAATCATGGAACCAACCTACATGCCCAGCAACTGATGACTGGATAAAGAAGATATGGTATATATATACAACGGAATACTACTCAGCCATAAAAAATGACAAAGTCCTCACATTCACAACAACATGGATAGACCTTGAGGGTATTATGTTGAGTGAAATAAGCCAGACAGAGAAAGGCAAACTCTGTATGACTCCACTCATAGGTGGTAGTTAACATATAGACAAAGAGAACTGATCGATGGTTACCAGGGGAAAGGGGGGTGGGGGGAGGGCACTAAGGGTGAAATGGTGTACCTATATCATGACTAATAATAATGTACAACTGTAATTTCAAAAAAAAAAAAAAAGATGGAAAAAAACTTGGGAGGTGATGCCAGCATCACGTGAATGAGTTGTTCCCTTTGTCTCTCCCCTCTAACTTGCAACCAACTGGACATCCATTGATCAACAGAGGATTTCCTACACAGCATAACAAGGCACATAAGAGATCCAGGTATCTACACTGCAGGTATCTATACTGCAGCTGCAGGTGGGTGGACCGGACTCGCAGGAGGCAGTAGAACTAGAGGAACAGCCCCCTACCCCATCCCCCGGCAGAGCAATCCAGGGCACAGATTCTCCACACTGGCCGGCATGCCTGAAAGAAAACAGGCACAGCTTGCTACCTGCCCGTCTCCCAGACGACTTGGCTGCTTGCCTGTGAGTAGTCCTGAAGAGAGCAGAGAAGGCAGGCTGGCTTGCTACTTGCCCATCTCCCAGCAAACTCAGACTACTCACCCAAGAGTGGTCCTGGTGGGGGTGAAGAAGCCAGGCCAGCTTGCTCCTTAGTCTCCCAGCAGATGTAGCCTGTTTACCTGTGAGTAGTCCCAGTGGGGACAGAGAAGGTGGGCCAGCTTGCTACCTGGCCATCTCCCAACAGATCAAGTATGTACGCCCTCTCCCCCAACAGTGACAAGGTCTTTCCAACAGTGGACATAGTATACAAAACTCAAGTTTTCCTGGCTGGGGCAATGTACTATGACCTGAGTTTTCAAAGCATACCAGCTAGTGCCAGAGACCAGAGGCTGCACAGTAAGCAACAACAAAAACCTCATCCTTGGCCCCTGCTCCTCTGCCAGCAGTGGCAGGTGGAACCCACAACCAGAGGCTTCAGGAATCACAGCAGAACCAGTGACCCAGCCCCCAGTGGTGGCATCCCTGACACGAGCTTCACCAGCAGGAGGGGGCTGCATACAATTCCTCCAGTCCCCAAGCTCCCAGCAATGACAGTGACACCTGTAAACCCAGCACCCCTGGCAACGAGCACCCTCAGACAACTCAGAAGCAGCAGCACAGGTGCATGGGGAAGCAGCATCCAAGCCCGTGCAGAGCCCATGGAGAGTCAGTGGAGGAATACAAGACACAGGTGACCCCAGAAGCAGCAGAAGTGCTCGTAGCCTGGTGACCCTGTTGGCAACACTTGAGAGCAAAGTGAAGGCACTGGCAACCCCAGAGGCAAAAGTGGCACAAGGAGGGCACTGATGATGCTCCTGGCAGAGGTAGGAGAGTGGGGAAAGTATGGGCTCTCAAAAACAACCAGGAGCAGCACAGAACCAAAGAAACCAAAGCTGTACTCAAATAAGAAAGGTAGTAGCAACCACAAATTATAGGAGCAGAGGTTCAATTCATCAAATACCATGAAGACCTACAGTAACATGGCAGAAGAGAAGGAGAATGACAGTCTCTAGAAATCAAACTTGAAGTCATAGAAGATTACAATCTGATTGACAGAGAATTCAAAATAGCTCTCATAAACTCAACAAGTTACAAGAAAACTCAGAAAGAAAGTTCAATGAGCTCAGGAATAAAAGTAACGAACAGAAGAACTACTTCACCAAAAGATTGAAACTCTAAAAAAAACCAAATAGAAATTCTGGATATGAAGAACACAATAAATGAGATGAAAAATAATGCAGAAAGCATAAAAAATAGAGCAGACCATATGGAAGACAGAATTAGTAAGCTCAAGGACAGAAACCTAAAAATGAGTCAGGTGGAGGAGGAGAGAAAGCTAAGATTTAAACAGAATAAAGACATACTTTGAGAAATATCTGACTCGATTAGAAAAAGTAACATAAGGATTATAGGAACCCTAGAAGGAGAAGAGAGGGAGAAAAAAGCTGAGAGCTTAGTCAAAGAAATAATGGCTGAGAACTTCCCAAATCTGGGGAAGGGTCTGGACATGCGAGTACTTGCAGCTAATACAGCTCCTAATTATTTCAATGCAAAAAGACTTCCCCAAGGCATATAATATTAAAACTGTCAAAAGCCAATGACAAAGAAAATATATTAAGAAGAGCAAGACAGAAGAAAATAACCTACAAAGGAACCCCCATCAGGCTTTCAGCAGATTCTCAGCAGAAACCCTACAGGCTAAGAAAGAATGGAATGATACATTTAAAATACTGCAAGAGAAAAACTATCAGCCAAGAATACTCTACCCAGAGAAATTATCTTTTAAATATGATGGAGAAATAAAAGCTTTCCCAGCAAACAAAAGCTGAGGGAGTTCATCACCACTAGACTTGCCTACAAGAAACATTGAAAGGAGTCGTCCTATCTGAAACTAAAAAGCAAAGGTTTACAAAACCTTGAGTAAGGAGATAAATAGACAGAGTCAGAAAATTGCAGCTCTATATTAGAATAGTTTAGCAAATACTTAATTATAACATAATGGATAAAGGGAAAGAAAGCATCAAAAATAACTATAAACATTTCAATTTGGTCACAAATTCACAGCACAAAAAAGAATAATTTGTGACAACAAAAACAGAAGGGGAAGAAGAAAACGATGGAACCTGCATAAGCTAATGGAGATAAGAGGCTATCAGAAAATAGACTATCTCATCCAAGACATCTTTTATACAAACCTCTTGATAACCACTAAACAAGAAATCAGAGCAGAGTCAGAAATCAGAAAGAGAAAACTCAGAAAACCATCACAGAAAACCACCAAACTGAAATGGCAGAAATACAAGGGAAAAGAAACAATGGAAATATAGAACAACCAGAAAACAAGAGATAAAGTGACAGTACTAAGCCCTCATAATCAATAATCACTCTAAATATAAATGGGTTCAATTCTCCAATCAAAAGACACAGAGTAGCTGGAAGGATTAAAAAATAAAACCCTGTTGGGGTCTTGCTGCCTCCAGGAAAAAGATCTCAGCTCTAAAGATAAACATAGGTTCAGAGTGAAGGGATGGAATATAATATTCCAAGCAAATGGCAAGCAAAAGAAAGCAGGTATAGCTGTACTGATATCAAATGAAATAGACTGCAAGATAAAAAATGATAAAAGACAAAGATGGGCATTATATAATGATAAAAGGGACATTCCAACAAGAAGACATAACATTTATTAATATATATGCACCTAACACAGGAGCATCAAAGAATATAAAGCAACTATTAACAGACAGCAAGGGAGAAATTGACAGCCACACAATAATAGCACAGGACATTAACACCCCACTGACATTGTGTGGATAGATCATCCAGACAGTCAATAGGGAAACACTGGCCTTACATGAAACACTAAACCAGATGGACTTAACAGATATATATAGAATATCCCATCCCCAAACGGCAGAATACACATTATTCTCAAGTGCACATGGAATATTCTCAAAGATAGTCCGTATATTGGGAAACAAAACAAGCTTCAATAAATTTAAGAAGGGTGAAGTCATATCAAGCATCTTTTCCAACTATAATGCTATGAAACTAGAAATAAACTACAAGAAGAAAGCTGGAAAAGTCACAATTATATGTGGAGACTAAACCACATGCTACTGAACAACTAATGGATCAATGAAGAAATCAAAGGAGAAATAAAAAAATACCTGGAGACAAATGAAAATGAAAATACAACATACCCAAACTTACAGAATACAGCAAAAGTGGTACTAAGAGAGAAATTTATAGCAATACAGGTCTACCTCAAACATCAAGGAAAATCTCAAATAAACAAGCTTACACTATACCTAAAAGAACTAGAGAAAGAAAAACAAAGCCCAAATCAGTAAAAGGAAGGGAATAATAAAAATCAGAGCAGAAACAAATGGAATAGAGACTAAAAGGACAATAGAAAGGATCAATGAAAAGAAGAGCTGATTCTTTGAAAAGTAAACAAAATTGACAAACCCTTAGGCAGACTCACTAGGAAAAAAAGAGAGAGGGCTCAGGGGTCAGCCCAGTGGTGTAGTGGTTAAGTTCGCGTGCTCCACTTCAGCAGCCCAGGGTTCACAGGTTCAGATCCCAGGCACAGACCTACACATCAGTCATCAAGCCATGCTGTGGCAGCATCCCACATACAAAATAGAAGACTGGCACAGACGTCAGCTCAGGGACAATCTTTCTCACAAAAAAAAGAGAGAGAGAAAGAGCCCAACTAAAATCAGAAATGAGAAAGGAGAAATAACAATGGATTTCACAGAAATACAAAGGATTATAAGAGAATACAATAAAAAGATATATGCCAACAAACTGGATAACCCAGAAGAAATCGATAAATTCCTTTTTTATCCATTTTTTAAATCATTTTTATCCAGAGAATCATACAACCTCCCAATACTGAAATAAGAAGCAGAAAACCTGAGTAGACCAATCACAAAAAAAAGAGACTGAACAGTAATCAAAAACCTCCCGAAAAACAAAAGTCCAGGACCAGATGGCTTCTCTGATGAATTCTACCAAACATTCAAAGAAGATTTAATACCTATTGTTTTCAAACTCTTCCAAAAAACTGAAGAGGATGGGATGCTTCCTAACTCATTTTATGAGGCTAACATTACCCTGATACCAAGACCAGACAAGGACAACACAGAAAAAGAAAATTATAGGCCAATATTGATGAACATAGAAGCAAAAGTCTTCAACAACATACTAGCAAATCAACTGTGACAATACATTAAAAGGATCATACACCACAATCAAGTGGGATTTATTCCAGGGATGAGGGGATGGTTCAACATCTTGAAATCAATCAATGTGGCACACTACATTAACAAAATAAAGACTAAAAATCACATGATAATCTTAGCAGATGCAGAGGAAGCATCTGACAAGATCCAACATCCACTTATGATAAAAACTCTCAGTAAAATGGATACAGAAGGAAAGTAGCTCAACATAATGAAGGTCAGATATGACAAACCCACAGCCAACATCACACTCAATAGTGAAAAACTGATAGTTATTCCTCCAAGAACAAGAACAAGACAAGGAAGCCCACTCTCACATAGTACTGGAGGTTTTAGCCAGAGCAAATGGCAAGAAAAAGAAATAAAAGGGATCCGGGGGCCAGCTTGGTGGGCAGTGGTTAAGATCGCATGTTCCACTTGGGCTGCCCAGGATTTGACAGTTTGGATCCTGGGTCCAGACCTACTGACTGCTTGTCAAGCCATGCTGTGGCAGGCGTCCCACATATAAACTAGAGGAAGATGGGCACAGGCCCAGTCTTCTGCAGCAAAAAGAGGAGGATTGGCAGCAGATGTTAGATCAGGGCTAATCTTCCTCAAAAAAAAAAAAAAAAAGAAAGAAAGAAAGAAAGAAAGAAAAGGGATCCAAATAGGAAAGGAAGAAGTAAAACTGTTACTATTTGCAGATGGCATGATTCTATATATAGAAAACCCTAAAGAATCCACCAAAAAACTATTACAAATAATCAACAAATACAGTAAAGTTGCAGGGTACAAAATCAACATACAAAAATCAGTTGCATTTCTATACACTAACAATGAACTAGCAGAAGAGAAGTCAAGAATACAATCCCATTTACAAGTGCAACAAAAAGAATAAAATATCTAGAAATAAATTTAGCCAAGGAGGTGAAAGATCTATACACTGAAAACTATAAGAGATTATTGAAAGAAATCAAAGAAGACATAAAGAAAAGATATTGCATACTCATGGATTTGAAGAATAAAGACAGTTAAAATGTCCATATTACCTAAAGCAATCTACAGATTCAATGCAATCCCAGTCAGAATCCCCATGACATTCTTCATTGAAATAGAACAAAGAATCCTAAAATGTACGTGGAACAACAAAAGACCCCAATAGCCAAAGCACTCCTGAGAAAAAAGAACAAAGCTGGAGCATCACAATCCCTCACTTCAAAATATACTATAAAGCTACAGTAATCAAAACAGCATGGTACTGACACAAAAACAGACATACAGATCAATAGAACAGAACTGAAAGCCCAGATATAAAACCACACATCTATGGACAGCTAATCTTCAACAAAGGAGCCAAGAACATACCACGGAGAAAGGAAAGTCTCTTCAACAAATGGTGTTGGGAAAACTGGACAGCCATGTGCAAAAGAATGAAAGTAGACCATTATCTTACACCCTTCACAAAAATTAACTCAAAATGGATGACAGACTTTAATGTAAGATCTGAAACCATAAAACTCCTAGAAGAAAATACAGGCAGTACACTCTTTGATATCAGTCTTAGCAGTATCTTTTCAAATACCATGTCTACTCAGGCGAGAGAAACAAAAAAAATACAAACAAATGGGACTACATCAGACTACAAAGCTTCTGCAAGGCAAAGGAAACCACGAACAAAATGAAAAGACAACCCACCAACTGGGAGAAAATATTTGCAAATCATATGTCTGACAAGGAGTTAATTTCCAAAATATATAAAGAACTCATACAACTCAACAACAAAAAAATAAACAACCTGATCAAAAACTGGGCAGAGGATCTGAACAACATTTTTCCAAAGAAGAGACAGAGATGGCCAACAGGCACATGAAAAGATGTTCAATATCACTTATTAGGGAAATGCAAATTAAAACTACAATGAGATATCAACTTATACCTATCAGAATGGCTATAATTAACAAGACAAAAAATAAGTGTTGGAGATGATGTGGAGAAAAGGGAACCCTCATACACTGCTGTTGGGAATGCAAACTGGTGCAGCCACTATAGAAAACAGTAAGGAGATTTCTCAAAAAGTTAAAAATAGCAATACCATATGATACAGCTATTCCACTACTGGGTATTTTTCCAAACAACATGAAACCAACAATACAAAGAGATTTATGCACCCTTATGTTCACTGCAGCATTATTCACAATAGCCAAGACGTGGAAGCAACCCCAATGCCCATCAACTGATCAACAGATAAAGAAGATGTGGTATATATAAACAATGGAGTACTACTCAGCCATAAAAAAGACAAAATTGTCCGATTTGCAACAACATGGATGGACCTTCAGGGTATTATGTTAAGCAAAAGAAGCCAGAGAAAGACAAATACTGTATGATTTCACTCAAACGTAGAAGATAAACACCTGGATAAGGAGAACAGATTAGTGGTTACCAGAGGGGAAGGGGGTGGGGGGTGGGCAAAAGGAGTAAAATGGCACAAATGTATGGTAACGGATAAAAACTAGACTATTGGTGGTGAGCACCATGCAGTCTATACAGAAACTGATAGATAATAACGCACACCTGAAATTACACGATGTTATAAACCAATGTGATCTCAAGAAAAAAAAAAAAGCTGTACGACTATGTGTGAGCAATCTAGGCTCTAAATCTTAGCAGTGATAGATGCTCCCGTGGAAAGCTGTTGTTAGAGTCAAAGACTATCTCTGCACTATGGTGGTGATCCCTTTTCTCCTTCCAAAACCATTTCAACTGGTTTCTACCTGTGCACTATTCGATCTGGAAGGCATGCAGTGAAATCTTCAGGGCATGCCCAGACTGTAGTTCAAACTCTTGGACCATAGTTAGTCATGCTAAATCACTGTCACTAACCCAACATCTACTCTGCCTATAGATATTTCTGTAATACTTCACGAGGCAATAAAAGTTCCAGGTATGTAATTTGCCTACTAGCATACAGGAAAGCATATAAGTCTCTTGGAATCAACTCTTGATCTCCTACCATACAGCGTGGTGGATATATAAAAACAATATAAAATCAAGTTCATAGCAATTTTAACATAGTGCCAGCTGATTATATTCTGCCATTGGCATTATGAATCAAAGGATCTGTATTGTAAATGTACCTTTGAAGAAAGACATACAGCATTTCCATTATAAAGAAATGAATGGCATTTCATACTGCAAAATAAATCTGTAGGATTATGGTATTAGAGGCAATTCTTATATCTGGAGGCACAGAAATCTTAGATAATTAAAACCTAAACCAATTTAGACAGATGCTCCACTAACCAAAAAATAAAATAAAGCAACCATAGGTGCAAAAAGCAAACAAGTAAAACAAAATCACATGATTTGCTCCTCTGATTTCCCCCTATTCACCTAAAAGCAAATGTCTCCATTGCTCCCAGAGCCCTACTCTGCTTTGACTCACCAAAAGAGAACCAAGAGGAGAATAAAAAGTTTATGGGCCTTGATAATCCCAAAACAGAATCATCGATCTCAGAATAACCAAAACTTGACTGCATCCTGTTTCATAATCATTTATAGCTGGCTGAATAACATCATTACTGAGAACGCATAAGTCTACCAAGCTCAAACACAATCTCTGCTTTTACAAGTGCATGAAAATATGGTGATTACAAGAAGAAAAAAAGCCCATGTAATTGAGCAGCTGAAGATTTTTGGAGGAGTACACTGTGTAGTGAAAACATAATAAAAATAACAGATGGTACTTTAGCAGACAGGGCCAATAGGTTAGGGGGAGGAGGATAAGTAGAGACTAACAGGTTAAGGATTAACAAGCAGAAGAGCCAACTGTGTGGTCTCAGAAAATGGTACTTGCAAATTAGACATATGATTTCATGGAGCCAGATCGGGGCTATGTAGGAGCTGAAGCCTTTATTCTCACGGTAAAAAGTACAAAGCTCTGTCAGCTGATTTACAAAGCGTAGTTATTAATGCCAGAGTCAGGGTGGTGGAAGTAACAATAAAAATCCAGCAGTACTCTCTGATGTCCTGAATAAGATTATAATAAGATAATAAATAATATGACAAAGCTAATCTCCTCCACATTGGTTAGGGAGAGGGTCTCTGGAATGGGGTTATTCCAGATTATAAGAACCACATAAGTGGTCAACAGATATAGAAGTGATTAGCAGATTTCTAGGCTTGAAGACTTCTCGCCATAAAAGATCCTCAGAATAAAAAATTGAAAAGATAAGTCAGTTTGAGTCATAATTCTATTCTCTTTCCTTCTCCCGACAAAAAGAGGCCACTTTCTCTGTCTCCCTTAGCAGAGAATCCTCTGTTCTTCCTCCTATATTGCTTTTTTTTCTTCTTCCTTTATTTTGCTTCAGGGTGGTCTTCAGATGTTCTTTTCTCCACTTCTGAGAATCTGTCTTAAATGGTGTGTAGCACAGAAGACCAGGCGATGACACAGGGCCTACACCACACACAGTCAGTCAACATCCTTTCCCGCCCCTTCAACAGGTCAACAGCCTAAGTATACCCAACAATTGATTTCTGCAGAAAGCTCGGAGAACAGCTTTGGTCAATGCCTCTGCTCCCAATCACTTCAACGATTCATTACACGTCCTCTCTTAGAGTTCCCTCTTAAGTCATTCACAACCAAACCAAGAATGCACAGATTAGAAAAAAGACAGGATGTCCTTTATTGGAAGAACAAGTGAAAAAAAAACAAGTAATTGGTAGCAAAGAGAAAACAAAGCAAACCAAATAAAATAGATAAAACTGAGAATACACAAATCAGATTATAAAACAATATTCTGCTGACATTATTTAAATAAAGTAATCCCATGGCAACAATTTAACTGCTGCCTTTTTGCCTCCACTCCCAGATTTCTCTTATTCGGGGCTGAACACAACTGTTCACTTCTCTGTGTACTTAGAGCTTCACATTGAACCAACGTTATTTACCACTTACTTGGGCTTGCTTGCATACTTTAAAAGGGTGAAGCGTTTCTTGGTAGAAAAGCTGATGATAAGCCTGTAGGTCAAACCAAAAGTACACACTGTTCTTCCACAACTGCAGATGGAAAAAGTACATAAACTATTACCACCCAATTACTAAAGCTCTACAAAGCTCTAATTTCAAATATAAATAATTGTTTAGCTCCTTGGTGTTACCATAAATCAGGCTCAGTTTAAGGCAGTTTTATCTCCTATCACAAACTGGCAACATAGAAAATATTTATTGGTATTGTCACTAGAACATTACATTTTTGCATGTATGCCTCTCACATAATTGGTCATTAAAACAGCAAGTGTTCTGGTTAACAATTAAAGAGGAATCACATATTTCTAGTATGAAACCAAAATCTGGAGGTATTTTGATATATATGGGCAAATGTACACCATACCAGAAATAAACACTACTGTAATAACTGAGCCAGTGAAATACTTTTCATTTGAGCAAGATGAAGACTGTTTGTAATTAAAAAAACAAACTGGAAATAAGCTTGCCACTATCAATTGTAATTCGTAATCATTATAATTATTAAAAATAAAAATGAAAGGATTGATAGAAATCAACTCTGAATTTACTATATATTACATTGAAACAAAATTATATGATAATAAACTATTGTTAATAATGCAAGTCAATCCTTGTCTATTTACTTGTAATTTTAGTAGGATAATGAACCAAAGATAATTATAATTGAGATGTTTAGATTCTTACTAAACATTTAGTATGAAATTTCTTACTAGAGGAGATGGGAATTTCAACATCAAATATAATTATTTGAGCACTGAATTATTTCAACCTCTCATTTTAAAATGAAGTTAAAAGTATAAAATTATATTTAAAACAATTATTTTCTACCTTGTTTCCTGAATGCTCACAGAATTTAGTAAAGAAAAAGCCAGCTCTATTTTCTACATAAAGAGATTGCAACAAATTTTCCATGTCAAATCCTCCCAAGGCACCATCTGCCATGGTTTTAACCTAGATAACAAAACAGAAGTCCATTACCCACCCAGAAACACTGTAATTTTTTTACAACATTGTACAACAGGGTTCATAAATTCTGTCAGTCTGTCATTCTCCCACTGGACTATTTCATTTTCTTTTGTATCAAATATGTAATTAATGCAGCATGTTTGCATATGACTGTCATATAGATTAATTTATGGAGCCAACTATTGCAGCAGAGTTCATTCCAGTATAAACCAATCTGATTTAAAAAAATGTTAAACCTCAATTATTTTCATGTTGCAGACACAGTGATACCATTTTAGGAGTCTTCCAAATCTCTGTTGGTGGCCTCTTTCCTACATGTTTACTGTTATTTTAGCCTTGAGGTGCTGCTATAATAGCTACAAGAGAGTTATAAAAAGAACTATCTTCAAGGCCTCTCAGTGCTGCTCATTAACTGTCCGTAGGGGGTCCCTCTTTGGACAGTCTCACCCCACACAGGTCATGGCCTTTAGACTGTAAATGGCAGTATAAGTTCTCATAAAACTTGCTATTTATGGGTTTCTCTGCCAACAATGCTGGCAACTCTAATACTGTGCTTGAAACACAGAAAGCTGGCTATTTTTCTAAGCACAAGAGTGACTTTAGAATATGAAAGGGGACCCACTATTCACATGAACTCTTTGCTATTTGTTGTGTGGAATTCAGTCTTCCTTATAATCTTAAGATAATTGTGGCATGAACAATTTAGAGTCTAAGTAAGCTTTTTGCTCTGTGTATGTTACAGTCTCTCTGCCACTCTTTTTATCCACAACTAAACAAATCCTGAGGTGAGAATATAATCTTTTTATTGTATTTAACTATTGGCATTCCAAAACTAAAAAATCTTTATTTTGGTAGGAAAAAAATCCTAATTAGAAGAAAAGAAGAACTGTGTGCTTAGAATAAAATAAATAGTTATACACCATCACATTTAAGTGTTCAGACTATATTGGGACTACCAAGGTTTCTACCCAAAGTATAATCCTTAGGGAATACAAAATGTCATCCAGAACTGGTGTATGAAATCCACATTATTAAGGTACCACACTCTGGAAATACTCTGCTTTATAAAAATTCTAAGCTTCTCAAACATGACATCAAACACTATTTTTTTAAATCAAAAACGTTGAAAATTTAATAAAAATCCTAGAGGGTCTTATTTTGTGTCTGAAGTGTCATTATACCAAATCAGAACACAGCTGTTTTTGAAAACAGTAATCAATGGAGTATATAGCAACATAGCACTTCAAAAGGAAACACAGATTAATTTTTTGGGTAAAATTCCTTTTGCAAAGAAAAAATAAAATGTGGTGTTTAGTTTTATATTTAGAAGAAAATATAATGGTAAATCAATAAAAATTCTCTAAAATCAGGGGACATTGATTAATTAAATGAGGAATCAGATGAATCATTTCTCAAAATACTTACCAAAGGTTCTTCTGTATAAGTATATTTTCTATCCAGCTGGGGCTTCAAACATTCAGAAATGTCAGCAAAAGATGTTAAACGAATAACTTTGCTGCTTTCTGACCTCTGCCTTGACCTAAATTATAGAGATGAGAACTAACTGATCAACAAACATATTTTGAGCATCTTTGGTATACATGGCATCAAATATTAAGAGTGCTTCTGAGGATATGAGAGAATCAGAAAAAAAACGTATGAGCATCAGGTCTAGCCCTCAAGAGGTAGTTGAGAAAAATAAGTACAGTCCTACAGAAAGATAACTCTCAATAAAATAAGTGCTGCTTGAATGAATTCAAGAATATATTACAGATACCAAATGACTGGGATGAATAATAAATACTATGGGAGTGTAAGAATGAGAAGTCCCTTTAAGCTATATTAGTAACTAAATAAAGGAGATCTTTCCTGAAAAATGAATATGAGGTATTTTTGTGTATATATGCGGGGCGGGGGGGGTTGTTTGTTTATAAGGGTTCTTTAGATGGGGAGAATAGTGGGAATAGTAAGCAATATATGAAGGTAGGTAGGGAAAGTCTTGTTTCAAAGGTAGCAAATTAATTAATTTGCTTAGGGCAAGAGGACACTAACAGTGAACACTACATACTACATACTAAACACTATACTAAATATAATTCATATTATCATATTTAATCCTCACAACAGGTAGGATTCACAAGGATTTATGTATGGTAGTTTGGGGTGAGATAATGAAACACTTTGGAGTTAGACTAACAACTTTGGACACTATCTTTTTATATTTTCCTATCCAGCTCCCTTTCCCATAACCCACTGCAATTACTCAAACCTTATTTTCCAGGTCCATAAAACACGCCTGTTCCACCTCACCAATCTCTCTCCACTCCAATCCACCAGGAGATTACTTTGCAAGTTCTTCTTAGAGAAAATGTAGGTACAACATGCTTCAGTTTCCACTCCCCCATGAAGCAGACACTGTTGATTGATTGGCTAACTCAACACCCATTCCTAGTGACATGCTTCTTTAACCAACACCACTGAGATACTGACAAAGCTAAATATTCACTTTGCAAGACTCTCTTGCAGAGAGGGATAGTCACATGACACAGTTGTGACTAATAAGATATAAAATGAAGTCTGACGGGGAGATTCTAAGAAAGCTTGCTTTCCTGACCAAAGGGAGCGGATTAATGAAAATCACCTTTCCTCCTTCTTTATGATTTGAAAGCCTGATGTCAGGAGCTGTAATACCACTGACTAGGAAGGAATGGTCAAGAGTACTACAAAGATTTAGGCCTAATACTTCTGATCCAGTAAACCAATTCTGGTATTTGCCTACCCTCATATTTCTTGTTCTGTGAGAAAAATAAGTTCAATTTGCCTAAGCCATTGTTAGTCAAGTTTCCTGTTATTTGCAGATGAAAGTGTTGTGTCTTTTTTTTCTGCTTTTTCTTCCCAAATAGAGGGCACAAATTACTTAAATCAGGAATAAAAAGGAAACATCACTACTAACTTTACAGAAATTGAAAGAATTATGAAGGAATACTATGAACAACTGTATGGTAATAAATTAGATAATTAGATGACATCAACAAATTCCTAGAAAGACACAAATTACCAAAAATGTATAGACCTATAACAAGAAACTAAATCAATAATTTAAAATCTTCCCACAAAGAAAAGGCTAGGTTCAAATGGCTTCACGGATGAATTCTACCAAACGGCACCAAATTCTTCCAAAATTAGAAGAGGAAGGGATACTTCACAGCTCATTCTAATTTTTTACTCATAGTTGATTTCTCTTCTGGGCTCCAGATTTATATTCAACTTTTTTGGATATGTATATCCCAACGTAGTTATTATCTTAATTTTACACATAATTTATTATAGTTTTATAATTTATTATAGTTTTAAAAATTAAGATGTAATTCACTTAACATAAAATTTGTGTAGTCAAGGATGTGGAGAAACATAGATCCCACATAGTTTTATCTCTTCGTTCAAATGTACCTTAGGATCTATCTTCATTCATTCAACAAATATTAATTGAACACATTCTGTGTGCGAGACACTATCTAGACACTGGAGCACTCGCCTAGGCAGTGCCCCAAACTGAACTTATCTGCCTCCTCTAATCCTGCCTTTCCTCCTTCTGAAGATAAGTTCACAGAAAATCATACAAACATAATTCTTAAACATAGTGTGTTGTTGATGGTATTGTAAAACACACACTGTCACACACGCTGAAAGCAGTATAAATCGTTACAACTCCTATGAAATGCAATCTGATAATATCTAGCAAAACTTAAAAAGCACATGAACTTTGACTCAGAAATTTTACTTCTAGGAATTTATCCTGCAGATGTGCATACACGTAAAATATAGCAAATGGACAAGAATATCCACTGCAACATTGTTTGTAATAACAAAAAATATTGGAAATAATATCCACGTCCCTCAATAGAGTACAAATATGTTTGGTATAAAATGAAAGACAATCAGATATAAGAGGAGACAAGACAACAAGAAACAACAGAAAAAACAGATTATTGTGTATCTATTACTATAGTACATTACTGCTATGAAAAATCTTCTAAGATATATTAAAAAAATGGGACAGAATAAGTTCATAGCATGCCACTATTTTTGAACTATATGTATATTTCCAATTTTGAAAATAATTTTAATAAATAACACAAAAAACTCTCTAGATGTTCTCTACTGCATAGCGAATAATCTCCAAATACCATAATGTGACACAAAAAATTTTACTATCTGAACCTCATAATGTTTTAGCCTGTATCTTGCCTTTTCACTGTAATACACTATACTCTAGCCATAACATAAACATGAAAACCAGGTGTAGTTTTAAAAATTCAACTTTTCTCTCAACTCATACCTATATGTCTTTTCATTTCTTTCATCACCTGAAAACTTAGAATAATGCCTTCTTCATGGGGATGCAGTAAGAACTGATAAAATGCAAGCAAATATCTACACTAAAGCTCATTAACTGCTACTTTTGGAAATGGCAGACAAGGTGATTTAGACGAACTCTTCCACTGAAGACAAGTAGGTAAGCAAAAAAAAATTAATCTGCTAGAAGGAATCAATTGCTAACAATGTAGTTACAAGAATTATTGGGGCAAAACTCAGAGGATAAAAATTCCCAAAGGTGAGGATCCTGGGGAGACGTCAGAGGAGGAAGTACCAGGAACCTGTCTCCCCACCTAGACAACAATTGCAGCGGCAGAACCCGGTGTAACTGTTACGGAACTCTGGAGTCTACTTAAGGCTTTCAGCTTCAGGGGAAGCCTTGGACAGTAAATTGTGGTTAATTTTGGTCAATTAGAACTCTTAGCACAGTAGCAGCTACCCATCCCCCACCCCTAGTGCAGTGGCAGACAGCGGGTATGTGTTCCAGGAGCATTTTGCACACAGCATGCGAGAACCGGGGTGAGCAAAACGGACCTTGTTCTCCAAATATCAGGGATCTGTGCTCTGATCTCTGATGGCTGCTTCAGATCACAGAGGTGCAAACAAAGAGGCAGGTGGCTATTGTTGTAGCACCTCCCCATCTTGTTGCACCGGTCTCCCTCAGCCTGAGTGATTTCCAGGGAATTTAAAGAGAAGTGCCCTTTTTAGCCCTCCCTTCATTTTTCCCCCCGCTTTTAGAACCCAGACATTAAAGGCTAGGAATTCAAAAGAATTACATATACAGGGAAAAATTAGAAAATGACCACACATACCCAGGGAAAGGCACATGCTAGAAAAGACCTGAGAAGGTTGTAAGTTCACACCTCAGGCTGATCTAGAAACAGCCTACAACAATCAAAAAATCAAAAGTAATAAATAAAAAATGGTGAATTTCATATTGTGTGAATTTTATCTCAATAAAAAAAGAAGGAAAGTGAAGTAATAAATTATTAAGCAAAGAATTATTTACCAGCAGACCCTACACCAAAGTTAATACAAAAGGATATTTTTTCAGGCTGAAGCAAAATAATCCCATTTGAAAAAAAGAACAATGAAAAGGGTAAATAAACGGGCAAATCTAAATGAATAAAGTAATATATTAACTAATAACAATATTCTTGAGAGTATCATGAGTTCTCAAATCTCAAATTTGAGAAATACTGAATTATTGAACAGGGCCAAGTAAGAAGTGGAGGGTAATTTCAGAGAAGTCTTTTGATGGCACAGCTCATGAGAAGCTGGAGATCAAAGGCACCACTTCTCTAAAATTACTAATCTCAGGAGTTCTAACTCTAATTTAGAGTATGCATAGGAAATATAATCCTCTAATACATATCACTGAAATAGAAGAACTCATTTAAAAAAATCAGAGTATTAGTTTTCAATTTCTATTTAATTTTTAAATTCTTCAAAAATCTTACCACGGGCAGAAAAGCACTTGGCGCATAAAAAGCTGCACCTACCCTTTCTCAATCACATCATCCTTAGAAGAAAATGGATACAAAGACTCGCTCTTCCAAGGTCTTTGATTTGCTGTTTTCACTTTAGGTGGCTTCTTAGGCGATTTAGGAGATTGTAATAAACTGGATTCTTCTTTCTAAAAAGTGGTAAGATGAACAAAGTGAAAAATGAGCGATTAAAAAAAAACAACAGAGTAAAGCATAGCTCTGCACATATACCTCAAATTTGTTTTGATCCCTAGAAAATTTTTTCCCTCACTCTACCACCTACTATGCTTCCCACTAGACTAAAAGTATTCTGCTTCCCAAACACCCACTTTTATGCAACCAGCAGGCTGAAACCCCTACAGATATTTAAACTATAAGGAAAGAAAGACAGAAGCCTTGTCTATCCTTACTCACTCATTGCGAAAGAAGACTTTTTCCTGGAGGAAGAACTTTGCAAAATTTTTCTTTATTCTGTAACTGAATAGGTTTTAGTGCTAGTGCTCGTGTATGTGGTAGGGTGGGGAATAGATGGTGTCAGGGTGCGTAAAGGAAGGCAGGATACCATTGGTCCATAATAGAGACCTATATCTTAACAGAACTTTCCTTCCATTTTTGGACATTTTTATTTTCATAGTTATTATTCCCATTCTTAAATGTCCTTTTTGGTAAAAGTTAACTATTTAAATCCAGAATATGAGATGCTACATGCATGAATAAAAAAAGTATAAACACCTAAATGTCCAAATGGAGGAGAAAGAAACAATTATCTGAGAATTGGATATACACAAATGTAGCATTATATAATAATTAAAAGTAAGGATTATGAAAATTATAACACACGGGAAAATGTTGTTGAAGATATTAAAAGAAATAATCAGAATACAAAAGTATAAGTGCATCAAAATTAAAAATTCACGATGAGCCTAAGACAAAATACATTAATAGTTGTCTAGAAGTATATGAGCTCAGAAGTGATTTGTCTCTTCAGTTCCCAAATTTACAGTAGTTTTATTATTTTTATAACTTGAAAAACAAACATAAACATTTCTTATATGTCAACTTCTATTAGAACATATGTTGCTGGAGAGCAAGGAATATATTTGTGATGTTTTATTAACTAGAACAAACAATAAAATGGTATATACACTTTAGATACCTAACTATTAATATATTTTTAAGAATTCCATAAGCAAAATTAATTACTTAAGTACGTTTTACTATAACTTCCTAAGTATCAATGCTTACATCTGTTTTAGTAATTCAGAACACAGCATGACATTAAACGACACTCAGTAAATGAGTGGTAACACACACGGGGGCTGAGCTTATTAAAAATGTATCATACAAAAGTAGTCAAATTCGTAGAAACAGAAAGTAGAATGGTAGTTACCAGGGGCTGTGAGAGGGAGGCAAGGGGAGCTGTTTAATGGGTATGTAGTTTCAAATGTGCAAGATAAAAAGTTCTGGAGCTCTGTTTCACAACAATGCAAATATCCTTACCACTAAAGTGAACACTTGAAAACAGTTGAGATAGTAACTTTTATGTTAGGTGTTTTTTACCACAATAAAACGTTCTCTTAAAATAAAAATAAATTTTAAGTATATTTTACAAAGAAAGGCCTAAGTTAGAATTTTTGAGCTTTCTGGCTTGGGTGAAAGCTGGAAGAGTTGCCAAAAAATAACTGATGGGTAAAAAAACTGACAAAAGGGCACTGGAATTCGGTTGAGGGTGGGGGCGGGGGTGGGGGTGGGGCGCATGTAAAGGAACTGTTCTACAACCATGATTGTCACAGCGGCTACACAATGTGCACATTTGTCAACATTCACACAGAACTGTGCATTAACAAGGGTGAATTTTACTGTATATAAATTATACCTTAATTTTAAAATAGGAAAAATAAAGAAAACAGAACTGAGTTCCATTCCTTAGAGTGTTCTCTACCAAAGAAAAACCAAATGAGAGCCCAATGAGTTATCCAACTAGAAAACATGAATGACAACATATAGTAATGACATTCAGGAAGCCAAAGGAAGACAACAGATGAGAAGTCATAATTATGTATATAAGACTTTTTCACGCAAGCCAATCTCTCCCCACTCCTTTGGCATTGATCTCTTATTCAAGTTCATTTCATTAACCATGCCACTTACTTTTTCTCCTCCCTTAACTCTCAAATGTTGTACAATGTTCTTTGTACAAATATTTACGTTATCAGATGACGTGTTCCCTACACTACACCTCTAAGATGTGTATTAACTTGGTGACAGGATTACTAAGTCACATTGGCTAATGGGGAAGATTCGATTTATCAGTGGAGTGGCAAACGAAAAGGCCACGAGGTGCAGAGGAGGTCAAGAAAAGGTCAAGGGGCTGGCCCAATGGTACAGCAGTTAAGTGCACATGTTCCACTTTTTGGTGGCCCAGGGTTCGCCGGTTCTGATCCCGGGTGGGGACATGGCACCGCTTGGCACGCCATGCTGTGGTAAGCATCCCACATATAAAGTAGAGGAAGATGGGCATGGATGTTAGCTCAGGGCCAGTCTTCCTGAGCAAAAGGAGGAGGATTGGCAGCAGTTAGCTCAGGGCTAATCTTCCTCAAAAAGAAAAAAAAAGAAAAGAAAAGGTTTACACAATAGCCAAGACATGGAAGCAACCTAGGTGCCCATCAAGGGACGAATGGATAAAGAAGATGTGGTATTTATACACGATGGACTACTACTCAGCCATAAGAAATGACGAAATCCAGCCATTTGTGACAACATGGATGGACCTTGAGGGTATTACGTTGAGTGAAATAAGTCAGAGGGAGAAAGTCAAATACCATATGATCTCACTCATAAGTAGAAGATAAAAACGACAAAAAAAAAACCACATAGCATTGGAGATTGGACTGGTGGTTACCTTTGAGGAAGGGGGGAGGGGGGAGGGCAAAAGGGTAATTAGGCTCACATGTGAGGGGATGGACTATAATTAGTGTTCCGGTGGTGAACATGATGTAATGTATACAGAATTCGAAATATGATGTACATCCAAAAAAAATTAAAATTAAAAAAAAAGAAAAGAAAAGGTCAAAACAATGGATAATAAACCATTAGTGCACCAAAGTGACACTAACTCAAAGTGTGGTCCCCAGACGAGCAGCAAGAGCATCACCTGGGAGAGAGCTTGTTAGAAATGCAAATCTTCTAACTCCACATCCCAGATCTACTGAATCTTGATCTTCAAGTGGAGCCCAGGAATCTGTTTTAACAAGCTCTTTGGGTGACTCTTATGGATGCTGAAGCTTGAGAACCACCAGCCTATAGCAGTGCTTCGCATACAAATCACCCAGGAATCTTATTAAAATGTAGGTTCTAAATGTGACTCTCATGTTCAGGCAGGTTGAGAACCTTGGTTCTAAGGCAACCCCCTCATTTTACAGAGTGACTCTGACCCATTCCAGATCAATTAAATCAGAATCTCTGAAGGTGGGACCCAGGCACTGGTATGTTTTAAAAGCTCTCTATGTGACTCTAATAACTATCTAGGGTTAAGAAACCACTGACAGAGAAGAAGTGTAAAGTCCCTCCAGCTCTAAAACACTACTTGTAGAAGTAAAACTTTAAAAACTTTATTATAGATCTTCCTGCCTTTTAAAATTAGAGATCCTGAGGAAAAAGTAATCTTTCTTGAAGGGGTTGTATGTGACCATGGCCAATAACACAACATTCTGTAACATCTTTAAAGTCTACTGAGATTAATAAGGCTCTTTACTTCTGAAATGCAGGTCTTAGCTACATTTACTGTATGGCAAGTATGTAGGGTTATTTACTTCTCTATAGTTGGTTAACGTTTCTTCTCTTTTTAGACTTTTTTCCCTTAACTTTTTGTACTATTTTATTCTTCCCCATGGTGAAAGAATGCTCATTACTTCTAATTTTGCTGTTGCTACTTCTCACTCAGTCATTCCAATTATATTTATTAAGCAACTATTATGTGCCAGGCACTGTTCTGGGCACTGGAGATAAGCAGTTAATAAAGAAAAGTCCCTTATATTCTAGTAGCAGGTGAAAGACAATAAACATAAATCACATGGCCATAAATACAGTAAAGCAGAACAAAGGGCTTAGATAGTGATGGAGGGTATCTGTGTTAGTCTACACAAGTGTGCTTCTATAGTAGAGTCAAGGATAGCCTCTCTGAATAAGTGAAACTTGAGCAGACACCTAAAGTGAGTGAGTGAGGGGGGAAAGACATGTGGATATCTGGAGGAAGAGTGCTCCAAGTGAAGGGAACAGCAATTGCAGTGCTCCCAGGTTTTCACTTGAGGCCAGTGCAGGGGAGTGTAGTTGAGTTAGAGAAGAGTGGTAGGAAATGAGGTCAGGAGGTTAACAGGGGTGTGTACAGCTGTGTAAAGACCTTGGATTTTATTCTGAGTGAGAGAGGAGGCCACTAGAAGACTCTGAGCAGTTGAGTGACATGATCATGCATTTTTAAAGGATCACTTTGGCTGCTTGATGGAGAACAGACTATAGGTTTTCTTATTTCCTAATTGTTGCAGCATGTGCATTAACAACAACAAAAAAGCTTATGATGAAACTTAAGTATTAGTGTACAAAAACCCAAGCATGGATATTTTAATATCAACTTAAAAAAGAGATCAAAGTATCAATGTACATCCTACCTGCATCTCAGACATCTGTGGAATGCAAGATTTAGGTCTTAACGGCAAGAGGGTTGCCATTTGTGGAAAAGGGTCAACATCCTTCCTTGGTTTCTCTTGACGGAGGTGCCAGAATTTCAGTTCAGCAATAGCATGTTTTGCTGAGGATGAATGAGTAACACAGAATCTTGGTGCCCTGGTGAAAGGAAAAACAAATTTAAGATTAAACTAGACAACAAGCCTCAAAAATCAAAAGCCTACAAAATGTATAATATCCAAGCTCACGATTATCAGTCTTGTGATACCCCTTCTCTAATAATTTCTACTTCTTTTCCTGCTGCCTAATCTTAAAAAAATATTTTTCTAAAGGGGCTGGCCCCGTGGCTGAGTGGTTAAGTTCGCGCGCTCCACTGCAGGCGGCCCAGTGTTTCCTTGGTTCGAATCCTGGGCGCGGACATGGCACTGCTCATCAAACCACGCTGAGGCAGCGTCCCACATGCCACAACAAGGACCCACAATGAAGAATATATACAATTATGTACCAGGGTGGGGGGGGGGGTTGGGGAGAAAAAGGAAAAAATAAAATCTTAAAAGAAAAAATTTTCTATGATATATTAACAGCCTGAAATCACATTCACTCATATAAAGAGGCAATATATGTCAGGAAAAAACAATTAATAAAGTTACAGTCAAATTATTATCTGCTTGATAAGAAAAAGAAATCTATAATCTATTCAATCAATGAATTTTTGAAAATCACTTACGGATTCTAGTAAAATGAACATAAAATGAATCTGTGATCATTTTAAGGCAGTCTAGTATTTATCTATGAAACCAAATAAAAACTGGTAGATAAAATTAAAATTTTAAAATATATAAATATTTTTATAATGCTTAAATATACTACTAATGTGGATTATGATTCATATAATCTATTTTCAAGCCTTAAACTTGAAGGTAGCAATTAATTTCAGAACAGTTTATAAAAATGAAAACCAACACTACTGCCAGAAACAGAAAAAAAATGTTTGGCACAATATCAAGGCCACAGTTAATTGGATGAAATCCTGGTAATTAGTCTGTGGGCTAACTCTTTATTGGCTATAGAGTTAACTCCAGCTGTCAGGGCCTGCTGCTAATTGCTGCTTGGACCAGGTTCTCCTCCTGATGCCTCAGCCCAAAGACTAATTCCCACTCCATATTTCAGATCCTAGTAGAAAACTGCCTCCTTTTAAAATAGGAAGAGGGTAGACATCTCCCTGATGTGAACAAAGGTTGGGGATGGAAGAGAATCCAAAGTCCATAACAGTTTAGCGTCAGAAAGCACTCTACATAGATCTAGATGGCCATTCTACACCATATTTCAGAATCTTTATTTGCAGTCTTGGAAATATCCAAAATTACCTCTTATTTGCATGTCAGCCAGTAAGCGGGCATATTTACAAGATATTTATCAAATAAATCATACATGTGTTGGCCAGGAAATCTAGGTGTCTCAATTTTCCGATTCTCCTCTTTACAGAATATTCATATGACCCCATAATTCCCTCCTGCCCCTATCATTTTAATCTTGCATTCTTATTTCATTTATTGTATTAATTTTTTTATTGTCTACTATGTAAATTCATCAACTATTGTGGAATAAATTTCACAGTCAATCCTAAACTGGTATTATTTTTCATGCTTCCATCATATAAGTTCTAATGTACACTGATTGTACACTTTTTAATTCTCAAGCTCTAGAGAGTGGGAGAAGATATTTGTCACATACTACCACTAAAGGACCTGTATCCAATATACATGTATGTATGTACGTGTGTGTATATATATGCATATGTGTGTCTGTGTGTATCTCCCAATAGAAAAATAGGCCAAAGATTAACAGGAATTCATGAAAGTTGAAATCCAAATGACCGATAAACATTGAAAAAGTTATCAATCTCACTAGTAATCAAGGAAATGCAAGTTAAAACCACAAGACACTGACGACACACCAAATATAAAGGCAAAAATTTTAAAGTCTGACAATATTAAGTGTTACCATGGATTTGTAGCAATAGATACTCTGATATTCTGTTGGTGGGAGCATGAATTGATATGACTACTTTGGAAAAATGGATATATGTACAAGAATATACATTACAGCATTACCTGTAATTGTGAAAAGCAGGAAACAACCCAAATGTTAAAAAAATGGCAAACAAATTATGGTATATTCATGCATCGGCATACCATATACAGCAATGAAAATTAATAAAACTCAAGAACAAGGGGCTGGCCCTATGGCCGAGCAGTTAAGTTCACGCACTCCGCTGCAGCGGCCCAGGGTTTTGCTGGTTTGGATCCTGGGCGCGGACATGGCACTGCTCATCAGGCCACTTTGAGGCGGCGTCCCACATGCCGCAACTAGAAGGACCTGCAACTAAGATATACAACTATGTACCGGGGGGGATTTGGGGAGATAAGGCAGAAAAAAAAAACAAAACTCAAGAGCAATTACAGATGAATCTCACAAATATAATGTTGATAGAAGACACAAAAGAATGCATACAACCTGATTCCATTCACATGAAGTTGCAGAACAGGCAGATGAAAGTATATATTTAGGGATTTATTTGGATACATGGTTGGTAAACTATAAAGAAAAGCAAGAGGAGGGGACGGCCTGGTGGCATAGCAGTTAAGTTCATGGGCTTGGCTTTGGTGGCCCGGGGTTTGCTGGCTCAGATCCCACGCATATGCATCACGTATCAAGCCATGCTGTGGCAGGTTTTGCATATATAAAGTAGAGGAAGACAGGCATGGATGTTGGCTCAGGTCAATCTTCCTCAAAAGAAAAAGACAGGGAGGGGGAGGGGAAGAGAGAGAGAGAGAAAGAAAGAAAAGCAAGATGATAATCACAAAAGTCAGGATTGTGGTTAGCTCTGAGGGGGAGTGAGGAATGCTGTGATCAGGAAGGGACCTTCAGGGGTCTTGGTGATGTTCTATTTCCCAATCCATGTGATATTTATAAAGTGGTAATATTCATTAAACTATTTATGTTTCGGTTTGAATTTTAAACAGTACATAGGATTTAGCTAGATCAAGAAAAAAATGGAAGAGAAGATTCTGGGAAAATAGCAATGTCAGCAATATTGTTTTTCTACCTCTCAGAATCCCTCCATAAAAAATGGACAGGACAGCGGCCGGCCCCATGGCCGAGTGGTTAAGTTCACATGCTCTGCTTCAGCTGCCTGGGGTTTCACCAGTTTGGATCCTGGGCATGGACATGGTGCTGCTCATCAGGCCATGCTGAGGCGGCGTCCCACATAGCACAACCAGAAGGACCACAACTACAATATACAACTATGTACTTGGGGGCTTTGGGGACAAGAAGAAGAAGAAAAAAAGAAGATTGGCAACAGATGTTAGCTCAGGTACCAATCTTTAAAAAAAAAAATGGACAGGACAACTAGATAGCAAAACCAAAAACTCACGGACATCTACAACAAAATGTTAATGTGAGAAGGTATCCCCACATACACCAAAATACGAGCAGGTGGGTACAGACTACTATCAGCCGTAAGACCTGCATGGTATTAGTGTGTAGATGAAAGGAAGAAGGAAGAGTCTGATGGACCTGAGAATGAATGGAAGAGCACCAAAATGGCCAGGGAAGAACAGCAGGCCAATCTGAGATTAGCAGCTGAGACTGAAAGGGCTTTTGCCCTCTCTGATACTGAGCGAGTACACACAAAATTCAATCATGTTTTTATTTACCAACAATGAAGAACTGGAAAGCTAAATTTTAAAAATATGAACTGTGATGTATGAAACAATTGGGACGCATTATGCATTATGCTTCAAAGGCATTATGCTGACCAACAGAAGTCAGTCTCTAAAGGTTACATACTCATGACTTCATTTATATGACATTCTCAAAAAGACAAAACTACAGTGACAAAGAATGGATCAGTGGTTGCCAGGGGTTAGGAATGGAGGAAGAGTGTAATGGGTAGTATGAGAGTTTTTTGGGGTGACAGAATTGTTTGTATCCTGATTGTTGTGGTGGTTATATGAATCCATACAATTTAACTTTACTATATGTTAATGTAAAACATAGAAAAGAAGGAAAGAGGAAGAATAGCCTTTTCAATAAATGAGGATAAGCAACTAGATATCCATAAGCAAGAAAAAAAGAAAAAGAAACCAAAACAACTGAACCTTGACTTAAACCTCACATCTTATGCAAAAATTAACTCTAAATGCACCACGGACTTAAATGTAAAACATAAAATTGCAAGTCTTTTAGAAAAACATAGAATATCTTCAGAATCTAGAACTAGGCAAAGAGTTCTTCAGTTTGACACCAAAAGCGTAATCCATTAAAGAAGTTGAAAATTGGACCTCTTCAAAATTTTAAAATCTTGCTCTATGAAGGACTCCCTTTTTATTGGTCTTTCAGATACAGTTATATTTATTCTTAATAGTAGGTGCAGGCAGTAATATTTGATGTAGGAAAGTTTGCATTAGTTGAATCAACTTGGCCGAAGAGCTATTTGCCCCTACCCTAATGAAATGTTTGGAGCAAAACTTATCTGGAACCATTCATTTAGACACAGTCTGCAATACACCACCCTCCCAGGGAAAATCCCACATGTGATTAACTTCAGAATTTCTCCTGAAAGTTCTTTTCCTTCTTGCCCTCATGATCTTCTGTTGTTTGGTTTGACCTTTCTTTTCTTTTCCCCAGTGAATTACTCTCCATAATTGAGTATGGTAACCTGAGTTTCTGAAAGTTGCATTTTCCATTTCCACCTCCAATTCCAGTCCATTCACCACAGGGTTCACTCTGCTTCCACATTTGTAACTTTCTTCCACATTGATGAGAATTCTGGATCCCAATATCCACAATATCTTTACTTACTTGCTTAATTGAAATTATTGGTTTATTATAAAAGGATATAACTCAGGAACAGCCAGGTGGAAGAGATGTATAGTGCAAGGTATGCGGGAAGGGGTGTGGAGATTCCATGCTCTCTGAGTGTGCCACTCTCCCCAAATCTCCCTATGCTGACCAACCTGGAAGCTCTGGAAGACCCTTTTAAGAAGTCTTTGGAAAGCTCATCTTTGAAAAGACAAGCTAAAGACTTGGAGAAAATATTTGCAAACTCCATTATCTGACTAATGATTAGTATTTAGAATACAAAAATAACTCTAAAACTCAACAATAAGAAAGAAAACAATCCAATTAGAAAATGGATAAAATAGATAAATATTTCACTGAAGAGAATATTCAAATGGCAAATAAGCAAATGAAAAGAGGTTCAGCATCACTAACCATTGGAAAATTGCAAAGTAAAATCACAATGAGATATCACTACACACTTATCAGAATGGCTAAAATAGAAAATTGTGACAACACCAAACAATAGCAAGGATGCAAAGAAACTGGACCATTCATGTACTGCTGGTGGGAATGTAAAATGATACATTAACTCTGGAAAATAGTTTGGCAGTTTCTTTTAAAACTGAAAACAGACTCACTATATGACCCACTAATCTCACTCTTGGATATTTACTCCAGAGAAACGAAGGCTTATGCTCATGCAGAAACCTGTATATGAATGTTTATAGCAGTTTTATTAGTAAGAGCAAAAAACTGGAAACAACCCTAATGTCCTCCAATGGGTAAATGGATGTATAATATCTATACAATAGAATACTATTCAGCAACGAAATAAAAGTATTGATACACACAACAATTTGGATGGATCTCAAGGGAATTATGCTAAATGAAAAAAGATAATCCCAAAGATTATACAAATTGTATTATTT
Source organism: Equus asinus (assembly GCF_041296235.1). Lineage (NCBI taxonomy): Eukaryota > Metazoa > Chordata > Mammalia > Perissodactyla > Equidae > Equus > Equus asinus. The sequence continues at coordinate 48,323,339 of NC_091801.1, forward strand.
CATTTATATAATATTAGTTTATATTAGTGGTTTCCAGGAGTTAGATGGGGGTAGAGCGGGAGGGAGGGAGGTGGGTGTGATTATAAGAGAGCAGTACAAGGGATGCTTGTGAGAATGTAACTGTTCTGTATCTTGACTGTAGCAATGAATGCATGAATCTCTAACGTGCTATGTGGCCGACCCCGTGGCTGAGTGGTTAAGTTCGCGAGCTCTGCTTCAGCGGCCCAGGTTTCGCCAGTTCGACTCCTGGGCGCGGACACGGCACGGCTCATCAAGCCATGCTGAGGTGGCATCCCACATGCCACAACTAGAAGGACCCATAACTAAAAAAAAATACACAACTATGTACTGGGGGGCTTTGACAGAAAAAGGAAAAATAAAAATAATGCGATAAAATTGCATTGAACTAACTATACACATAGACATAAATAAGTGCATGTAAAACTGGTAAAATACGAAAAAGATTGATGAGTTGTGCCAATTTCCTCATTGTGAAACTATACTAATTATGCAAGATGTTACCATTGGGGGAAAGTGGATGAAAGATATACAAAATCTCTTTGTATTATTTCTTACAACTGCATATAAATCTACAATTATCTCAAAACAAAATGTTAAATTAAAAAAAGGAAAGCTTCTACTATATTAGTAATGTTTTATTAAGTTGGGTGGTGTGTACATAGGTGTCCACTGTAGTATAATTTATACCTTTCTGTATGTCTTAAATATTTAAGAATAGAAGTTTTTAAAGAAAGAAAGAGAAAAACAACATTCTCTCTCAATATGGAACAGTACAAAGCATACAAGTAATCTGGAACACCTAGATGAGAGATGATGCCAGAGAATTGGGCAAGGGACAAATCATGACGACCTTATTTGCTAACTTAAGGAATCTGAACTTTACACTAAAACTTTGGGGTAATAGTGAAAGATTTGAAGCAGAGAAGTGACATACTCAGATCCACCAGAGCCAGAGTGGACAGTTCACTGATCTGCAAATGACATACATTTTTCCTACTATGTCCATTCTCTTTTCCTTGCTTAGAGTCTCTCGACTCCCAGGTGAAATACTACTTCTTCTCTGTATCTGTGCATTCACCATACTTTTTTTTATTATACTCATTTCATATATATGCTCCTCCCACTAGACTATAATCACTAGATTTGACCATGTTTTACTCTTGCATCCTTAGCATAGCACTTGGCCTATAGTAACTGCTCAAAAACGTTTGAGAGGGGCCAGCCCCAGGGCCGAGTGGTTAAGTTCATGAGTTTCGCTTCAGCAGCCCAGGGTTTTGCTGGTTCAGATTCCCGGACATGGACATGGCATCGCTTGCTCATCAGACCATGCTGAGGCAGCATCCCACATGCCACAACTAGAGGAACCCACAACTGAAATGTACAACTATGTACTGGGGGGATTTGGGGAGAAAAAGCAGAAAAAAAAAGATTGGCAACAGTTATTAGCTCAGCTGTCAATCTTTAAAAAAAAGTTTTAGATAATAAATCTGTAACCCTAGCTACATGTACACACATGCAGACACACACACATCAATTTGATGAGATACCAACCATAAGAAAGTCAGATGTAGAAGGATGGGATCACAAAGTTAAAATGGAGCTTAAGTACTGTCCAGCTTTATCATGGATTTTAAGTCCCCTAAACATACAAATTATCTAAAGGATAAGTACTTTAATGAGGGCCAAACATATAATAATCTTATCATTTTAAATTTCCATAAATTATATATCCACAAGATAAAAAGTATAACTTGTAACTACCCTAAGAAAAGTGAAAACAAATACCTTTGATTAACATTATTTTTCTTACCAATACAGAAGTAAGGGTTTTAAAACCTCAGTCTGAATATTTTTTAAGTGTTTTTCATTCCACTGAGATCCATCTAGCAGTTTCAATTTTGATAAGATTTCTGCAGAAAGGTAGTAATCTCCACTGCTCACTAGATAGCATTTTTTCATCTTCTCAAGATGTCTGAAATAAAACACATACACACATCTACACACACATTGATACAAAATTCAACTAGCCAAATATTTTCACTTCTAAAATGTTTCAGACAAGTAATGAACTATCTCAAAAGCAACACTGAATTACAGGGGTACCAACGTGGAGATAAAAGTGTTTCTCACAGTTATGGGAAAGGGAAGGGTATTTTTGGTAGGTTGAACAACGGCTTCGCAAAGATGTCTATGTCTTAATCCCCAGAACCTGTGAATGCTACTTTACATGGTAGAAGGGATTCTGCAGATCCCTTCAGATGTCATTAGGATTTTAAGAAGACTATCCTGGATCTTCTAGGTGATCCTAACATCATCACAAGAGTCCTTCGAAGAGGGAGATGGGAGAGTCAGAGTCATAGAGAAAAGATGTGAGGATAGAAGCAGAGGTCAGAGAAGAGAAGATGTTATGCTCTTGGATTTGAAGAGGGAGGAAGGGGTCGCCAACCAAGGAAAGTAGGTGGCCTCCAGAAGCTAGAAAAGGCAAGGAAATGGATTCTCCCCTAGAGCCTCCAGAGGCAATGTACACCTGCATACTCATTTTAGACTTGTAACCTTCTAATTGTAAGATAATAAATTTGTGTTGCTTTAAGCCTCTAAATTTGTGGTACTTTGTTACAGCAACAATAGAAACTAATACTGTATTGATCCTGAAGAACCTATGTAGGTTACTTGCAGATAACTTCCCTAATATGTCTTGAAAAGGGGTAGTGGCGTTCCACGCCATGATTAATCAGGCCATGTTTCATAATCACCCCTTTGGTAATCCCTGCTTTTATAACTGTGAACAACAATGAGCTCTATGATCTGAAAGCCACTGAAATAATTGGAATAATCCAGTCACTAGACCATACGCAGTCAACCTCTTGATGGGAATTGCAATCTACTATAGTTGATCTGCTTCAAAGCAGATCAAGAGAATACAGACACAAGAAGGACTTTCCTAAAGCAAGGTCTTTTTAAGGTTCTTAAGACTTACAGTAATCTAAAACATATGGAGTGGCCAAAAAGAGACACGTACCCAATCAGACCTCTAAGAGGCTCTCGAGGGTATCCAGTGTGATATCTAGTGGATATCTCATTCAGATATGAATGTCTGAGTGGCATCCAACTAACATGGAATTTGTTAACCGAGCAAACTGGTAGGAACAGCAGGCCCTTACACTGGCATAAGGTATCTTTTATATAAGGTAGCTTATGCCAGTATGGGTATACAATTGATAAATTATTTTTTTCTATAAAAATACATCACTAGAGTGTTATAAAAATAAAATAGAATAATTAATTTGAGAGCAAGTTTAAAATCTATGGGAAGAAACATAATGCAAACCCGAATAATTGCTACTATTAGTATCTGAAAGCTATGAAATCATAGAAGCAATGAAATCAATATTATAATAAAATAAATTTTACTGTTATTCATTCCTCTAAAAGTATACATTTTTATATTTATTTCAGGCTTTCTGCCTGGGCTGAAATGACCCAAACTAATATTCCATAATTTGTTTTTAAAACTATTGAAAAATAAAAAATAGAAATACCTTTGACGTCTTCCAGGATCCTTAAGAACTTTTAACCTCTCAATATCCATCCACAGCCAGCAATATCTCTCTCCTGATGTGCCTTTTATAAATTTCTTAAATCTTTCAAACTCCTTTCTATTGCCAATGTCGTAAGTTTTGTGAGAAATCCACCAGTCAGCCCTGCTTTCTGGCCCAATGCTCTCACTCTTTGAACTTGCTTGTTCTAACATCTCTTCTGACTTTTCCTTTTTGGTTTGAACTGTTTTACTTAACAAAACATTCTTGCCAGGGATAGGCTCAAAACGCTCATCAAACACCACTTCTGTTACATTTTTGAAATTTATGTAACCTGGGCTTTCTCTAAATGGCTCTCCAAGAACTTGATAAATTGCTACTCTCAAAATAAAGGTTACATAAGATTTTAAAAATTCTTCGCATGTTGAAAAGTGCAATGTCAAGCTTTCATTAACATCCTGTTGCTTTTCAAGGTATACTCTCAGAAGAGCTTGAGAAGGAGTATCTTGTAGAGATATAGATCCATCTTCTTCTTCTTCAAATTCAGAAATTAATCTAGTGGTTTTAGATGAGTCCTTTTTTGTCCTGGGGTGAACTCCATCATCAAAGATAAAACTCTCTGTATTAAATCATAAAAGGCTATTAGATCAAATACGAATGCACAAGTTTTTTTAATTATTAACTAGATGTTATAGAGACAGAATGGCAAACAGATTTAATCAAAGGTCGTGACTGCATGGACCAGTGTCTTAAGGAGTCTAAAGCGACATTTGGGACCAGTAGAGAAAAAATTGCCAACAGGGATTAGCTATATCTCCCCTGGACATGTAAGGAGATAATGGTGGCAGATGAACTAAATAGGTGACACCCCTAATACAGAGGATCTTCAAAATGACTTTATACACTTTTAAAATGTAATATTTCAGGCTAATATAGAATGTCAATATGTATAGGCCAAGTCTATTAAAGAATTACATTAAACTATTGTATGTGCTTTATTATTTCATGTTGTATGATAAAGTAAAATTAGCTGCCATAGATGATGAGACAACAGATGAACAGATCAGAACTGGAGTCATATCAGTAACTTAAAAAAATTCACTATTTTATCAGAAAGATTCAATTACTATGATATTTACAACCTATCATTAAAATTATAAAATGGGATAAAGTACGTATGAAAGCTGACAAATACATAGGGTTGTTTTTACACATTTTCGAAAGATATAGTCTTTAGCTCCTATTTTCTCTTTCTTTCAGAAATCAGTTAAACATCTGATGTCAGTGATTTCACATGGTAAATCTACCCCTTGAAATGCCATGGATCAGGAAGACTCTGTTGTCATCTGTGTCCCACTCTCAATGGGCATTTTCTCAGTAATAGATTTCAAATCTCAATGAGCTGAAAATGTTTTATTACAATTTTTATTGAAAACAAATAAACCAAATTTCCCCAATACTGAGAGATAGGACTCTTGCAAACCTGTGAAAGGATATTGTGTATACACTCAATCCCACAGAACTGAAGGTAGAGAGCAGGCTGGCATTTTTGCTTACCACCTTCCTGCTACCCTTTCTTGTTCTGTTTCCTATCTTCACTATCTTTATCCTTCACCATTTTCCACTTTACCATTTTGGGAAAACAGCAAGAAACTTAATAACTCACCCATTTTCAATTAGGGAGATTATTTTCCTCTTTACCTAGATTTAGGTTCTAGGTAAACCCAGATTTCTAGAGAATCAAGAATCAATTCTAGTGAACCCAGATTTATTGTCCCCAGAGGTTGCTTATACTTTTCAACGTAATTAGGTAAGAACGGTTAGTGAATTGCTGAGTTCCTCTCCTGAATCACATTGCTTGATGTTTTCTTCTAGAAATATCACGTTAATGACTCCCATTTCCGGAAGGTTCCTTCTTTTTTTATGTAAAATTGGCATCATCCACAAAAGTTCCCCACAGTAGAAATTTATCTGCCTTTCAAGGTGAAAAATAGTCTGAACTTAAAAATGGAAGGAAAACTCAAGTTCCAGGAATGACTATTGACTTTTAAAGAGGAGAGAAATGTTGCACCCACTTTATTTCAAAGGCTTAATAATAAGAATTTGTAAACTGTGATAGGAAATAAAGATAAGACAAACATTTATTAGACTGCCTATTAGGCACCAAGCATGAGGCCAGGCATTTTCTCTACATTTAGTATGTACCATTATTCTAATCTTACAGATGAGAGAAGCAAGCCTTCCAGAAGCAGAATAATGTACCAAAGTCACACAGATAGTAAGTATGGGAGCTGGGTTCTAAATTCATCCTCTTTTCTCTATACCAACCTGCCTCTCAAAAAAACAGTAGAAAGTGGAATTGGGGGTCAGGAGGAGGAAATAATTTTTTTCTGCCCAACCACAAAGTGTTATACTGTAAGATTAGAATAACAACAACAGATGACTTAAGGAGGAGTTCTGAAGTCATTCTTATCCTTTTCTCCTTACCAGAAACAGATGAAATAACTGGTGATTCAATTTTGTTGTGGAATACACAAGACGGAAGTGAAAAGGTGGATACTGTTTGCTGACTTTGTTTTGCTAACGCAAACCAATCTTTCGTTTGAGTATAGGAGGCCTAGGAAGAAAGAAACACATCCATTTAACATAAGATTAGCAGTATTCTTACAATCACAAACCTGGACAAATCATGATGATAATATTCAATTTGCATAGTACAATATGCAAAGGAAAAATTATGCCATGAAATAAAAGAATGTTGTATACAGAAAAATTCACTAGCTAACAGAATAAAGGGAAAGAAATTCAATTCAGATCATTTTCATATTAGATGACCAAAGGAAAAAAATGAGCCCAATACCCATCAAATTCTCCACTCTTCCACCAGAGGCATGCAACCACACTTTCTGGCTTCACTACTAAGTTATGCCATCTAACTTTAACTTGGCAGTCATCATGACTCATCAGTCCTTGGATGCATGTTTTGCCAGCTACTCCCATTTATGACTTTCCCAATTATTTCAGGCCCCCAATTCTGTCTGACCAGGCTCAGTGCTTTTAACAACTCTTCCCTAATATAACAAAGACTTACTCTCAGTAGCACTGGAAACCTCTCCAAGCTCAACTGCCCCTTTGCCTTAGATTCAGTTTTCACAACTTTGCTTGGATTGGATACTTCCTGAAGACTTGTTTCCTTATTCTACCTGCCCCTCACCGTAGCCTTCAGCTTTTCCTTTGCTTTGTGTATCCTTGAGCCAGCTGAACCTCAGCTTCTAGAACCCCAGTCCTAAGAAGCCCCTATCTCAGCTTTCCTGGGAAAATCCCTCTGCCTGCCTCTCTCAGTAATGTCCTCACCTGTTTTTCTAAGATAATCCAAGTTGTTCAACAGAAGCAGAGAAAGGAGTGTCCAGCATTACTCTCATTTCTCACTTTACCTTTCTCCAACTGAGTCAGCTGGTTGGCCCTTAGCCTAAGGAGCATTCACAGAAGAAGCAGGGCTCAAATGGAATAGCTATTGTTCCCTGACTATTATGCAGAATTAGTAGGGCAAGTCAGGCCACACAATGAGTTCAAAAGCAAAAGAGAGAAGTGAGAGATGCCATCTGTGTAGTCACTGCCCCTCTTAGAGGTAAGGTTTCCTGGTAGATAAAAGCTTTGAAAGACTCTAATTTCCTTTTGTTCCCTCTTTTCTTTCCTTTAAAACCAAGTCATTCACTATTAATTATATATTCATTCAACATATATTTATTGAGTGACTACTCTATTCCAAGCAGTATCCTAAGCACTGAGAAGAGGCCAAAATATTTAAGTAACTTTCAAGGAATTGAGAGAGACCAATAAGAAAGAGTTCTTGCTATTTTAACTGCACAAAAAAGAGAGTAGAAGATGGGGCAGAAAGAACTAGTCAGACATAAAAGCAGTTAACTATTCCACTTTATACTCTTAAGAGATGGGTCACTTGTTCATGTTTAGATGGTATAACTGAAGGCTCAAAGAAATGTTACTGATTAGCATAAAGATGAATCTCTATCTATAGTCATGGTTTAAATGATTTCAAGGTCCAAAGAACTTTGAATTCTCAAAATTCAAAAGCTATTAAAAACACAATACACAGTTAAAGTATTAATCAAGTGGAGAGAAATGAGTTCTTTAACCACTGAAAACAGCAAAAGTAAACTCTCTTGGATTTTATTGTCTTATATTTGATTAAATCTACATGTAAGGAATCAGAATTTATTCTCCTAGATTGATTCCTCCCTTTGCATATTTATTGACCTCTATTATCAGTACATATTTTTACAACATTCCTGACATTTCTATAATATATAAGAAAAGAAATAAATGCTTAAAAATAAGTAAAAGAGAGAAGAAAACTGTGCCTTTGATACATCTCTAAGCTTTATTCAGTGGAAATAATGGGATTGGCATAATGTTAAGCATTTTTGCCAAATATTAGTGATAGAAATGCTAAAGTACAAAATTAAATAGGGACTATACATGAAAAAAAATGTTCAAGTAAGATATGATGTCTCTCCATTACAACAATGATGGCAAATAGTTTTCCCCTTGCAAGACATCTTTGATCAATCACAAGTGCCTGCTTAGAGTGCTGTGTTGAAAAGAACTTGGAGCCAAGGCCTAGCTCAGCAGGAAAACTGCCATGATTGACTAGCAATGTCTGTCATGAATAGAAACTAGGAGAACAGTAACACATGGGCTACATACTTGCAATTCCTGATTTTGTACAGAACTCTGTATTAGAAATGTGTTCCCAGAGAGAAGATCTGATAATTAGAGGCCAAAGATCAAAGAATAGTTTTCACTACACCACGACTCTACCAAAGGACATTTGATTCTAGTTGAGACCTCTTCAAATCCACTCATACAACCTAACAATTCTCCAATCATGGAGGAAAAATTTATAACAGTTAAACAGTAATGCATTTTTACTACTGAGGAATAATCTTGACAATAGGGAGAAGACCCAATTTATCATCTTTTTCACAAAAGGTGCAGAACCCAAAGAATAAAAGTTTTGTAATGCACAATGAAACCATAATTCAAGTTACCTTTGATTCCCAGGCAACACTGAGCATGTTCTTCAATCTCGCAAGGATAATAATTTGAATTACATTTCAGGTGAAACAGTGCAGAGCAAATGACTCAGCACAAATCCACAAGAATTTTTGCTAAATCTACTTTAGAAGTATTTGAAATCATTTTCTCTGTGAAGTTTCATTGAAGAGCCAAGTCATGAAGAAACACTCATACTTTTACCTCGCCAAGAGAAATGTAGAACTTTTTCATAATTATAACATTGTCTTCTTCAATGGCAGGAGGTGGTGGACTGGGTGGTTTTTTCAGGACCCAGGGAGAAAAATCTGTGCCTAGTGTGATATTCATGCCTGATCCACTCCATCTTACTTGTGAGACCAATTTGGCTAACCTGCATTTTAGAAACCATACAAACTTGAAATAAGTTTCAAATATGCTAGAATTCAGAAAAAAAAAAAAAGCTAAAAGTTTATTTTGTATATTCAAGCCAATCTCCCCTCCTAACTCTGCAGGATGATTCTCTTAGGATCTACTAAAATTAATGGTTTATTCATAGAACTACTAATTAATAATTATTCTGTTTCAATTTATTTTATTTCAATTTAAAATATAGTTGTTCTACGCAAAGGTCAAATTTTAGTAAAATTTCAGAATGTTTAGGTACTAACACTTTAAAAGTCAGGGAGTATAAAAGAAAAACTTGGCCCTGGAATATGACATCTGTCTTTTTCATAGCACACTTATACTCATTTTTTAACACTCTGCACATAAATACCATCATCACAAGTAGATAATTTTTAAAATATAATGATCAAAGAAGCACGACTAAAGTACGTTTATTGGGTACTGTTTCTGTGAAATACCTTTGGAAAACTTAAGTGATTTTTACCAAAGCTCTATCATTCTTATAATATAGCAAGTGAAATACAAACTCCAATGAGTTTAAAGATGTACAGTTTTGTTAAGAAAGTACAGAAAAATGATTTTAGGTGAAAAAAATAGACATTTAAAAATATCTATACTGATAGGCTTACAATACCTGTATTCAAAGTAGCAATCGCTTTCCAGAAATGCTGGAAGTCTTTCTTTTTTGATCCACTGAATACCCTGTTCACGACTGAGACACTGTTAGAGGACAAGTGAAAAAGAAAGAGCATCAAAGAAAATCACCTTTTGGGACAACTAAGGCCTAATCAATAGAGCAATAACGACCTCTAGCTAGTACAAGGAGCCCTGCCTCTACCTTCTATTTGCACAAGAGAAAGCAAGAACCCTGAGTCACAAATTTGAAGCCACTTCTTGCCTTCTGGTACTTCTCTAATTCTCTCAACAACCCTGCATCAATTATTATCTCCATTTTACAGATTAACAAACTGAATCCAGAAAAGTTAAGTAACTTATTAGAGGAGGAGGTATGAGAAAAAAGTCAGTCAGTCTCAGTATTTTCACATTTATAAAATGGGCTAAAAATAATTACAAACAGAAAAAGAGCTAACCAGAACACTTGGTAAGGCCACTATGGTCACTGCAGGCCCCTTGGGTAAATACCAGGAGTGCAATTGCTGGATCATATGATAAGTGTGCCTACCCTGGTGGTCTAGTGGTAAAGATTTGGCCTCGGCCCGGGTTTGTTTCCCACACAGGGAGCTACACCACCCATCAGTCAGTTGTCCTACTATGGTGGCTGCATCTTGCTGTGATGCTGAAAGTGATGCCACCACTATTTCAAATACCACCAGGGTCACCTATGGTGGACAGGTTTCAGTAGAGCTTCCAGACTATACAGCCTAGGAAGAAGGACCTGGCCACCCACTTCTTAAAAAAATTGGCCACGAAAACCATATGAACAGCAGTGGAGCATTGTGTTATGTAGCACCAGAAGGTGAGAGGATACAGCAAAAAACACCAGGCAGGGTTCTGCTCTGCTGTACACGGGGTTGCTAGGAATCAGAGTCGACTCAAGGGCACTAACAACAACAAATAATAAGAGTAGGTTTCATTTTGTGACCAAACTGTCTTCCAAAGTGGCTGTACCATTTTGCATCCCACCAGCAATGTGTGAGCTCCCATTGCTCCACATCCTTGCTAGCACTTGGTGGTGTCACTGTTCTGGATCTTGGCCATTCTAATAGGTATGTCGTGGTATCTCTCATTGTTTTAATTTGCATTTCCCTGATGACATATGATGTGGAGCATCTTTTATATGCTTATTTGCCCTCTCTCTATCGTCTTTGGTGAAGTGTCTATTAAGGTCTTTGGTCCATTTTTTAGTTGGGTTGTTTTCTTATTGTTGAGTTTTAAGAGATTTTTTAATATTTTAGATTATAGTCATTTACCAGTTGGGTCTTTTGCAAATATTTTAAGTTTGTGGCTTGTCTTCTAATTCTCTTGATGTTGCCTTTTGCAGAGCAGAAGTTTTTAATTTTAATGAAGTCCAGCTTACCAATGATTTCTTTCATGGATCGTGTCTTTGGTATAGTAGCTAAAAAGTCACCACCACACCTGAAGTCATCTAGGTTTTCTCCTTTATTATCATCTAGGAGTTTTATAGCTTTGTGTTTTACTTTTAGGACTATAATAGACTTTGAGTTAATTTTTGTGAAGGATGTAAGGTCTGTATCTAGATTCATTTTTCTGCAGGTGGATGTCCAGTTGTTCTAGCACCATTTGTTGAGACTATCTTTGCCCCATTGTATTGCCTTTTCTCTGCTGTCAAAGATCAGTTGACTATATCTATGGGGGTCTATTTCTGGGCTCTCTATTCTGTTCCATTGATCTATTTGACTATTCTTTCACCAATACCATACTGTCTTGTTTAGTGTAGCTTTATAATTAGTCTTGAGGTTGGGCAGGATCAGTCCTCCAATTCTTTTGCCTCTCCCCATAAACTTTAGAATCAGTTTGTCAACATCCATAAAATAACTTGCTGGGTTTTGACTTGTATTGCATTGACTCTATACATGAAGTTGGGAAGAAGTGACATCTTGACATTATTGAGTCTTCCTATCCATGAACATGGAATATCTTCCATTTATTTAGTTCTTCTTTGATTTTGGTCATCAGAATTTTCTAGTTTTCCTCATATAGATCTTGTACATATTTTGTTAGATTTACACCTAAGTATTTCATTTTTGGGGGTGCTAACAGTAGTGTTTATTATTATGGTAGATGGTATTGTTATGATAAATGGTATCGTGTTTTTAATTTCAAATTCCACTTGTTCATTGTTAGTATATAGGAAAGCAATTGACTTTTGTATATTAATCTTGTATCCTACAATCTTGCCATAATTGCTTACTACTTCTAGATTTTTTTTGATTCTTTCAGATCTTCTATATAGATGATCATGTCATCTGTGAACATTTTTATGTCCTCCTTCCCAATCTGTATAACTTTTATTTCCTTTTTTTGCCTTATTGCATCAGCAAGGACTTCCAATACGATGTTGAAAACAAGTGGTGAGAGTGATATCTTTGCCTTATACCTGTTCCTAGTGGGAAAGCTTGAGTTTCTCACCATTAAGTATGATGTGGGAAGATTTTTAACTATGAATCCAATTTCTTTAATATATTTAGGACCATTCAGATTATCTATATCCTCTTGATTGAGCATTATTAATTTGCATCTTTCAAGGAATACATCCATTTCATTTACATTGTTGAGTTTATGGACATAAAGTTGTTCATAAAATGCCCTTATTTTCCTTTGAATGTCTGTAGCATCTGTAGTGATGTCCCCTCCTTCATTTACGATATTAACCATTTATATACTCTTTCATTTTTTCCTCATCACTCTGGCTAAAAGTTTATCGATTTCATTCCATTTTTTCAAAGAACTAGCCTTTATTTTCCTTGATTTTCTCTCATTTTGCTGTTTTCAATTTCATTTATTATATTCTTTATTTCTTTACTTTGGGCTTAATTTTCTTTTTCTAGTTGCCTAAGATAGAAGCTTAGGTCATTGATTTGAGAACTTTAGTTTTTTCTAATAAGCACTTAATGCTATAAATTTACCTCCAAATACTTATTTAATTGCATTCCACAAATTTTATGTTGTATTTTAATTTTTATTCAATTCAACATAATTTCTGATTTCCCTTGGGACTTACTCTTTAACCTATGGGCTCTTTAGAAGTGTGTTGTTTAATTAATTAAATATTTGGGGATTTTCCAGATATCTTTCTGCTACTTTATAGTTTAATTTTGTTATGATCATAAAACATTTTTTCATGGTTCCAAATCTTTTAAATTTGTTGAAATTTGTTTTATGGCCCAGAACATGGTCCAAATGTACTTGAACAAGAATGTGTACACTGCTGTTGTGGGTTGAAGTGATCTATAAACATCAATCGGATTGACTTGGTTGCTAGTGTTGTTCAGCTCTCCTGTATCTTTATTGATCTTCTATCTATTTTTCCTATAAATTACTTAGAGAGCAGTGTTTAAGTCTCCAGCCGTAACTGTGGATTTGTCTATTTCCCCTTTCAGTGCTATCAGCTTTCATTTCACATATTCTGAAACTCTGTTGTTAGGTGGGTATGTATTATGGGTTTTTTTGCTTTCTTGGTGAATACCAATTCACCCTTTATCATTATGCAATGTCTCTCTTTATCCATAGCAAGATTTCTTATTCTGAAGTTTTTGTTTTTGTTAGTGCCATTGAGGTGATTCAGACTCCTAGCAACCCTGTGTACAGCAAAGCTGAACCCTGCCCAGTCTTTTTGCAGTGTCTGCTGCTATTCAAAGGGTTTTCATGGCCAATTTTTTCAGAAGTGGGTGGCCGGGTACTTCCTCCTAGTCTGTCTTAGTCTGGAGGCTCTGCTGAAACCTGCCCACCATGGATGACCCTGCTGGTATTTGAAACACCAGTGGCATAGCTTTCAGCATCACAGCAACACACAGCTGCCATAGTATGACAACCAACAGATGAGTGATGTGGTTCCCCAACTGGGAAACAAACCCAGGCAGCAGTGGTGAGAGTGCTCACTTTTAACCACTGGAGCGCCAGTTCTGAAGTCTACTTCGTCTAACATTAATATAGCCACTCCAACTTTCTTTAACTTAGTAACTGCATAGTATATCTTTCCCCATTCTTCTAATTACATGTATTATATTTAAGGTGAACTTCTTACAGACAGAAAATAGTTGGGTCTTTCTGTCATATCCCATCTAACTCTGACTTTTAATTGGGGTGTTTAGTCCATTTAAGTTTAATGTAATTATTTTTGTATATTAATAATGTGCTACTAATTACTGATGTGATTTGTTTAAAATCTACCATCTTGTTTTCTATTTGTTCCATATATTCTTTGTTCCTTTTTTTCTCATTTTCTGTCTATTTTTGGTTTGAGTATATTTTTATTCCTTTTTATCTGCACTATTATTATATTATTTATATCTATTTTTTTAAATTTACATTGTTGCCCTGCTGTTTACAATGCATATATTTAATGAATCATAGTCTACCTTCAAGTCAATCAAATAAGGACACCTAGTAGATCTTTTTGAGAAACTTGCATCAAAACACATAACTCAAGTTAAGAAGTTCCTAAATAGCTTTCGTTTAACAATAAAGAAATAGGCTATAAAGACCTCCATGAAATAAAAAATTTCTATTCACTAAAGGAAGTGAATAAACCAATAAATATCAGTCACACCTAGTAAAAGAATTTTTTTAACAATTTAGGTACTACTATACAGTTCAGAATATATTTCCTTGTTTTAACTTCAAAACAATTCTGTAATATAGTTATCATTACTATTTTTATTTTTAGCACTTATAAAAAGATTTATAAATACTATTATTATTATTAATGCATTTAATTTGATGGACATAAGAAAGATAGAAACATAGCTGAATTCAGTAAAAGAAGAATTGAAGAAAATTCAGGCTGGAGAAGAGTTATGTCTTAAGCATTATACCTATTTCAGCCTAGTCAGTTGAAAAGTCAATATCAGAACCCAGGTTTTTTTTACCTCATACTAAGGAGACAAAATCCAGAAGTTGAGGTTTGAATTTAAGACCAGGGAGGTGAGAGCCACACAACGTAACTTGGGGTCAGAAATCTCAATTCCCAGCTACTTGATAAGATGGAACCCAAATGAAATACATTCACTGTATACCCACATTTTCTAGAACACATCTAAACATAAAGGATAGACATATTTATACTGCCCCAAATTAACCTGATATTCTAAATATTCAAAGTAAATTGTGCAAACCTTCTCATATTCATAATTAAACATCAACAAAACTGCTAGACTAAAACGACCATTTGATACGAATAAGGTGATACAGCAACTAACAAATACTATGTCTAAGCACAATTAAAATTTAATAAGTATAGCTACATTTCAGAAAGGGAAGCTCAAGGAACCTCACGTTAATCTCACTAACACTTTATCTATCTAGCAAGACATAAACCCAAATATACTTTCTCACCATAATATTGTAGTTGACATTAATGGTCTCATCTTCATAGGGGGCATTCATTTGAATAGGTTTAACATCATTCTTTCCTTTCCTTACAACATCATAGATGGGATTTCGAGGTTGCTGGTTTTGCAGAATTTTTTTCAGTTGCTTTTCCAGAAGTTGTGGAGCATTGTTAACTACTTCAAAAACTCCATAATCCACATTAAATCTAATTGCCTTTGAAAAGGTCTGTAAAATAAATTTGTGGAAATACATCTTAAAATTTTTAAAAACCAGAAATTCACTGTTCCAAGAAGACTTGATACTGACATATATGCATATATATACCCATACAAAGTTTTGTGTTCTTAATCATTACCTCTTTCCTTTTAGGAGTTTGGAAATCTCTTGACTACAGGTAAGGTAACGCACTGAATTCTTCCTGCCCAATGTACTTAAACCATGAGATAAGTGTCAGCATATGTTATGGCAGAAATTCCCTTTGCATAAACATCTAACCTCTTTGCTTCTTTGGAATTGGAAAGAAATACACACCTTGTCTCTATGAAGCAATGCTATCCTCTTAGAAGGGGGTGGATACTCGGGAAGAATGAGTAAAGCAAGAAGAAATAACACTCTTGTTATCTCTTTCATACCCAGGAACCATAAAAGCTAAAGTCTCCCTTGCCCAAAAGGAGAAAATTGAGTACAATGTGTTATTCATTTAAGACTATTTCAACACCATTCCTCTCATTGTGACCAAACAAAAAAAAAAATAAAGAGTGAAAGACAATAAGATTTCTGAGATTTTTCATTAATTACTAAATGCTGCCAACTTTTACTTAAAGTCAGTCAGTTAATATACAACAGTCAGGAATCTTGAGTTTGAATGCCAGCTTGCCAATTAGCAGCTCTGGGACTTTGGGTAAATCATTGAACATGTTTGGAGGCTTCAAGTGCATAACAAGTAAATGGTGGATTGACTGTGTCTTTTCCCATTTTGCCCTCCAAACCTAGAATCAGGTCCCTTTTTCAGAATATTAATTTATTTTAGGATACCTTCAGTGAACTGCCTCCTCATGCAGATTAATTTACATATTTTTAGCCAGGAGGTAGAAGACATTAAACTCCCCTAGGGAGAGCATTAATTCTTTCAAGTTCTACTAAGACATTGCTAGATGTACTATACTTAAAATTTAATAAATGGCAGGATATCATAAAATTAGTTAGAAATATGTATGTGTATATGTATATATACTCATATGTGTGTGTGTGCATATAAACATATATATGCCATGTGAGATAATATCACATCTCTGAAGTCTGTCTCCCCTTCTAAGGAGTTTAAAGTGTACGGACAATAGAGTTCAATGTGAATGTCAGTTCACAGTCCAAAAAGCCTTAGGGGTAAGATTTCCCCTCAAAATGAAAAGTATAGCTCAATGAATAAGTAACAATGATTAGCAGTAAATTGTGTATAAAGTTTCCACAATAAATATATTTCATTGGTTGTCCAATGCATCTGTCTTTCAAAAACAGGATTCAAAGAGGCACCACTCACCTAAATGTCAAATATTATCTCTGAATCATACTATCACTAAACAAATAAGTAAGTCTGCTGATATCAGAAACAGATTAATCTGGTTGGGAAAAGGAACTGAATTAAATTTGGTAGAGAGTGGACATCAAATATTAACTAGGGTGGGGTAAATGAAGCCTTATAATGTGAAAGACTATCTGGAAAAGATTTCTTCTTGTTCTGAGTATCCATAGAACAAGAGAACAAGCTTGACCTTTATTTATTATTTCCTTTCTTTTTTCTGCCTCCTAACCTCACACCTAGTAGCCAGAGGAGCACAAGCTGTGATAGTCCAAAGCAAAGAATGCCAATTAGTTCTACAGACAAATAAAATATTTCCTGCTAATCAAGTAAAAAATGCTCAAGTAAAAAGATTGAGGGACTGGGGCCGGCCTGGTGGCACAGCAGTTAAGTACGCACATTCCGCTTCGGCAGCCCGGGGTTCACCGGTTCGGATACTAGGTGCAGACATGGCATTCCTTGGCCCACATATAAAGTAGAGGAAGATGGGCATGGATGTTAGCTCAGGGCCAGTCTTCCTCAGCGAAAAGAGGAGGATTGGCAGCAGTTAGCTCAGGGTTAATCTTCCTCAAAAAAAAAAAAAAACACACAAAATATTGAGGGACTGTGATACTCTGAGACTTCAGTAGCCAATCTTAAACTAGCAGTAAATAGTTAAGGTATAGTTGGTAGAAATAACAGGCGTGATAAGAACTACTGTTTACTGAACATCTACCACATGCCAGGCATGTGACGGACACTTTAAATGCACTATCTTGAATCTTTCCACATTACTGAGAAAGCTCTTTACAGAAAATGGACACTCAGGATGGTTAAGTGATGGCCCATGGACTCAGAACTATAATGTGCTAGATCAGGGCTATAAAAACAAGTCTGTCTGGTCCCAATGACAGCACGTTTCCCCTTCTTTACTATACTGCCTCACATATGATAAAACTAGCATGTGCTGACCACCTTCTCTATGCCAGGCACTGTGCTAAGTAACAACCTTATGAAGTTAGTGGAGCTAGGATTCAAACCCAAAGTGTTTTGATCCCAAAGCCTGTGTTCTGGTTTTACCAGCAAAGGCACAGAGGCATGGAAGCAGCATGATGTATATGGGTAATTTTAAGCGGTTCAATGCAGTTGGAAAATAACTAGAATAGTTTATATTTGGAATAGTTTAAGGAACAGAGGAAAGACTTGCAATAGATGACGTAGATAAGACCAGATCATGGAAGGCTTTACATGCCATTTTAAGAAGCATAGGCTTATCCTGATCCTCTGGGAAAGAGGGTGGAATAGGAAAATCCTAACTAGGGAAGTAACATAGTCTGATTTATGTTTTAGGAAGATTCTCCTGGTAGCAGTCTGGAGTTTTGCTTGCTGTCTCACGAGTTGGTGAGGTAGACTGTTCACATCCACAAGTAGAGCCATCACCACCCTCTGGGGAGGCTTGCTGTTACCTCAGAGTTACTGCTATCATAACCAGGTTTGGTGAGGTAATTAACTCTCAGGATGGGTTACTGTCCCCATTACACATAGGGGCCAGGGTAGGTTTTAAGGCAGGGAATTAGCAATTGCTTTTATTTTCAATTCACAAAGCAAAACTGCAGCTGAGAAAGATTAAATGATCTCTCCATGGCTTTACAGCAAGGCCCCTAATGAGCTTACTACAGGACTCTGGATTTTTTTTTTTGCTAACGTCTGTTGCCAATCTTTTTTTTTTTTCTTTTCCCCAAAGGTCCCCAGTACATAGCTGTATATTCTAGTTGTAGGTCCCTCTGGTTGAGCTATGTGGAACACCGCCTCAGCATGGCCTGATGAGCAGTGCCATGTTGGCGCCCAAGATCCGAACCAGCGAAACCCTGGGCCGCCAAAGCGGAGCACACAAACGTAACCACTAGGCCGTGGGGCTGGCCCCAGAACTCCAGATTTATGACTATGAAACTGCTTTAAACTTAGGGTTGACACATAATTTCAGTAGGGCTTGCAGCAGATCCTGTGGAGTGGCTCACTTGGGATCCATTCCAACCTCCTGAAATGCAAAGTCTGGACAACCAAAAACTATATTACCCAGACTCCCTTGTAACTACAGTCTCACATGTGATTTAGGTTCCTGTTATTCATAGGCACTCACGAAAATAGTGGAATTCTGACCCGAGTTAAGTGGGGAAAGAGACAGAGTATATCCATTCTGAGGAAGAAAAGCTGAAGGATGTACACATATGAAAGTGAGGAGAAGAATTGGTCAAAAAGAAGTACTTTACAAAAAAAGAAAGACAAAAAGAAAACCATAATTAATCATGTTTATGATAAAATAACATGAAATATTCCTATATAAAAAAAGAAATGTAGCTATATGACTTGTTAAAATATCTATAACTTTTAAACTTAAGAATTTATTTCCATGGAATTAAAATGGGATGGAGTCTTTGCCAAGGGTAAATAAGCATTTTTCTATATAAAAAGCCATGAGTTGGAGTAGACCTCTGAAGGTCCTTAATAGCACTGTGATTCTAAGTTTATAAAAATGGCAAATAACTGATTCAAAGCTTCTCCCAGTTAACTTATTTTAACAACAAAACTTTTGAATGCCCAAGTGTCAATTATTGTCCTAAGCAAAGAGGATGCAAGATGAACAAAACATTGTTTCTGCCCTTGAAGGAACAAGTATACAGTCATTCATTTTTCTCTATGATGAAGAGTCAATGAAATACTGAAATAAGTTAAAATTAGTGTAACATGCAAATGCTAAACAGAAAATCTGTCCACAAAGACCACAGTAGTAATACTAGAATATTATATCCAGTTTAGTTACTGTACTTTAAAAGGGATTTGGCTAAACTAGAATCTATCTAGAAAAGGTTAAGCGGAATGACTAAATGGAAGAAATCTTGGGCAAATTACTTTGCTTTCCTGAGATTTACCATATAAAGGGGTTTTAACAAATAATTCTAAGGTGCCTTCCATGTTTGACACTCCATCAGTCCATGATCGTCTCTCCAGGAAAAAAAGAGTCTATATCTTCTGCTCTTCAATAAGATCACCCAATTCCCCTGTTCCTTTGTTAGTTCATTCATATATTCAACTAGCATTTACTGAATCCTTATTAAATGAGATATCATGATAGATGATATATTGCTCCATTGAGTGAGCCGATTCAGAGCATCCTCCACAAAACCCTAACTGAAATGAACATGACAAAGACCTGGCCTCAGAGTATGCCAATCTAACAAAAGAAAGATATGTAAATACACAGAGACAATAAAGGCTCACCCTACAAAGAGAATAAAGTCTAGTCAGTACATAAGGTGAAATCATATTTAGTCAAAATTATCTCTTGAAACCCTTGAAAACACCCATAAAATACAATGTTGTCCTATCTCTCACGAAGTTGATCAGTCAGTTTTTCCTCTGGCATTAAAATGGGTCACTGATTCTTCAGTTAACGACCAAGTGATGAGCTTGTGTTTAAAGTTAATCTTAAACAGAAATATATGTTTAGCACTAGAATTACTCCAAGCAAGATAATATGACTACACTATGAGAAGAAGGGGGATGAGACCCATTAAGGGAATGACAGATTCTCATCTTCCATCTCACATCCTCTCCATGATGTTCATGGATTGGTATACGTAGGTTTATGCATTAGTACAACAGACAAAACCATCCTTACTCTTTAAATCATCCTCACTGTCTCTGCAGAGTGCGAACAATTCATTTTTAGTAATAATGTGTGTATATTGCAACTCCACTTTAACACATAATAACCACGATAGAAGTGTTTACAAAGTAGAGTGATGGCACAGAAGATCATTAACTATCTTCAGGAAATTAAGGAAGTTTTATAGAGAAAATTGGGTCTTGAAGAATGAATAGGCATTCTCATCAAGCAGACAATGGAGAGAAGGGGATTCAGCAAAAGAAATAGCAAGTGGGGGCCAGCCCCATGGCCGAGTGGTTGTGTTCAAACGCTCCATTTCCATGGTCTGGAGTTTTGCCGGTTCGGATCCTGGGCACAGACATGGCACCACTCATCAGGCCATGCTGAGGCGGCATCCCACATAGTACAACCAGAGGCACTCACAACTAGAATATACAACTATGTACCAGGGGGGCTTTGGGAAGAAGAAGAAAAAGAAATTGCAAGTGCATCAAGACACAGGAACACAAAATAATAGGGCACCTTTGATGAACTGCAAGCAGTTGGACATTGCTGAAGCTTAATATTCAAGGGGAGAATAACAGGATATTAGCTTGGAGAGAAAAGCAGAGGATGAGTTCATCAAGGATTTTCTATTATACGCTATAACTCTCAACTTACTCTCTGGAGTCAGTGGTTCTGAGTGCGATGCCTGAACCAGTGGCACCAGCATCACCTAGGAACTTGCCAGAAATACAAATTTTCAGGCCTCTCCCTATAATCAGAAACTCAAGGGGTGCAGCCGAGTATTCAGCGTTTAACAAGTCCTCAGGTGACTCTCATGCACACTCAAGTTTGAGAATCACTGTTTAGAATGATGCGGAGCCACTGAAGAGTTTTCAGCTGGGGAGAGACAGAATCCAGGTTAAGATAATTTCAAAGCCCACACTCTGCCCATTACTTCATGCCAACTCTCTCGTATCCACATACGTGTAGTGGAGGGGGCTGGCCACCTATATCGTATGCACAGGAGAAAGACCCTGGTCTTTAATTATTACACAAAGTCCTGTTGTCTGCTTAAAAATACACTCTCTCACACATCTAGTCCTGTGTTTTTACCATTTCCAAGCTTATCTATAAAACTCCTAAAATTAGTTTAGTATGTGACAATAAAAGACACATAGGTGGAGGAGATAGAAATGAACAATATAAGAAATCTTTCTCCCAGAAAGCTGACTAGGCTGATTTAGAGAACACTCAGCTTTTACTCATATGACAGGAAAAGTCTTCAGTTTGAGCCTCAAACCCAATCCTCCACAAACTGTTACAGACTGCTCTTTCCCTTACTTAATTTTCTTATTTCGAGGGTATCATTTCCCAAATGTTCTAAAACGAATTGACCTGAAGGTGGTGAAAGCTAACTTTGTAGTACTAGTCATCCATGTGTGAAAAATATTCTCACAGAAAAAGTGCATGAAAATATTTTTACCACAATAAATTGCTGGTTCCACATTTCTTTGAAAAGAAGAGGAAAAAAAAACCTGTGAATAATTAGTGACATGCTTAAACTGTCAGCCCAGCACCACTGAAACTTACCAGGTGCCAATTTAGCTGAATAGTATTTAAATTAAAAACTAATGACTAGATTAATTTAATACATGTTCATCTCTGCTCTGTCTCTCCTAATTGAGCTCCAAAGCTATATTTTAAACATGCATCCTAGTCAGCGAATGAAAAACATCTGACTACTTGAATATAACAAATCAGTTACCAGTAACAACTTCTTTTAATCTAAGTTTTACTGTCATTTTAGATGTTTAACCATAAACTATTTACTGGACATATTCACCAATGGAATGGAAGGAATAAGGTGCCACACAAAATGCATAGAAAATATCCTTGGTTAATAAAATGAGTTATATTAGGTAATTTGAGTACTTTATTGTTTGAGCTACAAGTCTTATCAAAACATCCACAAGAATAAAGGCTGAACTAAGCAGTACCTACAGCTACATCAACACCTTTAAAAACCAATCTTTGAATATTTAAATTTTGGCCTTCATTCCTCTTCATCCCACTCATTCCCCAAATCTATACTCTCTTCCTCTCTCCCCTTACCCAACAATCCATCTAACACATAACTCCTTCATAAGCCTGCAAGAAATTATAATAGTTTACAGATTTTTTAAAAAGTGTGGAGAATCAGTCCAAAAAAAGAAGTTATGGTAAAATTCCAAAGGCACATAGCTAAGCATGGTCTGGCAAACACATGACATACCTATCCTTGCAAAGAGGGTATAGAACAGGCCACCCCTTCGGCTTCTGCAAACCATAAATGTCACAAACATTCTAAACCACCCACAGAGGACCAACCTAAATCTGTATATGGGCTCATCTACTCAATCCCACAACAGTCACTGAGCATAAAACACATAAAACAAAACCAAAAGAAAAAAAAGTGTTTTCACACTATAGCAAAGAAGAAAACTTAATAAGCAAACACTTGTCCATAAAGAGTTGACAGCAAAAAAAACCTCCCAGACACCAAATGAAAACAGTATCCGAATGTGAACCTGGCACCAGAACAAACGGAATGAAGTTATGAAAGCTAGGATTTGGAAAGTGCCATAATCAGTTATAATAGTGGCAACTGTCCTGGATTCCCCTCATCAAACAATAACATGGAGGCAGGCTACCAGCCATCAATTTCTGGATCTTACAGTGTGTCCCAAGGGTGTAATGGTGTAATGGAAAGAAATAGTGTAGGAGCCAGATAGCCTGATTCCTAGGCCCATTTCTGCCACAATCCAGTTATGAAACCTTGGGCACGTCACTATAAATGTGGAAGTAGTATCAGAAGTCTCAGAAATCTAGATTACCTAAGGGCCCTTTTGGACGGAGAATGTTATATTTCTACACTCTCAGGCTTAGGTTACTGGGTTTTTTGGGGGGTGGAGGGAGCGCAGGTGGTAGAGGAGAGGAGACAGAAGAAAAGATTAGAAGGTTTATTTGTCTATTTCAAGAATATTACATGGAAGATGTGAAAATAAAAACAGAATCATCCTCAAGAAGCTTTGGGAAATACAGAAGAAAGAGACCTATCCTTGGCCACAGGAAATCTACAATTTAGCTCCTGAGATAAGATAAACAGAGAATGAATTAATCAAATTTTCTTTAGTTGGAAAAGTCTAATCTCCCAACCAATACATATGTCCCCTATAAAATATTCCCCAAAATGATTTCCTAACCTATACCTGAATATCTTCAATCACAGGGAGTTTATTCCTTCACAAGCCAGCCCATTCTATTGTTAGAAAACAAACTTTAAATGTCATTCTTCTAGTGAGCGAAAATCAATTTCCTCATAAATGCTGGCCCTGGTTCTGCACTCTAGCTTCATAGAATATGTTACCTCCTCTTCCTCAATCAGATCTTCAAATATTTGGAAAGAGATGCTCTATTCCAACCCTTCTACCTATTCCCTGACCAGGTTCAACACCCACACTTCTTTCAACCCTTCCTCATCTGACGTGGCTTTCAGAGTGTTCATTGGCTAAGTCTCCCCAAGTCTGGTTGGGCAGAGCAGCTCTTAACATGTGGCACCAAGAATGGAAAACAATATCCCAAATGTGGTCTGACAATTCAATCAAATTCAAAAAAGCATTCATTGAGTGCCTTCTATGCTCCAGATTAATATTTTTCTTGATCTTAACTTCTGTTAATGCACTTTAAAAATACATTAGATTTGTTTGTTTTACTCCATCTCAGATTATCATGATAAAAATGAGACCAGATTCTTGTATCCAAATTATCAGCTTATTCCTCTGCTGCCAGTGCTACAGTTATTACCATGTAGTAGGACAAGTTTTTGAGCCATGTGGACATGGGTGAACTCTGTCACTTTCTAGCTAAGTGACCTTAAGCTGAAGAAACACTGGTTCACTTGCAATGTTTCATTCAAGTCTCTGAGAAAAACAATTTTTAAAATTCAAAGCCAATGACAGATTTGTGTGGCACAGAAGATTATCCTCTAAAGTGACAATGATCCACCAATAAAGTTAAAGAGTGACTGCCCCTCATGTTTCAGGAATGAAAGATGAGACGGTCTAGTTAGTAAAGGAAAAGGAAAGAGAAGCACTAATTCTGTGTCAGGCACTTAATATACATTACCTCATTTCACAACAATCTTGTAAAACAATTATATCTTTTTCACAGAGAAAGAAATCAAGGAATTAAGTAATCAAGGAATATGTCTAAGATCACATGGGGAACAAGTGGAGGAGCTGAGCTCAATGGCAGTTCCGTCTCACTCCTATTACTAACTAACCATTACCCTGGGAGATGAGCACAGGAAGAATACTGTGCGGTCAAGGTGGGTAGGGGTGGGTTAGAGGAGGCAGGAAAGAGTGTAAAGGGTGACACAAGAAGTACGAAGCTAGAGATAAAGCTAGAAGGGGCAGGCTGAGGCCAAATTACAAAGGGTCTTGAATTCCATACAAAGGAATCTGGACTTCAGTCTACAGGCTATTAACAGTCAATCCCTACTGGCTATGGGTAGTGAACCCATTCAAATATTTGAAAACTAACTTCACAGATAATGATAAGGGCTTTGGAGACAAATAAAGCAGCCTAAGTGGAGCATGTGTTGGGTGTACTGTTTTAGATAGGGCTGGAAGGGAAGGCTTTCTAAACAGAAGTGATTTAAATCAGGGAGAAAGTGATACAAGTGTCTTGGGGGAAGCATTCCAGGCTGAAAGGCCCTGAATACACTGGCGTATTCATGCTTAAGAAACATAAAGAAAGCTAGTTAGGCTGGAAAAGAATTAACAAGGAGAAGAGGCACAGGAAATAAAGACCAAAAGAGATCTTTATCTGGCAAGAGCCAGATCATATAGCATTTTAGATTTTATTCTGAGTGTCATGAGAAGTCACTAAACACTGTTTTGAGCAGGAAATAACATGGTTCAATTTATTATTATTATTATTATTATACTCTATTGAAATCATAATAAATTAAATTTATGGTTCCCTAAAATACCAGTCCATAATTATCCAAGAAAAAAGATTAATCTGCCACACTAATTCTCAGTAAACCATGCTGGCTTCTAATTCTTAGCTAAGTGCTCATAAACCAAACATTACTAATCTGTTCTAGAATCTTGCCAGGAACTTAGGTTGAAAAATCCATCATCCCATCTCCTTCCTGCCCCCAAATTCTTTTTGGAAACCTGTGACATTTCCCCTTCTCCCATCTTGTGGCATGAAGCATGGTTAGTTAACAGGCAGACTGTGTGGTACCAAATGTAGATGCAAAGGGGCTTAAAAACAGAAAGAGACAGAGAAAGAATGTGAAAGCAGAAGGATCTGGACACAGAAAGAGGGGAGAAGCCGCCCAGGCGGCCAGCCTGGGAGATATGAAAGGGTCAAAGTGTAGGTGTCTGCTGGGGTGGTATGAATACATGACTGCATAGACAGAGTTCAACAGAAATCACACTCTGTCATTTCACCCAAGCCTGAAATAAAACACAAAAATAGTAACATCTCTTCTGACTGGATGACAGGACTATGACTGAATTTTTCTTAACATTTTAAGCAAATTTTCTCTATTGTTATATTACTTTCATAAATTAAAATAAATTTTTTTAAAAAAGAAATTTAGGCAGGGAATTTATTTTCTGGAGCAAGTAAAACTCAAGATAATCACAAATCTTGAGGCAATGAAATGTCAATCTTGAGAAATTGAAATCAGATCCAACATAGGGATTTTTCTTTTTAAAATGTCACAAAAGTATACTTTTTTTGGAGAAAGAATGGAAACTGTAGAGCCTAGAGGAAAGACTACATAATCTGGAAGAGCAAAATTCTGAAAATGTTGTGATGCTGCTGGGTTTTTTAACAGTATACAATTGCATGATGAAAGTTGAAGAGTCAGACACACAAGAAGCCTCCGCGCCCCGGGTATCTGGTCATGTTGCTCAGGCCTGTTGCTGGAAAGGAGAGGGTAGCTTGGTGTCCCAACCTAACCAGAGACCTAGCTGTGCCAGATGGAGGAGAGAGCACAAATTCTTTTGGAAAAAAAGAAAATATCACAAAACAACAAACATTCATGCATAGATACACACATATATACAAGAACTAATCTAGGCAAGAAAGTACTTCTAGTACTTTCCCTTCAAAAGACATTTTTCAGGTTTAGGCTTTAAGAGATTTCACATTTTATGGTCCACTCCCTTTAAAATTACTTGTGACTTTTATATTCCAAATTTTTCCTTGTAAATATGTTAATTAAAAAGTTTTAAGGGGGCAGGCCGGTGGTGTGGTAGTTTAAGTTCACGCATTCCGCTTTGGCGGTCTGAGGGTTCACAGGTTCGGATCCCAAGCATGGACCTACCACCAGCCTTTGTCAGGCCACTCCGTGGTGGCATCCCACATAAAACAGAGGAAGACTGGCACAGATGTTAGCTCAGTGACAATCTTCCTCACAAAAAAAAAAGAGAAAAGTTTTCATAACAATAACAAAAACCTTATCTTTCTTTTATCTGACATTCCTGATTAACTTTATTTAATACAACAATGTAAGTGCTTTTATGTGCCCCCATTTCACTTTTCCCAAATTCCTCAATACTTACTATTGTTCATTGCTAAGACTGAAAATCTATTATTTGGCATCCACCTATGTCTTATTTACTATTGATATAAAACTCTAGTTGACTTAACACAAATTCCACTTTAATATTTGTCCAAGAGGAAAACAATAACTGCCTAGAGGCAAGAAATTTAGTTTCTTAATTTTTTTAATATTCTGTCCTTATCACCTCTGTACAAAGCCTGAAATGGTGCTAAATACAACTGTATGAGATTTTGTACAGAATGCTTTTGATGGATAGAAAAATTCCAGCTTTCTTTTTTTTTCCTTTTGTTTATTTATTTTTTTTAAAGTTGTGGGTTTTTTTGAGGGAGACTAGCCCTGAGCTAACATCCGTGCCCATGTTCCTCTACTTTATACGTGGGAAGCCTACCACGGCAAGGCTTACCAAGTGGTGCCATGTCCACACCTGGAATTCGAACCGGTGAATCCCAGGCCGCCAAAGCGTAACATGTGCACTTAACCACTGTGCCACGGGGCCAGCCCCTAAAATTTTTTTATTGTGGTATAACTGATCCAGCTTTCTTCAGTAAGAATAATTCCTAAATATGATTCAAACCCAAATGATTAACTCCACAAAAAGACACAAACTTTACCTCAATGCTTTAACATTTAAAAAAATATTATCCCTGATAAATTTCTTACGAGATAATCCAGTGATTACAATAGTTTGCTTTGATAATATATTCCATAGAACATAATAATACACTCACTGGAAGGCTTAGGAATTCATTAAAGTAGTCCACAAGGAAATCATCTGTTGCCAAAGAATCTTCCTGCAAAAATACAAAACACAATATTATGCTTATACAAAGATGTTTTAAAACATGCCAATATTATTCTCTAAATCTTCTATCAACAGATTACAACAGAAGTCTTCAAATCTGTGTTAGTCAACAGTGAATCTTTACTATAAACAGAAGACAGTTCTACAATCTCTGGAAAGAAGAAATAAGAAAATAGAGTGCAGCATACTCTTAAAAGACGTTGCTACTGTCCTTAGCTGGAAAACAGAACACATGAAAAATACAGCACAACACTGAAATGAAACATCAACCAAAAAAATACTACACATGGTATATTTCCCACTGACATATCAAAATACACATATATTCATAAAAATAAAGGCAGAATCAATAAAGACAGAACCAGTGTTTGGCGTTAAAATGAAATTCAGAATGTAAATTTCTTAAATTGCCTAATGGAAGTGACAGGCTAAGTAAAGAGAATATTCTACAGCCTCCCCCTCAGAATGAGATAGCTTTGGTAGTCTGGGTCCTGCTTAACTTTTGCGTGAAGAAACTTTGACAATGCATGTGTTCTAAGCATAAAGATTGTATACATTTTTTCCATAACTATCTCATCCACCAATATAGTCACTTTTAAAGTTGGTAAAATTGGAAAGCCACTGCCAAGAACAAATTCTCTCTTCCAAATAAAACACCTTATTTTATTAGTAATTGTTTCCATTGTATCAAAAGCACATCATGGCATACTCTGTTGTACAGTACATGTGTTTATTTTGTTATTCATAATTATATTTCAATTTTGCAAATCTAACATGAAAGTTGACAATATGACACAATGCTATTATTTCCATATGGGTGACTATTTTCTTCTTATATCGGCCAACTTTTGAAAATTTATTGAGGGATAGTATTAAAGTATAAGGAAGATACTACAGTATATTAACATCTACTTTGGAAAACAGATCTTCAGGGTAAGTTCTTTAAGTAATTGCTGTATCAGAATAGAGTTATGAAGTCACTTATAATTTTTATATCAAGAAAATTACAAAAAATCTGAACTTATGAAAACAACAAACTAAGGATTTAGTTTACTAAAAATCTCAACTGATTAAAACAACAACAATAACAAACTTAGACTCTCACAAATCTACTACCTTCATAGTGGTGCCTTAGTAACATATTCTCAAACAAAGTGCTGATTGGCAAAGGTCTAATCAAGCAGAACCAGGCAGTTAACATTTGGTAGAGGCTATAAGGCTAAAAACCTTTCAAATTTTACCTTTCAAAGTTACTTTAATTTTCTGGACTTTATTTAGTGAACTATCCAGCTTTCTCCTAACTATTAGGAGAAATTAACTGAACTCAACAAATGTTTTTGGTATCTCCTGGGCAGAAGGCATTGTGCTACAATAAGGGTGGCTAAATTTTGCACTACTGGGCTCATGATCCTAAATGCACAGATGGGAAGGGTGAGTATTTTAAATTAATGACATAGTGGAATACAGTCCCTAGTTAGTTTTTCTAAAATAGGCATTTTATTTTTAATTTTTAGCTATAAAACAGAATTTGTACTTTATAGAGTCAGATGGACCTAAATATTGCCTTAGAATTTGGCCACCCACCTTGCCAGAAATTTCTAGATAAACCTCAGATTCATATATTCATTTCCAGATGCTTCATGCTTCTAAGAGACTCTGGATTCAATGCTTTCTAAACTATCTGTGATGAAGTACCTGTTTTGTTTCGTTTTTTTCCCTAATCCATTTCAGACAGATAACTTTGGTAAAATACAATAAGAATGAATTACTAGAAAATGAAATAAAAGATATACATAATACAAAACCAATTTTTCACTATTAGATTCAATAGATATAAACATACTCTGCCAAATTACCATAAAGTTTCTGCTCGTTTTCTCTCAATTTCTGATCTCATCTCGGCACGGACGCTGAGAGTCTCAGGCACACCAGTCCGCAGAGCCTGATCAAGTAGCACCCCCTTGATGAGCAGTTTGTTTCAGCTCCCTCTGTCCCCGAGACTGAACCACACTGAGAGAGCATTTCCTTGGCCTTCTGTCACATTCTCAAGTTTGCACTTAGAACCATGGAAACTTAAAGTATTATTCAAATACATCAAAATGTGTATGTCTTTTCTGAAATTGTATCTTAATTTCTACCAATATTAAACATCAGCGCTTCCGCTCATATCAGGGCAGCTCTGCAATGGAAATAAGTGTAGCTTCCAAGTGCCATCTGCTCAATCCCCTCGTTGCACTTTAATGGGAAAGACAGCACTTCTCTAAATAAACGAGCACATTTTCCCACTGCAGTTTCTAGTTCAATATGTTCAGATATCTTTTCGCATCAGTAACAAAGTCTTGTGAGCCAATGAGGATCTGATACACCCTTTATTCTCAAAGGCCTTTAATTAAAAAAATATTTTTTTTAATAAGGCCTTGATCTGGAGAAGCAGCTCGGTTACTCTCAATAAGTTTCCACAATCTAGTTACATGGCTGTATTAAAACGAACTAAGTCTCCAGATCCATGTTTAATATCTTCCAAATAATCGATAAACTGGTTAGTGGTACAATCAAGCAGAAAGTTGAGTTACCATCAATTCCTCCATTATATTATTCCATGAACCTGACAAAATTTGCAGTACATATTCTCTGCTGAATGATGCAATGGAAGGTAGGAACATTTTTTCTGAATTAAATACACTCTTGAAACCTGTTTTTTCATCTATTACAGGTGTGCCATCTGTGAAAGTGAAGTCAGCTTTTCCATTTTCAGTCCAAACTTCTCATATTTCTTCATGAAAGAGGGTTAAGCAGCATGGTTTATATGTGCTTGCTAATTATGGTAGGTAAAAAATTTTTTGCTTAAAAAATTATTTTACTGTACCCTCAAATTAGATAAACTACAATTTCTTCACAATGCTAAGAAGACCATATAAAGAAGGAAGAGGAAATAAGATAAATCCAGACAAAAACCATAGTCCAAGAAAGAATATAATACTATAAGAAAATTATAATATAAACTGTTTTCTCCCAAAAGAAGGGAAAGATATTATCTGGTAATATCCTCCTGGTAGGAAGAATCAGAAGAGATTCAAATGGGGGAAATGGCATTTGAAATGCATTTCAAGTAACTTCAAATTCTATATTTAGAAAAAAACACATGAGAGGCAATAATGCAGAGTATACAGAGAAATGCGTGAGCAAAGAGAGTGGAAAGCAAAACATAATAAAGGTGATCACAGTTAGCTAATGGCAGAAGTAGAAAAACAATCCAAATTTCCAACTTCCTTTCAACACATTCAGACATTAAACCAAAGCCATTCATCTAACTTCCAATGCAGAATTCTAAACTGACACACTTTAGATTGGGAATTGATCAGAAGATAGGATAGACCATATTTCCAAAATTATACCTATCAGGATGAATCTATTTTTGCTTATTCTTCCTAAGATACATTAAATTCTTCTTTTCTCCTTTCTAAACAAGCCACTCACTAGACCAGAGCTTCCCATCAGGTGCGCAATGATCCGTAGTGGTGTGCAGACAATGGAATTCAATGGGTCAAGTGAAAGTGGACCTCTTCAGCCCACAAGGCAACCAGGCACAGCCAGGATTGGCTGAAGCTCCCAGGATGGTGATCTCTGGTTGTGGGTAACCTTGTTTGTGACTCTTTGAATCCAACACCCTCTCCTGGAGATGGTGATTTACGGGCCACATCCCACACCACTGCTCCTCTGTAAGGCACTGAGCACAGCCGAGGAGTTGCTCAAGCCCCTGGAAATGGATTTATTAACCAGCTGCAGAGCATACCACTGCCCCATGAAGCTGCTGGAGGAGTTTCTGTTTGAGATGTCCAAGACAGTGCTTAGCCAAACGTGCTAACAGCTTGGAGGAAAGGAGGAGGGCAGATTCTGGAAGGCTACAGATAATAGCCCCTAAATCTGTTCCTTCACATGTATCAGTTATCTCTGTCTGCTAGCAACAGAGGGATCCTTACAGTAGTATCCAAGCTAGATACAAAGTGATCATTTGAAAAATGTATGTACATACTGCAATATAGAGTTTCATCTTTATTTTGAAATACTTGATATGAAACATTTTATTGATTTCCAAATCTGTTTGTCTTAAGATTTTCTTTTTTTTTTTAAGATTGGCACCTGAGCTGTTGCCAATCTTTCTTTTTTTCCCCCTGCTTTTTTTTTTTTCCTTCCCAAATCCCCCCAGTATATAGTTGTATATTTTTTAAGTTGTGGTCCTTCTAGTTGTGGCAAATGGGACACCGCCCCAACATGGCCTGATGAGTGGTGCCATGTCCACGCCTAGGATCCGAACCCGGGGCCGCTGAAGCAGAGCACATGAACTTAACCACTCGGCCACCGGGCCGGCCCCTGTCCTAAGAAATTTTAACATTATATTTGTTACATTTTAACTTCAATTTCAAATCTTGCAAAGTTTGAATGGCTGTGAAAAATAGTCTAAAATTTTTTAACACCTATTAGGTGATATAGTTTCTCACCAACAGAGACTATTCAAGAATTTTAAGATATCACCATTAAAAAGTCTTGATTAAGAATTGCACATAGGGGCCGGCCCCGTAGCCGGGTGGTTGAGTTCATGCATTCCGCTTCGCCAGCCCAGGGTTGCACTCGTTTGGATCCTGGGTGTGGATATGGCACCACTCATCAAGTGACCCTGAACATGGCGTCCCACATGGCACAACCAGAAGGACCTACAACTAGAATATACAACTATGTACTGGAGGGCTTTGGGGAGAAGAAGAAAAGGGAGAAAAAAAGGAGAAGATTGGCAATAGATGTTAGCTCAGATGCCGATCTTTAAAAAAATAACAAATAAATAAATAAAAAATAAAGAATTGCATATAGTCATTTCAAGCACAAAACCTGATACTAAAAAGTTATGTATATCCAAAAAGGAAATTAAGAAAATAATTCCACTTACAATGGCAATAAAAAGAATAACTTAACCAAGGAGGCCAAGACTTGTACACTGAAAACTGTAAAACACTGCTGAAAGACATTGTAGAAGACATAAATAAAGTGAAAAACATACTATGTTCACAAACTGGAAGAAAATATTGTTAAGATGACAATATTACCCAAAGCAATCTACAGATTTAATATAATCTCCATCAAAATCCCAAGGCCTTTTTTTT
This sequence comes from Equus asinus, assembly GCF_041296235.1. Lineage (NCBI taxonomy): Eukaryota > Metazoa > Chordata > Mammalia > Perissodactyla > Equidae > Equus > Equus asinus. The sequence goes on from NC_091801.1 coordinate 48,356,179, forward strand.
TTTTGCAGAAATAGAAAAACACATCCTAAAATTCATATGGAATCTCAAGGATCTTGAAAAGCCAAAACAATCTTGAAAAAGAAGAAAGTTGGAGGACTCACACATCTTGATTTTAAAACTTACTACAAAATGACAGTAATCAAAACAGTGTTGAACTGGCATAAAGACAGACATGTAGACCATTGGAACAGAATAGAGAGTCCAGAAATAAATCCTCTCATATACAGTCAATTGATTTTCAACAAGGGTGGCAAGGCCATTTAGTGGGGAAAGGACACTCTTTTTAAAATGGGGCTAAGAAAACTGAATATCTACATGAAAAAGAATGAAGCTGTACCCTTACTTTATACCATTTATATAAATTAACTCAAAATGAATCAAAGACCTAAATGTAAGAGCTAAAACTACAAAATACTTAGAAGAAAACATAAGGATAAAGCTTCATGACCTTGGATTTCACAAGGGATTGTTAGATATGACATCAAAAGCATAAGAAAAAAATAAACTGAACTTTATGAACATTAAAAACTTCTGTGCATCAAAGGACCCTATTAAGAAAATGAAAAGACAACCTACAGAATGTGAGAAAATATTTGCAAATCATATTTCTGATAAGGTTTTAATATCTAGAATATATGAAGAACTCTAGAACCTCAGCAAAAAGAAGATAATGGGAAAGGACTTAAATAGGCATTTTGTTAAAGAACATTTACTTATGTTCAATAAGCACACGAAAAGATGCTCAACATCACTAGCAACAAGAGAAATGCAAATCAAAACCACAATGAGATATGACTTCACGTCTATGAGGATGGCTACAATTTAAAAAAAAAAGGAAAATAACAAGCGCTGGTAAGGATGTGGAGAAATTAGAACAATTGTACATTGCTGGCAGGAATGTGAAATGGTGCAGCCATTGTGGAACACAGTATGGCAGTTCCTCCATAAATTAAACATATAATTACTATATGATCCAGCAATTCTGTTTCTGGGTATATACCTAAAAGAACTGAAAGCAAGGACTTGAACAGGTATTTGTATACCTGTATTTACAGCAAAATTCACAATAGCCAAAACATGGAAACAATCCAAATGTCCATTGACATATGAAAGGATAAACAAAATATGGTATATACATACAATGTAATACTATTCAGCCTTAAAAAGGCATGAAATTCTGATACCTGCAACAACATGGATGATCCTTGAAAACGTTATGCTAAATGACATAGATCAGACACAAAGGACAAATATTGTATGATACCACTTATACGAGGGATGAAGAACAGTCAAATCCACAAAGACAGAAAGTAGAATAATGATAACCAGAGGGAGGGGGAGGAGGAGAGGAGTTATTGTTTAATGAGTACAGGGTTTCAGTTTGCGATGATGAAAAAGTTCTGGAGATGGTAGTGGTGATGGTTGAACAACAATGTGAATGTGCTTAATGCCACTAAATCACACACTTAAAAATGGTTAAAATGGTAAATTTAATTTTATGTATATTTTACCACAATAAAAAGAAAAGTATGTACACACCAGAATCATGAAACAACATGGAGGGATCTCAAAAACATTATGCTAAGAAAAAGCAGTCTTACACAAAAGAAAACCAACTGTATGATTCCATTTATATGAAGCTAAATCTATAATCTATTGTTACTAACCTATGGTGAAAAACAGGACAGTAGTTGTCTTTGGAAAATGAGGGCAAGATTCAACTGAAGCAGCATGAAGGGACTTTCTATTATGAAAATGTTCTATATATTGATGGAGGTCTGGATTACACAGGTGTATATATTTGTCAAAATTCATCAAATGGTACACCTAAAATTTTTTCATTTCACTGTGCATAAATTTTACATCAACAAAAGAATCATAAACTAATACTGAATACTGAATAGTTTATGATAGTAATGCTGAAATGTTTAGGGGTGATGTGTATCATATCAATATCTGCAACTTACTCTGAAAAGCAAAAAAATAAAATGGATTGATGGATGGATGACACAACAGCCAGAAGGACAGAAACAAGAAAAAGCAAAAGTTGCAAAATGTTAATAATTGTGAAATCTTGGTGGTAGGTATACAGGTATTCACTATACAATTCTTTTAACTTTCTTATATGTTTAAATTTTTCATAATAAAATATTGCAGGGGGGCTTATGTACAAGAAAACACTATCAAGTTTCTTCGCACCTTATGGACAGCTTTCTTAGCCTCCTGTGTACTAAGTGACAGATCCCAAACTACTATCACTGACTCTAGAATAAATCCTTGATCACCTGATCATCTTCTGACCACCACCCTAGGATCCTATTCACTTAGGGTCAGACCCATGGGACCTCTGTTTCACCCTCCTCAATCCTCCTCAGGTTTGATGACAAACCTCATTTTTCCAACCCCTCCTCACCCACATGGCATTATGGGTCAGTCTCCTAACCACACGTCAATTAATACAAGAAGTCTACCTGTCTCCCAACCCCCAATCCTTTTCTACCACAAAAAGGGCTTACGATTAAAGCAATTTGGCTCCTGCCAAGCTGTCTATTCTCATCTCATACTACCACGCTCCAGTCATAGCAATTTTTTTATAGTTCTGTACCTTTGCACATGTTGATTATTCTACCTGGGAAATCTTTTCTCCCCTTATTCACCTACCCATCCTTTTTCTTCTCCAAAAAGGTGTAGTAGTGGTCATCTATGTTTTCCCTAACATAATCTTTGACACTTCATACTATAATTATTTGTTTACAAGTTTCACCCACTGGATTGTGAACTTCTAGAGGAAAAAGACTGTTTCTTACTCATTTTTTAAATTCCCAATGTCCTTAGATAATAGATGCTTACAAAGTTTTTGTTGAATGAATGCTTGAATGATTATGCTGAGGACATGAAACCTGAAGAGAAAAGACTGATGGCCTAACACAGACTCTAATAAAACAAACTAATAAAATAAAAAGGAGAGAGATTGCCAAAAGATGAAAACAGTCAGAAAAAGAGAACACAAGGTGAAACAACCTCCACAAAGTGGCTTTTTGAAAGTATATCTTGCTCAAAGACCTAAAGGTGAGACCTGAAACCATAAGGCTTCTAGAAGAAAACGTAGGCGGTACACTCTTTGACATCAGTATTAAAAGGATCTTTTCGGACACCATGTCTTCTCAGAGAAGAGAAACAATAGAAAGAATTAACAAATGGGACTTCATCAGACTAAAGAGCTTCTTCAAGGCAAATGAAAACAGGATTGAAACAAAAAAACAACCCACTAACTGGGAAAAAATATTTGCAAGCCATATATCTGACAAAGCTTAATATCCATAATACATAAAGAACTCACACAACTCAACAACAAAAAATCAAACAACCTGATCAAAAAATGGGCTGGAGACATGAACAGACATTTCTCCAAAGAAGATATACAGATGGCCAATAGGCACATGAAAAGATGTTCATCATCGCTGTGCATCAGGGAAATGCAAATCAAAACTACACTAAGATATCACCTTACACCCATTAGAATGACAAAAATAACTAAAACTAATAGTAAAAAATGTTGGAGAGGTTGTGGAGAAAAAGGAACTCATACACTGCTGGTGGGAATGCAAACTGGTGCAGCCACTATGGAAAACAGTACGGAGATTCCTCAAAAAATTAAAAATAGAACTACCATACGATCCAGCCATTCCACTACTGGGTATCTATCCAAAGAGCTTGAAGTCAGCAATTCCAAAAGCCCTATGCACCCCAATGTTCATTGCAGCATTATTTACAATAGCCAAGATATGGAAGCAACCTAAGTGCCCATCAACAGATGAATGGATAAAGAAGATGTGGTATATATTTACAATGGAATACTACTCAGCTGTAAAACAGAACAAAAGCATTCCATTTGCAATAATATGGATGGACCTTGAGGGAATTATGCTAAGTGAAATAAGCCAGTTAGAGAAGGACAATCTCTGTATGACTCCACTCATATGAGGAATTTAAAAATGTAGACAGAGAGAACAGATTGGTGGCTACCAGGGGAGAGGTGGGGTGGGGGGTGGGCACAGGGGGTGCAGTGCTGCACCTGCAATACGACTGACAATCAATAATGTACAACTGAAATTTTACAAGTTTGTAACCTATCATTAACTCAATAAAAAAAAAAAAAAGAAAGTATATCTTGCTTAGAGCCAGCCCTTATGGCCTAGTGGTTAAACTTCAGTGTGCTCTGCTTCAGCAGCCCAGGTTCGGTTACCAGGTGTGGAACCACAATATTCATCTGTCAGTAACCATGCTGTGACAGTGGCTCACACAGAAGAACTAGAAGGACTTACAACTAGAATATACAACTATATACTGGTCTTTGGAGAGGAGAAAAAAAAAAGGGAAATATATCTTGCTTAGATCAAAGGAGTTTGGGAAATTTAAGAGCCAAAACTCTGTTCATCAGATCCTCACTGGTTCACAAAATTGTATTATATTATGAATGGAATATATGAAGGAGGGAGAAAATAAGAGTGGCTCATGCAATGAAGAGCAAAAGCATGGACTCTCCTCCTTCTGTTCCCAAGGGTCATCATCACATAGTACAATCAGCATCTACCTAGCAGTACTTTTCCATTTGGTTTCCATTCTTCCTCTCCTGGAGGAAGCTCTCAAAGGCCTGGGGAAGGTAAAGGAACCTCTTAACTCCCTGCTGTCTAATCATACTCTCTAATCATGAAATGTTTAGATGAAGCCTACTTGACTTCAGTCCATTCATTTGGCCAAATACCCTAAGGCTTTCTCCTGTATAAAATTCCCTACAATCCGATATTCTAATTTAAAAGAGAGAGTATCTCACACCCTTTATCACCTTTTCTCCAATTCTACACGTTACCTATGGATAAAACACTTCTCTGAGACCTAATGAACATGTGGTTCAAACCTCACAATGCACACTTAAATACAAACCATGTATACTCTTAATGTTTCACATTAAAGGTCATTTATCCAATGAGAAGGTATATTACTTTTGAGAATAGTGACTGACAATGTATGTCCCCAACAGTGCCTAATACAGCAATTAGTGCAAGTACTTGCTTAGTATACTTGTTGACTAACTTATTGGTGGAACTTCTAACGCAGTTTCTGCGGTTTCAAAAAGCATCAAAGAATTTGATTCCAACCAGAGAATTGGACTCCATAGAGATGAAAGAATTCCAAATAGCCTAACACTTTCCAAAGGACCTCTGTGATCCATCTCAGTTTCCAAATGACTTGTTCAAAACAATTCTGGCATCTAGCTCTGTATTCTGTTAAGGAAAGAAAGGGAACATGGGGAAAGTGGAAGAGGTGCCTACATCCACCTGCTCCTGCCCTCCACCATTTCCATATAATGCCACCTAGTACATCAACCCAAGGGCATGCTCACAGTTCCTCGAACCCAAATGATGCACAGTTTACCATATTTACAATTTGAAAAAATAAACACCAAGTAGTCATTAATTTTCATGTAATTAGATAGTCTTGTTCATCAGGACTGGAAATATGGATCTTTTTGCATATTACATTAGAATAATAACAATATCCTCACCCTTGGGAAATGCTCTGAGTTTATTACAACTTCATTCAACATATACAAATAACAGAATATGAATTTGAACACACAAGTAAAATACAGTAAATAGTGCTTGAAACTACAGTCTCTCAATTTAACGGTAAAATAAATGGCATCTTTTTTTTTTAAATGGCATCTGCTTTGAAAGTTAATGAAACTGTGGGGTTTTTTAATAAAAGAAAACCTTCAATAAAATGGATTATAGTACAAAATTGCTACTCCACAAAGACTACTTTTGAGGCGTGACATATCTACCAGCATAGTTTCAAACAATTTTTAAGGCACAAGAAAAAAATTCGATTATTTTGGATTTAAGAGTCAAGTACTTAAGTCTTTAATATTAATTTATTTTCTATCTAAAAGTTAAAAAGAATTTTAAGAGTCACTCTCACTTTAAACTTTTCTCAACATATACTTAACACATAATCAAATCTCAATGTATCATAAAGCAGTCTAAACTCTACTATTCTAGCTATGATTTATATTTCAGTTTTTATGGAATATGAAAACAAGAGAAGCTGGAATTGAGGGAAGTAATGAAAAGAAGTATTTACCACTTTTATTGTTTGAATTATTTACAAGAATGTATTCATACATTGTCCAAAGGAACTAATGAAAGAACTGAATATATTAAGTTTTTTGTATATATTTTCCCTAAGAGAATTATCAAAAACCAATTAAATACAAAGTTAATAAAGACACTAAAATAGAAAAATGCCAGGAGAGAGGTGCCTAAGAAATAAAGAATATATATCAAATAAAGCTTTGCAAAAAAATTAAGTGAAACAAATTATACTAATTATTATATATTAAAATATCCATCAACCAAAATGTATTAACCATCTAATAGCATGTTCTGGGCATTGTACTTCAAACTCGAGGTAATATTAAGGTGTACTGAGACATGGCACCAGCCCTGTAAGAGTTCATAATTTTGTGAAGAAATTGCAAAATTTACATATGAAAAGTTAAAATATACACAAGGCAATGTGTCCTTGACAACAAATGATTTATTCCAAATGAGTTAGTCTCTCCTTTGAGTATGAAGATCCCATGTAAAGGTTAAAATATTTTGCATATGTTCACAACAGCATTGTACTTTTTAGATCCACTGACTGAGAAAATACAATACAAAAATAGTTCCTTTGAATATAGGAGCACTTTATGTTAGTATATGGCTCTGCTGCCAACGATGGAAAACCAAAATAACACTCTTTAAATAAAACAGAAGTTTATTCTTCTCATGTAATCATAAGCAGTTCAGGACTGGCATTGTGGCTTCCCAAATATCAGGAGCCCAGGTCCCTTTGATCTTGTGACTCCATCATCCTCAAGATGCCACTTCTACCTCATGATCCAAAATGACTGCTTCAGCTCAAGCATCACATCCTCATTCCAGCCAGCAGGAAAGAAGAAAAAGGGCATGTTCTCTCCTGTTATAATAGTTCTCTCCACTTAGAAGTATTAGAATCAGAATGACCCAGGTTCTAATTGTGGCTCAACTACTTACTAGCTGTGTGACCCAGGGGTCAGTCAGTCAATCTCTGTAAATATCAGCTTTTCAGAAGTAGGACCTGACACCTCTGTTTACATTCCATTGATCAAAATTTGGTTACATGGCCACATTTAGCTGCAAGGGAGGCTAGAAAATGTAGTCTTTATTCTGGAGAGCAATATGTCTAGTATGTATCACGGAAAAGAGTAGAATGTATTTTGGGGAACTAGAGATCTCTGCCACACAGTTTTTTCTGAGAATATTAATGAGAAAAAATATGTTTACACTTCTGAAAAACAGAGGGAAATATATGTGCAAGATATATGAATTATTTAATCTACAGATAATGCTTGGTGAATATATGAATTTGAGGATTTGGCCACGAACTGGTCTCAACTGAAAGCTGCACAGAGCTCAAAGGCAGTCTGGATGATTTTAGGTTGGAAAGATTTCAAGGAGGAGATGAGCTGGGCCTTGAAGAATGTGCAAGATTGTGAAATAGATGGGGGAGGGCAAGTGAGACAAAACTCAACAGCAGAGGCAAGGAGGCAAGTGGGGCAGTTTGGCTGGAGCAGAAGGCATGTGGAAGTACTTTACAAACCAAAAACAGTATGAACATTGTCTTTATCACACTGAAAGCATTGGGAGGTAACGTTAAAGAAGGTTGAAAAGTTACAGAAAAGATTCTGAAAGCTAAAGGGAGGCGTTTGACATTCTGGCTCTACCACTTACAAGATTTGTGAACTGTGACTTCCTCATCTATGAAATGTGGGTGTTAATAACTAACTAATAGGATTGTTTTGAGGTTAAATACTAACATATAGTCAGCATTCAATAAATAGTAGGATTAATAAAAGCGCTCAGCAATCGAGTAACATGGTAAGTTGTTAAAAGAGTTAACAGCAACCTGATAGCCAGGGTGGAGTGATGGAAGAAGGAAAAATCTCAAAGTAGACAGAGCAAAGCAATAGCAAGTAATCCAGCACAGTTGACGCACAGGAGTTTGCACTTTATGCTTTAGGCAAAGAAAAATTGGAACTGGCAGAGGGAATATTGGAGGCAGGGATATCAGTTAGGACTACTGCCAAAGTCCAGGCCCAGGGATGAGGGCCTGAAATAAGACAGTAGCTGTGAGGATGGAGAAAAAGATCTGGCTGTGAAAGGAACTTGGGAAATGACTGAACGCAGAAGGTGAAGAAAAAGGAAGGAGGGTTCTGGCTTGCATGACTGAATGGCTAGCCATAACATTAACCAAATTAAGAAAAAGAGGGAGAAAAACAAAATGGGGGGGAACAAGTTCAGTTTAGACTGTTCAGGTGATGCAGGGACATCCAGATGATGAAGGTGCCCAATAACCCAATGGATATAGAGTTCTGACATCAGAAGAGGTGTCTGGGCTGGAGGTGTGTAGATCTGGAAGCCCTGTGAAATAAGGGTAGCTGAAACTAGCATAGGAGCAGAGCTCACCCAGAGGAAGCCCGTAGAACAGAATCTTGAAAGGTCAACACTTTCACAGGCAAAGAAAAAGAGAAGCCAGAAAAAGGAACATAAAAATGAAAGATGGGAGAACTGGGAGACAGTGGCATCAAAGACATCAAGAGAAAGAGGTGTGGCGATATCAGGCTGTTATGAGTTCCCAGACAGTTGCAAAGACCTAACGAGGTTAGTAAACTGCTCAAATTTTAAGTGTCATGTTGGTGAGTGCTCTTCAGAGAGTTTATGCTGGAACTCTATGGAGAAGATTAGGTGGCTCCAGAAATGGTGACCTCCTGCTAGAATGAAGAAAAGTTCATGAAGCAGTTTAAAGAAATTTGCCACTACACAGATTTATACCAAGGCAGCAAGAAGATGGATTGAGTTTCTGACATGCTCTTCACGCCTCTATCTTGGTCTCTCTCTCAGTAGTGGACAAGAGGTCTGAAAGGATGAAAGTGGAAGCTGCTAGCAGATGCAGCATTAGCTCTCTCCTCTCAAAGCCCCTGCTAGATCACGAACTTTTTGAGACTTGTCCTCAGCATCTAGCACCACACTACGAATACAGAGGCACTCAAGTTTGTTGAATAAATAGCCAAAAGCAAATAACATAATTAGCTAACAAGAGAGAAGTGCTGGAGGACATAAGTAAATAATACAGAGAAGTGGTTAGAGCTCTTGGGATCAAACTCAGACCTTAGTAGGAATTAGGCTCTGCTCCCTCCTGTCTGGCTGTTTAACCTTGGGAAACTTCCTTAAATACACAGTAGGAATTACAATAGAACCCACCCAAAGCATAGCACTCGCCTAAATGACAACGTTTATAATGTTCTTGACAAAGGACTTATTATTCAACTCTCCAGAAGTCTGTCCTTAAAATATTTAGTACATTTTTAAAGGTATTAAAACTAAAAATTGACCACTTATTATCAATCAATCAATGCCATCTACCAATGTTTACTGCAAACAGGAACTGCACAGCCACATCACAATAAAACCATGGAGATAAAACCTACCCCTCACGGAGTTTAGAGACATTAAACGAGGTCGTTTATGTAAAAGAACCTCAACAGTGAATAGAATCCACCATAAAAATCACTTGGCTCCTTCTTAAAAATGTACCTGTTAAAGAATGTAAAGAAGTCTTGTACTCAGAACCGTTGTTACTAAGCCAAAGCTTCTATTATATTCATCTGGCAAAAAGGAGAAAAGAAAATACACAGCTTTTTTCCTAGCATCTATGATTTGCTCTTTTTAAAAAGCCAAGGAAAAAAATAAGTAGCCCTCTAAATTGTACTTACAAAATCTTCCTCTGTAATAGCTGGTGGCTCTGAAACAAGATAAAATATTACATTATCTCACTCAAATCTGATTTCCTTTTAAAGTAAATGAAATAATTTGAGACAGCATCCAACCCTGCTTCATGCATGGGAAAGCTCAGTAAAATTTTGGCCCTCTCTTCATTCTCTGCACATGGATTGAATTTTAAGTTGGAATTCAAGGTGGAAGTGGGGAGGAAAGGCCTCTGGATCCAGCTTGGTCACTAATTCACTGTGACCCTGGACTTAACCTTAAAAGATGGAGGCCTCCATTATTCCTGCTGCAAAACGCAGAATTAAGCAAGATAAAATAAGACGGTGCCAAGGAGGCAGTATAAATGGGGGGCGGGGTGGGGGTGAAATGCGTAATAAAATGCTACGACAGAGCCGAGGGACCAGTTTTTCGAACGCTTGGTAGAGGGGACGCCGGGCGAGCAGCACAGGCCGGGGGCAGTGCGCGGTCCGGCCGGGCTTCGCCCCGGTCGACGGGAGCGGCGGGCCGCGCGCCCCGGCCCCGCCCCCGCCCCCGCCCCCGCCCCCGCCCCCCCTACCGGTGGTGAGCCGCCTCTGGGGCATGCCGCAGTCGCCCGCGCCCGGCGCCCGCGCGGGCCGTCAGGGCCCCGTGCGCGCGGGCCCAGCGCCCGTCCTCAGGGCCCGGCTCTCCCCGGGAGGGACGCGGACGCGGCCGGCGCGCGGGCCTGGGCTGCGCCGGCCTGTGTGGCCCCCGCCTCGCCCGAGTTGCTATGGAGCTTCGACAATGCGACCAGCGGGCGGCCCCGGGCCTGGGCGCGGCGCCCGAGGCCAGCGCGGTCACGCGCCTTTCGGGGCCCCTGGGCCGAGGAAGGGACACGCGGGCCGCCCCAGCCTGTCCTCCTCCGGGCCAGGGGCGTGAGCCGCCGCCAACGGCTGGGGGACCACGCGCGCCCCGACCCCGGCGCGGCCACCCGGGAGGGCCCCGGAGACGCGCGTCGCCCTTAAAGACCGAACTAGCCGCGGACTCGTTACTGTGGTGACCGCGGCTCAGGCCTGTTCTCCCTCAGCAAGACGGCGCCCGCCCGGGAAATTTGACGCCCCACAGTGAGAAAAGCCCCGCCGGCAAGCCGGTGCGGGAGGGGCCGGGCGAGCTGGTCCTGAGAAGAGAGGAAGAAACGGAAGACGCAGAGTCGGGCCTCAAGAGTTTTCTTGCTATCGATGGAGGACGTTCAACACACAGCTCTTGAGCTCATTCCCAGCTGTATGAAATGCCTGTATCAAGAGTTCAATATTCATGTGCTTTAGGAACCAGATCTTCCCCCACACTTTTGCTCCAATCGACTAGGACTGCTGCATTTTCAAAATATTTAAGCTTTAAAAATTACCCGAGGCGGCTGTTGACGAGAGAACGATAAATTGAAGATTCCCGTAGTATGTATTCCGGAAAAAGTTATGATGGAAGAGTTTCAGGGAAAAGTGAGATTTGGAAAAAGAAAAATGATACTTCTAATTAGGAAAAAAAAAAATTTAGAAAAGTCATGGCCAACTCAAATTTCCAGCCCAGACCTCTCCCTCTGAGCCTAAGAATCCTAAATCCAATTGCTTGCTGTACACAGCAGTGGCTCTTCCTTCCAAAGCAAAATGTTTAAAAGGAAATCTACATTTCCCCCATTCCTTATCTTCAAATTGCATCTTCCTCTATAAATCCCATGTTCATCAAGTAACTCAAGCCAGAAATCCCATATTCAGTCAAGCTGGAATCTTCTCTCCACTCCTACTACCTACCTCAGCCTTAGCACAGGCTTCCATTTGGACTGTTTAGAAACTTCCTAACTTGTTCCTCTTCCAATCTTTGCTTCCAGTGGAGTTCCCCTTAAATCCATTCTCCATGCTGAAAGCAAAATAATCTAACTGCAAATCTAACCTACTTAAAACCTTCAGTGGCTCCACATTTGCCTCCTACACTGTAAGAGCTGTTCCCAGGCTTGCCAGGGGCCTGCAGTCATGTAAATGCTTAAGCAAGCAAGGAGTAAAACAATGGGTGCTTGTATTGCAAGGAACCGTAACACCTGCCTAGTTAGTATATTTATTGCCTTTTCAATATTACATAGGCAAAGACAAAAATAAAACAATAAACTACTACCTTGGCCAAACAAAATCAGAGGGCCAAAGGAGGTCAGGGGAGAGCAGTGGAAAAAAACCGAAAGATAAGAGGAGGTGTGAGAGGACAGATCATGAAGGGCTTTGCCGGCCCTTGTAAAGGACTTGGGCTTTCATTTTGAGTGAAATGCAACCATAGGCAGTCTTGAAGGGAGAAGTGTCATGATTTTAATTTGAAAAGGTTCACTCTAGGTGCTGTATAGATAATGTAGATGGGCACAAGTAGAAGCAGGCAACGGCTGATGGTGG